>NC_132838.1:19216573-19868073 GCF_048164855.1 Canis lupus baileyi
GGGAGAAGAAAGCATCCATTTGTATACACCTGTGTGCAGGGCAACCACACTGTAAACCTTGAAAGGCAATCCGAATCTAACATACTGTGTTGAGAGTGGCAATCAGCGTCTGCAAGAGGCAGTAACATGGAGTAAAACAGTTCAATCCCTCAGCCCCCCAACAGAGGTAATGCTCTTCCTTTTCCGAAGGAAAAGGGTCGTTTAGCATCTTTTGTCCTCTCACTGGGCATCCCCTCCTCTCCCTCTATTACTGGTGACCTCACACAGAGAACTGAAGCCATGGGGCGCCGGAGGAAAATCCGAGGCCCTGTTATGTCTGGGGCGCTGAGATCTAGAGAGCTGGAGCTACTGATCAGGGTCCTGCCCAGACTTAACCCGAGTAGTAGAGGGTCCATCTTCCTTTTTCTGGGTTGAGATGGAAACTGGCTCCGCGCCCTGCAAGCGCGCAGGCTCTGGGGCGCCCCGTGGCGCTGTTCGTGGTGCTGAAGCCCGTGCGGGGCGCGGAGGCCGCCACCCCCACCCACAGGCGCTAAGCAGCCAGGGGCTCTGGGCCGAGATCGATGGGAGGCCAGCCTGGAAACAGCTGCCGCCCACAGAGCTACAGCCAGCTCCACAGTTTGGCTCCAAATCTAGCTCATTGGCTCACTTCTTTGCAATTGCAAAATGGCTGGTCGGTTCACTTTCCCTCATCCCAGGGGATTTCACAGGGCCCACCTCTGGCTGGCTGACTTGGCGTATCTCTTTCCTGACGTCCTCCCTGCCAATACTAATTCTCTCCTACCCCCTCTTCTCGTACAATATATTACCTTTGTAGAGCACCTTACAGCTGGCACAGCTCTCACTGGCACCATCAACTGAACCGTTTCACCTACACACACCACCATTCCTCTTCTCCCCCATAGATACTTTTTTGCTTTCTCCACCCCTCCTCTCTCAAGCAGGAGGAGACTATTACTTCAGTGTGCATGCAGGATGGGCAAAATCACCTCACCCATCACAGCAGAGCCACTGATTTCTCTTTGACAATGAATTAGGAGAAGCAGGGGCTAGAGTCCCAATGGACAAGGAAAAAGTCCCTCTAGAATATATGAGTGGGGGATGGGGACGCATACTAGGAGCAAAGTAAGGGAAGGGGCTTGGGCCTCCTGGGAGGTGCAGGGCTTATTGCAGTTAGAAGACTCCCGGCAGATGGCACTCTAGCTCAAGGTGCTCTCGACAGAAGCCCTGACTAGGTTGGGGCTCCACCTCAAACCTTCTTTCTGCCAAATTAACTCCCCAGCCGTGCCCCAGCCATGTTTGCAGGTCTGTCTTCCTCTGGATCCAAGCACTTATCCAGACTACACTCCTGCTAATAAATTAGCACCGTTTGCACAATTCTACTTACTGTAATGCACAATGAACAAAACATAAATAGAAAAGAGAGGGTTAGTAGGAGGATTTTTTTTTTTTCTGGTGTGATTGATGGCGCTCAGATCAGAACTGTTTAATTATCAATAACATGATTCAGCAATTGGGAAATGTAAACAAATTGTGCAACTGCTTGCTGCGGTCAAAGCCCTGAAGGGGCCTACAGGACTGGCCCAGCTTAGGGAGGGCAATGCCAGCAGAATGTCCCCTCCCTCCCACCAGGGTAGAGCTGGCTATGCCTACAGCCTGACTGGTGTGACCTTTGGCTTTTGCAGCACACACACGATTGGACTGGGGTTAATGGCACTTTGCAGGGAGCTCCAATTGAGTAAACAAAAAATGCCTTGCCCTGTTCTAATGGAGCACATTATTATGAGGCCTAAGCCTTCATGCAGGCCCCTGCAGCTGCTCTGCAGGTCAGTGCTACCAATAAAGCAATTAGCCAATGAGAAAACTCTTCTTCCCCGAGGGGGACTGTGAGGGTTTTGTTGCAGTTGCTGTGCTTTGCTTTGGGTTTTTAAACAGGCAATCCAAGTTGATCTGAGCCTCTTACATCAGACTCCAGGATGAGGACAGTGAAATTGTGTGTTTGCTGAGTGTGATATTTTAAGGGACTGGTCCCTTGCTCAACATAGCCTGGAGAGCTCACTGCTTCCTGTTCAATTAACCTGAACCATAGCTGAACTCTGGCCTTTGAACTCACTCAGCAGATAAATACATTAGCTCACCTAAGGAATCATTAATATTTTTCAATCACAGAAAACAAACATGAATGTCTGAACACAACCCAAGAGATAGCCAATTAGGAATAATGCATGTACTATGTTGAAAAAAAAATCACAAATGGATGTTATTTACAGAACAAAAAAGGGTCAAGGAAGAAATGAAATGGATCATGCCAACAGTTCTGGAAACAAAGGGGACTTTCATTTTCATATTTGCAAACATGAGGGATACTGAGGAACATTTAGCAATTCCTATTCTATCTCTACTGCTCTAAAAAAAAAAAAAAAAAAAAAAAAAAAGGTTGCCCCTTCTGTTGGCCTGGTTTCTACCTACTTTCATCAGAACACAAAACTCCAAGCCCTCTGTCTTTTGAAGTGACTTTGGTGTCCATGCTCAAATACGTGGTCCAAAATATGGCATTTCTGGGACAGTTCTATTCTACTCCTGATTTGCTACAAATGAACCAAAATAATTTTTATGGAAGTATTAACTGCTTTGAAGTACCAGCTTGAATCAACCAAGCTAGTGGCTGGATTGAAATACATTTATAGTAGAAAATGATGCTCCTGAGACATTGCTACTCTAGCATATAAACAGATTTTCTTTTGTGGAAAAAAGGAGAGAGAGAGAGAGAGAGAGAGAGACGCTAAATGCATCTATTTTGTTCTTAACCCTGCATGTCATCTCAGAAGAACAAGAAAAACATCTCCAACAGAGTCATTACACATTTCAGTTTGATTCAATTTCACTTCCCACAACTCTGCCTCCTGACCCCTCCCCTCCTACCCCCCTCCTTTTCATTTTTGTTTGGTTTGGAGTGTGGGCTTAATGCCCAGCTATCCTAGATGAGAACACTTAAAGGAATATCACAAGCACGAAGGGTAAATCTATTGAACGAGGGTCTTTAACTATGTGGTTTCCTTAAAGGGAAAGGTTGGATCAATAGGATCAATATGAAAGGTTTCCCTGGCCCTGCATAAAAGGGTAAGGGCTTCTCTTTTCACTGGTTTAACTTTACTCTCTGACAAATGCAAATCAATGGATCTGTGTTTACAACAGATTCCCTAACAGACTCAACTTGGGTAAAGCCCAAAGCCTCGCCCTGGGGGTGGGGAGTCCGGGCTTGCTCGGGGAGGATGCTCTAGGGCAGAGCTTCACGCTTAAGGCCCCGAGGGTAGAGTAGGGAGTGAGCTGCCAATAGCTACCAATCACCATTAAAGAAGGGCTCATGGCCCACTGAGATTTTGCTGCTGCTGCCTGTGGAACACCAAAAGGTTCCTCCAAGGATGTCTCAACCCAAATATAAAGCCCAAATTCCTAGGATCTGGTGGGCCAGTCAACGTCGTTTCCTACCTGTATAGATTTGTGGGGTTAACTGTACAAAAGCAGCTGGAATGAAATATCTAAAATTGAAGAAGCCCTTTCTTAGGTGGTAACTGGCTCTCTTAGCGATGGTAAGGCACACCACCAAACCTGTGGGTTCTTTCCCCCTTAATTTTGCCTTTCCCTTTAAAAATGTGATGCTTTCCAGAGATTACATGATTTCAAGTCAATACCAGTTACAGAGAAATTATTTTTCTTCCTGCAGGAGAAAGTATATGTATATTTGATTACACGAGCCAAAGTCCGATGCTGATTAAATTACGTTGGAGGTGTGCTTCCAACCCAAACAAAGTCTGCTTTCTACAGGAGAGTAATGGATCTTCGAATGGCGACAGAGGCACCAAAGTGGAATGCAGAGCCTCCCTTCCCTCTGGGGCAATTTGCGTGGGGATGGTTTTTCATAAAAAAATGTCCACAACTTCTAGGAATCCTGCTCCCTAAATAAGACTAACTCCATATGCATGTCCACAGCCTGCCCTTGTGCTTTGCCCATCCCACACCTTGTCAGGTATCAGATGGGCTGATTATCCAGTTTCCCATCCTTCCCTCTCCCTGTGCTTACAAGAACCTATGCACATTTTCCAGAGTTGTTGCCTTGAGTGAGACTTTGATAACAAAAAGCCTTTCCCAAAGGCAATGAAGTGGGGTGGAGGGACAGAGTGGGTGAAGAGGGGTGCTGGTGGGCCTCCAGCCCGTCTTGAGCAGGCTCTGTACAGGATACCATAAATGATCCCATTAGGCTTCTTCATAATGTTCTCTCTCCACCAAGAAAAGTATCACCTGGAGAAAGTGACTTTCCCCAGATCAAGAGAAAAAAAAAAAAGTGTCTCTAAGATGGTCAGGGGTGAGGATAATCCAGAGAGTCTGTAGATAAAGTTTAAGGCCCAGGGCCTTACTCCATACACACCCTTCTCCCCAGGGCCTTTTATCCAGGGAATTATTTCTATTTATTCCCCTTTCATTTCCCTTCCTTTGGCAAGAACCCAGAAATTAAATCTCTCTCCTTCTCCTTTGAGGTTTTCATTCCTCCAGGGATCCCCCTACATGATACCACTCTTCCCGAAGACAGTTTCTGCCAACATCAGCCACCAGCTGTGGTGTGGTGAGGCTCAGTATTGTCTTCCCTCAACCTCTTTCCTCTGATATTCCTTTAGAAACAGATACTAATGGACAGAAAACCAAGAGTGACCTGACAATAAAGTCTTGTGTCAAAGACAGAAGGAGAGGCAAGCACTCCTTCCCTAAGGTTCAGGTTTGGAGCTTGAGAAGGTAAACCTGCCCAGAGCCCCGTTACCTCCAGACAGACCTGACTCTGGAGGGAAGTAAAGCATTTCTCCTCTTGGAGACAAAATCCGGGGAATCAGTTTCCCCTCTGCCCTCCCCTCACCATTCACCAGAACCCCTGCTCTATTTTGGGGTTCTAAGATGTATATGAAGGACAGTCTAAATGCACTCATCCCTCCTAGAACCTAGGAGCTTTTCAAGTGGGGTCAATGGGGAGGGGGACAGTTGTCTTCCAGTTCTGAAGGACACCACCCATCCTCTGTATCTGATCACCTGATCCAGGTAACTGTAGTTTTCAGGAAGGGGGTAGGGCAAAGAAATCAAGATGTCTCAAAGCTCCCGTCATTAAGAAGTCCACTGGTGGGGAAGCTGAGCCCCGTCTCTGGGAATGACAGAAAGAAATACCAGTTCACCCTTTGGCACATCTCAAGGCAGAACCATGAAAGATTTTTCTCCTTCTCTCCTCTCTCTTCCTCCTTTTTCTCATTTTATTCTAGAAGAAGGAAGGAAAACACTCCTTTCCTTCCAGATTGAGACCACCTCTTGAAGGAAAAGCTTAGTTCTCACCAACTGGAGGATTTAGGATTTTGAAAAGCCAGAACAATTTAATTCCCATCCCATCCCCACGACCACCCCAGTTCTTTCATTCTTTTCAGTAAAATTCACCTTAGTGTTCCTGTCTGGAAGAATAAGCCACCATTTGGCAAGGGGAGCCACTGGGGCACGGGGTGCCCATCTCCCTCAGGGGAAGGAAGGAAGAGCTCAAAAGTCAGTCAATGCAGGTGCCTCAGGGGGGAAAAAAAACACACCTCCCACTCGGGTCTCAGAGCCTAAGTTCTCTCCAGCTAGCGGGAAGGGGTGGGGTGGCGTTCCCCAGTCTGATTTTCTTAACTTCCTGCCGCAGCCGGTACAGGAAACAAGATTCTTCCCGGGTTGACCCAATTAACCTAGAGCAGACCCTTCTGAGGGATGAAGCCCAAGCCTTTGTCACTGGGGCGGCATTTAATTTCCCACCTAATGCGAACACTTTAGGGTGAATGATTCCTTTTAATGAAGACACAGGAAAGCCGCGAGGGGATCTGAGGATCCAGAAGCTGCGCGGCTACTGGGCAGCATGAGAGACATTTCCAAGTTGGGTTTGGTCGTTCCCGCAAGTCGAGAGGTAGGTCAAACGTCCTGGGTGGCTTAGGAGGAGGGAAGAAGTTGCCCCGGGCCCAGTTTGACGGGAGTCATGCGGACCCGGGAGTGACGGGTACCCCAGGACAGAGAGAGAGAGAGAGAGACGCGAGCCGGGAGGACTCCGGCACCGTCCCCTGCAGCCTCTTCGTGGACTCCACCAGCCGCAGAGCCCTAGGCCGGGAGCGCAGGCCGCGGGGCGCGCTCGGGCTACAGAGATGGCTAGCAGCTCTGCGACCCAGAAAGCCTCGGGAAGGGGCCGCGCCGGGGAGAAGCCGTGGCCGACACCGGGGCCCAACGGGAGCAGGGGCGCTGGGGAGCGGGGGCGCTGGCGAGCACTCTGCTGGGAAGAGCCCGCCGTCGGGCTTACTGGAAACGCGCCGGATCAGGTTCCAGATCAATGAGATCTGGGTCCACACGTTTACGTTATTGTTGCCAGCATTAATGCTCTTTTAATCTTCTAAACATTATCAGCATCGATCTCCCTCCATATACACATTTGTTTGAGAAAGTGACATAACCACACGGTGGAAAGCCTGGAATAAAAATAAATGCACAGCCACCCGCGTCCGGGGCGCCTGGCGGCCTAGGCTGCTTCTCGCGCTCGGCTTCACCACCCTCTCCAGCGCCCTGCCCTCTCCGCCCGCGCCGCTCACTCTAATGTGTGTTAGGAAGGTGTTCTCCAGGCACCCGGGGCTTGACCAAGCAAGGACAGTAACGAGCTTTCCCATCATTAATCCGACCGGCCAGCTGGCAAAAGTATTTTGTGTTGGACACGGACATGGATGCGTTGGGTCTCTCACTGCTGGGAGACTTGGGCCGAGCTGGGCCGGAGGCGGACCAGCGGAAGGGGTGCGGTGGGGTGTGAGGTTCCGACAATAAGGTCCCTGCCTCTCCGCTTAGAAGGTGCCTTTTCCTTGGCACCGAAGGGGACACGCAGGCCTGTGGCGCCTCTGGCCGGAGCCGCTGCGCCCTGGGCCGGCCAAGCTCCGCCGCTGCGGGCGTCCTGTGACCCAGGCCACACCTTGGTAGGTGGGTGAAAGCCCCTCGGGTGCCTCCAGCCTGGCCGCCCGGAGTTGCTGTCTGAACTGGGCCGTGTGTCTATCTACCGCCGGATGTGTGGCAAGTTCCAAGCAGGCCGCCCCGGAGCCTGGGTCTCGGGAGGCGCAAACCTTGGCAGGTTATTGTCAGAGGCTTTGCTCTGTCTTCTGTGCGTTGGAGGAAACCACTCCTGCCACGGAAGCCTTGATTTTCCTCCGTGACGCTCCTGTCCAGGGTTTACCCGCTTTTTTTTTTTTTCCAGTCCCTCCTTTTTTCGTGTTTGTGCTTGGTTCAGAGACGGGCTCAATGTCTGGGAGTGTTTGTGTTCAGACCTGCGGGAGTTTGTCCTTGCTGCCTCTCACCGGGGTATACAAACTGCCCTGCAGGAGCATGCCTCCAGAACCAGGACTGGGCCCAACTGGGTACACCTACAACCACCTGCTGCCCTGGCCACCTTTTCCTAACGAAATAGTGCTCTTGGAGTCCACCTCTCTGAAAACTAGTGCTGGGGCGATTTGAGCTTACTGTGTCTTGTCCCTTGCCCTTAGAAATGCCACCCTGAGCTGTGGATACACCAAGCAGTTGGCGCGGGGGAGAGAGACCTGCGGGAGGCAGGTGGGAGCGCAGAGGAAAAACCTGCTCCTGTAGTGCTGGGGTCTGCTTCACCTGAGGGTGAGGTCTATAGGAAGTGATCCAAATCAGACCTGGATTCTGAGGTCCCTCAACCCCTGTCTGGTTGGGCCTCTGGCAAGACCCAGAGAGGTCCAAAATGAGAAAGGGAAAGTAAAAGGAGACTAGGGGAGAAAAAAGAGGCCTGATAGGGGTGAGCTAGAGGTGCCCAGCGGGCTCTCCGAGGCTTGGGACTGGCAGTCAGGTCCAGCCGCCCCGTGGAGCCAACAGGGCTGGCTTCTCCCCGGGAGCCCTACCGTGTGGGCCGTCAGCAGCGTCCCCGTGGGGATTCCGATCGATACTCCTGGCGGGGAAGGCCTCTGCTTTTCTTCTCCATTTGCTCCTGTCCCCTAGCGCTCCTGAGCACATAATACCTACTTACCAGTTCTGGCTTCTGCGTCAGTGTCTGAAGAGACTGATCTACTGACCCCAAACTGAAAAGCCTCCTATGTAATAATAACCACTCAGCACACTTGTAGTTGCAGATAAAATGGCCAGATAAAAAGGCTAAAGCTCTTGTCCCCTTTCATCGAGGGGTAATAAAACAGACACACATTTGAATGCTTGAGCAAAGCGGGGTCCTCAGCAGGAATTTCCCACTCGCTGAAGGAGGCTTCCAGTCTCCTGTGGAGGTGGCTTCAGCAAACTCCTCCCTGGAAAAGCCTGCATGCTTCCCCAAGCCAGCCCCTAAAGAGTGCCCCCCTACCCCGACTTTCCTGGGGTGCGTGGTGGGACTGGGGACCCCCATGTATGCCACATGTGCCCTTGTCCCAGCAATGCTTGGGGCTGAGGTCGGCTAACTGATAAAGCATACTTGGCATATCACTTTCAGACACATATAGGCACAAGGCCTTTCTTTCTTTCTTTCTCTTTCTTTCTTTCTTTCTTTCTTTCTTTCTTTCTTTCTTTCTTTCTTCTTTCTTTCTTTCCTTCCTTCCTTCCTTCCTTCCTTCCTTCTCTCTCTCTCTCTTTCTTTCTTTCTCTTTTCTTTCTTTCTTTCCTTCTTTCTCTTTCTTTCTTTGCTTTGTCCTTTGCAGGACAGGCGTGAGGGGGCGGCAGCGCTCTGACATGCTCTGGAATAGAATAGCTGTCATCCTGCCTTTACTGTACCCTCCACTGCAGCTGCCAAGTTCTTTCTGGTCCCTAGTACCCAGAAAGCCAGCGGTTGTGCAAGCTCACCTGAGAGGGACTCGAGGTGTTCCCCCCCGCCCCCCCGCCTAATACAAAGGGGGTACGCCACTGTTCAGAAGTGTCAGTAGCCTCCAGTTTATTTCTCACCACTGCCCTCTATTCACTGCTTAATATTTCCTAGGAGCAAATCAGAGGAAATTGTAGGAGACAATTAAACTAGAGCTAAAGGAGAAAGATAGATGACTACACCTACGCAAAAGTATTAAGAGTCCACAGATTTGGGGAAGCTTTTTTTGGGGGGGGGGCAGTTTTCTGTATCTTTTCAGATCAACACTGAGGGATGATTACTGCCTGGAGACCGGAATCCTCCCAACAGCCGGTATAGGCAGAGGCGGGCAGAGTGGAAACGCCCCCTCCCCAAGGCCGGGCGAACACGCCCCCAGCCCTGCCGGGCGTCGGGAGAGCGCACCCCACCAGCCAGGCTCAGCGGTGCGAGGAAAGCCCCAGGGAGCCGGGGAGGAAGCCCGAGCTCGCCGCTCCGGAAGCGCGTTGTGCACAGCGGGCTCCCAACCGTGCCGGCCGCACACAAGGCGCATCCCACTTTCCGCACCAACGTCGATCCCTGCCACCACGAACGGTGCCCTCGGTGGCCCCGCGTCTCCGGACAGACGGCCCCGGTCCGAGGGCAACTGCCCACCCGGACTTGCAGCAGGGTGCTGTGTGGGGCGCCCGGCCACCCTGCCCCTCGGGGCCGGCGGCTAGGGCCCGGGGGCAGCTCGGCCGCCCCGCGCACCAAGCCGGGGCTGCGCGCACAAAAGCGCACGACTGTGTGCCGGTCGCAGCCACCGCTGCGTCTTTCTCTCCGGCTCCCGCCGCCCACACAGGAGGTATCTGTGCTCCTAGAACAATAGAGGGCTGTACCTCGCGGCTCGGCCGCTAGAGGAGGCACAAAGAGCCAAGCCCGCTCCAGAACAATGTAACCAGCGCGTCGACCCGTCCCCTCCCGCCGGCCGCCGGCCCTCCCCGCCGCCGCGCTGCGCGCACAATCGGCGTCCGCTTCATGCAAAGGCGGAGCCTGCAGCCCGCGGCCAAGATGCATTAACTAACCTGCATCTTAATTCTTTCAGCACCTCTCCTAAAGAGCGCCTAGCCTGCCTCCGAGCTCAGCCAAGCCTCGGCAAATGCCAGCAAGAGCTGGGAGCCGGGCCAGGGTGGCCGGCGAGTGTTGGGGAGCTCTCCCGTTCTTAGTTTTTCCTCCTCCATTCTCCTGGAGGCGAATGTGAGAGTCCCAGCCTCCGTCCTTCCACGCTCCCCTCTGCGGGCAGTGACGCGGGGGCTGGCCCGAGCCCGGCTCTCTCGGTGCCACACTCCCCCACGCCAACGCCGAGGCCGGAGGTGAGCCCGGGAAGCGCTGCTGTGTCCTGGCCACCCGCTCCCCGCGCGGTCGAGATTGTGACTCCTGCTAATAACTAAAGAAGTTTGCCTGATACGGTGGTGGGAGAAGAACGGAGAATTTTTTTTTTTTCCCTTTCTGAAGAGCAAAGCCCCTCAACTGCCTCCATAGAGGGGGACCAGGCAGCCCGGAAAACCGAAATGTATTGTCTAAGCAAGAGTTCAAGTGCACAGGGCTTTGAAAAAGGCCAATCCCCGGCCTCTGTGAGTCCTGTAAAGAGAAGGCTCCTAGTGCACACTGCGCACCCGGGGTCCCTTGTCCCACAAGTAGGGAAGGTCAGAAAGAGGGGGTAACATGGGCACACGGGGGAGGGGGGGCTGGTGAATGAAATGTGGTGGTGGAGGGGGGTGGTCGGTCAATGAGAGCTTGGAGTCCAAGAGGGAGGAAGAGAAATATGAAAATGCAGGAGAAAAAGAGAAAGCAGACAAGGAAGAAGGGAGGAGGAGGAGGAAATGACAGAAGAAGAAATAAAGTGGAGAGAAAATAGGAAGAGCGGAGCGGGGAGGAGGCAGGAGCGGAGGCGAGGCGCGCGGGCCTGGGGCCACAGCGGCCCGGAGCCCTCCCCGCAGCAGCCGGGCTCCGGGGGGCCCTCCTGGGCTTACCTGCCAGGCGTAAGGCGGACATGCGCTGGAACTCGGGCTCCTGAAGCCACTTCCACATCCTGCGAAAGGTCTCCCTGCCAGATTTGAGTTTACTCCACGGTTTTGGGTTCCGCAGCAGGTCGGAGAGCGTCCCCTGAGACCGGCACAGCACCCTCTGCGCGAAGATCGCCTGCGGGATGCTGTAGCGCTTCAGCTCGGCCGTGATGCGCTGGGCCACCTCTTTGGTGTTGATCTCCTCCAGCTGGCCCGATGTGGCCACCTGCGAGCCAGACGAGGACGAGGGGGGCCGCTCGCGGCTGGGCGCCAGCACCGGCCCGTGGGACTGCGCGTGGCCCGGGTGGTGCAGGCCGTTGAGGTGCGACATCATGGCCGCGGGCGGGGTGCCCAGGCCGCGGGACAGGTGCTGCTCCCCGCGGGTCAGCATGGCAGTGTGGTGCGCGTCGAAGTTGGGGCTGAGCATTTTGTCGTGGCCCGGCGGCCCGTAGCTGGGCAGGCTCTGCTGCGCGTTGTGGAGGCCGCCCAGCCCGTTGCCCAGCGGCGCGGCGGCCAGCGGGGACAGGCTCTGGCTCATGCCGGGCATCTCCTTGTAGGGGCCGTACAGGTTGTTCATGGCCGGGAGCCCGCGCTCGTCGCGCATGAGGGTGAAGCTGCCGCTGACGTTGCCCGACAGGCGCTGGTGGTGGTGGTGGTGGTGGTGGTGCGGGTGGTGGTGCGGGTGCGGGTGGTGGAACTTGTCGGACACGGTGGAGATGGGCGGCAGCGGCTGGAGCGGCGTCAGCGTGGTGTAGGTGTTGCTCATGCCCATGCCGGGCGGGGACGAGTCGCAGGACATGCTCATGGCGTGGTGCAGCGGGATGGAGAGCTCGGGCCGGTAGTCGCCGCCGTCCAGGATCGAGGCCATGCTGGTGACCATGGCCGAGCGCGACGCCGCCGCCGCCGCCGCCGCCGCCGTGCCCAGCTCCTGGTGTGCGGCCGGCGGGGGCGGGGGCGGCGGCGGCGGCGGCGGCGGCGGGCCCCGCAGCGAGCCGGCGGCGCCGCGGCCCGCGTGGTGGGGGCTGGGGCTGGCCAGCAGCTCCTGCTCAGGGCCCGGGCCCCCGCCGCCGCCCCCGCCGCCCCCGCCCCCGCCCCCGCCGCTGCCGCCGCCGGCCGGCCCGTGCAAAGTGCCCAGACTTTCCATTGTCAGCTCCGGGTTCATGGCGCAGCCCTCTAGGTCTTTGGTGAGGCATCGATAGGCGGTGTAGGCAGCCTTCATTCAGTCCATCGGGGCCCGGGGGCGGCGGGGGCGGCGGGGGCGGCCGGCGGGCGGGCGAGGCGCGCGTGGCGGGGCCGGGGCGCGGGAGCGGGGAGGGCGCGCGAGTGCGGGAGTGTGCGCGCGGGCGTGCGCCCCGGGCTGCGGGCTGCGGGCTGCGGGCGCGGGTGCGGGTGCGGGTGCGGGCGCGGGTGCGGGCGCGGGTGCGGGCGCGCCCGGGCGG
The DNA here is from genome assembly GCF_048164855.1 of Canis lupus baileyi. Taxonomy (NCBI): domain Eukaryota; kingdom Metazoa; phylum Chordata; class Mammalia; order Carnivora; family Canidae; genus Canis; species Canis lupus. The sequence goes on from NC_132838.1 coordinate 19,228,918, forward strand.
GGTGGGGTGGGGGCGGGGAGGGGCGGCCGGGGCGTGCGTGCGGGGGGGGGCGGGGAGGGGGGATCACCGGGCCCCGCCGCTCGGGCCGGCGCGCTGCCTCGCCATGTCCGAGCCCGCTCCGGCGCCGACGTCTTCTGTTTGGGTGAGCGGGAGCTGTCCAGAAGGGCTCTGCCGCTCGCCGGGGCAGCCAACCTAGCCTCCCGGGCGCGGGGCGGGGCGGCGCCCGATGGGCGTCGCGCGCGGCCACTCCGAGCGCGCCGCTGCCCCGGGGGGCGGGCCTCCCGGGCGCGCCTGCCAATGGCCGCGGAGGGGGCGGGGCCGGCCGTTTCAGGTTTGGCTGACGGCTCTGTGCCTTTTTTTTTTTTTCTCCTCTGCCACTAGAATCAAACGTCAAGGAGAGGGAGGGAGGGAGGAGAAGAAGAAGAGAGGGTCGCGGGGAGAGAGAGGCGAGAGTGAGAGCACGGGGGAGAAATCATGTTAAAGATGCCGCCCTGGGTCCCTCTCGAGCAGCTGCGATCTGTAGAAAAGGGCATTGCTTTAGTTCCCTTTGCTTCACCCTACAGCTTTTTTTTTTTTTTCTTTTTCTTTTTCTGGAGGCTAGCAAGCCAGTCTGTACTGCTGGAAAAAAAGAAACAAAAAACAAAAAACAAACCCAAGTCTCCTAGCGAGCCACTTCCCAAGCGTCTCTATCTCAGAGCCTGTAGTTGACCCTTTTAAAAATGCAGGCGCTTCTGTATTTCTAATGCATGCAGGGCACATTCCCCAGACCGAGGCGTGCGCGGTCTGCCCGGGCGGAAGGAACCCCAAGCCCCGCGCCGCCTCCGAGCTGCGCCCGGCGACGCCAGCCCCTCGGCGGTGCGGGCCACCGTAATCCAAAGCAAAGTTAACACAATAACATCATTTAATTACCCGGCGAGCCCATAAATCTCCCAGTTATGAGGCTCCAGAAGGGCCCTGTGAGGTTGCAAAACAAAACTAGAACTCTAGGAGCTGCGGCTTCAAGGTGATCAAATGCCTCCCCTGTTGGGGACTTGGAAAGAAGTGGAGGGTGGGTGGGAGGGGAGAGGGTGCCCGCAAGATTGTTACCGATTGTTGCCCATCGGGTGCAAACTTCTCCTCCTGGGAGCAGGGAGTACGGAGACCGTCCGGGACGACCCCCGCGGGTTTTCCCTGTACCGCGCACACACACGCGCACACACACACGCGCACACACGCGCGCGCGCACCCCGAGAAAGGAACGCCCCAGGTTGCCTCCGGGGGCAGGGGACACGGCCCCTTGGCCGACATCTGTAATATCCAAAACTTGTCTCTGGAAAGACCAAAACCCTGGCGAGTTTTAGGACGCAGCATTAAAAAAAAAAAAAAAAAAAAAGGTGCACCTTCGTCTCCCCAGAACGTCCGCTGTTCCGTAACCCTGGGTCGGGGGCCGCTAGGGGAGCGGGCGGAGGGAGGAGGTGGAGATTTCTGAGGCCTGGGTGGGGGGTGGAGGGGTGGAGGGGTGGTGGCTGAAGACCTGCAACTGCCCGGCATTGAAACCCTTAAAAGTAACAGATTCTTCCAAAGCAGGTTGCGCTCTGTTTGCCTCCGAAGATTCAAGCTGGCTGAGGTTGCGCAGATGTTGCCTTTGTTTAAAGAGACAGTAATTAAGGACAGGGTGGACATAAGTTTGAGAAGCGTGACCTATTTTCTTTTGATCAGCTGTCAAAAGAAGAGCAGGGGGTCTCCTTAAGACAGCCCCCTCCAACCACTTCCAGCTGTTAGAGAAAACTTGATAAGAAAACAAGGACACAGCCTGGAATACTGTATGTGCCTTCCTGGTGCTAGAGAAAGGTTTGATTCATTTGGAAAATAGTTCTTAGTCTTGATGACCTTTTGCGGCTGCCCTGCTTTCCCTTCTAGCTACAGAACAAACACACAAACAAACAAACAAACAAAAATCCACCCCCTCCCACACCATCCTGTTACATGAATGTACAGTGACGTTATTCATAGATCAACTTTATTGAGCTCTGGCGAATACCTTGCCAATTACTCTTTCAAGGAGCTGCCCCCCCCCCTTTTTTTTTTTTTTTTGGAATCAAAGCCTGGGTAAGAAAGTGGACGGTCCTCTGCTTTGCTAGACACGCTTTCCTAGCTGTCACATTTTTTAATGTCACCAAATCAGACAGGTAAAATAACTGAGTTTTTTGTTTCTCTGTCTTTCCTCGCCCTCTCCACCCTCTCCTGCTGTCTCTCTTTCCACTCCCCACCTTATATATGGCAGCTGGATACTTGGGATAATTTGAAACAGTTAATGTTTGAAAAACTTAGGGAGTTGGACAAAAGTTCACAAAAGCGCAACCTCCTGTTGGTCTAGGAGTGCTCCCAGACTGAAATAGGGCAGGAGAGCAGCAAGGCTGGGCAAAGAGTCTGATATGCCCCAATGTCTGAACACAGCCTTCCCTGCCCTGGCTTCAGGCTCCAGGAGCGGCCAGTGACCCCAGGCTGGGACACTGAGTAGGCACTGCCTCCATACAGAAACCCGAGTATATAGATGGCCATTAAAAGAATTTTTCAAAATGATAAACTCGTTTACCAGGCTACCAAGATAAATCTGCTCCTGGGAATTGCATTTTGGTGTGCCTGGGAGCAGTCACGTGCTGGAGAGTTGAAAGGTGAGTTGCATATTCTTGCTGCCTTGCTCCCTCCCTCTCTCCCTCCTCCCTCTCTTCCACCCTCCCTCCCCCTTCCCTCGATCAATATTGGCGATCTCAGGGAAATCATGAAATCGTATTGGCTTCTTTGTGTATAATTTCATTGGGCTAGATTAAAGCAGATTTTTCACGTTGTTTTTCTTAATGATGGTTTGAGGTTTTGTATGTCAACCTAAAACCCATTTAAAAGGGAAATTAATGTGCGTTTTTAGTCAGCATCTTGATTTTTGCTAAATTAGTCTTGCATGCCCTTTCCTTTTCTTTCTAAAAAGAAAAACATATTTTCTACTTGAGGATAATTTTAAGAATATCAATAAGATTTTCAAATATGTTTCAAAATATCTTTGATGTTTCTTTCTCTGAGAAAATAAAAGGAAGAATTGCTTTCTAACTGCCCCTTGTTTACACATGTACTCTAACCTTCAGAAGTTGTGTAACTCAGAATTAAAAAAAAAAAAATTGAAGCTACACTCGGTCCCCCTTCTCCTCAGCATTTGATTCACAATTAGACTGTACAGAAATGTGGTAGCAGGAGTGCTAGTTCACGACTATTAGAATCTGGACAGTTGCACCAGCCATTACACCGGGATCAGGATATCCATTTCTTAGCATACCACTTCCGCAGGTCTGATTTTCTTCAAAATCAGATACTTGAATGAGTCAAAAGAAGTCTGTAAATAAAATGCAGCTTTGACAACAAATGTAAGCTATTGCATTATAAAAGAAAAAAAAAAAAACTTGAGTTAGTAATTGTAGAGATAGACTGGAAATTTTTACCAGAGCTTTTCATATGCGTTTTCACATTCAATAAATATATATATATATATTTATTTATTTATTTTAGGCTCTGAGAGGGAGAGAAAGGTGAGCATTCAATTAAAAACAGAGACCCTATAAATTATTCACACACACACAAAAATACATAGACCTCAAGTAAACCCAGACTGGATAAGGGGCCCATCAGCTTTGTTTCTACCAAACAACAGTAACCACAGCCCAAATCCCAGGAAGGGGGGGGGGGGCTGCTTATTTCTACCCAAATGTTAAAATCCTGAGGAAGGTTTTGTGTTGGGAGAACACATTTGTGCTACAACTAGGTTTATCAGAGCAATACAAAAAGACATAATGGTGGGTTGATTTGGACTATTTTATTTTTGTCCTTCCCCAAACCATCTGGCGTGTGAGTGTGGGGGTATTGATCAGGATCTGTGAGCTGCAGACCCCATGCCAATCCATAGCGTTTCTGGCAATCAGTGTCGCCCATGAATTGCAGCTGTCTGTGTAGCTGCCGAAAAGAAATCTTCAGAAAAGTCCCCCCCTTATCAAACACTTCATCCGTTCAGGGGTAAGTCAATATCATTTCTTTGTCATTCGGTGGGCGAGGATTATGAGGAGAAAGTTTTTGTTGTCGGTTGTAGCTGCTGCTGTGCTTTTTTTTTTTTTTTTTTTTTAAAGGAAGGAGAGCAATTTTCTAGCCATTGAATGGTAATGGTTTTCCAGAAAGGCCTCAAGCGTTTGTATGAATCGGACAACAAATGCTGTTTCAATATTGTGGGGGAATTTTAAGAGGCGGGGGGAATTCTTATGTTGCTATACACAAATAATAATAGTGATAATACAGGGTTCCTTTTAACGACGGAGAAATTTCTCCCCTCTTTTCGGAGCCTCCAGTGATGAAGACACCGCAAGTCTCTGTGATTACACTTGCAGATGGACGGTGGGTGCTCGTGGCGGAAAAGGAGCCTTCGGAATTGTGGCTCTGTTTGATATCTCCATTAGCTTCAATTTTATTCTGTTTGCAAGCTCAGGCTGGTTGAGCACAGGGGCAAGAAAACTAAAACCCAAGCCCAGCACCACTAACCCGCTTCTGCCTCTCGGCTCAGAAATTCGCTGACGCTTTGCAGATTCCAGTCGAATCTAGGAAAGTTTGCTTGTTTGTTTTTAAAAAGTGTGTTAGGTGGTGGAGCCCAACGGGTCCTCTTTTCCGTGAACGCTCTTCTGCTCCGCGTGAGTCTGGTTAAAATCCGAAAGGCCAGTTTAGTTATTGCGAGCTGTTAGGGACAGCCCTTAACTTTTCGGTTGACACTGTGCGCCGCGGTGGAGGAACACTTGGAGCGTGTTAGTGTTTTCCCACCCTCAGCTGGCCTCTTAGGAAAAGAAAAATGAAGCTGCAGGCAGAACCCTGCGGGCTGGGGGAGGGTGCTCTCGCAGCCCCAAGCCCCGCGCCTGGCTGGCTTCGCAGGTGGGGAGCAGGGCTGCGGGGCCAATCCCGCGGGGACGCTGCGCCGGGGCAAAACCCGGTGGCAGCCTCAGTAGTCCGGGCGCGGGCAGTGGGCGGGCTGGGGGGCGGGGAGAAGGAGGAGGAGACCCCCAGCGGGACGCGCCTCTGCACCTGCTCCTGGGGCGACACGTCTGGAGTGGCAGCCGCGGAACCCCCAGCTCCGCAGAGCTAAGTTGCAAGCGCGTCCACCTGCCCAGTTTTAAAGAAAGCCAGGGACTAGGTGGGCGAACCTCGATCGTTCTCCCTCCATTCCCATAGAGAGGAAATTGTTGGAGTCTTGATGCTCTCAGGGCTGCACACACACACACATACACACACACACACACACACACACACACTTCTGTCCTCCTTTCCAGTCCTGGCTAGGTTCCCCGACCCCCTCGCGGGAGGAGTTTGGGCAGAAGTAAGAGCCTGGGCCTCTGATACGGACTGGAGGGGACGGTCGCCGAGGCTGAGTGCTGGGACTGCAGACCTTGCCCAGGACATTTCCCTATCCCCGAATTCGGGACCCACCACAGAACCTTCCCTGGGGCCACCCTCCGCCTGTGTTTTCGCGGCTGCTACCGCTGTGGAAGCTGGTGGGAGAAATATAATTTGACTGTTGGGGCAAATGAAATTTTAAAAAAAGTGAAGGGGAATGTGAGGATTTGAAACTGCAGAGATCAGAGGGCTTCTTTTTGGGGACCAGGGGGACCCTGGGGAGTGGGGGGAGGCCTGGAGCTCGGCTCTCCCAGGAATACAGCTTTTTCTCTAAAAGAACGTTTCACTTTTAGAGAGCAACTTGTTATCCTGAGCCTAAAGATGAGTTTTATCCGGGCTGCCCCTAAGTACCTGTCCTACGATTTCTCTCCACCAAAGCCCTGTGAGGTTGATCTGGAGCCACAAATCTGCAGTCGCTTTTTCTTTTAACCGTGGGTTTCCAAAAGTACAATTCATGTGTGCTTAAAATAAAGTTTTCCTCTCTGCCAGTTGTCACCCCACAAAAGAAAAACTGGCGTGAGGTCCTTTTGTTCAGGTCAAGTTGTGCGTGAAATCTTTTTGTTGTCCTTTCAAAGGGAAGGCAAAAGTTGCAGTTGATTGCAAAAAGGACAAATTTAACTCTCTGAAAGTGGAGCTGTTTTCAAGTTGCCCTGAGACACTAAGCACGGGCATTGCTTTTTTTTTTTTTAATTATTATTTATTACCTTCTTAAAACGATCACTTATTTGCTGTGGACGTAACCACTTCTGATTGAGGATTCAGTATTGTTTAGGCATTAATACAAACACCCAGCACTTCTTCTCTCTATGAAAATGGGAGAGTTTAAAAATCCTTTTCTGTAATTTCAACGGTCTCGCTGCCGTGTAATTAGAACATAAGAGCACAACAGAGTCCCGAAAAATAGTGTGCCAGCTTTGAAACTAAGAAACACCATTTCCGATTCCTAAAGGTAATACTTGTATTCGAAAACCAACAGGAGCAATCGAGGGTTTTAAAATATTTTTGCGCGCCGGACCATTTCTTTATGTAAAAAAAAAAAATTCACATGGTACATATTTTTTAGATTCCGTGTATTTTATTTAGCTCCTAAAGTAATTCAGTAACTACGAAGGGAGTCTGAGCCAATGTTTGAAGATAACACGACCGACAGCAAAATAGCACATTCAGATGATTTTAGGAGCTTTTTATGTCGCAGAATCGCTTCGATGCCACTTTATTTATTTATTTTTATTTTTTTGGATTTTGGATTGTTTCGCTTCCCAGCGTGCGCGGCCAGGCAGCTCCGGCCGCGCGCTGGGATCCCGGGTGGCCGCGTGGAGCGGCGCGGGCCGCGGTCGCTCGGGGCGCAGGACGCGGAGCCGCGGGCCACGGGGACGTGCGCCCGGGCCGGCCGGACACAGGTGGCTGGGCCGCTTCTGCGGAGCCCGGGCTGCGAGGCGCGGCGGCGGCGGCGGCGGCGGCGCTCGGGGCTCGGGGCTCGGGAGCGACTCCCGAGACCTGTTGGCGGCGGCGGGGCGCTGCTCGCGGCGGCCGGGCCCGGGGCGCAGGGGCGCAGGGGCGCGCGTCGAGGCCGGGCGCTCCGGAACCTGCACCCTCGCCGGCCCCGCGGAGCCGGGCGCCCCGGCCAGGCAGCCGCTTCCCGGGGAGGGGGCTGCGGGCCCCGCGGCGCGGGGGCGGAGGGAGCCGGCCGGGATTGATGTCTAAATCAATGCGGTTTCCAGGCGCTTCTCCCCGCGCCTCTCCATCTTCCTCCGAGCCAGGCCGCCTCCCGAGGGGGTTGCCTCTCCCTCCGCGAAGTCAGCGCCGGGAGCGCGGAAAGCGCAGCCCCACGCGAGGCAGCGCGGGCCGGAGCCCCCGGGGCGACCCCCGAGCCCCCCAGCCCCCGCGCCCCGCGCCCCCCGCCTCCCCGCGGCGCGCCCTGTCGCCCCCCGGCACCCGCGCGGGTTCCCCACGCCCCGGGCCGCCGCCCCGGCCGCCTGCCCTCCCGGCTCCCGGCGGGGCCCCCGATCGGACGGGACCTGGCCGGGGAGACCCCAGGGCTCCGCCGCCGCCCCGGCCCTGCTCGGGCGGGCCCGGCTGCTTCGGATTTAATTATTCACCGATGACTTAGACAGCTGCAATTGTCGTGAAAAATCAGCGGCCACTATCGATCCCCGGAGCGGGTGGGGGCGGGGAGGCCGCGGGGCGCGGGGGAGGGAGGGGAGCTGGGCCCGGGCCTGGGGCTCCCCTCCTCGAGCCGGGCCCGGGATGGGGGGACGGGGTGGGGGCCGGGCGTGCACGCCTCCTCGGGCCTGCCCTCGGGGGTGCAGAGAGGGCCCCCGGGCGGCGGAAGGGCGTGCCCCGCGGTGCCCCGCGGTGCCCCGCTGACCCCCGCTGACCCCCGCGCCCGGGCACCTGCGGGCCCCTCGCGGGCAGGCGGGCTCGTGCCGTCCCTCGCCGGGAGTTCGCGCCGCCGAGCAACAAGTCTCGGCGTCCTCGAGGCTCGGCCCCGGAGCCCCGGAGCGCGGGCGGCCTGCTCCCGGTTGCTCGGGACCTGGGTCAGGAGTGTGGCCCAGAGGAGCAGTACGTGTGTTCTCGGGGCTGGGAGCCCACCGAGGGCGCGGAGAGTCCGTGCAAAAGAGGCCAGTGCGGTTCTCCGGGCCCAGATCTGCTGGCTTCAGATGGGGTAGGAAAAGCTCCCCTCCCCTATCACTATCACAAAAGCACAGGCAGCCAGGGGTGGGGGTGGGGGGAGTCTTTTCGCGTAGGCGCGCTCTGTTCTCCTCTCGGGTCGTCCTGAAGCCCCGTGTGGCTGCACATCACAATTTGAAATGGCTTTTTATAGGAACCACAAATTACACAGGAAATTTATAGGCTACGTGAAGCAAAAAAGATAATAAAAGGTTTAACACTCCTCATCCCCCAGGTTTCCTTTTTCCCCTTTCTCTCTTCTTAAAACTACTTTCGAGTGTTTGCTATCTACTTTTGTTGGGGGAAATGTGTTCTTCAGACTTTATCCGGGAAAGAGTTGAGCTCTGGCTCCCTGGAGATCAGATATAGAGTCAAAAAGGCACTACATTGCCTGCTTCGTAATCCATGGGGCTGAGTATAGGTCACTGAACACAAAATGGCCTTTCCTCTCTTGCTTACTGAGATGGTTTAATGGATTTTGTAATGGTTTCCAACTATCAGACAGGGGAAATCTGGTTTGGGGGCTTTTTGTTCACATAACCCAAATACAAAGCACATGTTAATACGCACTTTGCCTTATCAATGGAAATTGGTAGCACGGCAGTGGAATTTCTTAGGGCAATTCTGAAACATCATGTTTCAGTACACCATGTTTCAAGCATGGCCTCTTGCTTAATAAATGCGAAAAGTCTTCAGAATTTTCCGTTTAGGTTGAAAGATTTCTGAGAATCCTTTGACTAATATCTCATATATATCTGCTACAAAACTACGATATTGAATTTGAATGCAGTTTTCAGTATTAGTCCACCCCCCCCCACTCTTTTAAATCAGGGGGTTGGGGAGGGTATGAATAATGGTTGATTTTAGCTTTCAGTGGAGTAGAGGTGGGGTAAATGGATGCCTTTTTAAGAATTTGCAAACCAAATGAGGTTAAATAGAGTCATCTGATTAAGGCAAAGATTTTTGTGTTGTGAGAGGGCACAGTTTTTGCGTTTGCAGATGCTGTTCCTTTCAAGTCCCTGAACCGTTTCCACACATGGCAATGTCAGCTCATATCTGAAGTTTCAGTTGCATTTTTAAAGACTTCTTTTTTCATGCTATTTGCAAATGTAATTTCTTTTCAATAAAATTATTTCACTTTTTTCATTTTTCATGCTCATTCTTGGTTTTTCTCCCTAGCTCTTATTTTAAACTTCTCTTTTGAGAGCTTTTACTTCATCAGATTACTTACTACTTCAGTGGTATTACGTATAGTGGTAACTGGCACCAGGAGATATCACGGCAGGTTTTGAGAAAGGAAGTCTACCCCTAGTTTAGTTCAAAAAAAATTTTGTACTTGACTTTCTTGTATTAAGAACTTGCCTTTGTTAAATACCATAACTTAAATACTGGAGCATAAATGGGGTAGCAACCAGATGCAGCATATTGGAGAATGCTGGAAAACTCTAAGTGTTTTACAGAAAATTATGATGGTGGTTAATTGATTCATTAATTTATTTGTTCATTTAAGAGATATTTACTGAATGCCTACTATGTGCCTATTAGAGTTTTTAGTTATAAACAAAAGACACTGCCTTAAACCAACTTAAGGAGAAAAGAATTTTCATGGAAGAAACCAGATAGCTCACAGAAGCGATAGAAATGCAGGAGATTCAAGCTTGGAAAATAGGCAATGGCCAGGGGAGAAGAGGAGCTGGAGCAGAGTCAGGGTTACTCCATGCAACAGCCTGGCTAGGAAGCCTCTGTGGGCACTGCTGTCTCTGTCACTGCAGCCAAGAGTAACTTCTCTGCTATCCCTGTGTTTTTATGTTGCCTCCACAAGAACCAGTTTGGGGCTCTCCTAACTACCAGAAGGTGAGAAGAGGGTCACTCCATCCTACCTGCACTGCATACCGTAGGGAGTTACTTTAAAATAAGAAGGATGCTTGGATCCTGAGTAGCAAAAACCAGAAAACAAACAAAAAGCACCCAGAAATATGTTACCACATAGATACTGGGGATAGAATAATGAACATGTTAGATGTGACTCGGCTCTCATGAATCCTGTATTTTAGTGGAATATTTTATTTTATAGTTTAAAATATTTATATTTAAAAATTTAATATTAAATAATATAATATTTAAAATATTTATACTTTAAGATGTTTTACATTTGCATAAATCTTTATACTTTTTGGATAAAGGAGGGAAGAAAAACCCAGTTATTTAGATCCCATCTCAAAATAATGGATTAGATTTCCTTCTTTTTTTTTCTTTTTTTTTTTCTTGTTGTCTTTTGGATATGGTTGGATGTTGGTCAGGGCAAGTCAGAAAATACTGATGTAGGAAATGCTGTGTCTACTGCACTACCCTCAGTCTCAAGGTCAAGGATGTGGTGGAAACAAACTCTGGATCTCGAGAAAGAGCCCTGGATTTCAGTCCCAATCCTATTATTGTCTCCTGTGTGACTTTGAACTCCCTTCTGTAGATGCTCCAAGGTCCTTATGTGCTTCAAGTCTGATTTGATATGGATCTCCTTTTATCAAAATGGAGTCTTTATAATGATTGAGTTAATTTTCTGAAGGCTTTCTTTTAGATATTCTAAATTTGAATCCAAGTAGTTATGGTGTTTATAGCCTTAAAAAGCTATTTTTTAAAAAAGATTTTATTTATTTATCTGAGAGAGAGAAGAGAGAGCAAGCACAAGCAAGGATGGGCAGAGGGAGAGGGAGAAGCAGACTCCTGCTGAGCTCAGAGTCCAACCTGGGGCTCAATCCTAGGACTCTCAGAAATCCTGACCTGAGACAAAGGCTGAAGTTTTACAGACTGAGCCACTCAGGTACACCTTAAAAAGCTATTTCTGTTGGGATAAATTTGTAATAATTAACTTTATATTTCAAAAAGCTTTCAGGATCTTCATTTTCAAAAATGAATTTTCTTTTATTTCCAATTCCAAGTGATCTAGTTCAGTGTTGCTTTCAGTTTCATATTACATTCTGGGCTGTTTGTTCGTGTCTGTAACTAATTTTCAGACCAAGAAAGACAGAAAGAATAGAAGACAGAGATGAGAGAACAGATACTGTCATGATTTAAAGTCATTGGGGAGTCTAGAATTGCTTCAGAGTTGTGTTATTTTTTTTTATATTTACTACAAATTTTTGACAGGTATTGCTTTTGAAGAGAATTTTTGAATTTTATGTGAAAAAAACTACTTGATGGGACAAAATCCTTACTTAAACCTTATTTCTTCAAGATGGAACCATTGTGATATTTACTATATCATCAAAGTGTCCTGACTGGAAAGATGTGGGAACAGTTTTAAGGTCATGTTTGACATTAGGTTTGTTACACAATATAAGCAAACAGTGGCAACTCTGGATATTTTGTATTCTTGGAATTCTGAAAAAAACTAGGTGTCAATCAAATGAACCCATATAAAACCAGGGTCACTTGCCTTTTACATGAGACCTATGTCTGACCCATTTTATTTTATTTTATATTTTAATTTTTAGTTAAAAGATTTTAAAGATTTATTTATTTTAGAAAGAGAGAGTGAGTGAGAGCAAGCACTTGGGTGGGGAGAAGTGCAGAGGGAGAGAATCTTCAAGCAGACTCCCCGCTGAGCACAGAGCCCCACTTAGACTCAATCTCAGGACCCTGAGGTTGTGACCTGAGCCCAAATCAAGAGTTGATTGCTTAGCAGACTGGGCCACCCAGGTACCCCTTTAATTTTTTTTTTTTTAAAGTAAACTCTACACTCACCATGGGGCTGGATCTACAACCTCAAGATGAGAGTTGCCTGTATGCTCTACCAACTGAGGCAGGCAGGTGCACCTGTATGATCCATTTTCAAAGTGAATAATTCCTTGGGAAACCAATAATTTAAAGACACATATACTTAAAATATTGATTTCTGCATGTTGGGGTTGGGTGGGTGGAGTCAAGTTGACAGTGAGAGGAGTTACATTTATAGGAGTTTATTGATCCATAATGGAGTAAGAATTTTTCGTTTGCAAATTCCCTTCTTCTTTATGACATTTCAAATCCTACTACTCATCCTTTAATACTCTGTAAACTTTCTGGGTGAGAGCCATAGTAGGAAATTGATTTCATGTTGCAACATATATATGCACATTTCAGGAATGAAACACATCTTTTTAAAAAAAAAAGATTTTATTTATTTGAGAGACAGAGAACATGTGTACATGAGAGGAGGAGAGGCAAAGGGGGAAGGAGAGGCAGATTCTCCACTGAGCACAGAGCCTAACTTAGGGCTTGATCCCGGGACCCTGAGATCATGATCTGAGCCAAAAGCAGTCACTTAACCAACTGAGCCACCCAGCCATTCCTGAGATACATCTTTTTAAATGCCCTATTGTAGCCAAACCTGTATTTGAAATTAGTTACTAAAATATAGAGCCTGGTCTGATCATTCTGAGATGTGTTATTTTCTTCTCTGTATAGCATTTGTTTTTCCTACTGTTCATTCAGTATCTGTCAACTAAAACTTGGTATTATTATTTGTGTATGAAGTCCATTGGCTATTTTAGATGGTAAGCACTTGAGGATGCCATCCAGGAGGGAAGTCTTCAGTGGCATGCCTTAGGGCTCTGATCCTATCTTGTTCAATATTTTTATTAAAGCCTTTACTGAAGGTTAAGGACTGCTTGTCAATGGGATACCTGGGTGGCTCAGTGGTTAAGTGTTTGCCTTTGGCTCAGGTCCTGATCCCGGGGTCCTGGGATCGAGTCCTACATCAGGCTCCACAGGGAGCCTGCTTTTCCCTCTGCCTATGTCTCTGCCTCTCTCTATGTGTCTCTCATGAATAAATAAATAAAATCTTTCCTTTTTTTTTAAAAGAACTGCTTGTCAAATTTGTAGGTGACGTAGGGCTAGCAGCCATAGCTAATATATTGGAAGGTGAAGTCAAGATTCAAAGTGAAATATGAATGTTGGAATGAAAACTAACATGATGTAATTTAACAAAGACCAGTAGAAAAGAAAGCCCCTTACTGAGACTGAAAAATATTAATCAAGGGAGATTCCTGGATTGTGACAACAATGCAGATGCAGAGATTAATATACTATAAATGCAGAAACGATCCAAAACTATTATGCTGCACACAAAAACTAATGTAATTTTAGGCTGCGTTAATAGGACCATGATATATAGCGTACAAGGAAGGTAACAGGTTGCATGCATTCTGGGCTGGAGATTTATCTAGGTCTGGCTACCTCATTTTATTATACACATTGATAAGTTAGAGATTGGTATGGGCTCTCAGGTTGTAACGAAGAAGAAACTATACTTTATGTGGAAGAGTTAGAGCAAATGTTTAGCCTAGAGAAGAGGCAAGTGATGTGGTATGTGATTCCCATTTCAAATATTTGCCTAGCTGTCACATGGCGGGGCGGGGGGGAGGAGGGAGGTAGAGTAGTTCTTCCTGGACCCCAGGGCAGAGTTAGGACTACAGGGTAAAAGTGACAGCAGGTCTGACTTTGATCCTCATACTTATGGTTTTCCAAGAGTGCAGCGGGTTGCCACATGAAGGAGTGAATTCTTCACCCATAGGAATATTTTGCAAAGGCTGAGTGACTGTCTGGATAGGATGCTATTAGTAGGGATCAACTGAATTAGGTGGCTACCTGAAATAGATGATCTCTCTGGTTGAATTCCAGAATTTGCTGAGTTGAATATTAAGAAATATTTTGAAAGTGATTTTGTATAGAGAATTTTAAAAGATAGAGTAATATTAATATTTAAATTTGTAAGAACTTCATATGTACAGGGTACAGCATTTTTTATCTCAAGGCACTATAAACCCATTCCCCTTTTTATGAAAAATCTATTTTTATTTACATTTTTAAAATCCAGAAAGAGCTCTGAAAACCAGAAGTTTGGAATAAGCTTAACCCAACTGATGTGAGACTATTTCAGTGTTCATTCCACTTAGAATGAACATTCATACATTCATTCCACTTAGAATGAATTATTTCCTCTGCAGAAATAATTATTGTGTTTGATTATAGGGTGTCGTCCCAGACCCTGCTGGGGGTTATGTAATATACGGTTTTTGCCACTAACACCTTTTCAAAGATCTGAAAAAATTTCAATTCTAAATCTATCTCCAAAGGATTTGGTTAAGGGATTGTTATTAGCTATCCTATAGTCATATAGTGCTTATTTTTTCAGAGTAACTTGAATCCATTGGCCAGAAATCGACCTAAGCTACATTACTTCCCCAAGCTAGAATGATTCTCATGAACTATTATCTGGTCCCTAAAACTTGTCACAGAAGGAATTTGCTCTATGAGCCAAATTCATACTATATAATGAAACAATTAACTTACTTTGCCATTTCCATATTTATTTTATGAAGAGGTCAGTGGCAGAAATTTTCAGTGTCAAGGGTTTCCTCTCAAAGCATATTTGATATTACTTTAGGCTGGCTCTGGGTGACAATATCACACTTTTCTGGTCTAGGTGGAGAATATAGTCGGATCAGTTAATTAATGGCTTTCATTTTGCAAATCTTTTCTCTAACTATTACTCATTCTGTAGACATTTATGGGACACCCACTCCAGTCTCACCCTAAGCTAGTCAACAGTGTTACAAAGATGAATGAGATGAAGATAATAGCCTGAATATGCTCACATGCTCATTTGATCCTCAAAACCAATCTGTAGGACAAGCAGGGCAGATATTATTCTTCTCATCTTAAAGATGGGAAAATGGGAAAGTCTCAGGGAAGTTGAGGGACTTGCTTAGGATCACAAATTCAGCAAGTGGTAGAACAGGACTCAAATCAAAGGCTTTAATTTAGTCTACTTATATATATATATATAATTATACTATATTATATATATAGTCTACTTAGTATATATTATATATTATATATAGTCTACTTAGTGTATATTATATATATATTATACTACTTAGTGTATATATATATATATAGAGAGAGAGAGAGAGAGAAAACTGTTGTCTGTGATGCAAAATGTATATTTTCACTCAACCGCTTATCATAGACATTTACTTTCACTTGGCTGCTCAGAATTCATAGCCACTTCCTGTTTGGAAAATGCTTTGTGAAATGAGTTTTTATGGAAGGTGAGTCTCCACTTCTTCCTATGGAAAACAAAATGCCAACTCTCCCTTTTGTCGTCCCATGGTAATTGGGACCCAGGAACATCAACTAAGCTCAGCCAACTAAACACACATTTCTGGAGGGAAGACCTCAAAGAACCAAAGGATGGGGACAGCCCAGAATTCATGCTGATGAAGCTGGTGCAGAAGTGACAGTTTATCAACCAGGCTGCTTCTTTGGCCCTGACTCCTTACACTTAGACTTCATTGATTGCAGACCATTTTCTGAATTCAGTTCTCCTCCCCTTTGTTCTATTCCATGAGCCATCTGATTTCCTTTCACTAAATTTGTCTGCAAATTTAGCCCAAGTCAGTTTCTGTTGTTTGCAACCAGGGATTTTGACTAGAGGAGATCCATCTTCTGATGAGGTGATGAAAATTGGTCATATTTTGGCATATTTTGAAAAGAGACTTGATATAAGTTGCCGAGGGATTGGATATGGAATGTGAGGGAAAGGAATCAAGGATGGCTTCGTAATTTTTGATCTGAGTAATTGAAGGAATAAGCCTACCATCATTTCTGTTTTTCTTTTTTTTTAATTAACTATAAGCCACCCCTAAAATAGCAGACTCAAACAACAACCATTTTTGTTGTCTTTTAAAAGAGTTCTCCGCTTGGGCTTTTGACAGAATAATGGTTGAGGGTTTTGAAAGGCAGAGCTTCCTGAGGGTGCACATTTCGGGAGAACCAGAAGAAACTGCATGGCTTTTCATGGCTGAGCCTCAGAACTCACATAGTGTCACTTCCACTATATTCCGTGGCTAGAATTGTGCACAGGCTCGTCCAGATTCCAAGAGGTGGGGACATTGAGGTATCAAGGAACTCGGAGGATTGATTTAAAACTACTATGCCATTTATTAGGGAGTTCTAAGAAAGCTTTCTTTCTTTTTCTTAAAAGCTCTGGGGGAAAGACAGGAAGAGAACCAGGTTGAGGTGGAAGATCAAGTGTTCGAATATGTTAAGTGTAGAGGTCTATTAGATGTTCAGGAGGAGGTACTGGCTAGGCATTTGGAAATGAGTCAGGAGTTCAGGTAGGAAATTGAGGCTAAAGTTATAAATTTAAGAGTCATATGTGTATAAATGGTTTGTAAAGCCATGAGACTGGTTGGGACAGATCATCTAGAGAAGTGGCTTTATAATGTTTTGCAGTTAGGGAATGTGATACCCCCAGCTTTGTTGTTCTTGCTCAGAACTGCTTTGGCCATTCGGGGTCTTTTGTGGTTCTAGATGAAATTTAGGATTCTTTTTTGTATTTTTGTAAAAAAATGCCATTGAAATTTTGATGCAAACTGTTGAATCTATAGATCACTTTGGCAAGTACAGATATTTTAACAATATCAATTCTTCCATTGCCTGAACATGCAATGTCTTATTTATCTGACTTTTAAAATCTATTTTGTCATTGTTTTGTAGTTTTTAGTGTACAAGTCTTTCACCTCTTCTATTAAACTTATTCCTAAATATTTTATTTTTTGATGGTATTGTAAATGGAATTAAAAAATATTTTATTTCTTTGAGAGAGAGAGCATGAGCAGGGTGAGGGGCAGAGGGAAAAGCAGACTCCCCGCTGAGCAGGAAGCCCCATGCAGGGCTTGATCCTAAGACTCCGGGATCATGACCTGAGCTGAAGGCAGATGATTAACCAACTGAGCCACTTGGGTGCCCTGGAGTTGTGGAGTTTTTTTTTTTTTTTAAGAATTTTTAATTTATTCATTTGAGAGACAGAGACAGCACAAGCAGGGGGGAGAGGCAGAGGCAGAGGGAGAGGGAGAAGCAGATTCCCTGATGAGCGGGGAGTCCAACATGGGGCTTGATCCCAGGACCTAGAGTTCATGACCTGAGCCGAAGGGCGATGCTTGACTATCTAAGCCACCCACGTGCCTCTGGAATTGTTTTCTTATTTCCTTTTCAGACAGGTTGTTAGTGTGTAGAAACATTACTAATTTTTGTATGTTGAGTTTTTATTTTGTTACTTTACTGAATTTGCTTAATCTTACAGCTTTTGTAGAGTCTTTAGGGTTTTCTCTGTACAAGATCATGTCATCTGCAAGCAGAGAGAGTTTTACTTCTTCCCTTATGATTTGGATGGCTTTTGTTTCTTTTTCTTGCCTGATTGCTCTGGCTAAGACATCTGGTGCTGTGTTGAATAAGAGAAATGAGAGCAGGCATCCTTGCCTTGTTCTGGATCTGAGAGGGAAAGCTTTAAACTTTTCATGGTCAAGTATGATGTTGGCTATGAGCTTTTCATAAACGGACTTTATTGTATTGAGGTAAGCCATTTCTATACCCAATTTGTTGAGAGTTTTTTTTTTATCATGAAAGGGTGTTGCATATTGTCAAATGCTTTTTCTGCATATATTGCAATGATTGTGTGATTTTTTGCCTTCATCCTATTAGTGTAGTGTATTGATGTATTGATTTGCATATGTTGAACCATCCTTGAATCCCAGGGATAAACTCTACTTGATCATGATGTATGATTCTTTTTTTTTTTTAAGATTTTATTTATTTATTAATGAGAGACACAAAGAGCGGGGGGCGGGGGGAGGCCAGAGACACAGGCAGAGGGAGATGGAGGCTCCATGCAGGGAGCCCAATGTGGGAGTTGATCCTGGAATTCCAGGATCATGCCTTGAGCCTAAGGCAAGCACTCAACCGCTGAGCCACCCAGGTCCCCCAATGATGTATGATTCTGTTAGTATGCTATTGAATTCAGTTTGCCAGTATTTTGTTGAGAATTTTTCATCATGTTTATCAGGAATGATGGCCTATAGTTTTTTCTTTTTTCTTGTGCTATCTTTTTTTTTGTTTGTTTTGGTGTCACTTTGAAGCTATTCTCATAGAATAAATTTGGAAGTATTCTAATTCTGGAAGACTTTAAGAAGGGTTGGTATTAATTCTCTTTTTTTAAAGGTTTTATTTATTTATTCATGAGAGACAGAGAGAGAGAGAGAGAGAGAGAGAGGGAGAGAGAGAGAGAGAGGCAGGCAGAGACACAGGCAGAAGGAGAAACAGGCTCCATGCCAGGAGCCTGACGTGGGACTCAATCCCGGGTCTCCAGAATCAGTCCCTGGGCTGAAGGCGGCGCTAAACTGCTGAGCCATTGGGCTGCCCGTATTAATTCTTCTTTAAGTATTTCATGGAATTCACCCATATGACCATCTGGTCCTGGGCTTTTCTGTGTTGGAAGGTTTTTGATTATTTATTTATTTATTTATTTATTTATTTATTTATTTAGTATGTTATTTATTTATTCATGAGAGACACACAGAGAGAGGCAGAGACACAGGCAGAGGGAGATGCAGGCTCCCTGCAGAAAGCCCGATGTGGGACTTGATCCCAGGACTCCAGGATCACGCCCTGAGCCCAACTGCTGAGCCACCCAGGCGCCCCTTGATTACTTTTTAAATCTCTTCATGTGTTTTCGGTATGTTAAGATTTACTATTTTTTTCTTGATTCAGTCTTATAGGTTGTATGTATCTAGGAATTTCTCCATTTCCTCTAGATTGTTCAATTTGTTCGCATATACTTGTTCATAATGGTCCCTTATGACTTTTTTATTTCCGTGGGATTAGTTAGAATATCTCCTTTTTCATTTCTGATTTTATTTGAGTCTTACATCTCTCTCTCTTTTTAGTCTATATAAGGTTTTGTTGATTTTGTTTTTCTTTTCAAAAAAACAACTCTTAGTTTTATCAGTTTTTAAAAATGTTTTTCTATTCTCCATTTCATTTATTTCTCCTCTACTCTTTATTGTTTCTTTCTTTCTGCTAGTTTGAGGCTTTGTTTGTTCTTCTTTTTCTAGTTACTTGAGATGTAGAGGTAGGTTGTTTATTTGAAATCTTTCTTCTTTTTCAACATAGGTGTTTATTGATATGAATTTTCCTTTCAGTACTGTTTTTTGTTGCATCTTATAAGTTTTGGTATGTTGTGTTTTCATTTTCATTGAGATATTTTCTAATTTCCTTTTTTATTTCTTCTTAGATTCAGTAGTTATTTAGTATCTTGTTTAATTTTCATGTATTTGTGTATTTTCCTATTTTCTTTCTATTGTTAACAGCTAGTTTCAATCCATCGTAATTGGAAAAAATACTTTGAATTTCCTCTATTTTCTTAAATTTGTTAAGACTTATTTTGTGACCTAACATGTGATCTATCCCAGAAAATGTTCCATATGCACATGAATGAATATTCTTCTGCTGTGGAGTGGAATGTTCTTTATATGTCTGTTAGGACATTTGATCTGTAGTGTTGCTTTGTTCTGTTCTTTCTTCATTGATTTTCTGTCTTGATGGTCTATCTACTTTAGAGAAGGTATAGAAGTCTCCTATTATTGTAATGCCAGGCATTTCTCTGTCCAGATCTGCCAGTGTTTGCTTCACATATTTATATTTAGGTGGTTTGATGTATATATATTTATCATTGTTATATCTTACTATTGAATCGATCCTTTTATCATTATTTAATTGCTTTTACATTATTATATAATAGCCTTCCTGTTGTGTTCACCCTTTTATCTTACATATGGTTTTTGTCTCTTGTGACAGTTTTTGAGTTAAAGTCTATTTTGTCTGATATAAGTATAATCACCCTGCTCTCTTTTCATTTCAATTTGCATGGAATATCTTTCTCTACTCTTTCATTTCAGCCAATGTATGTCCTTAAGTCTAAAGTGAGTCTCCTGTAGACAACATATAGTTGGGTTGTAAATATTTTGTTCATTCAGCCACTTTGTGTCTTTTGATTGAGGAGTTTAGTCCATTTACATTTAAGGTAGTTATTGATAGGTAAGGACTTACTATTGCTCTTTTGTTAGTTGTTTTGTAGTTCTCCTGTTCTTCTCTTCTCTTCTTATCTTTCTTTTTGGTTTGATAACTCTTCTGGTTGTATGCCTTGATTCCTTTTTCTTTTGTATATCTAATGTACTTTTATTTGTTATTCATTACCATGGGGTTCATATTGACCATTTTATAGTTAAAGCAGTCTGTTTTAAGCTGATAACAATTTCAATTGTGTACAAAAACTCTACACTTTACTCCTCCTTAGACTTTATGTAATTGATATCAATTACTTGTTTCTGTATTGTGCCGAATTGACAAATTTCTGTGGTTATAGTTATTTTTACTACATTTACCTTTTAATTTATATAACCAGTGTTAAAAATTGATTTACATGCCACCTTTGCAGTATTAGAATATTCTATTTGTCTTTATATTTACTGTTTGCAGTCAGATTATTACTTTCATATGCTGTCATTTCATTGTTTAGATCTTTTTATTCAACTTGAAAAACTCTTTTTTAGCCCTTCTTGTAAGGCACATCTAGTGGAGATGAACCTCCTTCATTTTTGTTTGTCTTCTACATTCTTTTTTTAAGATTAAAAAAAATTATTTGAGAGAGAGAGAAAATGAGAGAGAGAGAGAGCACAAGCAGGGGGGAGGGAGAGAGGGAGAGGGAGAGTCAGACTCCCTGCTAAGCAGGGAGCCCATTGTCGGGCTTGGTCCCAGGGCCCTGAGATCATGACCTGAGCTGAAGGCAGATGCTAAACTGACTGAGCCACTCACACACCCTATCTCCTACATTCCTAAAAGACAATTTTTCTGAGTGGAATTTTTCTGAGTACAGTATTCTTGGTGGACAGATTTTTTTCTTGAGTATATAATCCCATTCTCTCCTGGTTTGCAAAGTTTCTGCTGAGCAATCTGCCTTATGGGGTAGGGAGAGTTTCCCTTGTATGTGACAAGTGGTTTTCTTCTTGTGGCTTTCAAAATTCTTTTTTTAAAAAATATTTTATTTATTCATTTGAGGGGGAGCATGATTGTATGTGAGGGAGGGCAGAAGGCGAGGGAGAAGCAGACTCCCCACTGAGCAAGGACCCCTAATTAAGGCTTAACCCTAAGACCCTGAGATCATGACCTGAGCCAAAGGCAGATGCTTAACTGACTGAGCCACACAGATGGCCCTATTTTTCTTTGGCTTTTGACAATTTACGGTGTGTCTTAGTGTTGCTGTTTTAGGTTCAACCTATTTAGGAACTTTTGGGCTTCGTCAATCTGGGTGCCCTTTCCCTACTTTAGATTTGGAAGACTTTTAACCATCACCTCTTTATTTTTTTTTTAAGAGTTCTTTTTTTTCTTTAATTTTTATTTATTTATGATAGTCACACAGGGAGAGAGAGAGAGAGGCAGAGACACAGGCAGAGGGAGAAGCAGGCTCTATGCACCGGGAGCCCAACGTGGGATTCGATCCCGGGTTTCCAGGATGGCACCCTGGGCCAAAGGCAGGTGCCAAACTGCTGCGCCACCCAGGGATCCTTAACCATTACCTCTTTAAATAATCATTCTGCCTTTTTCTCTACCTGTTATGGGAATCCCATAATGCATATACTGATTCTTTTAATGACTTACTCTAAGTACCATAGGCCTTCTTCTTTCTTTTTTTGCTCCTCTTACTAGATAATTTCAAATAACCAGTCTCTGAGTTCACTGATCTTTCTTCTGCTTAATTGACTCTGCTGTTGAAGTTCTGTGTTGGATTTTTCAGTTCAGTCATTGTGTACTTTAGCTCCAGGATTCTGTTGGTTTCTTTTTCATGGTTTCTGTCTCTTTATTGAACTTCTCATTTTGTTCATATATTATTTTCCTGGTTTGTTTAGTTGTCTTTCTGTGTCTTCTTATAGCTCACTGACCTTTTAAAAGGTGATTATTTTGAATTTTTCAAGCGGTTTATGGGAATCTATTTCTTTAGGGTCAGTTACTGAGGCTTTATTAGTGTCTTTTGATGGTTTCATGTTTACCTGATTCTTCATGACCCTTGTAGCCTTGCATTGGTGTCTGTGCATTTAGAGGAGTAGTTACCTCTTCTCATCTTTACTGGTTTCCACAGGTAAAGACCTTCTCTGGACAGGACCATGGATGGATGGGACTGTCTCCAGGATCATAGTCTAGTAGCACTGCAGACAAGCCATGGGGCTGCTTCTGAGTGTGTAGTTGGGTCGCTGGCTGGTGGACATGTTACTGGAGGTATGGGGTGGGAGGGTTGGTGGCAGGACCTCCCAAAAAAGGACTGAAGGTAAATCTGTAGGGAAATAGGACTACTTCCAGTCTGCAATTGGGTCTTGGTAAGCTTGCAACCAAGGCATAGTTCTGCCTTCTCAAAGTGACGTTCCTCAGTCTTGTGCTCCACTGGGATGTCAGTCTTCTATCTAGATTATGAAGCTCCCACAAAGGCACTTTTTGTCTATGGATAGTTGCCAAGTAAGTGTTTCTGTGGAAGGATGAGGGCTCGGGATATCTTATTCTGCCATTTTGCTGACTTCTATTTATTTTTTAAGTCCTAGTAGTCTTCTTGACCTCTGGAAACCAGTAATTTATTTTTTATTTCTATAGTTTTTTCACCTTAAGAATGTTATGTAAGTAGACTCATATGGTATGCAACCTTTTGAGAATGGCTTTTCATTCATCTTAATTCCCACAGATACATCTAGATTGTATTATCAATAATTTGTTCCTTTTTATTGCTGAATACTATTCTATGGTGTGGTTGTACCACAATTCATCTAACTATGCAACTATTGAAGGTTGCTTCCAGTTTTTGGCTATTTCATGAATAAAACTGCTGTGAACATTCATGTACAGGTTTTTTTTTTTTTTCATGTACAGGTTTTTGTGTGGACATATGTCTTCACTTTTCTGGGATAAATGTCCAATAGTGCAGTTGCTGGGTTATCTGGTAATTATATGTTTCACTTTTTAAGAAACTACAAATTATTTTCCAGAGTAATTGTATTATTTTATCTTTTCACCAGCATTATACAAGTGATTTAGTTTCTCTACATCTTCACCAGCTTAGGTATTGTTAATATTTGTGTAGTGATGTCTCCTTGTAGTTTTAGTTTACATTTTCTTAGTGGCTAATAATGTAAACCATCCTTTTATGTCCTTATTTGCCATCTGTATATATGCTTCAATGAAATGTTTATTCATGTCTTTTACCCATTTTCTAATTGGATTGTTTGTGTTTTATTATTGAGTTTTGAGAGTTCTTTTTATATTCTAGATATTAGTCCTTTACTGGATAAGTGGTTTGCATATATGTTCTTTTAGTCTGTAGCTTGTCTTTTCATTCTCTTAGATAGGACCTTTCATAGAACAAACAGTAATTTTGATGAATCCAATGTATTAATTTTTCCTTTTATGGAACATGCTTTTGGTCTTAAGGCTAAGACCACCTTGCCTAGCCCTACATCTACTTTCTCACATTAAAAAAAAAGTTTTATACTTTTATATTTAAGGCTTAAATTCATGATCCTTTTTTGAGTCAATTTCTGTATAAAGTGTGAAGTGTAGAACAAGATTCTTTTTATTTTTATAAAAACTGCTGAGTGACACAGGTGTCCCTGTAGATGCTTTTTACAAAGTTGAGGAAATTCTCCTAAATTCCTATTTTTATAAGAGTTTTATCATGAATGGGCGTTGAATTTTATCAAATAATTTTAGGACTTGATTGATGTGATCATGTAATTTTTCTTCTTTTGTTTGTTAATAAGGTGGGTTACATTGTTTGATTTTCTAATATTGAATTAGGCTTTATCTCTGGAATAAACATCACTTAGTCATTGTGATGATTAGTTATATGTGTCATTATACATGTCGGCTTTACTAGACTAAAGGATATCCAGATAGCTGACAAAACACTATTTCTGAGTGTGTTTGTGAGTACTTCTAGAAGAGATTGGAATTTGAATTGGTGAACTGAGTAAAATAGATAGTCTTCCCTAGTATATGTAGGCATCATCCAATCCATTAAGGGCCCAAATTAAAAAAAAAAAAAGCAGAATAAGAGCAAATACTTGTTTAAAATGAAACAAAAAGGGCCACCTGGGTGGCTCAGTGGTTGAGCATCCGCCTTCGGCTCAGGTTGTGATCTCAGGGTCCTGGGATCGAGTTCTGCATCAGGCTCCTCATGGGAAGTCTGCTTCTTCTTCTGCCTATGTTTCTGCCTCTCTCTGTGTGTCTCTAATGAATAAATAAATAAGTAAAATCTTTTAAAAAATTAAAAAATAAAAAATAAAACAAAGAGGGAAAAGAAACATAAAAGAGGTGGAACAAATAGTAAACAGATAATAAGACAGATGATGCAAGTAACATCAGCATTTGCTTTAGATATAAATGGACTTAATGCTTCAGCTAAAAGACAGCCATTATAAGACTGTATAAACCTATTAAGTGCTGTTCATAAGAGATATACCTTAAACATAGGAAGATTAAAAGAAAAAGGTTGGAAAAATATATAACTAATATTCAAGAAACTAGACTTTAGGGGAGAAATATTCTAATATTTCACATAAGCAAGATTTTATGAGGACAAAAGGGTCAATCCAGTAGAAATTTAAAACAATATTGGGAAACTTTAACATGTCTCTGTCAACAGTTGATAGTACAGACAGATTTAAAAAAATCAGAAAGCATATAGAAGACCTAAACGACATGATAAACACACTCGACTTAATTGACATATATAGAACCCTGAATTCAATAATAACAAGAATGCACCTTAGTTTCAAGTACACATAGAACATTTACCAAAATTAACTATCCTGGGACCTAAATAAAATCTCAACAGATTTCAAAATTTTAATCATCCAGAGTATCCTCTCTGACACAGAGGATTTAAGACTGAAATCAAGTATAAAGATAACTAGAAAATCTTTAAGATTTTGGAATTAGATAGTGTGCTTTTAAATTACCTTGAGTCAAAGAAGAAATCAAATATTTTTAATCAAATGTTAATGGAAATATGATCTAGCAAAACTTGGCAGATGCAACTTAAACTATGCTTAGAGATAAATTTATAGCATTAAATGCAAATCTTAGAGAAAAAAGAATGAAAATAAGTAATCTAAATATCCATCTCAAGATAGTAGAACATAATAGGAAATTAAGATCAAGTAAAGGAGAAGGATTCAAGTGATAAACGAAGAAACCAACAAAATAGTATTCAGATTGGGCCTTCTAGGACATTTGCTACATCTAAATATACCTACTTGGGAGAAAGTTTATATTCGTATTTTCAAAAAGAAAAAAAGAGGTCAAATTAGAGCACTTTGGCTTGATATAATGGAAGGACTCTGGTTTAGACAGTAGCATGCCTGGGTTCTACTCAAAGTTCTGTCATGATTGAACCACCTGACTTCCTCACACCTCACCCTTACCTTTTTTTTTTTTTAAGGATTTTTTTTAATGATAGAGAGATAGAGAGAGAGAGAGAAAGAGAAGCAGAGATACAGGCAGAGGGACAAGCAGGCTCCATGCTGGGAGCCCGACGTGGGACTCGATCCCGGGACTCCAGGATCGTGCCCTGGGCCAAAGGAAGGCGCTAAACTGCTGAGCCACCCAGGGATCTCCTCACCCTTACCTTTTTGTCAAATAGAATGATAATACCCAACCTATTTCCTAGGGTTTAAGATCTTGTTATATTGGAATAAATTAGAAGACTAGGTGGAGATTTGAACCTAGAATCCTAGGTTTTGTCCTGCCTCTTTTACTGGCTTTCTGACATTAAGTCACCTATCCTAAGTGTCTATTTTCATCTACAAAATAAGAGGGTTATACTCCTTTCTAGTTTTCTGCATTAGGAAGAAAGATGTGAATTGTTCTCATTTCACCAGTGATGTATGCAAGATACAGAGGCTAAGTCACTTATCCAAGAGCACATAGCTTATTGGTCAGGGACAGGACTAGGAATAGGTTTCCTGTTTCCTGGGCATCTCTCTCTCTCTCTCTCTCTCTCTCTCTCTTTCTTTGTTCTCTCTTTCTCTCTCTCTCCCACTCCTCTTCAATTTATTCATTAATTTGACCAACCTATAAACGTTTTTAATTAGTGCAGAATATGCTTGGCAGAAAAGTAACCATCTACAGGATATGATCTGAAGGACTGATGGTTTCTGAACTGTTTGCTGAAAAATGACTCTTTCCTTGGTTTGCCAATGGCATTTGAAATTTCCATCTCTTTTCATTTCTTTAAGTTCAACCACC
This sequence comes from Canis lupus baileyi, assembly GCF_048164855.1. Classification (NCBI taxonomy): domain Eukaryota; kingdom Metazoa; phylum Chordata; class Mammalia; order Carnivora; family Canidae; genus Canis; species Canis lupus. The sequence continues at coordinate 19,255,207 of NC_132838.1, forward strand.
GAAGATGTTGTGAAGATAGCAGTACGCTGGAAAGGCATGTAAAATCTACCATGGAGACTTCAGCATTAATGCTTCCATCGTATTGTCCTGGCACAGAACAGCAACATCAGTGTGATGTCAATGTAGGTCATTAATGTGAAGAAACATTTGACGATAGAAATGAATTTTTAAAATTCTGCAGTCTGTTCTTTTGTGAAATGGAAACCTGTGATTCAAACACCCAGTGCAACTCACTGTCCTTGGTAATTGGTACAAACGTGTACATGATAGCAAATGACTACTCATACCTTGTTCTTAGTCCCGCAGAGAGGAACGGATGCTGAGCAGTTCCTGGCCTGGCCTCTGGAGCGGTCATTTACATGGGGGAGATTCCAACTTTCACAAAGGAGGCTAGGTTCTAGAAAGTAATGTGTACTTGGAAGGCCGAGGGAGGGAGGGAGACCTGGAAAAGAAAGCTGTTTGGCTTAAGACGCTGGGGGTGCTGATATAGATAAAGAAAATGAGATGAAGGGTAAGGAAAAAAGTTAGCCTTACTCACAGGAAGGGAATACAGGATTTAGGGCCATTTAAAGATGAGATTAAATGGGATGGATTGGATTGATGGTGTTTTTCCAAATCATTTTGATCTGGCATTTGTTTGAGTGTTTTTTGAATTTTGGTCATTTGTTTCCTCATAATATATATGCCAACATTGAAGTGGTTCAGTGACCCAGGGAGCCAAATTCATGGAATCACTTTAAGAAGACAGATAGGTTTCTCACCGTGCAGCTATTTGGCTACATTCAGGTCCCACTTAAGAATATTACCCGGATTTAAGATAATCCTCAGAGGATTTTGGTTCCATTAAAAATTTTGAGCAGAGGATAGATGTAATCCTTGGTTCCTCATTTAATAAAATATAAAGATAAATTGGTGCACACACAGCCAGCATCCTGAAATAAGAGATGATTAGAAATACCTCGATTGGAATACATTCAGAAAGATAGAAATACATTTAAAATCATTGGGTGGCATTTTGGGTGGGTTGGGGAAACGTAGGTCCCCCTCTTTTTTACAATCCAATGCAAAAACCAAACCAAAACAAAAACCTCTCTTCAATAGAGTATTGTAGAAGTATCTGCACTTGCCAAGCATGGTATTACTTACCGATTCCTGTCTTGCAAGTTGGGGGAAAGACCTTAAGTACCAATTGACAAACACTGTGCTAGCGGTTTTGAAGATAAATGAAATGAAAGAGCAGGACCCTGTTTTTGTTAAGAAGATAGAATCCCTGAGAAGATGCAAAAATTACATATTAGCTAATTATTGTAATCATAACTGCTAGTGTTTTTGTAGCATGTTACAGGTTCAAAATACTTTTGCAAGCATCCTAGCATTTGGTACTTGGTTTATTCTTTTTATTTTTAGATTTTTATTTATTCATGAGAGACACAGAGAGAGAGGCAGAGACAGAGGCAGAGGGAGAAGCAGGCTCCATGCAAGAAGCATGATGTCAGACTTAATCCCGGGACTCCAGGATCACGCCCTGGGCCAAAGGCAGATGCTCAACCTCTGAGCCACTGGGCGTCCCTGGTACTTGCTTTATATGGAGTGTTTACTGTGTTCCAGATATAAAAAAATATTCAATTAAATTATTTGACCTAATGACCTAGTCTTCTAATCCTTTCTCATGTGAACTTTCTGACATTAAATGTCTTTAATGTACTATCTTTTAACTCTATTTTGATCTTTATATCTGTAGTCCAACGTTTTGTGTTGGAAGAAGCAACAGGTTTGTTTCTTTAATAAAGATCTTATTTTTATGGACTCTCAACACCCAGTGTGGGGCTCAGACTCACAACCCCAAGATCAAGAGTTGCATGTTCCACCAACTGAACCAACCAGGCACCCCTGCAACAGGTTTTTTAAATAACTTGTGCAGCCTCACAGATTCATATTAAGACCTAGAGGGACTTTTGCTCACCCAGATATTGAGAGGGCAGGTTGATTCGCCTTTTATTTTTTATTTTTTTGGTTATTTTTAGATTTTATTTATTTATTTAACAGAGAAAGAGAGAGCATGGGGGGTGGTGGGTAGGGGCAGAGTGAGAGGGAGAGGTGGAATTCCCACTGAGCACGGCACTTAGCAGGGCTTGATCCCGGGGCCCAGGATCTCAACCTGAGCTGAAGGCCCCTAGGCGCCCCAGGCAGGTCGATTTGACTAAATGAACTTAAGGAGATAACAGCCAAAATAAGCAACTTCTCCTGCTAAAGGTTCCAGTGCGGTCTGTCTAGGCCATGTGGTGATGTGTGTGAGCAGGGCTATCTTAGGTTGAGTGCTTAGAAGTCAACTTTGAGACAGAGTTAATCGCAGATAGTTTATTGAGAATGTATTCAGGAGGGGCGTCTATACGGTAAGGAGGGGAAGGCAGGATGGGACAGAGGGAGACACTGACCTGTGGTTGGGTGGCAACAGAGCCCTCAGGTGATTCTACAGGGAGCTCTGGAGCTGGGATGGCCCTTCCGAGCCTTATTGATGCACTGGGACCAAACCTTTGTATCCCTTCACAAGCCAGTCATTGGCCATATATAGCTAGTCCTCTAGCTGGGACCATCATCCTGGCGGAGACAGATCCCTGCAGCTGGGATTCCCAGTGAGGAACTCAGCGGTGAGTTGCCATGATGCGGTATTCTTAGCAGCTGGGACATGAGTGTGTCAGTCCCGTAGTGGGGCTCTGGGTAGAGCACCTTATGTACACTACAGTCCATCTACCACCCTACTCACACCCACTCCCTTTTTATAAATAAACTCACCCTGTCTGGGAACATCTTCTATTGACATTTGGTTGGTCTTCTCTCCTTAGAACTTAAAAATAAAGTTTTGGTAGGGGATGTTTCAGCTTTTGCTGATTTCAGGGTGGTAACTGATGCTTCTTACTATTCATTCTAGATTCCTCTCAGCCCTGGTTAGCTCCTCTGCTGGTCTAGGTGGCTGGTCTCTCAGATAAGCCCAAGCCTCTGGTTACTATGTCCCTGGTTCCTGTGTTCCTTTCAAGTTATGGCTTTGTTCTTATCCATTTGCTATTCAATGGTAGGTATGGGGGCAAACTTGCCCTGATCACCAAACACATTCTTCCCTACTTCCACTATGGAGGTTAAGAGGAGCCCCTCACGTGGGTGAGGGGCGATTTCCCTAGCCAGTATGGTTGAGTCCTTTGCTTGCCTGCTGGCCTTCTGGCATGGAAATCCCAAAGTAATTGAGTGGCAGCTATAGCTTGAAGCTCAAAGGGACTCTTACTGTGTCCCCAGGTAGAGGTATTCCTTCTTTGAGAATTAGGACCTTTAGGCGCACAGAGCCTAAACTTGCATGGGTAGCAAGCCTAAATGCCCCAAGTGGGTTACTGGTAGCAGAGGTGATAAATAGTTGTGCCTTTTGGTCCTTTTGGTTCTTGGGCCTATGTGTTCTACCTAATGGGAACATGGAACCATGTACTGGTCATATAGAGGATATGTAGAGTTCTGGAGGATAGTGAACCTTCCCCATAGGGTATTATCTCCAAGGTGGCCACCCAGCTATGTGATTAGAAAGCCATTCCACTACTTGTTCAGGCTAGAGCTTCTCAGTCCTACAGTATGTGAAAGACCAGTGGTTTTTAGGGTCATGTGCCCCCTGCCACAGTACCTTTCATGCAAAGTGGGTCACTTGGTCTGAGGTGGTGTTTTGGGGCATCCCATGTTGGTGGATCAGACACTCTTATGTCTTTGGATAGTGCTACTCTCAGGGCTGTGGACAGGAAAGGCAAAGGCAAAAACACCTAGCTAGAATAGATATCTTTCCTAGCTAAGACGAATTATAACCTTTTCCAGGGTAAAAGAAGTCCAATGTAATTGACTTACTACCAATTGACTGGTTGATATCTTTGAGGGATGGTGCCATATGTTGGATATTTGGTAATACTTGGTGCTGGCACTTGGTAATTGAGAGCCTGTGCCATTGCACTCATTTGTAAACTTCGTCTCTGCAATCATGGCTGCTATGTTCACTCATGCATTCAGCACTGGGGTGACTGGTAACAAAGGCCAACTCACTGTCAGCTTGGTTGTTTAATCTCTTCTATCAGAGATGCTGTCTGATGGGAATTAACATGTAATACAAAGATCTTCTGTATTCATGCCCACTCTTATGAGGGTCATCCAAATGCTTCTTCTCAACTCTCCCTCTCCTCAAGCTTCCAAATTATCTCCTACCAGGCACCTGACTAACCAGCTTAATGTATATTTTAACTTTCAACCATTTACTTTCAGTATAAAGTGGAAGACTGGTGCATCACTTGCAGCTTTGCCTTCTGGGAAGAGGGCTGTCTTCTGGGCTACTGCTGAGTGGGTGGCAGTGCAGCAGCAGCTAAGCCTCTTCCCTCCTATGTCCCCAGGGCCTGAGAGGCTCCATGCTGGTGGCTCCACAGGAGAGGTGCTGGTGCAACAGTCTTGGAGGACATGTGGGTGTCCTTGCTGACAGCCTTCCACGTGCTCTCTGAACCTGCTTATGCCTGTTCCCTGTTGGAGCACTTTCATTTTAACTAGTTCTTCTTTTTTAAATCTCAAAAAGGGGATCCCTGGGTGGCGCAGCGGTTTGGCGCCTGCCTTTGGCCCAGGGCGCAATCCTGGAGACCCGGGATCGAATCCCGCGTCGGGCTCCCGGTGCATGGAGCCTGCTTCTCCCTCTGCCTGTGTCTCTGCCTCTCTCTCTCTCTATCTGTGACTATCATAAAAAAAAAAAATTTAAATCTCAAAAAGATGATGGTACCATGCCATCTGGGGGGGGGGGTGGGGGAGGTTCAAAGGCCTAATAAATTCTGTATTTTTCTGGATTAAGGTTTAAGTAATAGCTTGCAAGAATATATGCTGGTATCAATTGCCCATAATTGAGCTGCATCTAGGAAATTTGGCCAAGGACTAAAAAGAATTTCAGAGAGAGCAAAAATACCTCCAGTGTCCAAACAGCTAGGGCTGGGTGAAGCTAACTTGTGAAGGAAGTAGTTTCTTTTTTCATTTTTATACAGTTTTGTACTCAAATGTTTTTGTACTAAAAATTAGGAAGTACTTGGGTTTTTTGGTGTTTAAACAACCCAGATTAAAATCTTAGCTCCACTATCTTCCAGCTGTTGATCTCAGACAAATTACTATTATTTTTCAAAAATTTATTTATTTTTTAAAAATTATTTATTTATTTTTGTGATCTCTACCCCAACATGGGACTAGAACTCATGACCTCAAGATCAAAAGTCACATGCTCTACTGATTGAGCCAGCCAGGAACCCCTCTGAGGCAAATTATTTAACCTTTCTGAAACTCAGTTTGCTAGCTAAATATTATAATTATCTCATGACACCCAAGTTGACCTCATAGGGTTGTTGTGAGGAATAAATGCGATCTTCTTTGCCTAGCATGTAGGAGCTGCCCGTTAAATGCCAAGTGAATGATTGTATAGATGATGGTTGCTTTGAGCTGGTGTGTGCACAGTGCCCTGCACAGTACCTGTTGTGAAGGACAGGTGAAGGGGAAAAGGTAAAAGGATCAAGAGGAGTTGGGTTTGCCTCAGATGTCAGTTTCTGCCAGCTGGGAGATGGCAGATACTTAGAATGTTTAGCTTCTCAGACCATCTAAAACTGTCACCCTAAATTCACTGAGAAATTACCGGGAGGCTTGGGGTTTTATGCAGAATGATGGGCAAGGCCATTGTAAGGGATGATCCTGGTGACATATGTATATTCCTTGAAACTCCTCCTCTTCTAAATCCTCTGTCTTGCTTCAGAGGTTCCATCCCTCTTCAACGTATTCCCTAGTTTGCTTAAGCTCTTCTCCTCCCCATCCTCTTTTTTAAAAGATTTTATTTATTTATTTGAGAGAGAGAGCGCGAGCATGAGTATGGGGAAGGGGCAGAAGGAGAGGGAGAAGCAGACTCCCTGCTGAGCAGAGAGCCACATGTGGGGCTTGATCCTGGGACCCCAGGATCATGACCTGAGTGGAAGGCAGAGGCTTACCTGACTAAGCCACCTGGGTGCCTCTCCCCATCCTATTTCTTCATGCACCTTGTCCAGCGTCTTTCCCCTGTTTGGATTGTCTTCCACTTCTTACTTCATCTCTTCCACCCAACCTTCTGGGGTAAATCCTTGCTCCTCATTATTTTGAACCAAATGGGCAGATTCCCAGTTAGCACAGGATGGATCTCTGCTTACCTCATTTGTGTATTTCTCATTTGTCTGTAGAGAGTTACATTTCTGGAGAGTAGCCATCACAGTGCCCAAACAACAACAACACCACCAACAACAACAACAACACTTGCTCAATACATATATTTTGGGTGATTATCATGTATCTCTTTAGACCTTCCAACAAATAACAGGGAAGTGCCTATGTGGAGAGCTGTGATTCATTTTTAGTGTGTGTTTGGAGACATCATGTTACTTCCCAGAGCCTAAGTTTCATAAATTGAGAGTATTGCGTTTGATCACTAGGGTCTTTTCCAGTAAGACAAGTATGTGATTCTAGGAAGTATGTGGGTAATAACTTATATGCTAGGCCGTCTTTGCATGGCTGGCTCCTTGTAATTCTGGGCCCCTAGTCACTCTAATGTATGGCCCCAGCTTTTAATTTCGGATGGTGATAAGTTCAAGGAAGAGACTGTCTGCCTTCCTCCCTCCCTTCCTTCCCTTTTTCTCTCCTTCCTTGTTTGTTTATTGTCTGTCTCTCCTCACTAAAATGTGAGCGGCCAAGAGTTCAAGGCCCATATTTTATTCACAGTTGCTTCCCTAGCATCAATAACGGTGCCTATTGTACAGTGGGTGCTCTGTAAATATTTGTTCAATGAATGAATGAGGTCCATTAAACTGGATAAATCCACTTGTACTTGGACTGTGAATAGCCACATGCTTGCCACTAGACGAGTTCTAGTAGTTCATCCCATATTCCATTTAGAACTACACATCAGTTGGGCTGGCTAGATGGGTTTCCTCATTGCCTGCAAGTCTCAGGGCAGGAAATGCCACCACAACTTCAGCTATTTAGGCATCAATGTTTGTCATGCTGTTCCTTTTGTCTTTTATATCATGCAGTGGCTTCTTACAGCCTGGGCTTTAGGAACCATGCATTTTAGTGGCCCCAGCCTTGTGACTATGATTTGAAGATTTGTTTTAATTTATGAGTTCTTTGGACCAGTCCTTTCTCCCTTATGAAGCAAGTCTGGAACCATCATTTGGTAAATCCTGTTGATAGTTTTTCATCTCCCCCTGGCTGGTTCATTACACTGTCTGGTTTATATGGTCTCCCTGTAGATTGTCAGCTCATTTGTATAGTGGTTTGTTCTATCTACAATGCTTCATTGTTTTCAAAGAAAAATAGTGTTCACCAGCAAGCATGGCCTCCGATCTTGCTCTGCTGAGATTCTGCAGATAAAACAGCTCTGTAGATGAATGCTTGCTTGAGGCCCAGGGCTAGTGGAATTTAGTGCCTTTCTGAAACTAAGTGTTTTGGGCAGGGTGGTGATCTGGAACAGCTAGGACCTCTAGGATGGAAACAGGAGTCAATCTTAGTCAAACTGTAGAGCAAGGGCAAGGAGAGGGTGGGAAGAATGATGAATATGTACCAGGGACTATGTTGTGCATGATTATCTAAGTTAATCCCCTGGCAAAGCAGGAGAAAACCAGTGCTTATTGATTTAGGTACCTACGGTGAGTAGGCTAAGCTATCGACTCAACACAGACCCGGCAAACATTAAAGGTCATGGTTTTTTCACTATACTGTGCAGAGCCTAGAATAGTGCCTGATACATCAGGGAATCTTCACTGAATGAATGAATAAGTGAATGAATGAATATTGGCCGATCTTGGTTTTACTTCTTTGCAATTTCCATTTTGATGCCCTCTTTTCCATCCGACTCTAGAACTGTTGGCCAGTTAGCCCCCCTCCCTAACTTTGGTACTCCCCATGGGTCTCCTATTCTCTTAAGTCTCTGATCCATTCCTAACCCTGAAAACTGAGCTCTCCATCCATCCAGACCTTCCAATCTCAATCCTACTCCTTTCAGGACCTTTGCTAAGAGTTTAGTAAGAAAACAGGTGCCGTGTGTTTATGGTGCTCATTATACCCTTTTCAGGGTCCTTCTTGAAGAATTACTTTAGCGCAAAGATAGATCTCTAATAGCAGCTGCTTTGCCACAGTTGCAGTTAGGTAGAGGGGTAGATTTGGGGTGGGAGGGAATTTGAATGTCTTTTCAGTTGTCCTAGGCCTTCTGCTGCTTCTACATATGCTGAGGAAGCAGAATTGAGAGAGGAACGTAGGTTCGAGGAGAGTGTGTGTTTGGGAGATAGAACAGGGGATTGAAGGATATTCCCGCTATGAGGAAGGCCCTATCAGCTGCAGATCAAGACTCGTAAGTTTCTAATGCTGGAGAATGAAAACAAAATCTCTTCTCCAGACTTCTTCCCTAGATGTTAATGAATAGGATGGGGGCTTTTGTTTTCCTACCTTTTTAGAAAACGTAACTCTGTATATAACAACCTATCCTACTATAAGAACCTATCCATCATAAATAGGGAGGTTTGGGAGCAGAGCTTTGAAGCCTAAAAGACCCTCAAACCACTGTATCAGTGCAATTCCTGTCATTCCTCTGCCCAACCCTCCAGGGGTGCCCGCTTACAGAAACCCAGCCCCGGCATCTGAGAAGTGTAGAAGCTTAGAGGGCAGCCCCTCCAATTGTTTTCAGGTAGTAGGGTTAGGAAATTCTCTTCTTACTTGTGACTTCCATCTTTTAGCCTGTGTGTGGCCTTCCGAAGGGGAACAGATTCAGTCCTGTGTCAAGCACAACTCCAGCTATATCAGCCCATTTCAGCCCTCAGAGGGATAATTATGCATGCAGCTCTGCTCTGCAGAGGGAAAGCACAAAAGGCAGTGTGAAATTAAAGTCACAGAAGCGGTACTTTCTAGCTGATTGTCCTCTGCCCCACACCCCCAAATACATAAATGTGGGTAAAAACTACAGACGTGGGTCACAGTGTTTACGTTGACTGTGTGACAGATTTTCTGCCACTGGGCCTCTGCATCTTCATTTGGAATTTCTGGCTCTGTGTTGCTGATTCTAAGCACCATAGAAATAATCCCTGCTTTTTCAATCTCTCTCTCTCTCTCTCTCTCTCTCTCTCTTCCTGTGTGTGTGTGTGTGTGTGTGTGTGTGTGTGTGCGTGTGTTGAGTAGGGCGGGGTAAGATATCAGGAGGGAAGAATCCCAGAGATCTAGATGATTCTATAATTAATAAAGAAGGAAGACCCTTCTGGAATTTTTGCACCATTCTCGAGTAAAGTCACTGCACATGCCATAGCCATAATCACTGAATTTGATTAATCATTGAAGAGAGAGTTGAGCTTTCAAATGCTCTCCCTTTGGACACGGCATCATTCATATGTTTAGTGGGTATTTACTGAGTGTCTACTGAGTGTATAATCCCATTGCTGCTTCTACATGGACTGCCTTATTTAAGCCACCTGTGGGTTTGCAATTGGCCAGGAAAGAAAAGTCGGTGATATTAGTCAAATCATCCTAATTGCAGTCACCATTTATTGAATTCTTACTCATTAGATAGATGCTGTGTGATTTAGGTAACCCTTGCTCGGCCACCACTCGCCGTGACTTCCTTGCCAAATGGCTATTATCAGAAGTTCTGCAACCAGGATCTGCCAGATGGGGCTGCAGTCCAGGCTCTTCTGACTACGTAGCCTTGGATGGCTCCTGGAAGTCATGTTACCTTCTCATAGGGACAGGGGCAACAACAGTGACTTTGTGCTGAAAACACCGTGAGTTCAGTGCAGTCCACACAGCCTCACGGAGCATGAAAACATCTTGTAGGGTTAAGTTTAGTCTAGGCAGACATCATGGAGGAGGTGTCTCCTTGGCAAATCATACAATGAAGGGAGAATTCAGATTCCTGGGGAAATCCACTTGGGCTTGCCTTGGTTTTGGTTTGCTTAGGAATCGGATATAACTGACAAATGGAAAAGCTACTCTCCTTTCTCTCCCTCCCTTTTTCCTTCAGTAAAGGAGACAGTCTAACTTAAAGGAAGAGATCTTCTCCCTCTGACTCTCTCTTTTTGCCTGTGCTGAGGTAGGAAAACCCATCTCCCTATTCATCTTCTTCTTCCCTCTCCCCTCAGACTGGAGTTCCCATCCTGTACTTTGTGGTTTTCACTTAACGAATGTTAATGAGACAGCATTGTAATCACCGGATTTTATAAATATCTCATCCACAAATTGGACCACAAAACCCAAATGAGCCAGCTGAGCATCTATATTCCATGAGCCTGTGTTTTCCCCACAGTCTTAACCAAAGGATGTAAAACGTGTTCTTGCTTTGAAGCTCTTCGGGCCCATGGGTGTTAGATGCTGAGGACAACTGCTGTTTGCCTGGCCCTAACTCAAGTGGCTTGTTGGGTATGAGCCTTCCACAGAGTCCTGGGTGATGTAAGGGATTTAGGCTTGATCAATTATACCCTTTTCAAGTTAACGCTAGAAAAATGAGAAATTGATTTTTTTGACGAAACAATATTTTAGAAATTCAGGATATAAAAATGGGATTTGACCTCTCTTATCAAGTCAGCTATCATCATGATGATTACAGTCTACAATTATGCCATATTTTGTATGTCACGGCCTAACGCGATCAGCTTGTCAGATTTGTTCGGGGAGAGGGTAGAGCAATGATAAAGCATCCAGCTGTGACTGCTTTGTGGTGTGAAGGGGAGAACCTGGAAGATCCATCTTGTTCAGCAAATTTGCTGGAGTGAGCATCCTCAGACATGGGTGTCAGAATCTAACAATCCTGCTTAATCTCTCTGCAGAGGTCTAATAAGCAAAAACTCTTTTGACTAATTTTTCTGGTGTTTCATATTTGTACCTAGTATTTCTTATTTTAATGCTCCTATTGTTAAATCTAAATCATAACCAAACAATAAAAAAGAGATAATGCACGTTACAATCTATTTATTCACAGATATGTTAAACAGCATTTTGAAGATAGGATTGAACTTTATGCACTTTCATATCTTCAGTACCTAGCACGCTGCTTGGCCCACAGGAAGGCTTTAATTCATCTTTATTAAATATTTGTAAATAATAGTCCAGCCTTGGGGCTATCTGAAAAATAGTCCCCCAGCTTCTCCACTGTGGTAATATAAAATAAATCCCAATTCTTTAAAATTTGCCTGTAAAAAATGACGCTTGCTTTGGGTGATTGCAAGGTGGTTAGTTAATGCAAACATTTGAGCGGCCTGGTGAGTGAAACAAAAAATAAATATAATGGAAGGAGAACATGAAAGATTTTGTTAAAAACAATAATCATGATCACCTCCATTCACATATGGGAAATGAAATGACTGTAACTTTCTTACTGTTCATTTCCAAGTACTGCCATGTTTTTCAATACCATTTATTTAATTACTAATTAAAAATGTCATTATAATCATATACTGAATTCTTGAATCTGCTTTCAGAATTTCTGTTCTAGAAAAGAATATATTGACTATTTTGTCTACTCATTCACTAATAATAACAATTTTATTTTTATTTATTTTTATTTATATTTTAAAAGATTTTATTTATTTATTCATGAAAGACACACAGAGTAAGAGAGAGAGAGAGAGGCAGAGACATAGGTAGAGAGAGAAGCAGGCTTCATGCAGGGATCCCGATGTGGGACTTGATCTTGGCACTCCAGGATCATGCCCTGGGCTGAAGGCAAACGCTTAACCGCTGAGCTACCCAGGTGTCCCCTAATAAAACACTTTTAATTATAGTAACTCTTTTATATGTTTTAACATCTGCCAAGGCTAGTCATTCATTATTAATTGTTTTTCAAGAATTTTTTTTGTTATTTTTATATAGCTATTTTTAAGGCTGAACTTAACATTTTGTCAAGTTAATTTGTTTTTTGTTTGCTGTGTACCTTTTGTTCCCAAAATATCGTTGGAATTTTTATTGGAATATGTTAAATTTATTTATTAATTTGTGGAAAAATTGACCAATTTGTGATGTTCCATCTCTCGATTTGATGTTATTATCTCCCAGGATAGAGGTAACACTGTGTAGCAGGGAAACAATCAGACTAAGAATCAAGGCATATAGATTCCAGTATCTGCCCAGCCATAATTGTGTGCCTGTTTGTGTTGTTTTCTTATCTCAGATGTTGAAAAACAAATACATTTACATATCTGCAACTCAAATATTTATGGTTATTAAAATGATTTATTATACTTTGATAGAATATGGATATCCTTTCCTTAATTCTAGGATTTTTGTGTCAGATAAAAGAATGAAATTATAACTTAATATATAGATGACTTCTAATTCTGGCTAGGAAATAGGAAGTTACAAGAGACTGTTGTTTCCACCCCAAAAAGGGAAATAAGCCAGGTAAGCTACAAAAATCATAATTTTAAAAACTCACTGGACACAATAGCAAACCAAGCATCCATGGAGGGGTGAATAGATAAAATGTGGTATCTACATACGATGAAATATTCAGCCTTAATAAAGGAAATTTTGACACATGACAACCTGGATGAACCTTGAGGACATTATTCCAAGTGAAATAAGCTAGTTATAGGACATATATCAATGACACTGGTTATATGAGATGTCCAGAGTAGTCCAATTCATAGAGTCAGAAAGTAGAATAGTTATTGTCAGCGGCTAGGGAGAAACAGAATGGGGAACCATTGTTTAGTGGAGATGGATGGTGGTGCTGGTGCCATAACAATGCGAATGTACTTAATGCCACTGAAATATACACTTAAAGATGAATAAAATGGTAAATTTTATGTTATGTATATTTTATCACAATCAAAAAGAAACCCTAGAACTGAGGACAGGAAGAAAGTTGAAGGAAATATAATCCAGAAGTATTAAGCTAATGAAGTAAATAAGCTATTTCTGGGTGGGAAGAGCAGGGCAGTGGAAAGAACATGCCAGAGGCAGGGATAAGAAGCCAACTGAGCTTCAGCTAACTGAAAAAAATTTAAGTCTTTTATGGAAATATAATCGACATAGAATACACTTCAAATACTTAGAGTGTAAAATTGGATGCATTTTGACATCATTATACAGCTATAGAACTATCATCACCACAATCAAAATAATGAACATACCACCTCCAAAATTTTCTTTGTGTCCCCTCTGTAATCCTTCCTTCTCAACCCTCACCTGCCCCCTACCCTTCTCTTCAGGCAACCAATAATCTGTTTTTTGTCACTATAGATTAATTTGTATTTTCAAGAATTTCATATAAATGGAATCATATGGTATGAACTCTTTGAGACTTGGCTTCTTTCTCTCAGCATAATTATGTTAAGATTCATTTATATTCTTGAATGAATAGTTCAATAGTTCATTTCTTTTTACTATGGAGTAGTAGTTCATTGTGTGGTTGCTCCACAATTTTTTATCCTTTCATCTACTAATGATCATTTTGTTGTTTCCAGGTTTTGGCTGCTACAAATGGAGCTACTGTAGGTATTTGTGAACAAGTCTTTACATGGACATATGTTTTCTTTTCTTGGGTAAATGCCAAGGAATAGAATAACTAGATAAGAGAGCAGATATGTGTTTAACCTTTAAAGAAACCACCAGCTCATTTTCCAAAGTGATAGTACCATTTTAGATTTCCACCAGCAGGGTACAAGAGCTCCAGTTTCTCCATGTCCTCATCAACATTTGATAGAGTCAGTCTTTTTCATTTTTGCCATTTAAATGAGTATGTAATGGTATTTCATGTTTAATTTGCATTTTGCTAATGACTGGTGATAGTGAGCATCTTTTCCTATGCATATCTGCCATCTGTTCAAATCTTTTGATGAACTTTTAGTGGCCACATGTAGGTTGGCATGACCAGTTAGTATCTTGAAGAACTCCAGCCATAGATCAGATTTGCACCAACCCGTAAATGCTTTCTAGTGGACTTCATTGAAGCCCATGGGATTAGTGTACCCTGTTAGTTTTCTAGGGCTCTCATAACAAAGTACCACAAGCTGAACAACTTAAGCAACAGAATGCAAAATAGAAAAGATCTTAGACTAGTGCAAAAATGCCCCATTATGTGTGTAACTGGAATAATAGAAAGAGAAGGGAGAGAGAATGGGACAGATGAAATATTTGAAGAAATAAAAGCAAGAATTTTTTAAAATTGTTTTTTTCTTATTTTTTTTTAGATTTTTATTTATTTATTTGAGAGAGAGAATGAACAATTGGGGAGGGAAAAAGGGGGAAGGAGGGAGAGAGAGAGAGAGGGAGAGAAGCAGACTCCCTGCTGAGCAGGAAGCCTGATGCTGGGCTCGATCCCAGGACCTGGAGATCATGACCTGAGTCAAAGACTAACATTTAACTGACTGAGCCACCCAGGTGCCCCTAAAAATTGTTAAAAGACATTAACTTACAGATCAGAGAATTTCCAAGAACTCCAATTCAAAGGAAACCATTTCTAGGCACATGTTAGTCAAGCTGCTAGATAACCAAAATTGAAAATTAATAATAATCTTAAAAGCAGAGAAAAAGAGTATTATCACATGTAGGTGAGAAACTGTAGGAAAATGGGCTGACTTCTTGTCTGAAATAGCAGGCTACAGAAAACAATGAAAGAATAGCTTTAAAATACTGAAAGATAAAACAAGAGCTTTCCATTAAAAACCTATTATCTCATGACAATAAACTCCAAAAATTAAGGTAAAATAAAGACATTTTTTAGACAGACTAAGACTGAGAATTAAGCAGAATTTAGCAGATCTGCACTATAAGAAATGCCAGAAGTCCTTTAGGCTTAAGGGACATGATAGCAAATGGAATCCTGGATCTTCAAGAAGATTGAAGACCACCAGAAAAGATAATTATCTGGATAAATATCAAATACCTTTGAAAAATTATTTTATGTGTATCTTTCTGCGTGTATTTGCATTTCTTTAAAAGAATATGGACTGCTTAAACTAAAATAATAACACTATATTCTGGGGTAATTAAACGTATGTTGAAGTAAAATATCTGAGAATAGGAGCACAAAAGTTGGGTAAAGGAACAACTGGGTTATCTTGTTTTAATTTTACAATGTTAACAAAACTATATTGATATTATTTGAGATTAGATCTTGATGCATATTACAATTTTTAAAAAATATTTTATTTATTTATTCATGAGAGACAGAGAGAGAGAGAGAGAGGCAGAGACACAGGCAGAGGGAGAAGCAGGTTCCATGCAGGGAGCCTGATGTGGGACTTGATCCTGGGACTCAATCCCGGGACTCCAGGATTATGCCCTGGGCTGAAGGCAGGCACTATACCGCTAATCCACCCAGGGATCCCCCTGCATATTACAATTTTTAGCACAATGACTAGAAAGATAGTACTTAGAAATATAGCTAAACAGACGGTAGGGGATATAAAATGAATTACTAAAAATACTTGATTAACTTGAGGCGTGGAGAGGAGGAACAGAAAACAAACAACAGAAGAAACAAAGAGAAAATAAATACCTATATGGAGAACTGAAGTAGATGCATATATATGCATTAAATGTAAATTATCTGAATAACCCACGTAAAAGGCAGTGTCAGGTTGTCAGGCTGAACCAAACACTCTCTCTTTCTCTCTCTCTTTCTCTCTCTCTATCTCCCCCCCTCACTATAAATATATATAAAATAGAGGGTGTAAAAACATACCATCCACATTCTAAGCATAGGAAAGTTGATGTGCTTAATATCATAAAAAGTGACTTCAAAGCAAGAGTCTTACCAGAAATAAGGAAGTATATATTATGATGATAAAGGAATCAATTCATCAAGATTTAATATTCCTAAATGTGCACATATCTAATAAGAGAGGTTCAATATTATGACACTAAATTGATCCCCTTAAAGGGAGAAATAGATGAAACTACACTCATAGTTAGTGATTTTTTTATACCCTCTCAACTGACAGAAAAAGTAGACCAAAAATTAGTGACCCTGAGCCTCTGGATCTGGTTTGATGTGATTAATTTTGGAAAGTTCTTGGCCATTATTACTTCAAATATTTCTTCTTTCTTTCTTGTTCTTGTAATTCTCCTGGTATTCCAATTATGCATATGTTGCACCTTTTGATACTGTGCCACAGTTTTGGATGTTCTGGTTTGTTTGTTTGTCTTCCCACTCATTTTTTTCTCTTTGCATTTCAGTTTTGGAAGTTTCCATTGATGTATCTTCAAGATCACTGATTCTTCCCTTGCTGTGTCCAGTTTACTGATGAACCCATCACAGCATTCTTTATTAGTGTTACAATGTTTTTGATTTCTGGCATATCCTTTTGATTCTTTCTTTTGCTTCCATCTCTACTCATTACCCATTTGTTCTTGAATGTTGTCTTCTTTTCCATTAGAGCTCTTAACATGATCATCATTATTATTTAAAAATCCCTATCTGTTGCTTTGACATCTCCATCACCTCTGAGTCTGGTTCTGATGATGGTTTATTCAGACTTTGTTTCTTTTTTCATTTTGGTTTGGTTTGTGATTTTTTTTCTTGAAAGCCACACATATTGTTTTGGGTACTAGAAACTGAGATAAACAGGCCCTTAGTGTAAGGTTTTATGTTAACCTAAGATTTGGGCTGTGTTTTTACATTTGCCATAGTTCAGGGGCCAGAAGGTTCAGCTTCTTCTATTGTTTTTGCTTTTGTGTCCTTTTGACTTTGAGCTTCCCTAGGTACTCTTCTTCTGGGAGAGTGTATGCCTTGCAGCTCTTTCATTACCCTGTCATTACACTACTATTCTCTTGGTGTGGTGGTAAGGTAGGGGAAGGAGGGACATTTTCTAGTCTATATCTCAGTCTTTTAGTGGACCTGTGTCTCAGGGCTGTGACCTTCAAATTGTTACTTCAGTGATATTCCTTTATTCTCTGGCTCCTTACTCCCCTACCTGGATGCAGCACTTCTAATCTATTTTTTTTTTTTTGAAGCTCTGACCCCTGTTGATTGCATTTCCCCCTGTTAGGTGAGACAGGAAGTCTATAAGGGGCTGGAGTGAGAGGAATTCCCTTCCTTCCGCTGGTATAAGGCTCTGGAAAAATCTTTTCCCTGGAAGGTGGACCTTTGTTAGAAATAAAGCACTGGCTGTGTATTTAAAATGATGACTCTTCCTTTCCCCCTTCTAGAGCTATAAGCTATAGGATGCCTTTTGTATGAAGTCCAAGAGCAGGGAAAATAATCTATGGGGATAGAAATCAGGAATTGTTTGCCTCTGGGGTAAGAGAATTGATGGAAAAGAGATAAATGGAAATTTCAAGATTGGTCGAAATATTTTATATGTTGTTTTGGGTGTCAAAAGCCATGGGACTGAACACTTATAATTTGTGTACTTTGTTATATGTAAATTATTTCAATAATGAAAAAAGAAAACTCTAGCTGATAGATATGGAAGTGCACAGTCATGTTAGCAAAGTGTGTGTAGTAACTGAAGAAGGATACTGATGAATGGAGATCCTAGCACAGGCCCAGGTGAATAGTTTGGGAGAGGCAAGTTGGTGTCAACACTTTACTTTGTGAGCTTGCATTAGTCCCTTCACTTACCCAGGTTTGAGTTTTCTCCTCTGTAAAAGGAAGTAGCTAGATCAATAAGTAGGGTGGTCTTCTTATATATTGTCTAATCATGACATTCTTGAGAAGGAGATGCAGCTCTCTTAATAATGGTGCCAGGAGAAGAATCATAAAACCACTCCTATCCTGGGCTATGGAGATAAACAGTCATCTTCTCAAAAAGGTTCTCTAAAATGTCTTAGATGATGGGAGGCGGCTGCCTGTGTATCAGTAGGAGTAGGGATCTAGGAGCTGGATCTTGTGAACTCTTATGGGTTCTGTTTGATCTGATGACATGTCAGGAGGGCAGGAGAGGGGTTTCAGAAAGGCCTCCAGCTCTTCTGGTTAGTTGACTGCTGTCTTCCATGCCTGTGGAATAACAATGACTTTCTAGTAGTAAGACATTGACATTTCTAGGCTAAAAAATATTGTTGAAATGAAGCTAATTTCTCAGTAGGATAACAAATGGATCCTGCTTTCAGCTGCTCTGATGATATGAAAATAATGGGTCTCCTTTACAGATTACTTCCTGTTTTTCAATCTTCAGAGGCAGCTGTTTAACATTTATTTATTTATTATTTATTTATTTTTTTTTTAAAGATTTACTTATTTATTTGAGAGAGATGGAGAGGGAGCAGGGGAGGGGCAGAGGGAGAGAGAGATTCTCAAGCAGGCACCCTGCTGAGTGTGGAGCCTGAGGTGGGAATTGATCCCAGGACTTTGAGACCATGTACCTGAGCCAAAATTGAGTCAGATGCTCAACTAACTAACTGAGCCACCCAGGCATCCTGATTAACCTCTATTTATAAAACTCATAGAGATTTCAAGCTATTCGTGTCATCCCTGTGCTGCCAAAGCTTTGAGGAGACTAAAAAGGTTCTAAGTGACTAGGATTCTAGCCATTCAGAAATATGATAATGTCATGTTGATGGGATTCACTTACTAAGAGACATCTGACTGGAACCCATTTCTAGAAAGAATCTAGTGGGTAATACAGACTCTAATTCAGAGATTAGAAGATACCTAGGAGGTGGCTGGGAAATGCTCCAGAAATTAGTGAACTTCCCTAGGATCCTTGGAAGGGAGTGGGATTTAGACAAAATAAAGTACTATGCTCGGTTAGGTGGGTCCAAGACCCTTATAAATATATGTTTATTTATAAATGAACCCCATCTCCAAGATAGTGAGAGCAGCAGGCAGCCTTCCAGTTTGTATGCTGCTAAATAAGAACTCTTCCTCTTGACACCTGCCCCCTGTGGATATGTCCTGTGCTGGGTATCAGAAGGGGAGATTCTACTCCCAGGCTTGGCCTGGGAAGGTCAGACTGCCTGATGGCTAAGTGTATGGACTTCATTAACATGATCTCGGGAATTAGTAACCACCTTAGAGGATGGCAGAGAGGGAGATGAGATAATGTTTTATTTTTTTATTTTTTGAGATAATGTTTTAAAGTCCTTTAGTGTATCGCCTGATACATCATTCCATAAATTCCACTACTAGAAAGCTACTCTCAGATTCTACATGGTGCCTCTACAGTTCTTAGCCATGTTTGTGCTGCTGGATGTCTCTGGCAGTCTAGTGAAGCCTATCGACCTTGTCTCATAATTTTAGAAATGCAATTATATTGCATACAACTATCAAAGTAGCAAAAACAAAATTTTTGATATAGTAGTATGTAGTTCTTAGATTAATGCATTAAATAAGGCTTAGTGGTGATTCTAATACCTATTTGTTTCCAAGTAGTGATGAACATATGATATTTTAAGATATCTACTGAAAGTTGATATGAAAATATCTGGAATTTCTGTTCGTGACCTGGGCACAGATATTGCTAATATCACTACGATTTGTTGCCTACTTTTATAATTGAATGAAATTTATTTATTTTAGTTGCAGGTTAATCAAAATAAAGATGTAATTTGTTTCCCATCCAGATTCAAGGACCTCTCTTGAAGTCTATGTAGAGTGTCTGTTTCCCAGGACTTAGGAGTTCTAGTGCTAAAATTTGGACAGTCCCATGCAAACTGGGATAGTTGGTCACTCAGTGGACCCCAGTTTAAGTAGCCTTGTTCTGAGCTCCGTGGTGAGATGTAAATTTCTTTCTTTAAGGCAACATATTACCCCACTATTACCTTTTCATCTCTCAGGAGGAATTAGAATTAGCTTCAGTGACCTGACTTACCAAGTGATATAGTTCCTTTAAGTCTACTTTGCCTTAATTTTTAAAACACTTCCTTGATTTTAATTTTCAGTGGACTCCACTGTGTTTTTATTGTTGCTGTTGGAAGCTGGCAATTTAATTACTAATTACAGCCTGACAGTGGTTGTTTGAAATCTAAGCCAGTGCCTTTCGATTAGAGAAGTCAGAAAGCCATGTACAACACAGGTGTGTACAGGGAAAAGCCACATAGGGTAAAACCAGTTCACTCCTTTGAATGAACTGGAAATTCCTCCCAATGTTAATATCCTCTGGTTGTCAATCTGAGAAGCCATACTTTTAGTGCCCATTCACCTGGAAGTATTCAGTGTCCTGTTTCTAGATGGAGGAAAGAAAATCGTACATTTCCCTCCTCATTCCCTGCTTTGGGCCAAGTCTCAAAGTGCCATTAGTCATGGTTCATGAAGTTGCTGGCTTCTGGTCTGTAGGCTCCCCACAAGGAATACCCTGGAGTATTAATGGAGCACCATTGGTATCCAGCCCAAGTGGGTTATTTGGACAGCTCTGTGGAGATTGGTATTCCTTAGTATGGTTGTAAAAGTGAGAGTGAGCCTACTGGTTTTTCCTGTTTAGCTTCTATTGTTTGGTTGAACATTTTAGCTGATGAATAAAGACATCCCATTCTGGGTGTCAGTGCTTTATTTAGTCATGGCAGTCACTTGTGGATAGGGCTGAGCCACAGGGTAGGCTTCAATATTCCATGAGGGATGTTTTCAATTGTATTCTGAATGGAATCTTTGTGTTTCCTGGTGGGAAGGGGGAGAAACAAGATAATTAAACATTTTTTTTTCAGATCACAAAAATAAACATTTATTGGAGAAAATTTAGACAATTATAAAAAGGCACCAAAATATCACCATGCAGTGATAACCACTGTTAAGTAATATGCTTATATCTACCTCCCAGGTGTAGATGTGAGAGAAAGCCACAATAGAATATCTGAAAGGATTTCTGAATGTATCTACTCATGAAAACTATCTCTACTATCTAGTGAGCTTCCTTCTGAAATTAAGTTGTATGTGTTGACTCCTCAGAGCTAATTACTTTAGAAGGAAAGAATAGGGTGAGAAATGCAAGCCTTTTGGAGGAGTTAGGATCTGTAACTGGATACCAAGAAGTTCAATTGGGACAATTTCTGTTCGCAAACCATCTTTTTTATTTTGAAGTGTAAAGTGTAAGAGTGCCTGGACGATTCAGTTGTTTTAGTGTCTGACTTTGGCTCAAGTCATGATCCAAGGGTCCTGGGATTGAACCCAGCATCAGACTCCCTGCTCAGGGGGGAGTCTGATTGTTTTTCTCCCTCTGCCCCTCCCCACTGTCTTGTGTTCTCTCTCTCTCTCAAATAAATAAATAAAATCTTTAAAATAAAATAAGAGTGTAAAGTCTGAGGTATTGTATTAATTTGAGTAAGGTAGATTATATTTTAGTGAGAAATTCACCCCCAAATCTCAGTGATTTAACAAAAGAAGTTGACTTGCTTCACCTGAACACTTTTGGGAATCATGAATAGGTTTTTGAAGATGTCATTGTCATGAGGGTGTTGGGAATTTAACTGACCACTCCGGCTTTCTGCCTCCCTTTCTGTGGCCACTTTCTCTCTCCCCAGAGAGACTAAGTCCATTTGTCTTTCTTTATTCCAGTGCTGCTGCATATACTATCCTTTGAACTTCTGTGTGCCCCCAAACTGGCAGCAGAGGAGGTGCTAGTTCCCAACCCCTAGGTTGATTTTCATAATTCTTTCATACATGGTCTGGGTCTTGGGGGTGCTGTGGGCTTGCTTAGTTATATCCTAAATGCCTGACTTGGGGAGCCCCATCACAAGTCAGAAGTTATTACGGTGTGTGCATCTCAAGGCCAATCCCTGGTTCGAAAAGAAGGTAAAGTCTTGGAGTTGGAATGAGGACACCAAGCTAGAGCTAAGTAGGAGGGGGACTATGGGAAGTTAACGTATGAGGAAGGTCAGTGTGGGTCAGAAGGAAAGCAAATGGATGGGACTTCCTGGAAGCAGCATGTTGAGACCATTTAAAGGGACTGCCAGAGAGTAAACTCTACCCACAGTGGAGAAGACTAGACTTAGGCATGCAGTGAAGGGAGTGTAGGGAATTATAAAGGTTAAAGAGAATGACAAAGTTCTCTGGGCCCTTGTCCCTGGTTGGTAGTTCATGATTCTCTTCTTTAGAGAGTATCCAGATCAACCCAACCCTCTGCCTTTTATACCAAGAACTTACTGAGCTTACCTCTTCCATCATTACTTCCTGCTCTAATGTTTGCTCTATTACATGGAAAATACCCTCCCTTAGTTAGGGCTGGATCAGAGAGCAAGAACAGACTGACCCTGTGTGTTCCCTGGTACTGGTAGAGCATTTCCTGATCTAGGACATCCAAGTTTGGGGGTATGTGGGGGGGATGTCTCCCATCTGGGAATGCTTGGCTTCCTACAGGAAAAACCATTTGGGCCATTTTCTTTTAGAAGCCTTCACATTCATGTAATTTTTCCTCTTAAGAATGTGGGCTCCAAGTAGTCATTCTGGTCCTGACATACGTTAAGGCAGAAAACTTTCTTGTACTGTAAATGTTCCATTCTGAAGGATGTAATGCTTCCAAAAGGACAAAACAAATCTATGTGTTCAATTTCTGATTTTCTATTTAACTCTGACTTTTCTCTCCTTTAAGTCACTCGATCACTCTCCTTTATATCTTCTGTACTTCATGAACGATAGTTTCCATTTCTGAGAAAAATGTTTCCAACTAAATTTCCACCTTAGTTCCCAACAGGCTTTGCTTGCTGATTAGGTCACAAAGGTTTCTGGAGGCAAAATCAGACATATTAGTGTTTGTGACTAAAGTTGTTTAGTTCTATATCTATATATCTATGATATCTACTGCAAGATGAGAATGAGTTAAATTGATCTTTAAGTGTTGAACAACTGTGTCTACTGAAACATTTAAGACACTTCTTCTGAACTTATCACTTCATGTCATAGGTTGGTCAACTTTTGTATTTTCACTGTACACATTTTTTACTTTCAATGTGGTTGCATGCACCCCAGCCAGAAAACTCACTTAACACTAGATCAGTATCCCTGGCACTGAGCATCTCTTGGGTGTGGGAATGAGTTCTTGTAACATCTTTAGAATTTGTTGGTTTTGGAGGTGATGTTTGATTTGTTTCTGAATCTGTTGTTGGAAGCATATCCATTTACTGTCTATGAACTGGAGAGCTTTATAAATGTAATTTGAGAATATAGCTTCCACCACCCAATAATGCTGTTAGGCTTTTACAGTATGGGTTTGTTACCATCAAAGTGGAAAAATAGCACCATACACACATCCGAGTCTGCATTGCCACATTGTCTTCCATGCCCTCTTCTCTATGGGTCCTTGAACTACCTGGTGGTCAGAGTTATGTTGTAAATGGATGTAGTGTGTTGAGCTGTGGCCTCTAAAAGATGTGTCCACCTGGAATGTGACCTTATTTGTAAAACAGGTCCTTGCAAATGTCATTAAGGTAAAGATCTTGAAATGAGATCACTCCGGATTATGGTAGGCCCTGCGCCCAACGGCGAGTCCTCAGGAGAAATGGGGAACAGATACAGACATACAGAGAAGGCCATGTGAAGAAGGAGGCAGATTGGAGTTATGCACCTGCAAGCCAAGGAACACCAGGATTGGCTGCAGCCACCAGCAACAAGGAGAGAGACCAAATGATTCTCCCTCAGAACTTCAAAAGGGAATCAACCTTGCTCATACCTTGATTTCAGATTTCTGGTCTTAAGAACTGTGAAAGAATACTTTTCTGTTGCTTTAAACCATCGAGACTGTGGCAATTTATTATGACAGCCCTAGGAAACAAATATAATGGAGGCTGTCAAATGAAATATTTTGCATAAAGAACATGTTACTCAAAGCAAAGCTTGGCAAACTATAGCCCCATGGACCAAATCTGGTTGGTGCCTATTTTATAAATAAAGTTTTATTGGAACACAACCATACTCATTGATTTATGTATCATTTCTGGCTGCTTTTGATTTACGATAGCAGAATTGAGTAGTTTGTAGCAGAGACTGTAATACCCATAGTGATTAATATATTTACTAGTATATGTTTTGTGCAAAAGCAGAGTTACTTAAGGACAGTGATAGGGAATAGGGAATTCTGTAGTGATTTCTTCAGCCACTCTTAATATATCTGCTTTGAATATCTATATATTCATATTTCAATTTGCTTAAAGTCACATATTTCCTATAGAAGTGGAAATATTGATTAAAGGAAGGTTCAGGGCAGCCCGGGTGGCTCATTGGTTTACCGCCGCCTTATTGGCCCAGGGCGTGATCCTGGAGACCTGGGATCAAGTCCCACGTCGGGCTCCCTGCACGGAGCCTGCTTCTCCCTCTGCCTGTGTCTCTGCCTCTCTCTCTCTCTCTCTGTGTCTCTCATGAATAAATAAATAAAATATTAAAGAAAAAAAAGAAAGTTCAACAGAAACAGTTGGTCTATAGGATTTGTGTAGCTTCAAGGTAGATTGTTCATTGTCCTCATTTCGGGTTCTCGGACTTAATGTGAATTGGAAGCATTATTAGGTTGGTAGGCTTGAGTAAACAATAAACATCCTCTTGGAATAAGGAAAAGAGCTATCTATCATTGTATTGAAGGTTTGTCTTTGCCAGATAGTCCTGGGTGCTTTTTATTTGATTAGCAATGAGGAGCAATGGGATGGGCTTTCTCTTTAAATGTGTGAAGTTCTCCTGCCTTCTAAACAAGAGATGCAGTAACTGAATTTAAGTAGCACACAATAGTAGCTTATTAATTTATGTTGATATAGTACATAAAAACGCATTACCTCTCTGTGGAGGACGTCATCCTCAATGATGATACATGCTTTTCTCCTGAACTTTTTGCCTTTTTAAAGCCTTTTAAAGTTTTCTAGGGAAATAAAGATTTAGAACGTTGGTCATCGACCTCCTACTGAAAATTTTTGACTGCCTTTGAAAAGACTCCTCTTGCAGAATTTTCTCATGTCTCTTGAAAATTTACTTCAAGGGATTATTCAGGGAAATAATCATGGATGTTCAAACATTGTTACAAAGATGTTCATCAAAGCACAATTTATAGCAATGAATAATGGCAAAGAGCCTAAACTTAAATTTGAAATAACAATAGAAAATGAATTAAATAAGTGCTTCTGTACTGTGAGCTTATCAAAGAATATTTAATGGCATGAAAAGATGCTCTTGGTATATTTTTAAATGGGGAGAAAGAAAACACATAGTATGCATGGTGTAGAACAACCACATGCTCAGGTGAAACAGGTTAAAATTTTAGGTGTTTTCTTTAATATTCTTTCACTTGTCTCTATTTCCTAACGGTTTTTCAAATAATATTTTCATAATAATAAAAAAAAGAGTTAACTTAAGATGAGGATCATGTCCTTTCAAATATTTCATTTAGAGTTAAGAATGTTGGTTGATATAAAAATAACTTTCTTTCCCCAAAAAACTGATAAAGTACTTAAATTGTTGTTAGCTAGTAGAGTACATTTGGACAAGTAACTTCCTCCTCTGAGCCTCAGTTTCTTCATCTGGAAATGAGAGCTTTGAATTCATTGAATCCCTAAGTTCCTGGTCACCTATGATATTCTGAGTGGTGTGACACACTGGTCTGATCAGCCTATTCATCAGTAACTCGGTCATTAAGAACAGAACACGCAAAATGGGGGGTAGGTCAGTGGTTGAGGTGGGTATCAGCCATCCCAGGCCTTTGGACTCTGCATAAGTGCTGCTGGGTAAGGAGCTCATGCTCTTGCTTACCCTGATGCAGAAAGCCTACTTCCTTCACTGGCTTGGGAGTGTTGGGTCAGATCGGTCCTTTTAGGAGTACAGTTTCCTTAATCCTCTTTGTCTTGATCAAGCTGTGGCAATGCATTTTCTTAGGGAAAAAAATTCTACCTTTAAAATGTAATTTGTACTAAGTGGCCCCAGGCAAAAAGAGCCTGCAATAAACTTGGTGTCAATTTCATGTTTTGCCAAAGTTTGTGAAGTGCTTTGTTTTAGAAGAACTTACCATTTCTCTGTTGGGATGGGTAATCATCAGCCTGCTATGTTTTCAGAAAACATAAGACTTAAGTATTACATCTGGCCTTTAAAATTTTTATTGTGTTCACTCTGATGGGGTCATTCTTTTCTCTCTCTCCCTGTCTTTCTGTCCCTTACCTGAACCCCAACATTCCCTGGCATTGCCCAGGATAAAAAATGTTCCTTTGTGATGTGTTGAACTGTTTCCCCAATAAGACATGTAGGTTCCTTCAGGATAGGCACTGTGATTTTGCTCATTCTGTGTCCCGTTCCCATCCTACCCAGTGTTGTACACAGTGACCAGTAAGGGCTTTTGGTTTGAACTAAAGAGCTTTGCAGCAGGCCCTTTCAGATGTGACCCTGTTTCCTGAAGGCAGGTTCTCTCCAGTAACGTTATATTTTTACCCTACATAAGTTCTTATTTTGCTTGAAATTATAATCAGCCAACTATAAGAATAGGATATGCTTTGGTGCATGAATATGTTGGGACATGCTTGATGTTGGAGAATGGATGTTGAGAAAAACAATTCCTAGGACAGTTCACTCACTCAGTCAACAACTATTATTATTCACAGTGCTATCTGAGGCTGCACGGTCAGAGCAGAGGGAGGACTTCTGGTGTCTGTGGTGTAGGCATAAAGATGAGCAGGGAAATAAAGAGAAGTGACACATAGACTCTCTGGCCATCCATCCATCCATCCATCCATCCATTCATCCATCCATCCATCCATCCATCCATCCATCCATCTAACAAATATCAATTGATAGCTTACTAAGTTCCCAGCACTGTTCTCAGCACTGGGAGATACAGTGTGATTAAGATAAGCAAAGTTACCTACTTTGTAGAAGGTAGAGCTTATAGTAAGTGGGAGACACAGACAATGGAATAATTGAACACTGTCATTTCAAACAAGGAAAGAAAATGCTGGGGCCCATATGTGGCTCAGTGGGTTGAGCATCTGACTCTTGGTTTTGGCTCAGCTCATGATCTCGGGGTTGTGGGATTGAGCCCTGTGTCAGGCTCTGTGCTCAGCCTGCAGTCTGCTGGAGAGTCTCTCCCTCTCCCTCTGCTCCTCCCACTGCTCATGCTCTTTCTCTCTCTCTCTAAAATAAATAAAATCGGGGTACCTGGGTGGCTAAATCAGTTAAGCATCTGCCTTCAGCTCAGGTCATGGTCTCCGGGTCCTGAGATCGAGCTTCATGTTGGGCTTCCTGCTAAGCAGGGAGTCTGGCTTCTCTCTCTCTCCCTCTTCCTCTGCCCCTACCCCCTGCTCATTCTCTCAAATAAATAAATAAAAATCTTTAAAAAATTTTAAAAATTGTTAAAAAACAAGGAAAGAAAATGCTATGAAGAAAAATAGAACCACGCAAAGGGATGGAGGCTGATGGGGGCATTCAGGGAAGGCTCTATGAGAAGGTGGCCTGAAGAGAGACCAGAATGGGGTGAAGAGGCAAGAGAGAGCCCTGGACCAAGCATCAGGCTGCAATCTCATTCTAACTCCACCACTGACTGTGCGACATGGACCAAGTTCCTAGTGTCCCTTTCTCACCTGATTATTGATTAAATAAAATGATGTGTGTGACTGTACATTCAAGACAGATGTATTATTATTAATAAAGTTTAAGGCCTGTTGCACGATTTGCATAAAGGATAGTGTGTGGGAGTCCTTTTACTGTTTGCTGCTAGTTCATGGCTGAAACAGCCAAGCCCAATCTTCCTGGAGTGGTACAAATCTCCAAGAAGTTTTTAAATCTCCTCAAAACCCAGGGAATGAAAAAAAAAAGAGGGTGCACTTAATCTCTGCATTGGATGCAGTGTGTTAGTGGTGGTGAGGGGGTGGGGGTCTTCCAGACAGGACAGAGACAATCAGCAGTGTTCTCCAATGCACAGTAGAACAGTTTATTTAAAAACAATGCATTCAGTACTGTGTTTGGCACACGAGGCAGTGAGGCAGGTACATTCACACTCAACAGGTATACAAGTAGGGAGCCGTCGAAGCAAATCATTGTGTTTTTGTCACAAACTACAGTCACAATATACACACGATTACCTCTACTAAAGAAAGATGGTCATCCTTGTTGACCAAGAAGGCGGAAGATATTTACATGTTCCTCAGTCCAGCCATGCTGACTCCTCTCAGGTTTCCAAGGCCCTGTCCGTCCGGCACCATGTTTCTCAGGGCAGCTGAGGCCACCTGTCACGGGAGATGGGAGTCCGATCCTAAGGGCCGCAGCTTCTCCCAAAGAGCGAGAGTGCTTCTGATGTAGTTGAGAAGGAGTGAAGTCTTCGATGCCAGTCTTTCAGCATAAAATGGCATTTTCCAAAATAAATGCATCATCAAGTATGTGAGGGGAGGGCTCTATGGTTATGACAATATAAGAAGCATTTATTTTCCCTGATGCATGCTTCTTGCTCATTTCTTTAATAACTTACATTCACTGTTCTCCCACCTTTTGGTTTCATCCTTACTCTGAAAAAAGTTTTTGTTCCTCATTCTACATTGGCATAACATGCTTTAAAGAGATACTGAGATGAAGTGGTGAAACCAAGTAGGTCAAGTGAGAGAAGATATCACAAACATTCTTTTGTCTTGACTTCTGATTTATGCTTCACAATGGATTGTCAGCTTCCCTTCTAAAGAATGGAGGCAGCATGGTGTGCTGGAGTAGAATCAGTGGTCAGGAGACCCAGACTCTAACTGCAGTTAACTAGCTGGGCAGCTAAATCACTTCCTACTTTGTGGACCTCACCTGTTTCATCTCCATGCTGAAGATGTTGATCTAGACCTGAGATAATGTCTAGATCTGTGAAGTTCTGCTATGTTTGTAGTTGACTCTTCTATGTGAATAAACGATGCTGCGTTGTGATGTTTCAATATTTTGTTCTGTGTCCTGGGAGAATTTCAGTGCTAATTGCTGATGCTTGGTGATAGGATCTCAATTCATCAATATAAAGCCCTACCAGGGCCCTTGGCCGGAAGGCTCCTTTTCTGCATAATAAGGGCTTAGATTTGGATTTTGAAATGTGGTTCAAGAGTGTTTAGATGTGGAGACCAATTGTTCTAAGTCTTGCAAAATGATCTAGATTCCAGATTTCAGAGGAAAACCTCCCTTTCCTTTTTGTAAGTACTTCAGTGACTTTGTTCCACATCTACACATGATCAAACTTCTCTCCTATAATCTACCAATTTTTCTAACCTACTTCCCTACCTCAAGATACTATGGGAGTGACTGGTTCCTCAAGGCTGATTTTGCTGTGAATTTGTTCATGACAAAATGGGGCCTGCTATCAAATCCTTTCTGCTTGTGGCTATGGACTTATCTCTTTGGTGTCCAGAAAAAAGCCAGGGGGTGAAGGTATATTTTGTGCCCAGGCTGCATGCAATTTGTTGTGAATACAGAAAAGCATCTGAACATGTACCTGATTCATTTAAAACAAAATGTAGCTTATTCAGTATAAAGAAGCAAGCTCATTTCAATGACTACTAAGAAGTACAGAAAACAGAGGGATACCTTGGCTTTTCAAACATAAGATAGACGATGTTTAAGTTGAGTTTCAAACATTTGTAGTCTAGAAATGCCTTACAGACCCTACAGGATATTTTACTACAGCAAGTAAAGTAGATTTTGCCTGCTATGATCTAATTTTGATTTACTACATAAAGAATAAAAGCCTATGTCCACTTATTATGTTTGAGGAATTAAATACATTTTTTCCCAGTATTGCCTTTCAAAAGATCTAATCAAATCCACCTGAGAATGATTTCCATCAGAAAAACCTTTAATTTGCAAACCAAACTTGTTCTGTGGCTCACCAGAGTATTTGGTTTCTAAACACTCTTGTTAAATGGGGAATTCGCTTACAACTAGTGGGAGCACAACTGCTCAATGCCCAGGGGACTGCAGTGGTAGGTTCTTTCAAGGTCCAGCCTTACACTAGCATAGGTAGGGGCAAGGCATCACATGTTGCCTTCCTCATGTTTACCCAATGGAGTTCTTATTTGTGGTATTTATTGCCCTTCAGAAACTTTTAGGGGGGCAAAAAAGCCCAGCCTGGTGCATATTCGAGCCTTGGGCATGAGGCTTAGCAGGTGTCCCTTAATGAAGTAAAGACATGTGAACCATGGAGCCTCTGCAGGTGTGGCGGGGCTAGGTAAGCTTACTGGATGTCTGTTCTTCTCCTGCTCCTGTGCAAGCACTGATTTCTGCATGCTATGATGGAGAATGAGAAGCAAGTGGACAGGGAAAATTTGAGATTTGGGGAAACAGGCCATGGACTACAGGATATGAGAAAAGATCAGCTAAACATGGTTTCAACTGGCAGTTAAATTAAAGAATGTTTACCTGGAAGCTTGCCCTTAGAGATTAGAAAAACCATGGCTGGTAGTCCCCCAAAGTACTGAGTGGTGTGTTGAGAAGTTCCTAAGAGTCACATGGCTAGGAAATATTTTGAACACTTCAGGGTCCTTAGCCTCAAGGACCCAATAATATACTAAAAATTAGTAGATCTAACTAAAGTAGAAATGCCTCCTTGTGGGGAGGGGGCACTTGGGAGTTTCTCCAAAGCCACTGCCAGCCTCTCCCCTGTTTGGTACTCTCGGACTCAGCAGCTGTTCAGGTGGTGCCGTGCTGGAGCTCCTGAAAACATGTTGTTACATGTTCAGCTGGTTGACATAAAGTTAGTAGCTTGAAACCGTCTATGTTGAGAATATTTATACCACGGAAATTGGCAAGAGCTACACATCAGGGCGCCACCTTTTCCAGATCCAGTTGTGAAATATTTAGCAGCACACCAAAGAGCCGCAATTGTCTCTGACTTCCACAGAAAGAAAATCAAAGGAGGCCTTCAGTAACTCTGATGATTAAAGGCATGTGCACAGCTATCAAAAGGAACCTGGCCAAAATGTCATTAGCATGGTGGCACCTTATTCAACAGAGGTTGATACAGGGCAGCCAGTGACAACTGGTTCAGTTGGTCTTAGAATTTTATACTCAGTCTTAGAATTTTAACTCCTTCAATTTCCTTTTTTGATTGGTTTCATTTTAACCTGAGGATCTTTGCATTTTGCGCATAACCTGTAGGTTAAGAAATCAGACCCCTTTAGGAATATTTTAGGCTCTGGGAATGACATCCAAGTAGAATCTGAATGAGTCATTTAACTTCCCTGTTTCTCAGTCTATCTATTTGTAAAGACGAATGACCTGAGATCTGCCTCTCCTTTTGAAATATCAAAAGCGAAATATAGAGAGCTGGCCTTGGGGTAAAGTATATTAAAGCTATGTCCCTCACTCCGACTGTCTTCAGGCTTGAATCCATTCTGACTAAATTAACCAGTTACTATTTGCTTACAAATCAGTGACAGGTCAATTCAGCCAAAACAGTTGAATAGTTGAATCACTAAGACTGTGTCTATATTGCCATGTATTATGATAACTTCAAGGAACAGATGTGATACTAATTGCATGAGGAGTGATAAGCATTCAGCTACTTTGGTCAAAATGGTATATATGACTTTGCTATATATTATTTGTTTTCAAATGCTGGGGACCTCAGAATTACCTGGGAATCTTTATAAGCTTAGCTTATCCTAGGACATTCTGAGTCAAAGGTCTGGGGTGGGGAGCAAGAGTTGTGTTTTAAAGAGCTCCTCGTGTCATACAGCTTTGTTTGCTGGTGGATCAGCAGCATGATCCAGGTCCTAACCCCATAACCCTATTGTAATCTTAGATTGGCGTCAGCTTTTCTGTGACAGGCTCTTCACTGTGATTTCACTGTAATTAACAACATGAGAATGGGCTTCATTGAGGATAACAACATCTGTTAAAACACGTATCTTCAATAAGAAGTCATCACAATAAAAACAAATTTTAGGATATACTGTGTAATACAATAATGACATTCTAAAATCTTTCCCATTTCAAACGTTAAACCTGTGTGGCAAAGCAATCAGAATGTGGGAGAGGCATATTTAGTTATTTTGATCCTTGGTGTCAATTCACCTATGGCCTTGATTAATTGGGCCACAGAGCCCAGGTAGGTCAGTCAGGTGGCCCAGAGCCTCTAACTCTCTGGCACCTGCGATGCTCCATCTGGGGGTTTTAGCCACATACACACGATCCCAACAATCTTTATAAGCAAAAGCACAGTTCTGCATATTCTGGGAGAAGGAGAGGCTACACAGATACTTTTGCCTAGCACATTTAAACAATTTGAAGAAAAGGGATTTAAGGATCCAGATTTATACAGAAAATTGTTTGGTCTGTTATTTTGCACCAGAAGACTCAGTTCAACATTATTCATTATTCGCATCTTCTTAACATACTAAACTAATGCAATAATGCAAAGTCGGCTGTTGAAATTACTTGCAATGTGGAAGGCATTGACAAAAGTTATTCCTTACCTCAACAGGCCCCAGCTGAAAATAATACACATGGAGCAAAACAACAAGTGAACTTTTCTTGGGTTAAATAAACTGAATACGAATTTTCAAAAGAAGTACATAACTGTTCTCAGGATTCAGCGTTTAAATCGTGCATATATATTGCTAAAACCAGGTTTTATAAAGTGGATATTGAATTACTGGATGAGATTCTAGCTGTCAACTGTGAACTGTCAGTAACTAAATTGTGATTTACCAGAATCATGATTTGCCAAGGGGGTTTTCTCTCATTTCAGGGAAGAATGCAGGTTATTATCAGTGGATGTTGTATGCTTAGGCACCATCTCCCTAACTGTCTACACTGACAAATAAATACTTTTGGGGGGGGCGGTGAGGGAGAATAAATTTTCCTCCTTTACAGTGTACTTTCTGTGCCATGAGGACCCCGGACTAAAATACTTTCTTTTTGGGCCCATCTTCATTTGATGCTGGTAAAGGAGGAGATGGAGAGTCATAAATTTTCCTACTGATTATCTATGTAATCTTGGGAAAATCATTTAGCCTGTTTCTCCAGTTCTCATTTGTAACGTCAAGGATTAGGACTATAGAAGTTGAAAGGCTCTTCCATTTCTGGTATCCTATGGTTCTACAATTCTGTCCCTGCTTCCCCTGACCTCAGGTCAACCTTTCTTTGCTCTTTAAGAGTGCCCAATAACTACTGCTTGGCCCAAAGTCATAAGAAATGCTCTTCCATTCCTTAGCTTCCCCACCAAATTAGGTTAGTCATGGCACTCACATTCGTGGATAACTGGAGGCCCGGACACAAGGAGGCTGGAAGACCCTCTCCCCTCGCACGTCCTGGCTGGCAGCCCCATGGTCACGTGCATGACATCAAGGTCACAGGCAGATGGTACGGCAGTCACAGTCAGCACTGCTAGGCACACACCACTACTAAACATACACCACTTTTACAATGGTCAAGGACACTTAAGACACAGAAGCAAAAGCAGAGGAACTATAAATGTTTTAATCATCAGGTATGGGAAAGATTTCTGGGTCTGGGAGGAATTCTTAATACCTCACTTTAGCTCTCTATCCCGTTTTAAATATCTGCACATGATTCCCAGAATAATCCATGAAAAATGGTTGGTGGACTGGCATTAAGCTGGTCACTAAATGTTTGTGGGTTTTTTTTCCTCCTCTGCAACTGAATTGGTCATTTTTGTAGGTATCATATGCAGATGGCTTGGAGGGCTGTATGGTGAAATTTGTCCCAACATCTGAGGGTGGATTCTGGTGTGAGTATCCCAGCAGAGGAGAGGGTCTGACAAAAGGATGTACTTAACCTGGAACCAAAAAAGCAAGGACAGTGCAAAAGCCAGGGGTTTGTATCTGAGTTGAATCAGGAGTGAGGATTCAATAGTTCTGGATCTTCCTGTTTCACTGCTCTTGACCGCAAAGGCCCGGGAGTTCCAGTTACTTACACCACTGCCTTTCTAATCAGGACTCATGGGACCCGCCAACCCTCTGGTCGTGACAGTGGTTATATAGATTTGATCTTTGAAACGGTCTTTAAAAACAACAAGAGATTGTATATGATCAGCTAGCGGCTGCGTTTCTCTGTGCTGGAACTATTATAGGTCAAGGGCACAATTAACAAAAGTAACAGTAAAAGCTGCCATATATCGAGTGCTTACTATATGCTGAAAACTGGGATAGATCGTTTACCCACATTCGCCACCTAATTTTTCCAATAGGATGGATGTAGGCTGTGCAGAAAGAATTTGTGAGAACTGTGGTTAACCCCTATGGCAGGGCTTGGGGTTTTCTTCAGAGATTTTGGAAGAAAAGGGAAGGGTGGTCTTTTTGGATCAGTTCCAGGAAATCCTGCCTGGAAATGGGATAAGACTGATCTCTAAGAAAAAAAAAAAAAAAAAAAAAAAAAAGACTGATCTCTAAGCCTTCTGTTCTGAGAAACAAGCCTGTTTTCTCAACATTCTGAGTTCCTGTGAAAGCAGCAGATGAAATGATGCTGGAAAAAGTCCCCTTGTTCTGAAGTTAAGATGGAACCAAGAGTGATGTGAGATGTAAAACGTCTTCCTGAACTTAAAAAGACCCCAAAAAACCTCCCAAAAAACAACAGCAACAACAACAAAAAACAAAACAAAAAACAAACAAACAAAAAAACCCAAATGGCATTATGATGAGGTCTACTTTAAAAATCCACATAGAACAATGAACTGTTTTTAGGGATTCTGGTCTTTTGCTCTCTTAATCTGCCTGGTTCAATGTGTCTACATATTTATATTTAGTGAAATCTAATGGGCACATTGGGATTAAAACTCCAGAGTCAGGATCTGGCCCATGTAACATTGGCATTAATATCACTTAGCTGTAACCAAATGAACTAAGTGCTTAGGAAAAGCCAACTAAACACTTCTGTCAGTTATCAATCTCACAGCGATCCTAACAGAGCACAGCATGAACACTGGAGCACTGTCTTCTTTAAAGTGATAGGGAACAAGCATGGGGTGGTTTTGATGCCCATCTAATGATACCAGTGAATTTAAAGGTTTTTTTTTTTTTTTTTTTTTTTTTACCGTCTATTCTCTAATTATTTCAAATATTGAGCTGTGTTATTATTTCCCCTTTTGAAACATCCATTCCTGTCTCTTCCTGTTTGGATTGCCATTCATAGAGCATTGTAAAATGTGTCACAATTGGTTAACACATTTGAACCTGTATGGTTTTTCTTTCACTAGTTAACATCTGTATCTATGTAAGCTGCTCCAGTTAGCTTTCTGGAAAAAAAAAAAAAAAAAAAAAAGGGAGACAGGACAGCTCTGCTTTAGGACCAGGAGGCAGATGAGCATCAGAACTCTGTCTTCTCTTATTGTATTTGGTTTAATTTGCAGCATGATTATACCTTCCCAAAGAGGGACAGTGAGCTGATGACTGAACAACAGCAATTATTTTAAACAGCATTGTAACATTACAAGCAATCTAGGATGAGATTTCTGGAAAAGAAAAAGCTACCCCACCCAGATGTATTACAAATGTGCTTGACTGGCATTTGGAAAGAAGAAAAAAAAAACTCTTATTAAAATTTAACATCAACTTGGCCAGACTTTGGGCTGAACTGGAAGAACAAAGTGCTGCTCAGTGAAAAGCCAGGGATGGGAGTGATGTGATTTCTACTTCTAAGACTGAAATAATAAAAAAAGAGAATGGCCAACTAATTCCTTCATGGCAGGTCTACACAGTTCAAATTTCAAGTGTTATTTTGTACCAAATCTTGCTATTACCCAATGGCTTTTCCTTATGAAAGGCTTAATTTTTAGAGATATACAGATTTAGATATACAGATTTCAGTGGGAAAAGGAACTATCCACTGTCTATAATTGTTTGGAAGAGAACAGATGGTTCTGAGCGGTGCTGGTGGACACAATGATGCTGAAGATGACCTCACCTCAGCACTATTCACATGGTGGCCTGTCCTGGTCAACTTTGAATCTCCTACTTTGCTCTAACCCTCCTGGTTTGCAAAGACTCGGCACGGGCACCATGGTCACAATACTTTAGGTTAGACAGAGATTCCATAAAAGCTTCTAAGCATTCTTCTTCCTTTTCCTCTATATGTTCCAGGCTCTTAAGCTGACTCATTGCGTTTATATTCTGAGAGATTTCCCAGCCAAGTGCTTGGGTTGGGATTGTGGGAGGCACTAAACTCAGGCTGGAATGCCCTTGCCGATGTGGCAATAGAATGATTTGCCATAATGGCACTCATGTCAAGAGATGCAATCCCGCCCATGACATAAATTTTCTTTGTGTTAGTGAAAGATGCACTGCATTATATGCCACTCACCACAGAGGGACCACTCTGCTATAGAACGACTGCATGGACTAAAAGTAATCATAAGGGGATCCATCATGATTTGGTCAGTTTGTCATGAAATATCAAAGTTACCCAGAGCCTTGAACACATTAAACAAGTACAAATGCAACACATACACACAAAGCTAATTTAATATGATTCCTAGCAAATTATTAAACTCCACAGTGATGGGGCAAGGGGTTGTAGGGAAAGAGACCGAGAATGACAGAAATAGAGAGTGAGAGATGAGATATGCAAACAATTTTTTTTTTGTTTCCATTTTAAAGAGTCTGATCCCGCCCAGGCAAAACTGAAATCCTGCCCAAACTGGCCAGAGGCCTGTGACTATGAGGACTGTATCTCAAAGCTGCAGGAACTACAGCTCTAGTCCTCATAAAAAAGGGAGGCAGTTTATTATCAAAATACAAACACGAAAATACTTCAAACCATTTCATTAGCAGCATAGTTCCAAATGCAACATTCCCTTTATCAATCAAGTTTAAATCATGTGGCTTCAACTCATTTGTCTTGCCAAGACCCTTAAAAGAGCAGTGCAAAAGAGGGAGAGAAGACATCTTTCCTTTTAAATGGCAGACAATCTTTATAAGGAATTCTCTAGGGTTCTATTCTGAAGACTATTCCATTTGATTTGGGGCACTTTTTAAATGGCCATTTGGCACTTCTGTTCAGAGTCTTAGGCACAGTGTGACAGAGTCAGCTTGGTGAGCCCTTCCCCATGCATTCGGTACAGCAGCTGGAACTCAGCAGGCAGCTGGTGTGATTCCTGCCACTTGGTGGTAAATTTGGTTCCTTTTTTGTCATAGTAATGGTATGGAAGATCTTCCCTTGTGTTGGGGTCAAATCCAAAAGGCCAGAATCCATACAAGTGGATCTCTTCACATATTGCTGATGCAAGGGTGTACATAAGAATACCTGTGCTCAGCCGTTTGGGTGACAAATGTTTGTTTTTCCAGTACCTGTGGAATAATAAGTACATGTGGATTCAGAGGCCAGTGCTGATTTCAATCGGAGAAGGTCAATATGACTGGGCCAGGAGATGGATTTGTACATGTAACTGAAATAGTACTTGGCTTTTCTGCCCTCCCCTCCCCTCCCCCTAATAGTACTGGCTTTGAATCTATCTTTTAGACTACAGAACACCTCTGGGCAGGACTGGCTACATAATTTGTGAGACCCAGCATAAAATGGAAATGTGGGCCCTTCCTTCAAAATTCACTGAGATTTTCAAGAGGGAGATAGTAGAGCATTAAATCAAGCACTGGACCCTTCTGAGCACAGCTTCTGTGTGACTGACTGTACAGGCTGTACATGTCTGATGCCAGTCCTACCTCTCAGTTGTCCTAAGGAGTGGTGGCTCTGACTCGGTGGTGACAACGTAGAAGGCCAGGAATGAGAATGACTATGTTTCTCATAGTCATTAACCTAAGGGCACCTCCTGTGTCACTCTCTTACTCTAGAGATTAAATCTTTCTTATTTGGTCTGGAGAGAGTGTGGGGATTTATTTTTCTGTACCTTCTTATAAAAAAAACCATATTCTCTGTTCCTTTGTTTACTAGCTAGGAGCTCCAGAGCCCTTCTTAAGCATGCCGGGGTCTAAGAAAAGTATTTAAACACTTTCTGAATTAAAAAAAAAAAAAGTTAAATTGTGGCTATTTTCCTTCCAATTCCTTTGCATATTTATACAGTAGTTTGAAACCTTCCTACCTATACTACCACATATTTGAGAGTGCTGGTGTGTGTGTGTGTGTGTGTGTGTGTGTGTGTGTATCATTAGCTATGCAGGCAAAATTAAACTGTTCATGAATCAAGTTTCTATGGACTGTATTTCCTTTGAGTTTTCATTGAAGCAAGGTATTTGGTTCAAGCCCGAGTGACGGTGAAGACTTATGGCTAATTCCACGGTCCTTCTGAAAAGCTGGGGGCAGGACAGGCCACACAGGCCAATTTCCTGAAGTTTCCAAGCATGTGTAGTTCTTTACTACTTGAAAGCTTCATACATAGATCTTTCCCCATTCCAGTTGAAATTTAAAAGTTTAGTCTTGGCTTTTCTTACCTAGGAAGTTAGAATGACTTCTGACAATTCTTTTGGTATGGCTGAACTTAAATAAAGCAAGAGGGGAGCAAAATGATGTGGTCAAAAGACCAGAGGAGGACAGGTTAGTGGGGGGTCTGGTTTCTAATTCTGTTTCTGCCCATTTTGGGCAGTGACATTGGGTAAATAGCTCCTTTTCTTTGTACCTTAGTTGATTCATCTTTAAACTTAGGAGTTGGGCTACATTACTTCTCAAAAAAATGACGATACATCCTGGGAAACTAGGATAGTCCCAAATTTTATTATCCTGTTGTCATTATTAATAGCACCCTCTTTCTCTCAAAGACAAAGTTCCAGTTTAGACTATATATTATAATCCTAACCCTACCTGTTAGATATATACCACTTGATTAGATGATAATTCCTCCTTCTGTGAGAGGTCAACTAAACAGATCTTAAGTTTGGGAGACTTTAGAGGATTATAGGATGGAGATAAAAATCTTTAGAAATCCCTGGTTACCAGTCCTCCCAGAACTCATTTTAACTCATAGGACTATCTGGACAGTATGTTAGGACACGGAGGCTATTTGTAGACAGGAAATTAGAGTTGAGGCAGTTTCCTCAGATGATTTAAAGAAAAAAACCTTACAATCAATTTTGCTTTATAAAATTCCCTGGACAGGGGCTCTGAATTCTGCCTACACATTAGAATCATCTGGAGAGTAATTAAGAAAAACAGGTATGTGGGCCTTCCCCCTGCCCCCTTCCAGATAAATTTACATTAGAATTCCTTGAAGTAGAAACAAGCAACAGTATTTTTAAAAGTTCTCCAGGTGATTCTAATGTACAGAGTTAAGACTCATCAGAATAGACAAAAAAAAAATTGAATTTCTGGTCAATCTCTTTATCAAATTATAAGGCATAACAACAAGCTCATAAAATACCCTTCACATGTTTTGGCACTGAAATCCCAAATGATAAAGGCTGATTATACAATTTATGATTTTCTAGTCTTGGACATCGATAAAACACCCAAATATCAAAAAAAAGGGACATTTTAAGTCAATTGCATCATTTTTTAGAAAACTACTTGGTTTGTCTAATTTTGCCATTGGCATTATCGGGGCCTAGCTATCCATTTAAAGAAAATTCTTGATTTTTGATGATTTCCATGACTGCCGGTCAGGCTTACCACCAAGATAGGAGACAGGAGGGAATAGAGAGGGGAGACCGATGAAACACCAATTTCCCCATTTGGCACTTGTTACCAGCTGGGGGTAGAAGATAGAACTTCTTACCTAGAATGATTCATTCTTTCATTACAAAAACATAAGAGTTTGCCCTAAAGTGCTAAGCTAACAACAAGTAACTAATCAGATACCTCCCACCCCCAAGAGATTACAATATTGATTTGCCATCTGGTGGGGTAAGACTTAAAGGCAATAAAATATACACACCTGTTGACATGTTGCATTATATTTCCAGGCCAAGCCAATTGGACCTTTAACTGACCTCTGTGTTCAACAAAAAAGTCAACTAATGTCCTGGTAACAGTTGCTGAAGTGTGGAAGAAAAATGCAGGGATCCAAAGAATGGCCCCATCGAGCTTTTTTAAACTGAGGAAAAAGTTGTTACGGTCCTGAATGGTCAAAAGATTGTTGTAATATTTTTCCAGAATGCTGGGGTTGAAGGTGGTAAGGTTGGTTTTCCTTCCAACATCTCTTTGGAAAGCCTCCGTAGGGGCAAAATTGCAACGGAAAACAAAATCTGACTTATCTATTTCTTGTCCACACCGGCTCCCTGTCAGGATCCCACTATTTCCAACCACAGCACAGATATTAAAATGCTTATTCACAATGGGTGATACATCTGGAAGCAGTGATCGGAAGTTATTGCTAATAGAGAAAACATATTTATGGCTGGAATAATCATAGTGCATCAGTTGTCCGATCCGAACACTATTCTTGGTCAAAGAAAAATTTTTTATTACATCGACATGCTGAAGAATTTCTTGCCTAAAATGAAAAGAAATTCATTAAATGCATCCCATTCAAAAGAACTGATTTTCCATCTTATGTCTTATGCTGCCATTCCATTCAGACAAGAATCGTAGGTACATCGTATCCAAGAAAGATTATACATTCATAGTGATTGTGGTTGTTGGGGAAAAGACTGCTTCAGAATCCACAGACATGCTAATTTCTCAGCCAAGTTCTGGATGTAATCCTTCAAGGCTTATCAGTGGTGTAACTTACAGTTCTAGCTGCCATTCTTTGGTTTTCTGTTCCACGTGAAAAGTATATTTGATCAAGGAGGAGGCATAGGCCAAACTATGTCAGAAAATACAGGGAGACAATTTACACAGGCTCCAAAGAGCTCACATGAATGCACAAACACTGGTGACTTAGAGTTTGTAACTAGGGACTACTTGCTTGCTATTGGACTGCAGTGTTCAAGGAATATCAAATATCGCTGGTATCCAAATAAGAGCCAAATAGCTATGAGTCAGTATAGTACTATCTATTATTAAAATATGGAAATGGTAGTATCAGTGAGTGTAGTTGAATATTTAATAGAAATGAGATGATAATCTCATTAAGGTCCTTTGAATAATGAAACAGGAGTATTTTTCTG
Source organism: Canis lupus baileyi (assembly GCF_048164855.1). Taxonomy (NCBI): domain Eukaryota; kingdom Metazoa; phylum Chordata; class Mammalia; order Carnivora; family Canidae; genus Canis; species Canis lupus. The sequence continues at coordinate 19,296,049 of NC_132838.1, forward strand.
CTTGATTGTATAGAAACACAATTTAGCTGGAGTAACCTAATCCTTAGAAAAAGAGGCTATGGTAAACGCTGAAAATGTGTGTATTTTCTAAGAATTCAGAGGATAAACCAGGCAAGGGTGATACTTAGCACTAATTTCAGGTTGCCTTCATGTTGAGCTTTAAGTAAAAGTAAGCATTTCCTCTTAAAGTTTCAGCTATTTAAAATATTTAAGAGAGACCAATAATATGTTACTTTGCTACTGGATTCTCTAATTCCAAGAAATCACAATGTGAATTTCCTTTGTCTTTTGCCTAAAAAATAAAAGGACTGAAGCTAAATGTTTTGTATATCATCACTTTACCTGGAACTTTATTTTAAAAAATTTCTTCATTTGTCAAAGTATAAAGCAACATAAACTGAAAGCTTTAATCTAAAACCTCCAAAGTTACTGATACTGCTCTTTACAAACTATTCTTTACCTGTTATAAAGGTAAATTTAAAATGATACTGGGAAAATTAGAGCCTGTGAAATAGATGGATTGAAAGGAGGGAAGTTTTGAGAAGGAAATATTGTTCTGACTGGTCGTGGCCTAGTGTGGGAAGAAAATTCTTATTCAGTTAGAAATATGTTTTGGGGAAGGTATTATGTATACTGCCATTAAAGTTTTCTGTGTTGTCTCTAGAACTAATATTGGCCTAGGAACTGAATAGTTTAAAAGAAAGGCACATCTGTGGTTTTAGAATTAATTATTGCCAGGGAGTAAATTTCTAATTAAACAGCATTTAAAAAATTTTAATAATAATCACATGACTATATCAGCTTTTCAAGTAAACAACATTTTCATGACACCATACATATCTAGTGAATTTAATTCTGTCATTAACTTAAAAAAGAGTGCAGAAACCAGAAATGCTATGACCAAACACAACCCTCTAAACCACTAAACCCTCTAAGTGTAAAATAAGTATTCACACCCCTAATGAATACACTAGATGGCTCACATTCCATTTAGCAGCATAATAATCCCACCAACAAGGAAGGAGTAATGACTTATCTGGGGGTTGCTAAGAGGAGACCAGAATCACTCAAGATAAAAAATTTGAATAAATCTCATTCTTTCCCACCTCACACACAGACACACACACACACACACACACAAACCCCATACATACACACACATAAACTCCCTCATGTACAAACAGGCTGTTATAAGACAACCTATAAAAATGATGTTGGATAGCTTTTATAATATGTTAAGGGCTATAAAGGTTTAATGAAAACAAATAGGTAAAACCAAAACAAAACCATACTTAGATACCTGCATATATTTAGGCTAAGATTTTTCACTAATAATTGACAGGGGCAGATTATGGTATTTGCTGCTGCGTGTTTCAGGGTGAGACAATTCTATTTTATTACATTAAGAAATATTTTTTTCTCAGTGGGAGAATGAAATGCCTTAGGTGGTCTTTATGCAATTAACTTTTTATGTATGTATGTATGTATGTATGTATGTATGTATGTGTATATGTATGTATCTAGTAGATGGCTTTGGCAGTATTACCCATGCCTGTTAACTGTAAATCATTGTGCTCAATTAAGCCCAAGTTAGGGAGGATATTGGAAATGTCTTTTTCTCTTCCATTCAAATTGGTCTTCTTGATGTTTTCTTTTTAGGAGAGGGCACTACATGCATAAAGAGGGGTTACCAATCAGCCTTTGTGCAGTCAGGCTGAGTAGACAATGCAAATAACACCTCGGGATGAGGGGCAGATTTTACTTTTTTTTTTTCTTTTTTTTCTTTTTTTGCATTATTTTGTTTTGAACTCCAGAATTCAAAACCACTTTCGGATCTTTTCCCCCTATCCTACCTTTGATGCAAAAACGCTGTCCGATTAAATGTCCACTTAGAAGGTTTCTCCTGGAGTTCGTGGGTCAGAGAATTCGTAATGGGCACAAAAGACGGATCTAGAAACTTCAGCGCAAACTGTGACCTGGAGAGGAGCACGAGTACACAGACAGGCGAGCTGGCCTCAGCTGGGGCGGCCGGGGTGGCGGGTAGAGCCCCGGCGGCTGGGGCGCGGCGGGGGGGCGGGGGGGCGGGGGGCGCGCACCTGGCGCACGCGCGGGCCGCATCCCGGCCGGGCCGCTCTCCTTCGGTCCCCTCTGGCTCCCACGCACGCCCGGGGCGGGGAGGGAGCAACCCGGGGAAATCCGCCTCCATTGTCCACCCCTGGTGCGGGAGAGACCGTAAGATGGCCGTCTGCGGAGAGCAGGGCCGGGAGCCGGGCCCGCGGCGCCGGGAGGCCCGGGCGTCAGCACCGCGGACAGCGCCCCCCCCCCCCCCCCCCCCCCCGGGGGCGGACGCGCGGATGGTCGGAGAGAGGCCGAGGATGCCGGAGACCGGGGGGGCCGGGGGCGGCTCCGGCCTTAACCTCTTAGTTCCCGAGCCTCGCTGACTTCGCTCCCTGTCCCCGCCCGGGGACCCCCCCCCCCGCCCCCCGCCCCGGGGCCGCGAGCCTGCTCCGCTCTTGTTGCCCCGATCCGGCTTCCCTGGGCCGCGTGGACCACAGGTTGCCCGCTGTGTGCGACACCTGCCCGCAGGAGGGCCCCCCGGGAGAGCTCCTAAGGGTCACGGGAAGGCGCAGGGGCTCTCGAGGGGTCGCGCCGGGCTGCACCTGGCGCCTTCCCGGTGCAGCCCCTCGCCCGGGGTGACCCGGCCCAGGGGCGAGGGCGGGCGGCCCCAAGGAGGCTGCTTCCCGCAGAGGGCGGAGGGATCGCAGGATCCGGGAAAGGCCGTGGGGGAGGGGAGGGGAGGGGGCGGGGGCGGGTGCCTGGAGGCAGCAGGGGGAAGGGGAAATGCCCCGGGGGCTTCAGGGGGACAGGCCGCGCCGCGTTTGCTGGGGTGTGGGTGGGGGGAGAGGAGCGAGGACCGCGCCAGGGGAGTCCAGCGCCTGCGCCATTGAGGACGCCCTGGGCCGCCGAGTCCGGCCGCCGAGCCCGCGGACGCCGCACCGGGAAGGCGCTCAGCTCAGGCAAGAGCATCTCCCGGCTCGGCGCCCCCTACACGCGCACACACGCGCGCACACACACACACACACGCACGCACTGCCTCTCCCTCCATCATCGTTCTCCTTAAACCCTCCCCCCATTTTTGAGATGGGGGAAGGGATGCCGAGGAGGAATAACGAGAAATGCAATCCCATCGATTAGGACCACGGCTTTTAGGGGCTTTGGTTCAAAAAAAGAAAAAAAAAAAAAAAGGACGGGGGGTGGGTAGGGAGGATCAGAGAGGGGAGTGGAAGGACCACGCAGTTATCTTGCCCAAAGTGTGTCGGAGAAGCCAAAACACCCCCTGCCCGGTTCCCCCTCCCCTCCCCCCGCAAACCAGGTACCCGAGGCCGCTCAGACCGGGGCCCGCACTCACCGGAACCCCGCGTGGAACATGTACATTCGGGGCGCCCCCGGGTTGGCGTACTTGGGAGTGGTGAAGATGTTCTCCTTTTTCAGGGACACGTAGCTGATGAGCGATAGGATCAGCAGGGCGACGCTGAGCATGACCAGCCCCAGCACACTGGCGACCCGGGCCATTTTGCAGTGTCTCATCCCGGGCTGCGCCGGGATCAGGGGAAGCAGGGGAGTCGGTCCATGGAGCGGCCGGCAGCTCGCCGGCGTGCCAGCGTGTGCGTGTGAGTGTGTGTGTTCGCGCGCGCGTGTCGGCGCGTGTGGCGGGGGAGGGGGGCCGGGCCGGGGCGCCGCGGAGGCCCGGGGAGGGGGGGGGCAGGAGCCCGCCGAGAGCCGACCCCGGGCAGGGCGGGTGCCGGAGGGTCTGCGCGGCTGCGGCGGGGGCGGGGGGCGCGGGCGCGGGGCGTCCCCGGCCGCGGCTCAGGCTCCCCCGCGCGTGGCCCGCGCGCCTGCCGTCGCCGCCGCCGCCTGCAAGATGGATGTGGTTGGAATAACGCGACGGTTGGGTCTAAGCCCGGGGATTTAATTAACGAGCCCTCATCTCCCAAATAAGCGGGGGGAGGGGGGCCCAAGGAGGGGAGCTGGGGCTGGAAGGCGCAGCCCGCGTCACTGGGCTCCCCCGGCGAGGGTTGGCGCGACCAGGTGCCCGTGGCCACACGGGATCCCGGACTTGCTGCAAAAGACCCTTCGTTACTTTGTAAATGTGTTCAGGGTGGGGTGGTAAACAACTGCACTTGCCGTCCTGCAGGTTATTCAGCAGCTGCGCGCTTCTCCGAGACGCAGAGACGGCGCTTTTAGGAGGAGACACCCTTGCAAGCTCCTCTCCTCGGCACCGGCACCGAGGCACCGCCCTGAGCCCCACGCGGCCCAGCAGCCCAGCACCCCAGCAGGCCAGCACCCCAGCAAAGACGCCCCAACAGCTGCTGGGCCAGCCTGCCTTGTGAGCGCTTCAAACCTCCCTGGAATTTTCCAGAATCTCTCCCCTATCCACTTCCTGTGCCCATGACATACATTTTTTTTTCTCTCTCTTTCTCTCTAAAAGATGGGCAGTGCCTAGCAAGGTTATGAGGTGAGCTGTGAGTGTGGAGGGCCTTGTTCTAGCACACAGCAGGTGGCCCGGCCCGGTTGACCAGGCCTGGAGCAGTACTTCCTGATTTAACTCTACACTGCCCACTCTCCTGACCCATCCCCTGGGCCAGCTCTTGGGGATGGGCCACCAGACAGCCTTGTGGGGGCCAGAAGCTAAAGGCACTATAAACTTTATAAATGCACAGAATTCTCTTGTGAAGGAGCTCAAGAACCAGGTAAGAGAGGCTGCCTCTAAGAGTGGAAGGAAAGCTCACCGCCTAACACTTTGCATTGCTTGACCTTCAGTTTGTTTTAGGATATTCGTATGTTGCCTGTTTTAATATTCATTGGAAATAAAAATTAATTCATTTTCAGTCAGGCTGCTGGATGCTGGGGCAACCCACATATTTCTTGAGTTCTGTTCTTTGCAATTAGCTTGTGGCTTCTTCCACTCTCGTCTTGTGCTTAGCCTGGTCCTTCCAATACTGGTCAATAAGCACTAATGAAAGAAGCTGGAGGTGAGAAACTGGCCTCTGAGAACCTTTTCCAGTAAGGCAAATGGATACTTTCCGAGATGGTTATGATTTCTTTCTCTCCTGAACTTCTTGCTTTATGGACTCTGGTGGACCTAATGTTATGATCTCTCTCTGGACCTCAAATTCCTCAAAGGGCTGAACTCCTGGACCGTAAACTACTGCAAAGCCAGGGCCCCATCTTCTTCCTTGCTATTTGCTCATACTGGCCAGAAGTTGTCCCATGTAGAGGGCACGCTTAATAAATATTTGAGAACTGAATAAGGTCCCCTGTGAAAAACACGTGTCCAGTTGTGGACAGTGGCATTGCAAATGTTTGTTTTCAATGAATGACAAAGGCAGTTGCTCATTTTTCACTCATAGAAGACATTTCATACCAAAATCTAAAAATGTGGAATGGGGTGCGTGGGTGGCTCAGTCTGTTAGGCATCCAGCTTTTGATTTGGCTCAGGTGGTAATCTTGGGGTCAGGAGGTGGACCCCTAAGTCGGGCTCCATGCTAGATGTGGAGCCTGGGATTCTCTCTCTCCCTCTCTCAAAAAAAAAAAAAAAAATTTAGAAAAGTAAAATGTGGGCCAAAAGGACACAAATAATCTTCTTTTTCTCATGGAGCTTTCTTTATTTAAAAAATGTTAGAAAAAGCCTGTACATCTGTATATGATGAATACTCAAATCCTATTTTTTGAATAATTACTATAGTTTCTTTTAATGAGAAGAGCATATAAATATAGTATAAAAGGCTAAAAGGAGTAAGATCTTCCCTTAGAGAGCTATCTAGGAATTACACATATTAGAAAAACTCTTCTTGATCAAGAAGTCAGAGAACATGCCATGGAGCCCAGAGTAAAGGTTACACTTTCCGGCTCTGGAGCCAGCAGACCTGACTTCGGAAGCTTACTCTGGCACCTACAGCTGTGTGACCTGGGCTAAGTTATCAGCCTCCTTGTGTTCCACGCTCCTCATCTGCAGAATCAGGATAAAAACCTTCCAGGAGTTGGGGGAAGATGAAACAAGGCATGTAAAGGCTTTGGCACAGCTCCGGGTATATTAAGCTGTTAATAAATATGAGCTAAACAGCTTGGGCAAGTTTACAGTGTCTTTCTCTGACCTCATAAATGACCCACTACAGAATGTATGGGAAGGGATGAACTTGGTGAGGCACTGTCATACAGGAAACGGTAAAAATCAAGAAGTTCTTTGGTTCTTTTTTAAAAAAAACAACATAATAGGCTTTCCTGGGACATATGATACAGACTCATTCTATCTGGATTTAAAGGTTGATATATTGCTTATGTTAGGCATACCTTTGTGAATCTTCTAAAAAAAAGTCCTAGTAGGATGATTCCCATATTGCATATGGGTCACTGAAAGTCCTATGATATAAAAAGGAACCAATTAGCCAGAAAATAAACCAGCGTGCAGGAATCCTGTGCCAGGCCTAAAGGTGAAAACGACAATTGCCAGAGGGAAAAAATTCTGGGGATGGTGCCTCGCAGAGCAACTGCAGTATTGGTCATGGAGTTTTTCAAGCCTGGGTTGATAGCTACTTAGTAAATTAAAAAATAATTAGGAATTTCTGCAGAATATCACTTAACAAGTTTCATTAGAAATGAGAGCTTAGGAGTTATGAGCATAGGAGAGTGAAAACAAGAAATACAGAAATGAAAGACCTCTCTGACTTATGTTTTCTAGGGGAACCATTGTTTTGGACACAAGTAATTCCCTCTCCCCCTCCATGAGTGCCCACCTTTTGCAAACATGGCTCTGTGACCCTGTCTAGTTCCTCACCAACTCGTATCTACCCAGAGTAGATTTCAGGCATTTTAGATGGGAAAGCTGGGAAGGATGATGTCTTTTGTTAGAAAGAGCTTCATTCAAGGGCACCTGGGTGGTTGAGCGTCCAGCTCAGGTCATGATCTCAGGGTCATGAGATGAGGCCTCACACTGGGCTCCACACTTAGTGCGAAGTCTGCTCAAGATTTTTTCCTTCTCCCTCTGCCCCTCTGGCCTGTGCTCTCTCTCTAAAAATAAATAAATAAATCTTTAAAAAAAAAGAGAAAAAGAGCTTCGTTTATTCATTTATTTCTGTTTTCTTTCATCAATTCATTAAATAAAATGTGTTGGTTATCAGACACCTTGCTGGACAGATAAAGGGTTATGGGATCCCTGGGTGGCGCAGCAGTTTAGCGCCTGCCTTTGGCTCAGGGCACGATCCTGGAGACCTGGGATCGGATCCCACGTCAGGCTCCCGGTGCATGGAGCCTGCTTCTCCCTCTGCCTATGTCTCTGCCTCTCTCTCTCTCTCTCTGTGTGTGACTATCATAAATAAATAAAAAAAAATAAAAATAAATTTAAAAAAAGGGTTATGAAATCGTCCTTGACCTCCAAATGCTTATGGTCTTACAGGAGAGAGAGGAGTAAGCGTAACGGCAGTACCATGTAAGCAGGCACTGCTATAGAGTAGGCATATTGCTAGTACTCTGGAGAGCTCAATAATACAGGGCTGATGGGGGAACTAGGGGGATGAAATGTGACGGGTTGGCAGGGTTCTCCATAGAGAGCAACATCTGAGCTGGGTTTTAAAGTATGAGTAGGATTATTAGGTGAAGAGGCTAAAAAAGGAGGCAGGGAAGATTAGAGTGGGCTTGAGGAACACCAAGAGATATGAGGTGACTGACTGCCACAAAAAAAGAAGAGCCTAGAAAGGGAGTGAGGACCAGATTGTAAAGGGTCTTGGATGACGTGCCTAGGAGTTGGCTGTGTTCTTGGTAGCTCTGCTCACAACTGCCCAACATTTAGGAGAGGAATGGCTCAATCTAATTTGCACTGAATGGATATAGGAGCAGCTGGAGGCAGGCCCGTGGGGAGATGGGAACAGCAGCTGCTCATGTGGACATCAGCTGATGTGTCCTGTCCGCATGCAAGAAGCAGCAGCGTGCCTTAATTTTTCAAAGTAGCAATTGATCATTTTCTGTGAGGAGATACTCACTCCTGAGTAAGGTGCCAGGGAGTTGACTTTTGGAAAGGCAAGTGACCCCTCCTAGATGACATGGATATCATAGTCCATGGAGCTCAGGGACAGTTGAGCTCTTCAATCACATGTGACTGGAGTTCTTTCAGCACATTACTGCGTGATTTCTTAGTTTCTGGTAGGTCTAACAGTGGCCACAGGGAAAGATTTTGGGCTTTGGGCGTTTTCTACCTCCTATTTTCCCATGGAAGATACTTTATGAGCCCAGAGATGAGAAAGCCCTTGTAGCCAAAGAAAGCTTCACAAAAGCCTTCAGATGGAACTGAGGTGAGAAAGATGCATGGAAGTTTCTAGAGGTGGAGATGGTAGCAGAGGGCAGGGCAGGCAGGGGTAACCAGGCTGAACAAAGATGCAGAGGCAGAAGAGAGATAGGTACGTTGGGACCAGCAAATAGATAAGTCCACTTGGAATAAAGTGAAAAAAGTCAAGATGTAGAGAGCACTTATTATGTGCCAGGAGCCTTTTATACATAATCTGTAAATCTTCACCCCAGTCTGGAGAGGAAGGTATAATTATTTTCACTTCATAGTTGAGGAAACTGATGTTAATGATTTTGCTCAAGGTAAAACCTCTTTTACCTCTAAAGCCCACTCTTTCTGCTATTCCATACTGCTTGTAAGTGGTTCCCGAGACAGCTGGAAATGTGTGCAGCCCTGGGAAATTTGAAAACATCATCTTTTGAGAGTGAGAATCAGTTACACTAATGATGATGATGATGAGGAAGATGATGTCATTTAGCATTTATTGCACACCTACTATGTGTTGGGTATTATGCTAGGCATTTTAACAAATAATCTCATTTAATCTCTATTCTATCCCTCTGAGGGATGGCCAGCATGTCAATATTCGTGACATTCGCTATGTCAAGAATGAAGAAACTGAGGCTCAAAGAAGTTACATAGCTTGCTAAGGCCACACAACTAGTGTGTTCAGGAAGAGAGTTTGGCTCTACTGTGTTCCATGGGTATTCTCGTGGAAGGAAGAGGGGCTTTAACTTCCTTTCTTGGTCATTGTGTCTCAGGGTTACTGAGGAAGATAATACATAGCCTCTTTGAAAAAGCTATTTACTCACAAGGGTGGAGGGCCAGGGGCAACAAGAGAAAAACCAGAATGATCTATCTGAAGAGCAGTGGCCTGCTCTGCGGCTGGAGGAAGCTTGCGTAGGGCTGGAGCTTGGGGATTGAGGGCCAGCCATCCCATGGGGTCAGCCAGGAGACAGAGTCTTCCCTTCACTGTATGCTTTAGTGCCAGCACAACACCCAGCACAGCTGATGCTCAGTATGGAAAGAAGGCAGGGAACTTCTCGGTTCTGCAGCCTACCTGAGGTCCAGGGTAGGGAGAAGTTTGGTCTCCAGTACAGATTGTAGAGAAGGATCATAGACCTGGACTAGGATGGACGAGTTGTCTTACCTCTTGAAGAGATCATGTTTAATGAACTGAAGTAGTTAGATTAAGCTAGATTAATAGTAATGCATGCACATAGTACAAAATATAAAGCACAGGGGTGATGCACTGGGAACAGTAAAACTCCCTCCCACCTTATCTCCTTAGAGACAGCCACTGTTGCCATCCGGAGATGCTGTACGCATTCACAAGTATGTGAGTATTAATTTTTAAACATAAATGCTGAGACCAGTTTAAAATGCTATTTATTTCAAGGTTTTTTCCTATCTTTACAAAAGACATTTTGCATAAAATTTTAACATTTCAGATGTTTGCAATGATTACATTTTCTAGAAGCTGAGGAATTACTCATTTTGTGCCTACAGATGAATGCTGCTCTTAAAGCTCAGTGAAGCATCTCTATGTGAAAGGGATACAAGAACTTCAAATAGCCCTTTCTTCATTGAATAAATAAAATATATTTGGAAAGCCGTCTTCAGGCTTTTTGTGATCCAGTCCCTAGGAAATGTTTTGGAAGAAGCTATTATGTTCAATTGTGTTAATCTCCTGGGTCCTTGCATAGAATTTCCACTTTTCAGATGTTTGCAGCTATTACTTGTTCTAGAAGCTCAGGTATTATACTTGGAGAAGCTACTTGAACAATAATCTTACAGTTAACTTTTAAGCTATTCTTATGTCTATTGTGTCTTTTTTATTGCACTGACTGTGGGTATAGGAAATCACCCACAGTTAGAGCCGCCACAATAACATTACCAACGTACCATCAGGGAAGGTGTTTTAAAAAGAAATCTAATTTTAGCTTTCATCTTGAGTTTTGGGGCAATTTTTTGTCGCTTATGCTTCTAAAACTGTAGTTGTCAACAACATATCTTGGAGAGCAGGAGAAAAAAACCCTATTTTGCTTGTACATTATTATAGCAAAAGCGGGTAAAATTTCTGTGTAATTATTAAAAATGCACCACCACTTGCTAATTTATTGATAGGTGCTGCTTCCACAGAAGAAATGGTAGGGATTATTGATGGGTGGACTACTAAGTACCCCCTTGTGGGGGTTCTGGCCCCTTTTTCCCAATTATAAGCATGCACCCTCACTGAGATTTCTTGGGGTCTGTTCACAGGGGTAAGAAGTTGCTGGACTTCCCAATATTGAAAAATTCAGTCTCAGTAGGGGTGGTGGCGGAGGAGACTGAGCTACAATATGTTTTATGTGATGGATGTCCATGCTCTATAGCAAGTCATGTTCACAATAATCTTCTGTGATAGCATTTTATTCCTTTCCATAGATACAGGGAAAAGAGACTCAGAGAGGTTAAGTAACTTGGCCAAGTTCACAGTAGCTTTTTAAAAAATGAGATTTTACTATAGGACCAAATGACTGCACAGCTATTCCTCTTTTCACCAAACCTTGTTGCTTCCCATGCTAAAAGCTTAGGGTTTGTACACTGGGGGCATGAAAGATCTTCTTTGAAGAGAATGTTTCTCATTAAAAAAAGAGCCAAGGATGTGCCCCACCTTGGCTTCTGTACCCCTTTCTCCTCATGAGTAGGGTTTTACAAGGATGTTTGCACACAAGGGAAGTAACTTCTCAATGGATGGAATGATTAAAATATACTTATGAAGCTCTTATCTCTTTGGTTCAAAATTCTATTTTGTCCTATAGTTGTACAGTTTTATATGCCAAAAGGCCTCAGTCCTGTTGGAGGTGGTGTAAGATGAGGGAATGTCTGGCTTTGGGTGTCTGTACTTCTGTTTTGAGGAGGGAAGCTTTGAAGTAAGCTTTCTTACAGATGGAAGAGGTTGGGTAGAGAGTATCAGAGGAGTTGCAGGCAGATCAAGAATGTGATTAGCACCTTCTCCGTAATAGCATCTGGAGTAGAAGGAGACAGGGCAGGCTCAGAGGCAAGAGCAAGGTAACTGATATTCCTTAGGATATCTCTGATGCTTACATCAGTTATCTGACACCTGGCTTACTTCTATGTAGGAGTTTGCCTATCTTTTTATTCTTGCTCTGAGTGCAAGCTGCTTATTAGAAAAAAGAAACTCAGCCATTGTGTATGCTATTTATTTGACAATTGTATTTCTTGTATTATTTTATGGAGGAAAACATCAAGCAAAAGTGAATAGAGAGCATATTTTAATACCGCTCTTCACATCTGTCCTCTGTGGACCTGTTGGACCTTGGTTGCCATAAGCAGGTACCGTTACTCACCTGGTAGCAGGTGCTACCTCAAGGGCAGTCAGAAAGTGGAAGATGGAGAGTATTGCTTCATTTCTTGGGAACCAGGCATGACATTTTATAGAGATAGGCATATATTCAGGTACCTGAAGTAGACTCCAAGGTGGTCAATGAATTCTACTGTTGGTTTTGGCTCAGATCTTGGATAATCTTTCCCCATCTGCCAGAGGAATTAGGATTTTCTGGATCCTGCAGCATTGCCTGCTGTCACAGACATCTTTCAATCTCTCCTCTGCCTTCCCCGTTCTCTGTAACAAGGAGGATTGACAACTAAATGGAAACCTTATAACATTAAACTTTATTTTAATCTCTATAGCAGCATGCTTCACTCTTGAGTTTTATGTTGGGTGGCTCTGTGATTTAGCAATATTAGGTAGGATTTGCAAGACTGTGGAAATGGCATCCATTATAGGTCCTGTGCAAAGCTAGCTGTGAAAAAGTGAGAGTTGAAAACAGCCTTAGACCTTTAGATAGTGGCTGTGAGCACTTATCAAAGGACGTTTTCTTTGTGAGCTCAGTGGAAAGGGATGCTGGTTCCACGTGGGTCTTTATAGTTGATAATCACTATCTTTAGGGCCATCTTTGGGGAAAAAAACCGACAACCATATAAATCTTACATTTTTATAGCACTTCAATCTTTTTTCAAAGTACTCTCACATCTATTATCCCATCTTGACCTCCCAAGGAAACTGTGAGTTGGGCACAGCAAGAATTTCTATCCTGATTTCACAGATAAGACACAACGAGGTTAAATCACACAGCCAGGCAGGAGGAGACTGAGGCTAAGCATCCACGTCTGATGTTAAGACTGCTAGTTCCTCTACCAAAAAAAAAAAAAAAAAAAAAAAAAAAATTCCAAAAAACCAAAACACCCTTCTTTTTTATTCTCTGCAATCTAGCTTCCACTGCTGATATTGCTGTATTTAAAGCAATGTTTCTCAACTCTACCTGTTTATTTAAGTCACTTGAACAACTGAAAAATAGTTCCAGAGCCCCATCCCAGACCAACTGTATTAGGATCTTGAGGGTAGCTCCCAGGCATCTGTGTGTTTTAAAGCTCTTCAGGTGATTCTGATGCACGGTAGGGATCAAAAATCATTGCTAAAAGCTGAGCAGTGGCAATCCTCATGTCAAATTCAGTGGCTTTTTCTTCACTACTAGACTGGGCCCATTGGACATTAATTTATTTTTTAAACTCATTCATTTTCTGTTTTAATGAAATGCTACTCCCTTGATTTCCTACTCTTCTCTAGTGGTATCCTCCCCCTGTTTTCTTATTTTCTCCTTCACCATCTTTGTTTTGCCTTCCCAACTTACATGATTTGATTTTGCTCTTTTCTCTGTGTGCTCACACAGGGCACAGGGAATGGTGTGGGAGGTTGTGCAAGGGGTCATTTTTTTTGCAAGGGCTTGGATATTAGAACATAAGACACATGAGAGCAGAGGTTTTATTCCAATCACTGCTGCAGCTCTAGATCTAGGACCATTCTAGAACCTAGGACAGACCCATGTTCAATAATTGGATGAATGAATGTGCTTGACTGAAACTCTTACCTGTGTATACAGTCCTCACCTTCATTCCAGTCTTGCCCCCCTAATGCTATCTCTTAAATATGCCACCATCTTCTCAAACCCAACCTATTCAAAATTGAGTGCATCTTCCTTCCTTCTACAAAATAGCTCTTTTAAATGTTTTCCAACCACATCACTGCTGCCCATAACCCCATCCTTCCAGTCCTGGAAATCAGCTTTGAATCTTCTTTCTCCTTTACTGAGGCCTACATCCCAGTCTCCCCATTTGACTGACACTGCTCTGCCATGGACCATGGTGGAGAATCTGTGCTAGGCTGTGCTCTGGGCACTGGCTGGGCCAGGAGTGGATCCATCCATTCACTTTATTGAAATTCAATTTTTCTTAAGGCTGCTGACATGAGACTGTTCTGGCAATACCTATCTATAAACAATTATATCGATGTCAGTGCTAGTATTTCTTCCTTCAAAAATAATATAAATTTCAGTTTGCCTCTTTCTTTTTGTACCATCTAACCAGGTCCTAACTACCTCCTACTTCAACCAGATAATAATTTTCTAGCAGGTGTACTTGTTCCTTCTGCCTAGACTTCTGACTTCTAGTTAAAGGATCTGGGGAAGCCCATATTTGTCCCTTTGAAAAGCGTTTTGCATGATTAGGGAAGAAGAATGGCCCAGGGATTAAATAAAAGAAAGGATCTGGAATTAGCTTGCCTGGGCTTGAATCCAGGGGTCAGTTAACTAAATTGGGGACCTGAGAAAAGCTACTTGATTTCTCTATGCCTCAGTTTCTTATCTTAAGATAGGAGAGAGTAGAAACCATTTCAGAGGGTTATTGAAGGGATACAATTTAGTGAATTATGCAATGCACTTAGCACAGTGCCAGGTGTAGAGTAAATGTCGAGATATGTTGGCTTTATTATTGGCATCTCCTCTGAGAAAGCATTCCAGTTTCCTTTTCATTCCCTGTCATCCTCTACTCTCCACCAAAGAGTTAGAATTAGGCACTTTTCTGCATGAATCACTTACCTATTTCCCTATTATTTTGTAATTTAGGGCTAAGCAATCTTTTCACATACTGAATTTCACAATGATTATTACACTGAAATTTGAGTAACTTTGCTACTTCTGCCCACTGCCTCAGACTCATGTGAGACTCGTGACTGGCGTCTATAACTGGCACTTTTGGCAAACTCTCCAACACCTGTCTTCTGCTCAAGAGCAATTCTTCATCAGTTCTGCTCTTGAGCAGGATTGGTAATTCCATTTTCTTGCCACATTCTGCTTTGAGGGGAGCATGAGCTCGTTCTGGCCAATGAGACATAAAGGGAAGTATTTGGGGAATATTTCTGAGAAAGATTGTTGCTTTTGTTTTAAAAGGATTCCTAAAGAAGAGCAGTTGCTTGCTCTTCTTCCCCTGGACATTGTTCTGTTTGTTGTGAGGTTTGGAATGGTGACAGCCATTTTATGACCATGAGGGAAGATAATTGAGGACAAACCTAATATTGTCGATGGTAAGGTAAAAAGGCAGAAGGAACTGGGTCCTTGAGGACTTTGCAAGGAACGGATCTTACTCACCTTACAGCATCCCTTTGCCATGACCTCTAGCTACGTGAGAAAGTATATCTTCCTTACTGTTTAAGCCAGTTGAATTTGGGTTTTATTTGGCCAAAGGCATCCTAACTGACATAGTGCCCTTGTCACATTGTTTAAATTCCGATGTTTATTATTATTTTTTAAAATGTGGTCCCTGATCTAATGTTCCTGGGACCTCTTGAAGAGAGACTTTTTCTGATAGTGCTAGATGAGGGCAATATTTCAGTACCCATGAGAGGAGATGAAGGAAAGGTAGGGGGACAGAAGAAAGATAATGGGGAGGGGGTATAAAAGAGTGAGGTGGCTTTGCATGGCTCCCTATCTCCTCTTAGGCTTTGAAGGACAGGTTTGCAGCCTTATAAGGGCTCCCAGGGGCATAGCCCAACACTCCCCTGCATGCAGACTCAGCTCTTCTCTCTTGCCCACCAGCTCTTGTCAGTTACTTGCTAAAACAACATAAGGCATCAGGTTTGTTTATTTCTCTCTTACTATTGCTTAAAGAGCTTCTCCTTGCTTCTAATGCATTCCTCCAAAGCATCTTTGAGCTCACCTGAATACTATGCCTTCATTCACTAAATATTTAATGAGAACATACTGTGAGCCCAAGCAGTGCTGCATGCTCTGGGGATCTAGTGGTGAATGACAGAGACAAGGTCCCACTCTCATGATACTGTGTGAGTGATAGATGATAAGTGAATAAAATTAATCCATATGGTGCTGGGTGCTAGGTATAAACTGTAAAGGGATGTGATAGAAGATGTCTCATTTGAGCTGAGACCTAGAAAAGAACAAGGAGCCAGCTGGATGGTCCAGGAAGAGGGAACAGCAAGTTAGTGGCCCAAAAGTTGGACTTAACATGTGAGAGGTACAGAAAGGTTAATGTGGGAGTGTGGTGAGAGGAAATGGGCTTCAGAACACATAGGCCCTTGTAGCAAGTGGAGTTGGACTTTATCCTGATTGCGGTGGGAAGTCCATGGAAGGTATTCAGTGGTAGAGCAGTAGGGTTAGATTTATAGTTTTGGAAGCCACTCCTGATACCAGGTGAATAATGGTTAATGGAGGGGGGCAGGCAAGGGTTGAAGCAAGGAGGACAGCTAGGAGCCCACCACAGTGGTCCAGATAAGAAGAGAATGATTGACAAGATGAATAGGAGCTCTGTCCTCACAGAGCTCGTTGTCCTGTTAGGGATACAGATCAATAAACTAGAATTCTGATAGAGTATATGTACAACAGGAAACCTTACAACCTGTATCTTGTGGTTTGCTTATTATGTCTCCGGTACTATGTGGACCTTGTTTGTAGGGGATCATGTTGGGCAAGTGGCCCAGGGATTCAGCACCTGAAAAGCAGGTTTCTCTATCTAGTAAGGAGGGAAAGACTCATTAAGCATGTGCAAGGCACGTCTTGTACTTTTTGATGTACATATTCCTTGACTTTTCAAATGAGATTTTAGGTCCTTTGCAGTAAAGTGATGCTTTTTTGCTCTTTGTAACCTAAGTGAAACCTGGTATACATTAACTGCTCAATAAATATTATCAAGTGTTTGTCGATGATTTCTGCACTTAGTTGAGAGATGAAACAAGAGTCTGGTACTTAGTAGGAAAGAGAATTCAGTAAAGATCTTGGCAGGAAATAGTAGTACCAACCTGGGCAGTAGAGAGGTTAATAAGATGTAGGCAGGACTTAGGGAAGTCAGTAAGGGCTGATGAAGCATTATGGGGCTAATAAACAAGAAACCACCGGAGCTTGGACAGGATAGGTGATGAGGACAAATGACAAGAGCTGTGACATTTAGTAGAGGGATGCAGCCAACCTCTGGCAAACAGATGCATGACCTCTCACTTCTTCTAGTCCCTGATAAGCAGCTGGGGTCTTGGGTTAGCTGAACCTAACACCAGAAGGCAAGGAATCCCATTGATGCAGTTCAGATCCAGATGCATCCCAGGGTGTGAAGCAGAGTGGATCAGAGTGGAGGGTGGCTCTGGAGGGGCAAACAGAGGACAGCTGACATGAGTGTCTTGCCTCTTCTCATCTCTTTTCTTTTCAGAGCATGCACTTGAGAATTGCAGGGAGTGGGTTTCGTGGGAGTCTGAGTAAAGCTATCACCACCACCACCACCACCATCATCATCATCATCATCATCATCATCATCATCACCATCACCACTTCTCCTTATATAAAAGGAACCTGAATAGTTCAAGATAACATAGTTCATGTGGAAGAACCAAGATTTCATCCCAAGCCTTTGGACTCCTGGTTCAGTACTTCCCACCATCACACCCAGTGTCTCCCCAACCACCTGCTCCTGTCTGCACATGGATGACTCATCTTCCTCTTTGTAAGTTAACCCACTCTCATGCTGGCAGCTCACCATAGAGGATCCCAGCCCAGAACCCCTCAAACCAGCACACCCTGCAGCTATCTATAATTTCCTATCTGTACCATGTGCCACGTCACTCTACGGCCCCTGGGAGCCCAGGAGCCACCGCAGGTCCTGGTGAAGTGCCCAGGCTGGGACCGTAATTACCAACAAGGAGCTCCCTGATCTGAATAGTCTCTCCTCTCAGCAGGATGCAGTGTTCCGTTGCTGTGCCTGCTGCCAGGAAGGCTGCCTTCCAGGGCTGACTCCTCCTTGGGTATGTGCAGGGAGATGTCTGGGGCAGGGACTGCTCTGTTGGCTTTGAGGTAAGGGGCTGTTTTCCAAGGGTTCAGCCCAAGAACTATCAAATGGAGACACATGGGGCTTCAGTCAACTTTGTACAGGAGAAGTGGTGCCAATTCTTGAAGATGGAGAGAGATTAGGAAGAGGGGCCTAATAAAAAGAATGAAGAACAAGGATTTATTGTGTATTTATTATGGTAGGAACTATTCTAAGCACTTTATATGTGTCATCTCAGTGAATTCTTGTAACTTTATGATGGAGTTGCAGGCATTATCCTGACAGTTAATCTGTTTTCAGTCTTCTGCCCCACTCATGTGACCTGCCACTCCTCCTCTCTCCATACCTCCTTCCTATTCTCGCTCTCACACAATGACTTCGCTGAGAAAATGGAAGCAACCAGAACAGAACTTCCACAGCTGCATGTCCTACCACCTGAAGAGTCTGTGTCAATGTGATACTATCCGCCCTCCCTCGTGTTACCATGGATGAACTGCTGCCCTTGTACTTGTGCACTAGACCCTGTCTGCCTTTGCCTCCCCAAGGGCATTCTTTTCTCCTGCATCATCACGTTGTTGCTGTCTGCCATTTCACTCTCAACTGCCTACCAAGACACTTTTATTTCTCCCATCCCTAAAATAATTTCTTCTTTTGACTCCACATACTCCTCCAGCTACCTCCCCAGTTTTCTGTTCGCTTTTATAGCAAATCTCCTCAAAAGACTAGTCTGTTCTTTTTTTTTTTTTTAGCTTTATTGAGGAACACTCGACAGTATAATTATATATATTTAAAGTATAAAACTTGATGATTTGATGTACATATGCATTGTAGAATGATTACCAGAATCAAGATAACTAACCCATTGATCACCTCACATAGTTAACACGGTTAATATTCTCAATTTTTTGTGGTGTGAATGCTTTAGAGCAAGTCTCAGCAACTTGCAAGTGTGCAATACAATGGAGTTAACAATAATGCATTGTATAGTTGAAAAAGTTGTCCATTCTTGATGTCTTCAATGTTCCCCAGAATCCACTCTTCCCAGGCTTTCCCCTGCCATACCTTTCCAGAGAACCCACTCCTGTTGAGATCATCAATGACTTTCCTATTGCTGCATCTGATACTAATACATCTTTCAGCCCTAAGCTTATTAGACTATTAACATCATTTAACATGGGTGATCACTCACCTCTTGGAACATTTTTGTCTCTGGATTCAGGGACCTCATGCTTGTTAGTTTTCCTCTTCCCTCACTGATTGTCCTTTTTTATTTCTTTCCCCCTGGATTCTCATTTCCCTAAACCATCAATCATGAAGGTCCCTCGGACTCAGAACTCAGACTATATTCCATAGATGAACTCAACCAGTCTCCTTGATTTAAATATGGCCGATTTCTGAAATTTTTTGAGTATTTCATTTGTGAATTTTTTTATTATTGAAGTATAATAGACATATAACATCATATTAGTTTCAGGATAAAACATAATGATTTGATATTTGTATACACTGGGAAATGATCCCTACAGTAGGTATAGTTACTCTCTGTCACCATACGTAGTTATATAATTTTTTTTCTTGTGGTAAGAACGTTTAAGATTTGCTCTCGTGAGGCACCTGGATGGCTCAGTGGTTGAGCATCTGCCTTTGGCTCAGGTCTTGATTCTGGGGTCCTGGGATCAAGTCTCACATGAGGCTCCCTGTGGGGAGCCTACTTCTCCCTCTGCCTGTGACTCTGTCTCTCTCTTTGTTTCATGAATAAATAAATAAAATCTTTTTAAAAAAGATTTGTTTTCTTGGCATTTTTCAGATATGCACCATGCTATACATTACAACCCATGACTTAATGATCTTATAACTGAAAGTTTTTATCTTTTGACATTCTTCACCTACCCCCCCCCAAACTCCCTCTCCTTTGGCAGCCAATATTCTGTTCTCTATGAGTTTTGTTTTATTTTGTTTGTTTGTTTTGTTAATTAGATTCCACATATAAATGAAATCATGCATTATTTGTCTTTCTCTGATTTATTTCATTTAGCATGAAAATCTGCAAATTTATATTTCCTCTGATATTCCTGGCTTATTTTGTTCAACATAACATTCATTACATCTAAGCTATATATATTTTGCTTATTTTTTTTGTTTGTTTTGTCATAATCAAGTGGTAAACTCTATGACGGCAGGGATTTTTTTTTAAACTTTGTATTATGCAAATCAAAACCACAATGAGATACCACCTCACACCAGTCAGAATGGCAAAAATTAACAAGTCAGGAAACAGCAGATGTTGGCAAGGATGCAGAAAAAGAGGAACTCTCTTACACTGTTGGTAGAAATGCAAGCTGGTACAGCCACTCTGGTAAACAGTATGGAAGTTCCTCAAAAAGTTAAAAATAGAGCTACCTTACAACCCAGCAATTGCATTACTTGGTATTTACCCCAAAGATACAAACGGTGTGTTCCAAAGGGGCACCTGTACCCCAATGTCTATAGCAGCAATGCCCACAATAGCTGAACTGTGGAAAGAGCCCAGATATCCATCAACAGATGGATAAAGAAGATGTAGTATTTATATATATATATAATATATATACACATATATATTATATATTATATGTATTATATATAATGCAGTATTATTAATTATATATATTATATATACTGTGGTATTTATATATTATATATAATTTATATATATATATAATGGAGTATTACTTAGTCATTTAAAAAATGAAATCTTGCCACTTGCAACGATGTAGATGGAACTAGAGGGTATTATGCTAAGCGAAATATGTCAACCAGAGATATACAAATACCACATGATTTCACAAAATATAATCTTAGCAATTCCTTAATATTGTCAAATATCCAATCAGTGTTCAAGTTTCTCCAGTAGTCTCACAAATGATTTTTTATTGTAATAAAATAGATATCACATGAGATTGACCATTTTAATAGTTTTTAAGAGTACACATCATTGACATTAAGCACACTGTTGTGTAACCATCACTATTATCCATCTCCAAAACTTTTTCATTATCCCAAACTGAAACTCTGTACTCATTATGTACACATAAATGACTTTTTGGTAGCGAATTTGTTTGTTATCAGGATATGCAAGAGCCATCAGTTGCATTTGATTGATATTGCTTTTATGTTCCTATATTTCCCCACTCTCTTTTTTTCCTGCCTTTGAAATTATTGTTGCAGAAACTGGGTAGTTTGTTTTGGGTCTTGCTGATTGCATTTCCATGATAGTATTTAACACAGTCTTCTGTCCTCTGTATTTCCTGCAGACCTGTAGATTTAGAGACTTCTACGATTCAGGTTTGGTTTTTGTTGTTTGCCAGGAATTCTTCAGAGATGGTGCTGCATCAAGAGTCCCATAATGGCTGGTTGTCTCTTTTCATGGTGTGGGCAGGCATTGATGATCATACCTAGACCCATTAATTCATTCGGGGGATTGAGAGATGATGCAATTCTATCATTTATTTCCCATTTATTATCTGAAATATAGAATCTGCTCCTATAGAATGAAATATCCTCTCAGCAACTATTGAATTACCTTGAGATACAGCTCGTTCAGGGAGGGCGACTTAAATGCTTTATTTTATTTTTTTCAGTTTTCAGGATAATACGTCCAGCCTCCTCCAAATGGGGTCATTCAAAAAATATCAGTATGAACTCATGGATTTTTACAAATGTGGGTGATGCATTTCAATCCATTGCTATGGTTAGTCTTACTTGATGCTTTTCCTTGACCAGTAGGAATCCCTTCAGGTTGGCTCCTGTGACCTTGGATAGCTGCCTTGTTTTCTTGGGTGACAAGATGTTCCAGACTCATTTTGTAACACATTCTCCTATAGACCTGGGCTTTCTGTCCATTTTGTTCATTGCTGTGTCCCAGCGTTGTGTATATGTTGGAAAAGAATCTCTGGTGTGTGGTAGGTACAAAATAAATACGTGGTGAATGAATGCATACAGGCATTTATTTATTTATTTATTTATTTATTTATTTATTTATTTAGTATATTTTGTATTGGAGTTCAATTTGTCAACATATAGTATAATACCCAGTGCTCATCCCGTCAAATGCCCCCCTCAGTGCCTGTCACACAGTCACCCCATCCCCCTGCCCACCTCCCCTTCCGCTACCCCTTGTTCATTTCCCAGAGTTAGGAGTCTCTCATGGTTTGTCACTCTCTGATATTTCCCACTCATTTTCTCTCCTTTCCCCTATAATCCCTTTCACTATTTTTTATATTTCCCATATGAATGAAACAATATAATGTTTCATTATATTGTTGAAACAATATATTGTTTGTTTCATTATATGTTGTTTCATTGTATGTTTCATTATATGTTGAAACAACATATTGAAACAACATAATGTTTGTCCTTCTCCGATTGACTTAGTTGACTCAGCATAATACCCTTTAGTTCTATCCACATTGCTCTTTTAAAAAGAGACGGAAATAGTAGAGGCTGGCTAGCAGGCATGCAGCTGGCACATGGAAGAGCAGAATTTAGACCAAGAAAGTTTGCTTTCCGGTTCTGTGTTCTTTTTTTTTTTTTTTTTAAAGATTTTATTTACTTATTAATTAGAGACACACACACAGAGAGAGAGAGAGAGAGAGGCAGAGACACAGGCAGAGGGAGAAACAGGCTCCATGCAGGGAGGCTGATGTGGGACTCGATCCCGGGTCTCCAGGATCACACCCTGGGCTGAAGGCAGCGCTAAACCGCTGAGCTACCAGGGCTGCCCCAGTTCTGTGCTCTTTTTTTTTTTTTTCTTTTTTTTCTTTTTTTTTTTTTTCAGTTCTGTGCTCTTAATGGAAACACCTGTGAGCCTTAAGATGGGCCAATATGAAAATACAATTTGATCAGAAAGGTGTGGCACACATTCATGAGTAGTCAGTTCAGAAGGTTGGTTCCCAGAAGAGAGTAAAGGCCACTGGAGGCTGCTCCATTCCCATGGGCATCCTCCAGTGCTGTTCTCTGCAGGGAACCCATATTTACCATATTTATATAGTAGATGCTGACGTGTTATTTTATTTACCCTCTTCAACAACCCTGAAAGCCATAGCACCTGAATTTAACAGACAAAGTAGCTGTGGTTCAGGGAGGAGGAGTGGCTTGCTTTGGGTCACTAGTGGGCTAGTGGAAAGCTACCCCTGGAGTCCAGGTCTTGGTTCTAAGTGAAGGCATGTTCTTCCTGTGGCTTCCTGAATCCAGTAGACTTTGGGACAGGATATTCATTAGGGCAGCCCCATCTGGCATGTTTTATTACCTTAAGTTCGGAGACATTGAGGCCCTCTGTGGGTAGTCCTTTGCCCTCATCCCCTTTGGCAATGTCCTACCTATCTGTCAGGAATCAGCTTACACCGAATACCTTTTAGCTTTCCTGTTATATTCTCATGGCCCATTATTTCTCTTTCTACCCAGCTGCCCAGAATCTGAGTGATGTGGGCACCCCCAATAGCAGAGATGGGGTGCTCCAGAGAGCAGATTCCATGACTAACTCATTCTCGTATTTCTCTGTATTCTGCTCAGTACTCAACACAGTGCCAGGCACATACTAAGGCACTTTGAATTGTTGCAGAATGTGTAGGTTGACCCTTTGAATTTGAGGGCAAGAGCTAATCCTCTCATCTCTTCTTCCTACCCTCAGACATATTCATCAAGGTGACAAAGACATTTACGTTCTTTAGCAAGTTGGCACATCTGAGATGAATGGCTGAGCAGACATGGCACTTCCAACAAAGTTTAAAGAACAAAAGAGTGACAGACAATGAAGCTGCTTACAGCCATGGCTTCCAAAGAGAGTTGTTCCTGATGATTGGCTGGATGGAGTAGAGGAAGAAACATTAGACCTATCTACATTTAATTTTTGACTCGCCCTTCAAAAATGCCTATTCCTGTGTATGCTTTATAATGTACTAACACACAGTCACAGCTGTAGGTAGTTTATAAATTTTAATTGTGCATATATTGGGAACACATCTAAAATTTTTTACTAATAGAGGTGAGCTATCAAGAAAACTTTGGAGACCATTGATTTCTGGAGATCCTGGCTGGCATCATCAGTTGTTTCTCATGGCAAATTCTAGGCTGTCAGTACTAGAGTAGAGGACAAAGGAAACAATTATTCGGATGCACCAATGATTTGAACAAATGTTTTTGCAAAATGTGCCAATGGTTGGCCTATCCCTAGGCCCCAAATAGCTGGGTTTGCTCCCCTCTGGGGAGGTAGGTCTGCTCTTGGTTGGGTGAGAAATTAGGTGTGAGGTGGCATCCTTTACCCACCAGAGCCAAACACCTTGGTGTCCTTGTGGAGGTGACCCACACAGGCGTTGGGGCTGGTTCCCTGCATTTCAGTTTGTAGGTTGTTCTGTTCAACCTTCTCTCCCACCCCACCTGAATTTTCCTCTTTTCAGCTGTTCTGGGTATTCTCTTTGGCTAGATTTACATAGATAATGAATGTTGGTGGGAGTGGTCTGGCTAGAGTGTCCTGATCTGATACTGCCCCCTCAGGACACTGAATTTCTGAATGTGCTGTAAGAATTGCCTCCCTCTCCTCATAGTGTTGGGAAATGGGGTTCTGTGGGTCTAAGATCGCAATAGGGCATCCTCCTATAAAACAAAGGGGGTGTCTGGGTTGAAGGAACTGCCAAGTCTGCTGACTCTGAGGGTCAAGCATGAATCCAGCAGTCACAACTAAGGGGTCTCCAAACTGAGGACTAGTAGCAGGTGCTGAGAAAACACCGAGGGTGGGGGTGGGAGGAGGAGTCCTAAGAGCCCCCCCACCCGCTTCTCCAACCAGCTAATGTACTTTCTATGGGGCGGGGAGGCGGGTGTCACATGTGCTGGGAGGTACTTAAAGCCAAAAGATGAATGTGGTGCATCTCCTTGCTGTATCAGTTTTCCTTGGAGAATGGGAGGGGGAAGATTTTTACAGTAAAATAAATATAGAAAGAGTGTGGAATAAAATACAAAAAGCACATGCATTTTTAAAGTGAAAATAGATTTTTGCTGTAGATCTCTTTATGCCTTTTCCTGGATCCTGGAGGATTTGCCTTCCCTGTCACCTGCTTGTGAGAAGTGCTGCAGCAGCACATTGTTCAATGTGAAGGGCCAGAGGTGGAGACAGGTCACCTTCGGCCCCAGGGAGAAAGCAGGAAAGATGCCGATCTGGCCACCTGCACAGCACTCTGGTCAGTCTTCACTGGGGAAATCTGATTCCCCCCAGGGGTGCAGGGTTAGCCTCACCTCTCTCTTGGTTCTCACTGTCACTTGCCCAGGGAGCTGGAACTAGAGAGAAGTTTCCACTACATTAGAGCCAGGGCCTTCTGTGGGGGAAAGGAGAGTTCTTTTTGGATTGGGTCAGGGTTGCTCATTGGGGGTTTGCGTAGAAGTGCATCTGCCTGTCTGGTGTAGAATCACTGGAGGTTAGAGTAGGGGAGGACCTGGCAAATCCTCTGCCCAGCTACAGGGTTACTTAGGAGGATCCAGGAGCCCAGAGAGGCAACTGACTGGTTAAGGACCCAGGTAGATTCAAAATAACATCTTTTTGAAGAAGATTAACAACATTTAAAATTTTATTATGATAAAAACTCTTTCTATGAGATCTACCTTCTTAACAAATTGTTAAGTGTATAAAAACAGTATTATTACCTGTAAGCACAATATTATACAGTAGATCTCTAGATCTTATTTTGCATAACTGAAATCTTATATTCATTGATTAGTAACTCCCTCCCTCCTGGTAACCATCATTCTATTCTTTTTTTTTTTATTTAAATTCAGTTAGCCAACATAAAGTACATCATTCGTTTCAGATGTAGTTTTCAATAATTCATCAGTTGCATATAACACCCAGTGCTCATCACATCGCATGCCCTCCTTAATGCCCATCACCCAGTTACCTCATTCCCCATTCCTTCTCCCTCTTCCCTCCAGCAACCCTCAGTTTGTTTCCTAGAGTTCAGAGTCTCTCATGGTTTGTCTCTTTCTCTGATTTTTTCTCATTCAGTTTCTCCTCCTTCCCTTATGGTCTTCTGCACACCATTCTATTCTTAATTTCTATGGCTGTGACTATTTCAGATACCTCATATAAGTGGAATCATGCAGCGTTTGTTCTTCTGTGACTCGTTTATTTCACTTATCATATGTCCTCAAGGTTCATCCATGTTGTTGCATATTGTAGGATTTCCCTCTCTTTAAAGCCTGGGTAATATTCCATTGTAGGTATACAACACATAATCTTTCTCTATTCATCTGTTGAGGGACGTTTAGATTGTTTCCACATCTTGGCTATTGTGAATAGTGCTGCTATGAATGTGAGAGTACAGATATCTCTTTGCGATCCTGATTTCAATTCTTTTGGGCATATACCTACAGGTGGGATTGCCGGATCATCTGCTAATTCTACTTTTAATTTTTTGAGGGATTTCCAGCCTGTTTTTCTTCACTATACCATTTTGCATTCCCACCAAGAGCATGTGAGGGTTCCTCTTTCTCCACATCCCCAACAACTCTTTTTATCATTTTTTAAAATAATCACATCCTAAAAGATATAAGATAGTGTCTCAGTGTGGTTTTTTTTTTCAGTGTGGTTTTGATTTGCATTTCCGTTATGATTAATGATGTTGAACATCTTTTCATGTGTCTGTTGGCCATTTGTATGTGTTTCTTGAAAAATGTCCATTCAGGTCTATAGCCATTTTTATTTTATTTTTATTTTTTATAGTCATTTTTTAGTTGAGTTATTGATATTGTTTATTTATTTTTTGAGCCATTGAGTTGTCTTTATATATTTTGGAAGTTAATGCCTTATCAGATGCATGGCTTGCAAATATTTTCTCCGATTCTGTAGGTTGCCTTTTCACTTTGTTGACTGTTTCCTTTTGCTGTGCAGAAGTTTTTGGTTTGATGTAATTCCACTCATCTATTTTTGTTTTTGGTACCTGTGTTTTTGATGTTATATCCATGAACTCATTGTCAAGACCAATGTCTTAAAGCTTTTCCCCTATGTTTTCTTCTGGGGGTTCTATACTTTCAGTTTTTAGGTTCAAGTCTTTAATCCCTTTTTAGTTAATTTTTGTGTCTAAGATAAGGTTGAGTATCATTCTTTTACATGTAGATGTCTAGTTTTCTCAACACCATTTGTTGAAGAGATTATCCCTTTCCATTGTATATTCTTGGCACCCATTATCGAGTAACATTTTGGCTTCTCGATCCAGGGCTATTTGCACTCTTTCATTGCCTTTTGTTTGAGGAGGACTGAAAGGTCTATCTGCTCCAGCAAGGCCAGGCCTTGCCACAATGGTCAGAATCTCCTAGAAAAGTCTTTGCTAGAGATTTATGCTAGTAAAATAGTGACTCATAATACACACACACACACACACACACACACACACAGAGAAGGATCCTGGAGTTCAGAAGGATCTTTATAGCAACAGTATAGAAAACAGTAAAATATCGAGACAAATGAAGAGATTTTGGTTGGGGGCTCCTGGGCGGCTCAGTTGGTTAAGTGTCTGCCTTCAGCTCAGGTCAGGATCCCAAGGTCCGGGGATGGAGCCCCATGTTGGGGCTCCCTGCTCAGCGGGGAGCCTGCTTCTTCCTTTCCCTCTGCCTACCATTCTCTCTCTCTTTCTCAAATAAATTTTTAAAAATCTGTATTAAAAAAAAGATTTTGGTTGTATTCATTATGGACCACCCACCCAATGTAATAATGTATATCATTAAAAATCTTGCAAAGAATATGTCCAGGGCCTTCATGATGATGATTACAGGGTCAGTGGAAACAGCAGTGTGATCTCTGGGTGCAGGATTATAGGTGGTCTTCATATTTTCCTTATAACTTCTGTATCTTTAAGTTTTCTACAATGAACATTCATTATATTTCTTTTATGTTATTTTACCTTTCAAAATAAAAGTGAAATGTCTTTTCAACTGACTGTAGTTACTAGTTAATGAAAGTTGCCAATGGTGTTTTACAATTTCTGGGTTCCTTGGGTGGCTCATACCTTACCTCTACTTTGACTTTTCTTTTTTGCTGAACAACACCTGTTAGTAGTTTATACAAAAGAGGGCATGTAAGTAGTTAAAAAAAAAACTATTAGTGTTTGTATATTCAAAATGTCTTGGGATCCCTGGGTGGCGCAGCGGTTTGGCGCCTGCCTTTGGCCCAGGGCGCGATCCTGGAGACCCGGGATCGAATCCCACGTCAGGCTCCCGGTGCATGGAGCCTGCTTCTCCCTCTGCCTGTGTCTCTGCCTCTCTCTCTCTCTCTGTGTGACTATCATAAATAAATAAAAATTAAAAAAAAATTTTAAAAAAACAAAATGTCTTTATTTTGTCCTTACTCTTTAATGATCATTTAGCAGAGTATATAGTTTTTATTACATTTTCCTCCAGCACTTTGAAGATATTGTTCTGTTGTCTTCTGGCATGGGTTGTTGCTGCTAAAAAGAGCAAAGTCAGTTTAATGAGGATGTTTATTTTATTTTTAAATTTAAATTCAATTAGCCAATATATAGTATATTATTAGTTTCAGATGTAGTGTTAAATAACTCATTATTTATCTTAAATAACTCAGTCGTAATGAGTGTGTTTAATGAACACATTTTTGTAGGTACTCTTTCTTTCTCTCTCAATCTCTCTCTGATAGCTTTGATGATTTTATCTTTAATATCCTGCAATTTCACCATGCTGTATCTAAGTGGGGATTTATCTGGGTTTATTCTGCTTGGCACATGGACATTTTTCAATATCAGGATTCATCATCTCACATCAATTCTTGGCCATTTCCTCTTTGAATATTGCTTGACATCAGTTCTACTTTCTTTGGAGAAGTCTGATTATGTGGATGTATGAGTCTTCTGATCTATCTTTATGTTTCTTAACTTTTAAAAAATTTTAATTGAGGTACATTTTATATAGAGAGAAATGCATCGAATTAAAGTATACAATTTGGAAATGTATACACCTGTGTATCTACAACCCCAATTAAGATTTAGAACATTTCCATCACTAAGAACATTCCCTTATGTCTCCTTCCAGTCAATTCCCACCTCCCATGGACTACTGTTCTGGTTTTTTCCATCCTATATTAGTTTTCCTCTTCTTGAACTTCTTATAAATGCAATCGTGCAGAATACAGTTTTTGTATCTGGTCTCTTTCATTCAAAATATTTTTGTGATTTAACTATGTTGTGGTATATACCAATAGCTCATTACTTTTTTTTGGCAGAGTAATATTCCATTGTAGAAAAATATCAAATTTTGTTTAATCTGTTTTTCTGAATTATCTAGGGGGATTGAGGTCTGTTCTATTGACTCTTTGTGAGTCAATAGAACAATAAAAATGGCTATAGACCTGAATGGACATTTTTCAAGGAACACATACGAGTGGCCAACAGACACATGAAAAGATGTTTTTTCCCCCTTGAATTTAGTCACATAAAACCAGGGGGAAAGTCACAGAAAGTAATACTGTGTCACTTTTACCTCTTTTAAAAAAAATTTATTTATTTATTCATGAGAGACACACAGAGAGAGGCAGAGACACAGGCAGAGGGAGAAGCAGGCTTCCTGCAAGGATCCCGATGGGGGCCCCATCCCCAGACCCGGGATCACGACCTGAGCCAAAGGCAGATGCTCAATTACTGAGCCACCCAGGCGTCCCTCACTTTTACCTCTTAATTCTATACTCTTACCCCCAGTTAATATCCAATATCCCTCTCTTGGCGGGCTCTTGAGTCTCTCCATTCATCCCCTCCGTCACTAGCTGGAAAGAACTATGATTGCATCATTCACTCATAGTACCGTGGGGGAAGTGTGGTAGATAGAACAGTGCTTCCTCCACATGTCCTTGTCCTAAACCCTAGAACCTGTGAATCTGTTCCCTTAAGTGGCAAAGATTCCTGGGTTTTGAAGATTATCCTGGATTATTGGGGTGGGCCCAATGGAATCAAAAGTTTTTTGTTAAGAGGGAGGTTGGAGGGTCAAAGGCAGAATAGGAGATGTGATGAAGGAAGCAGTGTCAGGAGAGAGAGAGAGAGAGAGAGAGAGAGAGAGAGAGAGAGAGAGAAGAGGCTTTGCTGTGTCTTTGAAAATGAAGCAAGACATCCATGAGTTAAGGAATGAAGGCAGACTCTAGAAAGTAGAAAAATCATGGAAATAAATTTTTTTCCTAGAGCCTCCAGAAAGAATGCAGCCCTGCTGACTTATCTCAGACTTCTGACCTCTACAGCTGTGAGAAAATAAGTTTATATTGTTTTAAGCCAGAAGTTTTTGATACTTTGTTATAGCAGCAATAGGAAACCAGTATGGGGACTAAAGGTTTGACCTCCTTAGAAATGTTGAAAATCTAGAATGCTCTCCAAGGAGACAGCCATTACTTAGCTCAAATAAAGGACTCTAACAGTGAGATTTCAGCCTGGCAGGTGGCTGCATACCTTTCACCTACAAGGGTTGCTCCAGGGATGTTCATCCTGTGTTGTGACACCTGCACTTCCCTTAGCACTGCCATTGCTTTGGAGTAACCATCTCTAAGAAGGCTCCTCCCATAATGCTATTGAGCTGGGATGGTACTGGCACTAGAGCAGGTTTTAATTTATTAGAGGACAGATACAGTGCCGGAAACAGGGTGTAAAATATGAGAGGTTCTCAGCCTACACGTTGGAGACTTCATAGGACCCTGAGCTCCTTGAAGGAGGCACCCAACGAGGGTTGACCCAGTGAGGTCTTGCCCTTCAATCCTATAGGCCTGGGGAGGTCATGTGGTGGCTCCAGTAACAAAATGTACAGGGGAACGGTTGCAGTAAGAAACAAAGGTGATTTTGCTTCCGATTCTTCAGAGATAGCAATATGTCAGCAGCCCCCAGAGAGGCTGGAAGTAAATGAATCAGTGCTAGAAAGTGAAGGATACCATCCGCATTGAATGGCGAAAAGGACTCCTGAACAGTATCTTCATTGATTTTTCCTGTAATTGACACAGCATCTCGGTTTGCCTTCGGGCTTCAGGAGGAAAAAACGGGGAGCCCATGTACACAGCTTCCTTGGGCTGCGATTTACTAAAAAAATTCCCCCGAATGAGCTTCTTTCCTCCTGTCATTCCTCTTTCTCTTTGTGTCTCCCCTCTCCTTTCCTCTCATCCTGCTTGCTTCTTTAATTTCTTCCTTCCCTCTCTCCCCTCATCCCGCCAGTCTGTCTGTCTGTCTGTCTGTCTGTCTCTTCCTCTCATTGCCTTTCATACAAATAAGAACTCAGAGAACACAGGCCACAGGGACGCCTGGGTGGCTCAGCGGTTGAGCATCTGCCTTCAGCCCAGGGCGTGATCCTGGGGTCCCAGGATCGAGTCCCACGTCTGGCTCCCTGCATGGAGCCTGCTTCTCCCTCTGCCTGTGTCTCTGCCTCCCTCTCTCTCTGTGTGTGTGTCTCTCATGAATAAATAAATAAAATCTTTGAAAAAAAAATACAGACCACAGTATGGGTAATCTATTTTTGTTGGATATGACATCAAGAACTTAGAAAAAAATACAGAGCATTCCATTTTTCATTGGGTTAAATCCCATTTGGTCAGAATCTATCTATCTATTATCTATCTATCTATCTATCTATCTATCTATCTATCTATCTATCCACCTTGTATAGCCCTCACAGTGGCCATATCTGAGAAGTGCCCTCTGGCGTAAGACCCAGAGGGAAGATCTGGGTTTCCTTCAGGGGCCCCACCTCACAGGGTTGGAAGGATCAGCTCCTCACCTCCCACCTCAGTGAGCAGAACCTGGTTCCTGGCTATGTTGCTGGTTACAGATTTCACAGACAGGAAGACCAAGAGGTCAGTCCGATAACTTTCAGGAAAGAGCCTTCTGAAATGAACCTCCCTGTAGGACAAGCCTAGTAGCCGAGGTGGAGTGCTGTTCCTGGCTTGAAGCTGGCTTAATAAAGCCTGGGAGAAAAAAAGGAGCTTCTAATGCAGAGGGAAGAGCTTTCGGCAAATTTGTCAGCAGCTGGGAAGTGCCCAAGGAAAACAGGAATTTGTGCTGGGGAAGGCAGATTGCTTGAGAATCTCTGTTTGTACCAAGCGTGCTTGCCTAACTGCTCAGAGGAATGGGAAAGCATCTCAGACAGTCTAGCATAAAGATGTTCTTGGCACTGAAGAGGTTCAGAAATCCCTTAACAACTTAAAATGAACCTGAGGGTTTTGTTGTTGTTGTTTTTAAGAGTTGGCTTCAAATTTGCTTTTTGTGAGCCACAGTCATTCATTCGACAAATATTTATAAAATTCCTACTATGTGCTAGGCACTGTGCTTTATGTTGTGAATATAACGGTCAGCAACAAGTCAGATGGAATGTCTTCTTTTACATGAAAATATAAAACTACCAGCGTGACAGATGCTGTGGAGTAGAAATGTTAGGGTTATACCATAGGTGGTATGACAGGGAAGACTGGATTGGTCAGAGAGGTCAGGACACAAATCCCCAAGAATGTGGTGACTCAGTGCTAGAGTTAAAATCTGCAGGAAGAGCAGGAGTTAATCAGGGAAAGGGAATGGGAGAGGAAAAAGAGAAGACATGTGCAAAGGTCCTGTGGCATGTTGGTTTCGAGGAACTAAAAGAAGCCCCAACTAGTTGGCCAGTGCTGAGGGAAGGGAGAATGATAAGAAGTGAAGTTGGAGAGTCAGACTAGAGGCCTGGCTGTGTTGAGGATTTTAGTTTTTATCTCAAAAATATTGGAGGGCTTTTTAGCAGCTTTAATGTGTGTGTGTGTGTGTGTGTGTGTGAGAGAGAGAGAGAGAGAGAGAGAGAGAGAGAGAAATATCAGAAAGGTCAGTGGAGGGCCACAAGCAGGGAAAGGTAAGCCAGTTAACAAGACAGTGATCCAGACAATAGCTGGTATTGGCCGGAACTAGGGTGGAGAGAAGTGAATGGAGTCCATAGATATTTTTAAGAGAAAATTGGGTTGTTTTGGGTGATGAGTTAGGCGAGAATGGCAGACGAAAGCAGAGTTAATGACTCCTGAGTTTCTAGCCTGAGCAACCATGTGTAGGAATAGTGTTGCCATTTGATGAGGTACAGAACCATGGAGAAGGAGCCGATTTGGGATGGGGGTGGATTTGGTATTAACCATGTTGGGTTTGAAGGGTCTTTGAAAAATCTAACTGGAGGTATCAGATTAACTTCCCCATGGTCTTCATGGTTTTTCCTGCTACTGATGAGAGCTACTGCCTTAAACAATTTCATTTGCCCCCCAGAATATGTAGGTGGGCAGAGCAAGTTTTATCATTCTCACCTTTAGAGGAGGCAACAGAGAGTGGCTAAGTTGCTTGCCCAAGGTCACACAGTCAGAAACTTGTAGAATTGGGGTCAGCTTAATCCTTTTCACACCTAGTGTGGGTGGGTCCCCTTCCTTTTTACCACGCTGCTTTCCAGTTAGGGCTCATCAGTAATGACAGGCTTCTTGGTGCTGAGCAAACAAACTACTGGGATTAGATATTTGGCAAAAGGGGGCTTCCGCCCAGGTGGCCCCATGGCCTGCCTACAAATGAGACTGATGCCACAGAGCATCCTGAGTTCTAGTGACAGAAACTGATAATGTCGAAATGCTTTCGTGCGTGGTCATGGTTACAGGCTCAAATATTGCATTCAACATTCAAAATTCAGCTCAGAGGACTGACATTTATTGTTGACTCATGCATTCTTCACAACAGCTCTGTGGTTTGGTGGAAGCGGGTATCACAATCCACTTTTTGTGGACAAGTGATCAGAGGGACCTTTATTAATATAAATTCCACGCCCAAAGTGGCTCAACGAGAAAGTGACCAAGCTGGGATTGGAACTCAGGTTGGTTTGATGGTACGATCATGCCCCTTGAGTGAAGCCTCCCCAGTTCCTCAAGGGATGGGGGGGTTGAACCGAATGGCCTTGAGGGGACCTTCTAGTG
The DNA here is from genome assembly GCF_048164855.1 of Canis lupus baileyi. NCBI lineage: Eukaryota > Metazoa > Chordata > Mammalia > Carnivora > Canidae > Canis > Canis lupus. The sequence continues at coordinate 19,329,504 of NC_132838.1, forward strand.
CTACCATTGCATTATCTGAATCATGAAAACACTGTTGGGGGGAAAAAAATCACACTGAACATGATCCTAATGTGAACAGTCTGTTGCTTTACGTTATTTTTTTCTTGAATACCAAGGGTCACCTCTGTGGATGTGTGGAATACTAATGCTCATTTTCGCCTGATCTTATAAGAAAAAAATCAAGCTCCAAGTAAAGCAATACAACAATTCTTATGGAGCTGTCTTAACAAGGAGAAATTGGTCTGTTCTATTTATTTTCCCTTTGTGGCAGACTGTTTTCAGCTTGAGACCGAGATAGGATTTTTGTGGGGGAGGGACGATTTGAGAAAAGTGAAAAAGTTTTAGAAGTAGCTTGAGAAACCAGAAGCAGGAGAGATGCTGGGCATGCCTTTGGTGGAACCACCATCCCAGGCCATGGGGCTTGTGACCAAAAGCCTTCTTGGGATGTTTGGGAATGGCTAATTTAGGAGTCACCCGTGGGAGAGGAGCTGCTGAAGATGACCCAGGTCGAGTATCAGAGAGGAAGAGGGACCTGTGTGTGGCTGATGAGGGACGTGGGCGTTGTGCCAGGGTCACCGCCGGGCGGTGCTCAGGTGCTCAGCCACAGCTCCAGGAGAGAAAGAGGGAGAGAGGTTGGGGAGGAGGGAACCCCAAATCCAACCATTAGTTCAGGTGTGGAGTCACCCTCAAGAAGCCGGAGGCGTGAGGGGTCAAGGAATAGGGCATTTACATTTCCCTTTCAAGGCCGTTGGTGGCAAAAGGAAACCCTTCTAGAAGCAGTAGCATGTTGTGCACAAGGTGAAGGGAAACCTTTTATTAAAGCGGGAACTTGAGCATGGCTGTGCGCTGCAGCCATACGGGCAAGGAGGCAGGGAGCGGGGAGAGGGGTCGACAAGGCTTCCTCTTGCTTCCGGGGCCAGGATTCGATTCAATCTCATTCTTGTTACTTCTCTGTGCCTCAGTTTCCATGTCTATAAGATGGGGGCGATAATAACAGCTGTTCCAAAGAGCTGTGGAGAGTGGAGAGCCTGGCACATAGTAAGGCGATATGACATGTGCTTGCCATCGTGCTGTCCCCCTCCTCCCCTCACCCCTACCGACCCTCCCAGTCCCCCGACCCTCCCCCTCCAGCACATTCTTCTCTCTGCACTATCTCTGTCCCCATCAACCTTTCCCAGGAGTGTGGCATGAGAAATGGACATCACAGCCTGCTCCCAGCCTGGATGGGGGGTCTGCTTGGGCTGCAGAAGGAAGGAAGACCGTCTGGCCCCTTTGCCTCTTACTCCGGCTTTTTGATTATTTCCTTTAAAACCTTTAATAGCTCTATGAATTTTGTCACAGAAATCTATACTTGGTCCTCACAACATATGGTGCAATGAGAAAACTGCCTGTGTACCAGTCAGGGGAAGGCTCATCTCCACGACTTTTCATAAAAATGGTGTTTTAAGTGTTGGTAACGGCACCTCCAACCCTTGTCTGGCTGGCAGTTCCTGAGTCTGTCCCTGAGTGTGGGGCTGTGGAAAGAGAGAAAGACTGGGTGTCAGATGACTGTGTTCCAGCCCTTGTTCTACCAGCAAGCAGCTGTGTGACCCACGCTGGTGGCTTCATGCCTCTGGGTCCAAGTGATTTCCTGTGAAGGCACTGAACTTCAGTTCTGATGGCTGACCCCCCACTTCTTGGCCTTCCCATGGCTACTTCCCACTGTTTCCATCCTCTCTAGAAGTCAGGGGGCCCACGCACATCTGTCTGCCAGAGTTTGCTCAGTGAAGTCAATGTTGGTCATGAGAGGAAGCCACATAGGAAAGATGGGGCAGGGATTTTAGGGCATCCTAGAAGGCCCCTTTCCCATTAGGGAAATCTGTTATTTGCACTTGATTTTTCTTGTTTCAAAGCCAACGTCTGCAGGAGTGAGGCATCCTACTTCAAGTCCTTGACATCTCAGTGTAGGTAAACGTCAGCTGCTTTCCAGAGACCACCAGGGCCTTGAGGGCAAGGTATGCACAGTGGGGAGGGTCACAGACCACCAAGGAGAGAAGGGGGCAAAGGATTCTCTTATTTTATCGTTGGCATGGGTGGGGGATCATATCTGTTAGCACTTGCCACAGATTGGGGACTATTCTGCACCCATCAGGTCCCCACAATGCCACTGTGTTCCCACTGGCTTGCTGTCCTCAACCTACTGACCAGGAAATGGAAGCTTAGAGTGATTACATGACACAGAAAGTCACACGACGGCAAATTGATGTCAGAGCAGGGATGCAAACACGGGCAGGCTAGCTTCAGTCTCTACTCTCAGCCTTTAGGCCGTGTGGCCTCCCTGAAGTCTTGGCATTGATCTCTTGTCATCCTTGCCACCATGTTGCAGTCGTGTGCCAACCCCAGAGTCATCGCCCTCGTTCCTTGATGACTTTACCCCCCAGCTGGCTGTTACCTTTGCCAGTATTCCTGCTGGAATTCTTGGTAGGTGATCCTTTCTTACCTTAGCTTACCTGCTCCTTGACCTGCCCCTTCCAATTCCTCTTGCCCTCTGCCCCACCATCCTCTCAAGAAGTCACAGCCTTAGCTGAATCCTTCAACTCCAGTCGTTGTGCTTATATCACGTCTACTCAGTTCCCTCCCTCTGTTCCCCAAACCTAACAACTCATTCTTGTTCAGTAGCTGCAGGTCCACTGAGCCACCACCTTCTCTCTGTCCTCCCCATCACCCACCCCCTACCCCCTACCCCCCACCCCCCACCAACCGTGGCTGCACTCCCTCCTTACTTACCTTCAGTTCTGTGGCCCATTATTATATTTACATCCTCACATACAGGCTCCCCTTGCTAGCTTCTCCCTCAAAATTCCAACTGTGCCCAAATCCACCTGTCATTTTGTCAACAGCCGAATGGGACCAGACGACTACACACAGCCACACTGACTATTCTTGCCGTGAATTCACGACTGCTAACTTCCATCCCTCTGGGATGCTCACACTTTCATGTTTGGCTAATTTCTACTTTCTTAATTTTTAAAAATATTTTTAAAGATTTTATTTATTCGTGAGAGAGACACAGAGAGAGGCAGAGACACAGGCAGAGGGAGAAGCAGGGTCCATGCAGGGAGCCCAACGTGGGACTCAATCCCAGGTCTCCAGGATCATGCCCTGAGCCCAAGGCAGATGCTCAACCGCTGAGCCACCCAGGCGTCCCATAATTTCTACTTTCTCTCTCCCACACCTTCCCCATATTTACTACCAGACGATGATCTTGGTTTGCTAGGGCCAGCAAAAGAGCTTGTGCACACTCCCACTACCAAGTCCATTCACCTACCAGGGTCTGTGCCCAGGGTTAAAATCAAATACAAAATGGAGACCAGATTAGTCTTGGATATTCCTTCACCAGACAAAACCATTTGAGCCACATAAGCAAAACCCAGCTTATGAACATAAGCGAGACCTGACTTAGGTTCTTTCTTTCTTTTTTTTTTGTATATTTTTTTTATTGGAGTTCGATTTGCCAACATATAGCATAACACCCAGTGTTAGGTTATTTCTTGTAAATGTCTCTGATTGTCATAAAACAAACTTGATAATCTTCCTAAGGTGGTATGAGATACTCACTTCTAACCAACCCTCTACTGACCAGAAACCCCAAGTGTAATAACCAATCCTTGTAAAGGTTAAACGACTTCTCCGTTCCTTATAAGTCACCCTGTAATGTCATGGCCCTGAGTTTCATATCAGTTTTGAATTTGACAGCTCCTAGCTTGTGAACTATTCTTATATGTACAATAAATTCTTACTGAATACTGTTATTGATCTGGTGGTTCTAATTTTGGCATTTCTGGACTTTTGATGCCAGAAAGTTCTTCCTTCCCTCTTTTTGCTGTGGATGAGTTATCTCTGCTCCTTTTGGCCCAGAATCTCAGCTTTTGAACTGGATTCTTTCTCTCTTATTCAAGGACATCATTTCTGAAATTATCCTTCTCTCTCCTGAATTATTAAAATTCTCCCTCCTTGGTAGACCATTCCCATCATCATATAAACATGCCATAATATCTCCACATCCTTAATAAAACACAGACTCTGTTGATTGTCTGTAGCTATTGCTTCATCTTTTTGCCCCTTTTACAGCAAAGACTCTGAAATGCTCTCTATATTTGCTGTATCCAATTGCTATCCTCCAGTCTCTCTTGAATCCACCATAGTAAAACTTTTCTCCCCAACAATCCAAAAGTATCCCTTTCATTGAGGTTACTGGTGATTTCCGAATTGCAAAAACCAATCAGCGATCCTTAGTCCTCATTTTATTTGCTACAGCACCGAAGTGTGACCACCCTGGGATCCTGACAGTCATGTAGTCTAATGGTTTTGAGGGTGATCATGTTATGTGAGAACTCAATGCCTTCTCATGAGTATTTCTAGTTCTAAGACGATGGTTTTGTCCACATATGATCATGAGAGCTGGTTGATGAGAAATAATTTAGACAACCAACCTATTGACTTAAGACTTAGTGTCCCACAGGATGCCTGGGTGACTCAGTGGTTAAGCCTCTGCCTTTGGCTCAGGGCCTGATCCTGGAGTCCTGGGATCGAGTCCCACATCGGGCTCCCTGTATGGAGCCTGCTTCTCCCTCTGCCTGTGTCTCTGCCTCTCTCTCTCTTGTGTCTCTCATGAATAAATAAATAACATCTTAAAAAAAAAAAAGACTTAGTGTCCTTGATTGTGCTGGTATCTAATGGCTGTCTTTTGAGTCAGTTACTATTGACATTCATTTGGCTGTTTCTTTCATGAAAACTTTCAAAAGTCTTCTGGTTGGGCTTTCTGGACAGAGAGAGAAATCCAAGGCAAGCAGAATTCTTGATTATTTTCAATATCCTACAGAAGCCATCCCACGGTTGTCTGGATCTCTGATCTCCAGCACCTAGAACACAAGGAAAGAATCCTGGGTTAGAGACACAGCTAGATAAGCATCCTTTCCCTGGGTTGCCTGGGTGGCCCCAGGAACCTACACATACTGGGGAATTGAAATATGCAGTGGAGGTAGTACAGGGCAGATAATCTGACTACCCCCGAGGATACCAAATTAACAAATGAAACCAAAATCAAGAGCAGAAGTCAGCTTGCAGGCTGAGTGGTCATGGAAGTTCCCATTCTGGGACACATTCAGAATTCCAATTGGAATTCTAAAAAGAGATCCGAGAAAGGCGAGTCCTAATATTACCTGTGTTCCCTTGTTGACAGCTTTGAGGCCAGGAGCTATATCTTATTCATCTAGGAAGGTACCCAGCCTCCAGTGGTGCTCAGAAAAATCCGTAAAAAATAAATTATTCAGAACTATATCACTGTCAGGAAGCTAGAAAAAGTGGGGGCTTTGGGTGCTCATTTAAAAGGGAGTGTTTGGGATGCAGAAGTATTGTCTTTGCGAAGCCAGTTTTGGGGAGGGATGGTCACAGATCTGAAGGTATTTGTAAAAGCCTATTTAGCCAGAGCCTGTTTGTGTGCTGGGGTGTGAAACTCTATGAATGTATTATCAGCAGGACCTTGGATGGGTCTGTGTGATTTGCTTTGGCCAGATACAGGCTCCTTCTTCACACATTCCCTGGGGGAAGAGAGACCAATAGGACCACCTGCTACTCTAATGACCCACACACACGCCCCGATTAATGGGGGGAGATGTTTTGGCTTTAAAGGAAAAGACTCAGCTTGCTCTAAAGGTGCAATGTCCCAAATGGTAGACATTAGCCACATGTAACTGTTAGCACTGGAAATGTGGCTAGTCCAGATTGAGATGTGCTGTGAGTATTAAATAATCACTAGGTATTTAAGATTTGGTAGAAACAAAAGAATGTAAAATCCCTCATTAATTTTTATATTGATTATACAGTGAAACGGTAACATTTTGGATATACTGGGCTAAATAAAAATTTTAAATTACAATTATTATTACTATTATTTTTTTAATGTGGCTACATAAAATTTAAAATTATCTAAGTGGCTCACATTATATTTCTATTGTATCATGCCGCTCCAAAAGATATCCTGTCAGGGGCCTATTTCTAAAATGCTCATATTTCATTTAGGTCTTGAAGAAATTTAACAAGGAAAATGCGGACACTTGACACGACAAGGTATCTTTAGCAAAGGAGGGTGGACCTGTTGGCCTGAAACCACCCCTTGTTCCCTCTATGTTTGATCTTGTTTTCTGAGGATTCGGGTGTCTGCTTCGCCATCATTTCAGCTGGTAAATAAAAATGCAATAACGACAGCTCACCGTAGGGAGCTGGGAACTGGTTCCGACTATTCTGGTTATGTTCTATCACTGGGGACTTGCTAGGTGCTAAGCTAGGCTGTCCTAACTACTTCATCTACATTTGCATTAATGAAGTGGACACCTGAGTCTCCCCATTTTACAGAGTGAGCGGATAGACAGATGGCATACAAAGGGTGAAGGTGGTGGAGGTTACAGGGGGTGCGGGGGAGGGACGGAACACACTCATGGGTGTTGCCTCAGTTCCTGGCTTGACCAGTGGATGAGTGCTGGGCCCGTGCCCTGGTCGGGGTGGCAGGAGGGACCTGATTCCTTGGTATCCTTCCAGCAGATGCCTAGCTGAATGTGTAGTGTGTAGCTTGTGTTCATTAAACATTAGTCGACTCACCACCTGAGCCTTCTCCCTTCCCCCTCATTTTCATCGTGCACCTTCCTTGCTCCCATCCCCTCTTCCCAGCAAAACTGCTCCATTTTGTTGCTATGTGGTGGACAAAGGATGGTCACTGGACTCAGGTGGACTCAGGTTTGGAATTAAGTCCTGCCATTTACCGGCTGAGTCCCTGGGAGAAAGGGGAAGCCCTACATCCTCCCTCGCAAGTTGGACGGGACCTAACACCCACCTCACAGGCTGTAACGGCTGTTCAGTGACATGTTGAATGTAATGAAACTCCAGGCATACAGAAGGTGCTAGTAAATACTAGCTAGTGTCATTATTTGTCCTTTTCTTGCGGCTCCGCCCTGCTGCCTGTTTTCCTGATCTCACTTCCTGGAGGAGAGGGAGAAACTGATGCCTGGGAGACTGAGGCTAAGAAGGGAGGGACCTCATGCTGAGGTCCACTCGGACTTCATCTCAGGCCAATGCACTTCTTACTTCACCTGTCAATTCCCTGGGATCCGAGAAGAACCAGTCCCTTGGTGTTGAGAAAGATTTTTCTTTCTTCTTCTTTCTTTGAAAGACTTTATTTATTTATTTATTTATTTATTTATTTATTTATTTATTTATTTCAGAGAGAGACATAGAGATAGCAGCAAAGAGCACAAGTTGCGGGGAGAGGGAGAAGCAGGCTCCCCGCTGAGCAGGGAGACCGTTGTGGGCCTTGATCCCAGGACCCGGGCATCATGGCCTGAGCTGAAAGGCAGATGCTTACCCGACTAAGCCACCCAGGCGCCCTGAGAAAGATTTTTTCTTAAGCAATGTCTTTGCATAAATATTTCGAGGGCTTTTTCCCCCCTTCTAACATATATGTGTAATTAATGATACACATGGGGCAGCTGCTCTTTGGAAGCTGGTGATGTGCTTCATGTGTGCAGGTAGCGAACAGTAGAAGCCATGCCGTGTCAACAATGCGGCTTCAAATGTGATCTTCCTCTTGTGTCCAGTGTCACGGTCCCATGACCAGCCATGTGCCCGTGCACAGGGAAGCCGACTGGGGATGCTTTCTTCTGGTAGAGGTGGGGAGCGCAGCCTGGGCAGGGCCTATCCTCGGGCTAGCGGACCTGGGCTTCCAGCTCTGGCTCTCAGGTGCGAGGTGGCTTTGGACACATCACTTTTCCACTCTGGATCTTGGTCTCTTCCGTCCTCATCTGTCTAACTAGGGGATTGGGTCTGATGGTCTCAGCTCTCGAGCCTCTTGACGGGAGCTCTGGAAGGCAAGGGTGGAACTCTCTTGTTTGTAGTTGGGCCCCTCGTGCCTTGCATGGCCCCTGGCATGTAGTAAGTACTCAATAAATGCTCGCTGAATAAGTGATTGATCTTCAGCAGTTTCAGCTGTGACCATCTGCTCACTAGATGGTGCTGATCCCAAAACATCTCTGGGGAGAGATGAGTAATAAGGGGATTTCACAGACCTGCGAGTTGCTTCGGGCAAGCCGAGTTCTCATTTTTCATCTTTCTCATTCCTGTGCTGCTACATACTCTTCCTGAATCTACACGTAGCATCAAATCATAAAACAGAGGGAAAATAGTAAAACGAGTTAATTCAAAAACTCCTGAGCACATCACAAACAATGAATAGGATGTTTAAACATAATTGTATGTGTGCTGATGGTCCAACATGAGCATAGCTTATTTTTTGCTTAGTAAGCAAAACAAAACAAGTGACAACAACAAAACTGCCTTACATGGATTCAAGAGCAGCAGCCCAGTCGAGGCTTAATGAATTGTGTCAGTTTGCATAGACGGAGCATCTACTGTAACAGCTGAACTGTCACGGGCTGGGATGACTTCGGTCGGGGGGGCAGGCCCGGGAGAGAGATTTCCTTCTCAGCAGCTCGCAGACCCTCTTGATGTGTCTGCCCCTTGAGGTGGGCAAGAGTAGCTGAGACGACCCGCGTGTTTTATTTGCGAAGTCCATTAATCTAACCCTCCCCGAAGCCGATGCCTGCAGACCATTCCCCTGGCCTTTCGGGAGACAGCAGGTTCCCGGAATCCTCCCCCTTTAAGAGGAAATGCTGCACACGGGGGACACTGGGCCCTGGGAAGGCTCCGCTCCGCGTGCTCAGCACCCGGTGAGTAATAAATAGTCATTAATAACTTACGATTAAGGGTACCTTGTACCCAGAGCCCGAGAAGGGGGCGCTGCCCTTGACATTACGGGCCTGCTTCTGTAGCCAGAGTGGGGAGAGGGTGCAGGAGGGTGTGGGGCTGGACCGGCCCAGCTCAGCAGTGGGGCTCCCGTGAAACCTGGGGGCCTGGGGACGGGCCAGAGAACAGCCCGAAGCTCACAGGCTGCTCTCCTGCTCTGCCTTCAGTCTCCCTCTCTCCATGCGCATGCACGGACATGCCCACGCACATGCATGCACATGCACACGCACACACACATGCACACGTGCACATGCACACGCACACAGGTACGCACACATGCACACACACCCCTCCCCTGAGGACTTGCACAGGCCAGAGCACAGAGATACACAGAGCATCGCAAAGAAATCACACAGAGGGAAGGGCTGCCATCCTAGCGGGAAGGTGTTCATCCTAAGCCATCTCAGTTTCCTGTCTTGGCCACATGAATGAATTCTTTCTATTTTAAAAAATGCTTCCTGGGCAGCCCGGGTGGGCCAGCGGTTTAGTGCCACCTTCAGCTCCAGAATCAAGTCCCGCATCCGGCTCCCTGCGTGGAGCCTGCTTCTCCCTCAGCCTGTGTCTCTGCCCCTCTCTCTGTGTCTCTCATGAATAAATAAATAAAATCTTAAAAAAAAGAAAAATAAAAACTGCTTCCTTCTGAAAGCCCCAGAGGGATGGCTTGCCTCCCTCCTCCCCGGGCTCCCAGGGCGCTCTGGGCGCTGCACACCCAGCCGGGTGCCGGGGACAGACGCCGTCCTCTGGGCGGCTCGGCGGCTGCTCGCATTGGTCCCTGTCGCGTTTGCTCTGAGCGAAAGTGAGTCCCTGCCCGGGCCTCGGGTAAACACTCAGGGGGGAAGAAAAGGCCGGAGCCTGGAGATTTCATGTGCAGTTATGATTCCATAACCAGATTTACTCAGTGGGCAAGGATGGCAGGGGGTGCCTCGGGGGGCTGGCCAGGCTCTGGGCCTGGGGACCTGACCTCCGCCCCGTCGCACCGGGCCAGCGTCGTGGCTTCAGCTCCACCCTGGGAGGTGAGAAGACTGCTCCGGTCATGCCACTGGCCCTGGGACACGCTCCGTGCAAACCGAGCCCCAGGATCAAATATGATGGAGGACGCAGCCTGCTCTCGTAATGGCCAGCACGGGAGCTTCACTTGGTTTTGAACTCAAAACATATGAACTCAACACAGACCCTGTGAGGCAGCTGCCATTGTTACTCTTGTTTTACAAATGAGGTACAGGGAGGTTAAAGGACGTGCCCAAAGTCACACAGCCAGTAGGGGGCAAGACTGAGGCTCAAGGCGAGGCAGCCTTGCTTCCAAGTCTGTGCTTTTTTTTTTTTCAAGATTGTATTTATTTATTCATTTATGAGAGACACACAGAGAAAGGCAGAGACACAGCCAGAGGAAGAAGCAGGCTCCCTGTGGGGAGCCCGATGCAGGACTCGATCCCAGGACCCCGGGGTCATGACCTGGGCTGAAGGCAGGCGCTCAACCGCTGAGCCACCCAGGGATCCCCCAAGTCTGTGCTTTTAACCACGGTGCTGCTCTGTGCACCTGATAGGCAGGCAGGGCTCTGAGAAGTTTTGCAGGAAACAACCCAGCAATCCCCAGACTGGCTTGACCCTCGGGAAGCAGCGGGGTGTGATGGCTCAAAGCAGAGTCTACCATTAGCTATGACAGACCTTCTCTCTTTCCCTTCCCTTTGTGCCCTGGCAGTGACCTTGGGCAGGTGCTCGGGCTTACCGTATGGATGCCTGCTTTTACTGCAGCTACCTACCTAGGCATAGAGAGCGAGATGGGTATATACTATACAGAAATGTGTATCTGCATATTATGTGGATAGACACCAAAGACACACACCCATAGGTAGATATATACTATAAAGATACGTATTTGTATTTTATATGTAGAAAAGTAGATGCACACGTAACACAAACACTGTACACATACCCACACACACAGCCTAGTAAGAGTCTGCAGAACTAATATTTTTGAAACACGTTTTGGGCAATGTTAGTCTAACAATCTCTAAGATCCTCCTCTTTTCCTTTCCCCCTGTTTTAATTTTTAATTCTTTTAAAAAAAGATTTTATTTATTTATTCATGAGAGACACACACAGAGAGAAGCAGAAACTCAGGCAGAGGGAGTAGCAGGCTCCCTGCAGGGAGCCCAATGTGGGACTTGACCCTGGATCCTGGGATCACGCTCTGGGCCAAAGGCAGATGCTCGACCGCTGAGCCACCCAGGCGCCCCTAATTTTGAATTCTTGAAAGTGTAGGATCTCATTGGTGCCTGTGTGGGCTTCCTGTGTGGGGAGTGGTCACGAGGTGGAATGTTACAGCTGGGAAGGCCTTGCACATCATGGTGTGGTACTGTTTGGTCTCAGAGCTGAGGCCTTCGAAGGTCCAGTGACTTGTCTAAAGCCACTGTTCTTGGGCCCTCATTGCAAATAATGGAAACATATGCATTCATAGTTACAGGACAGCATCCCAGCACCTCTCTTGCCCTGGGATGAGGTGGGACTTCAGTCCCTGTGAGCCTTTAGGGCACGCTCCCAACAGCCTCATGTAGAATGCTCTGAGCCTTCCTGAAAACCCACTCACATGGTTCTCATAGGGCAGCCAGGGACCCATAGGACCCTCTGTTCTAACTAAGCTCTTCCTGGTCTCTCTGATTTGCAGCAAGAATGTGACCATTCCCTAAGATCCAAGTAATATTTAAGGAAGAGGTTGCAAACTTTGTGGCCTTTCTGGCCAAGCACATAGCGAAGATGGCTGTTGGGTTTTAGACATTTCAAGAGCTCATCACTGTGGCATCAGGGGAGCACAGGCTGGCCCTGAAGTCGTTACAGTCCCCAAAACCCACAGTAATGGTCGTTAAGTCAGGCCTCTGCCTGGATTGAGCTTTCCAGGCTTCGATTTGTTATCACCACGTGAGTAGTCCTAAAGCATCTTGGTGCTGCAGTCTCTTCCCTTCCCCCTTCCCTCCCTGGGCTCGGTGCTCCATGCTGGATTCTGGCCCCTTGGGTGTAACTGTTGTCTGCCCTTCCACGGTCGACTCTGCTGAGTCCCCCCTCTGGCCTTTGTCATCTGTGGCTGACTTTCCATCAAAGGTTTGTGTCTCCCGTTCAGAGTGTTGTTGCTACCAAGTGGCGGACCCACCAGAAACCATAAGTTCTCATCCCCTTTTCCACCAGGTGGGTCAGTGATCTGACTCGAGGCCAGTGGGATGTGGAACAAGTGACATGAGCCACCTGCAGGCCTGGACTACACGCACCTTCCGTGTGATCCTTGCCCACCTCTCCCTATTTGCTGGGTGAGTGTTGAAGCCCTGAGTAGCATTGAAGGGCTCGTGACCAAGACAAGTGAAGCTGTGGTGTGGGACCCTGAGTGCCTGCATGGAGGAGTCCTACCCCCATACCCCCACCCCAGCGCCCTGTGTTCTGCACACGAGCAAGCTTCTGTGGTGTCAGGGCACTGATATTTCCGAGTGATTTGTTACCGTAGCTGGTGTTCTCCTAATACATATTCATATCTCCTCAACTAGATATACCCCCCCACCCCCCATCTCCCTCCACCGCCAGTCTGAGCCTCCCTTGTGTCTGGAGTCTTCCTGGCCTCACTGATCTAGGTGTGCCCTGTCCTCTGCATTTCTGCAGCTCGCATTGTCACACTCAGGCAGTTCCCACTGTGCTACGCATGGGCTTGCAGCGCTAATTGAAGAGGACAGAGACCTTGTTCTGTACTCATTCTGCATCTCCCAAAATGCCTAGCGTCAAGCCCGGCAAACAGTAGGCACTCAATCAATACTTGTTGATCGATTTGAGAGAGGCTGGAATGATCCATATCAAACTCCAAGCATCATCTGGGAGCTTGCTGATTAAACAGATGAATCTTGCAGCCTTTCTTTACCGCCACCAACCCAGCTTTTGCTGAGGGGAGCTCCGTGTTGGAGGCTCTAGGCTGCAGCGCCCTCCTTACCGACTGGTTCCTGGCTGACGTCCCGGGATCCAGGGTGCTCCAGGCCTCTTGCAGATGGCCAGGGCATCCATCAAATGACCTGTCGACTAAGGGTTATCCTTTGTTCTCTCTGCTCTTCCTACTTAAAAAAACAAAACCAAAAAAAAAAAAAAAAAAAAACCAACCTCCATAGTAGACCCCTTTCCGTAGGGCTCTGGTTTCTCTTTCTATCTGGAAAGGAGTGGAATAGAAGTATCTTCCAGTTACTGTTACCTGTATTTTAAGATATAAACTATATATTTTTTAATTGAACACCAATAAAAAATTAATTTATTAAAAAAATAAACTATATATTTTTTATGTGACAAAGTCTCATAGAAGCATCATGACAAAGAGCCTGAGAAGCCTAGATGCAGGACTAGACATGTTGAAGATTTAGTTAGCATACTTTGAACTGGGTGTTTCTGCTCTAATTCTGCAGCCACTGACAGGTGTGTGAAAAATTTGGCCATTCCCGGTAGTTTGGCACCATGGTGATCAAAAATATCTTAGAACCACTACACTTACTTTCATTCACTTTTCTCATTACTTTGCATAGTACAAGTAATATCTGTTTAAAGAAAAAAGGTGAGAGAATCAGGATAAGCAAGCAAAGAATTAACACCACACGAATTTCTGCAAATCAAGCATAACTCACTCTGAATATTTTGGTGCACTTCCTCTCCAGGCTTTCCAATGCCAATACATAAATTTCTGGTAGTTTGCATACCCTCTATATTCTGTATCCTGTTTTGTAAATTGATTTTTACTTAATATTTTTCTATCTTAAAAATAAACAGTATCATTTTAAATGACTTCATATCATGTCATTGCACAGAAACCATAGTTAGGAAAACTATTGTTATCTATTATTGGATTTTTAAGTGTTTTTCTGTTTGTTTTGTTTTGTTGTTATAAACTCTTTGATGGAAATTCTTGTATACAAACCTTTGCCTGCTTGTGTGATTATTTCGTTAGGATAAATTTACAGAAGTGGAATTACTGGGTCAAAGGGAATGTAGATTTTAAAGGTGTTTGATACCTGTGGCCAGAAAGGTCACAACAATTTACCCTCCCTGCAGCATCCCGGCTAGTTTTAAGCTCATCTAGTCAAATCGGTTTGTGTATGGGGATACTAACAGGGGAAGGGTGGGATGGGGAGAACGAATTTAAACAGTTAATGTATTTTTAAAGCTGTTTATCTTAATTCAATCTGTTCTGGTTGAATTCTCCTGCTCTTTAACACAGACTTGTGGGTTTAGATACAGTTTTCATCTGATGCAGGGTTGCAAAAACATCTTGAAGTGGTACATTTGCAGGAGTATAAGGGAGATGGGTTTGTTTGCAGCATAATCCAAAGGGGCAAAAGCAGTGTGTGCTGGGCCGCGGTGTGTTCTGGCATTTATGTCAGGGGAGGTGTATATATATTCATCCTGTAGGTCATAGCCCCCTGAGTCAAGGGCTTTGTTGTTTCCATAGGGGGAAAAAAAAAGAAGAAGAAGAAGAAGGAGAAATCTGCTTTTGAGATAGATGCTCAGGGACAAGAAAAAGCAAGGTGACATGTGGGCTGCTTTATCTCACCAGGAAGAACTGGAGCAGGGAAAGCTGAACTTGGGAAACTGGCTTTTTAGTGTGTGCAGATGTATTAAAATTCTTCTCCTTAATGTGTCAAAAATCTTTCAAAGTAAAAATAGAAACAGTTAATATCTCCCTCTCCCTCCTCCTTGCCATGCTCCCTTCTCTGCCTGCCTTTTGACTCCCACGCTGCCAGACTTGCTGTTGGACGGTAAGAGGGATGGATGGTCAGCATCTGGGGTGGGCACAGAAGCTTTGCTGCAGGGAGCACATTTGCCCCTGGGCAAGACCCTTCACACTGCTCAAGGTCACTTGTCCTGATTAGCTCTTTCTCCCCAGTAAGGGAAAGGGGTTGGCTTAGTCACGAATCACTGAGCAGGATTGTTCCTGGAAGTGGGGCACTAGCTAGCAGTCTGGTGCAGAGGAACTGGGAATGTATCTTCTGGTTAAGCCCTATCCTGACCATTCCAGTCTGTTCTCCAGATTATGGGTATGTACTTCTCCAGAAGCAGGTTTGAGACAGTGTCATGCAAGGGGAAGGGAACTGGAGTTGATTAGGAGTCCTGGCTCTGTCAATGGCTGCCCAAGTCATTTAACCACCTCGAATCTGAGCCTTAATGTGTCAAATGCTGGTGACAGGGTGCTTTGTGAAGATCAGATGGGCCACTCTTTCTAGGCCCACTGACTGGTACATATTTCCTGAATTCCCCAGGTAGAGGTTGTTTCTCCCATAATTCCCTCCTTGGTATTGTCATAATATGTTGTTTACGTACACTCCCCTCAGTGTGAGCAGTTTCCATAGTCTGTGTTCTCTGCTGGACTATTGTTTCAGGGTAACGCTAGTGGCCATGATGAATAAAAGTGTCAAGTTTTAGAGGCTTAGCCCAAAAAGTATATTTACCAATCATTGGAGTTCAGGGACACAGACTCCTTCCATGTTGTAGCTCTCTCACCCCCTAGATCCTTGGAGTTATATACACCCAGCCAGAAAACATAGGATGAACTCATGGAGGATGTACACCTGCTTCTTCACTATCTTGGATCATGAGTGACTCATGGTACCTCTGCTCACATTTCATTGGTGAGATCAATGGTTCCACCTAGAGGCAAAGGACATGGGGAACTAGAGTCCGTGGCTGGGCGGCTACATCAGGGACAACTCTATTCAATGAAAAGATAAGTTTGAATCTTTAGTGGACAGTCAACTATTGCTTCCATATCTAAGATCTCTATGAGGGCAAGATGTCATCTAGGCACTCTAGAGCATTCCTGTTGCAACTGCTCGATCTGGGAGAACTGCATCATCTAGCTGTTGAGTCTGTAAATCTACCTGCACAGAGAAGGAGAGAGAGAAAACCATCAAAACAATGCCCCTGATTCTGTTTACCAATCCCAGGCGATGGGTGGGCAACTAGAATGGGGTCTGCAAATTCCAAAGTGCAAGTCAAGCCTTGCCTGTTGCCTGTCTTTTGTAAATGAAGCTTTATAGGGACACAGCATGTCCATTCATTTACATATAGTCTATGGCTGCTCTTGCACTACAGTGGCAGAGTTGGGTACTTGTGACAGAGACTGCAAAACCGAAAATATTTGCACCTTGGCTTCCACAGAAAAAGTTGGCTGATTCCTGCTCTAGGGAGAGCATGAGGTGGGAACCTTGAATCTGCTGTTCTTCTGTCGGTTTCTGTTTCCTTGAGCTCCTCTCAGAGTGAGCATCTTGTGCTGAATGTGATTATCAACCTGATGTTTCACATGTTTTTCATGTGACATAGTGTCTAAATGCAAACCAACTGCCTTGTCAATGCACAGACCATGTATATGGTACTTTATAGGTTATTTAAGGAATTTTAAGGGCGATATTTATCTTACTCATCTTCTTTAGAGCTCATTGCTTCTTATAAAATGTTACTCCACTATAAAAGCATGTTTCTTTGGAACATTAAAAGGATCCTACAAATCACAGTATTGCCATTACTTTTATTTCTTAGTTATTGTATTTCAGGAAACAAAGATACCCCTATCTGAATCTTTTTAAATTTTTTTTTTAATTTTATTTATTTATTTATTTATTTATTTATTTATTTATTTATTGGAGACCCCTATCTGAATCTAAGAAGAATCTCTCAACCTTAAGATGCTCATCAGAAGTTTATATCCTGCTGGTTTTGTGATTGATGGCCTCTCTCTCATCTTGATTAGTTTATTGTCACAAATAGAAAAGAATAGTTTTTTTAAAAAATTGTTTTAAAGCTGGGCAGAGGCATTATAGACACTCTGACCAGCAAATAGTGAAAAAGAGATTGATATCTTAATACATTCCACTGTGGCAACCTAGGCATTAATGCACCTTCTTGGCCTCCTTCCCTTTCTTGGCTCAATTTCCTGTTCTCCTACTGATGCTTCCTGAGATAGTCTTCCAAATAAACTACTGGTACTCAAATTCTTGTCCCAAGGTCTGCTTCTAGGGGAACCCAAACTAAGACAGGTTCACCTATTAAAATTTTATTTTGTTGCCTAAACTAACCCTTGAATATGGACTCTTAGGAGGTAGAGAGGAAAAAGAAAGAAAATGCTGAAAGTGTTCTATTTTCAGACTTTCCTGGTCTTTTTTCAAAAGATTTTATTTATTTATGTGAGAGAGAGAGAGAGAGAGAGAGAGAGAGACGGAGAGAGAATGAGTAGAGGGAGAGAGAGAGGGAGGGAGAAGCAGACTCCCCACTAAATAGGGACCCCGACCCAGGGCTCAACTGAGGGCTTGATTCCAGGACTCCAGGATCATGACCTAAGCCGAAGGCAGACTCTTAACCAAATGAGCCACCCAGATGCCCCTCATACTCCCAGTCTTCAAGCTTACTTGAAAAGAAACCAAAGAGATATCCAGGGGAAAAACTATTACAAAAACAGACATTTCCAAGTTTGGAAACACTTATGAAGCAAAGTTGTATTAACAATATAGTTTGGAGGGACGCCTGGGTGGCTCAGCGGTTGAGTATCTGCCTCTGGCTCAGGGTGTGATCCCAGGATCCTGGGATCGAGTCCTGCATTAGGTTCTCCACAGGGAGCCTGCTCCTCCCTCTGCCTATGTCTCTGCCTCTCTGTGTCTCTCATGAATAAATAAATAAAATCTTTAAAACAAACAGCAACTAAAAACAGTATAGTTTGGAGAATGATAAAAGTGATTACTCCAATGAGAAATTAGACTGCCCCTAACAATAGAAATAGTCAATCAACAAGAATTTCTTAAATTAGCACAGGTAATCCCGATGCAAAGCTAGGACTGAGAGTCACTGCTCTGTATGTTTAAGTCCATGACATCAAAGATGCTAGTGTTTACTGTTGCTTCCATGGCAATGTGATAAGTCCTATGCATATGCTGCTCATCGAATTCTGACAGGAGTCTATGGGTCCATGGTTTTTATTATCTGCATCTCCCCTGTGCTGAGCAAAGTTAAAGAACTTGCCTTTGTGTCTGAAATTTACCTTGTGCCTTCCTCAGCTACCATGTGGTCATGTGCTTTCTCTCTCTTTCTTAGTCAAATCTACCAAAGGTTGGCCCCATCAAGAGATCAGTTTTTATGCTATTGATTAATTTATTTTTTTAAAAAACTTTTCTACTTCTTCCTTCTACTTTCCTCAGATTGTTTTGTTGTTGCTGTTCCTGATTTGAAAGTTGAGTTGATTTCATTTCAGTCTATATTTTGTATCAATAAACATGTTTATTGCTATTCATTGGCTTCTAAGTACTGCTTTGACTACATCCAATAAATTTTGCCATGTAGCACTCTTGTGGTTGAATTATAAATAGTTTGTAGTTTACTTGTATTTCTTCCTAGCTTGGGAATTGTTTAAAAAAATCTCTTTTGGGATCCCTGGGTGGCTCAGTGGTTAAGTGCTTGCCTTCGGCTCAGGGCGTGATCCTGGAGACCCGGGATCAAATCCCATGTCAGGCTCCCTGCATGGAGCCTGCTTCTCCCTCTGCCTGTGTCTCTGCCTCTCTTTCTCTCTCTTATGAATAAATAAATAAAATCTTTAAAAAAAATTTCTTTTGAAGTTTTCAATCATGTGAAATGCAGAAATGGAAAAACGAAAACCAAATCAGTAAGGCAGTACTTAGTAAGAATTTTGTGTGTGTGCGTATAAAAGCAGTTTCAAATTCAAACATGCTATGAAACTCAGGGATATTATGTCATAGGGGGACTAATAAAGTGAAAATGAGGAAGTAATTTAACCTTTACAATGACTGGTTGTTACAGCCAGCAAGGGATTGGGTAAAAGTGAGTATCTCATACCATTTTAAGATGATGACTGAAGTTTCCTTTATAATGATAAGAGGCATTTATGAAAAATAAGTTGAGTTTCACTTACGTTTATTGAAATAAAGTAGATTTAGTTTTACTTACATGGCTTAAATGTTTTGTCTACTTGGAAGATTTTCAAACCCGGTCTCCATTTGATTTTATTTAACAATTCTCTGTGGTCATTCTTTCAGCAAGCTTAGAACATAGCTAACCAGTATAGCATAACTCTCAGATATCATTGTTAACCTAGTCAGGATGGAGAGTCATGTATTTGATGCCTCCAACAGTTGAGTAGTTGGGATGGAGGGTCACGTAGTGCCTGTTTTCATCATTTGCATAACCATCCTTGGGTTCTTCCAGTTGTCTAATCCTGATGGATATATTTGACCTACGAATAGCACTTAAAACCCTGAAGAGGATACAAAGCACTAGGGACGTTGATATGATGACTACAAAGAGACAAATAGCCCAGGATTGAATTCTCCAGAGCAGAGATTCCCAGGAGCCAACATTTAACCAACTAGCTAAATAAAAAGGCTTATATTAAGATTCTTGTTTAAGTCAACCTACACTTTTCTGAATAATATATAATCAGGCCTCAATTTTTCTGAGTTATTTACATAGGCACAACATATGTTAATAGCAATCATTGTCTTCATGATTACTT
This sequence comes from Canis lupus baileyi, assembly GCF_048164855.1. Lineage (NCBI taxonomy): Eukaryota > Metazoa > Chordata > Mammalia > Carnivora > Canidae > Canis > Canis lupus. The sequence continues at coordinate 19,348,858 of NC_132838.1, forward strand.
AGGAGAAGATGAACACGAAGATATTTTGTTTCAGGAAGGGATGTTGCAGGTGAGCTTCCACCTACATAGCCTCTATATGATGTGAGTAATCAGGTGATTTAACAAGAGGCATTTCTGTGAAAACAAAAGAAAAATAAAGTTTAATAGTTGGAGTAAACTATAAACTTAATTTCTGAGTTTGGAGGGCAGCCAGTTGAGGAAATTCTACATTTGAGTTGAAGGCATCAAATACAAATTTTTGCATTTCGATGGTGGCATCAGGATGGAAGAAGTTTCAATCTGATGGATTTTCCTGATTTGCAGTTTGACTGTCTTTGATGATGTCATTGGATGTTCCTGTCAAGTCTTTTGAGTGGTCTATGTAGTAACAGGTCTATGTAGTAACAGGCATAACAGATTATTTATACATAATCTATTGTGGTACTTTATCTGAGATTTACAGATAGATGATACATCCTTAAAGACAATGAACAGAACTAGGATCTGATCATGAGTGTATTTGTAGTTTTTCTATTAAAACATTTTTCTATTAAATTTTATTTTATTTTCTATTAAAATAATAGAAAATTATTTTCATTTTCTATTATTTTCAATTAAAACATTTCTATTAAAACATAATTTTTTTCTATGGGCATCTCATTTTAATAAAAAATAATCACAGCTAAACTAATTTGCTTGTAAAATAAGTCTAATCTTATTAAACTTGGCTTGATTACTTATATAAAGGTAGTAAGAATAATGACTCTACACATATTCTCAAATATGACGTTTTAGCCAAAGCTTTGCTAATATCCAAGGGGTTTTACTGGCTCCATAAAGTCAACATTAGTTCTTTAAAATTGCCGGATAATAAGGAATCTCGGGTTAGACCTTTAAAAGTCTCTCTAGACAAAGAAGCTAGGTCTAGCTAGTCTTTCTAAGGCTTGTCTAATAAGGACTTGTCTAATTATGTGCTGTTACAAAAAGAACAGATTATTATTGAATTTATGTAAGTACGCAATGTCTTGAAAAACAAGAAAATAAGAGTTTCTGAATTCTGAAGGGATCAGGTGGGGCAAAAAGAGTTAAATGCTTTAGCCTTTGAGGTATACTTTATCAAACTGTAAGTTATAGAGAGCTTCAAAGAAACGAGAGAAGGGATCCATTAACCGTGGAAAGCAAAACATGAAAGAACCAACAATATTTTAAATAAACTCACAAAAATTATAATCATTTTAATTAGTTTGTTCAGGCTCATGTAATTAAATCATGTTTGTTTGATCTTGAGTTAGCAATTTTATGAATCAATCAATTTTCTATTAGAGTTCTAGAAATTTTCACCCAATTCAGTGTTATGCTCTTAAAGTTATAAGAAACCTGTATCCTAGAGTACTGTATTCTATAGTGCTTACTATCCATGAAGCATTTTTACCTGTAGAAGTAAGTCAATCAGAGAAGGACAATCATTATATGGTTTCACTCATACAGGGAATATAAGAAATACTGATAGGGATTATAGGGGAAAGGAGGGAAAATCAGTGAGAAAAATTAGAGAAAGTGACAAAACATGAGAGACTCCTAACTCTGAGAAACGAACAAGAGGTATGGAAGGGGAGGCAGGTGGGGGGAATGGGGTGACTGTGTGACGGGCACTGAGGAGGACGCTTGACAGGATGAGCACTGGGTGTCATACCATATGCTGGGAAATCGAACTTCAATAAAAACAAGTTAAAAAATAAAAAAATTAAAAGATTTATAAATGCTTTCAGAGAAAAATCAACAGTAAGATAATAATTCTGTGAATGAGAAAAGACTTAAAAATAGACATGGTTAAGAAATAGACATGGTTAAAGGTCTGATGAGAATTCACTAAAAAATGATGCAATTGATAAGTAAATTTCATTATTTTATGGTATACAATTTTATAAAATAATGGCAACTGTGACTGATAACATTATTCCAAGATATATCAGATTTTTAGGAATTACACATAAATTTCTGAATACTTACATTAATAATATATACCTATATAAATATAACCTAAGAAAGTTAAGTATCATTTCTCATTTGATAATGTTTCCCATGCAATTTAATATCAAAGAAGTCTAAATTAACTAACATTTGCTTTATCGAATCCTTTGTGATCTTCCAAGGACCCTCACTAAGTTATCTCAAGGTCAAAAAGACTTCATTCAGAATTTGATCTGGGGAAGTTGGTCCAAAACGTCAAAAGGTTTAAAACACTATCAAATAGTAGAATCACAGGTCACTGTGAAACAACACTTAGTTATCCATTCAGCCAAAATGTCAATGAAAAGATTTTAAGGTCAAATACAGAAAGTTTCGTAGTTAAAAAAAAAAACTCAGCTCTTTCAATATTGAAAAGACTGTCTTTCTAAATAAAGATCTGATAAAAACATGAAGCATATTATTAACATATTATTAATTAACATTTACTGTTAATAAATATTAACAATATTTTGAGGAGATGTAGAATATTTGTTTCCTAGGATGTCTGGCTGGCTCAGTTGGTGGAGCATGCAACTCTTGATCTCAGGGTGGCGAGTTCAAGCCCCATGTTGGGCATAGAACTTGAAAAAAAAATCTATTTCCTAGGATGATTACATTAAAGGTAAAGAAAACTTTATATAATCTTTTTTTAAAAGCAGATCAATAATCTAGGACATTTTGTGATTTTGAGAGAGAAAATTAAACTCTAGATTTGTATCAGTACATTACTGAGCTTATTTAAAAACCCTTATAAATAAATCTATTTAATTTTAGCCAGCATTGATCTCACAACATAATTTTTTTCCATAAGCTTTCAGCAGTTTTCTGTATTTATGTTTTGTCTTGTCTTTCTTATTTTTTTATTTTTGGTATTCTGAAAAAACTGTTCATTTTTTTAAGGATAAGTTACTTTAAAAAATAATAAGGGGTGCGTGGGTGGCTCAGGTCACGTTCTCAAGGTTGTAAGATAGAGTCCCTTACTGGGCTTTGCACTCAGCACAGAGTCTGCTTGAGATTCTCTCTCACTCTCCATGTACCCACCCCCACAAGAGTGCATGTGTTTTCTTTCTCTCTCAATAAATAAATAAAACCTTTTAAAAAATTTAAAAATTAAAAAAATAAAAACATATCCTGTATTCCTTGCATACTCTTCGTATAAAAAATGCCATTTTCTTCTCATACTTTGTACACAAAATTGTTTCCTTTGCTTTTACTGTTTCTAGTAGTTTTATTTTTACATATGATTATGAATTTTAACTAGTAGTGACTTTGACTTTCCAAGGAAAGCTAGGAAGCAGGCAGTTGAGAATTGTCTATCATATATCAGCATCCTATGAAAGATTAGCAAATTTATTAATATATAATTATAAAATTTATATATTTTAGAGACATATGTTTTCATGGTATATTTTTTTAATGTGGCAAAAACATAGTTATTAATAGGCCCAAATATATTTTGTCTCTCTGTAAAAATTAAGAAGCCAAAAGTAGATAAACTTATGCTTAGCCATTAATATTTAGTAACCTCAATACCCTCTTTATTAAAAAAAAAGAAGATAAATTGAGTGTTGTTGGAAATTATTTTGACTGAATATTTGGTGTTATATAAAGCTAAAATATTTGGGAAAATGTTCTTTGCAAGAAGATTACACATGCGCATATACATATAATGCATGCATATGTGTGTACATATATATATATAGAGAGAGAGAGAGCTGTTGATACTGAGACTCTATAATTTTATTTATTTATTTATTTATTTATTTATTTATTTATTTATTTATTTATTTATTTTATAATTATGTTTAAAAGACATTTTCCACCTAAACCTATATTTTTATTCAAATTGGGTAAAGATTGGTAAATATCAGCCCTCATATCGAATGAATGTGACTAAGTCTAGGTTCGGTGCATTTGTTGGGTAGATGATAGTGATTTAGATAGGCTGGTGTGTAAAGTGGAGATTTGAGTATGAAGGCAGTGTGACAGTGTGAGGAGCCCTGCCTTAATAATACATTCTTGTCATATTATATTCCTAATTTGTTGGTTCTGCTGCTATAAAAAGTACCAAGATAAGGATGTGACTCCCTGGATAGCTCTTTTTGCCTGATATCTGTTAGGCTTTTTTGGGGCGTGGGCGTAGATAAATTGTATGCAAACATTGAGTTTCAGCATATAACTATTTTGTTAGTGTAAAGAGAAAATCCTGAAAGAAGTTTTCCCCAGGAAAACCTCAAAGTATTTTTGGTAGTGTCTTTGGAATTTTTGATCATCTCATACTATTTAGATGTATGCTATAGTTTTGGTATGCGATCAAAATGGAAGCTTTGAAAAGGAGATTGTTTTATTCCAGAGGTTATTACATAATTTCCTTGAGCATCTCAAGGATAAGTACTTTCACAAAATGATTTGTAGGAAACTTATGTATAGAACTCAAGTAGCCTTTTTATTACAAAAAAAAAAAAAGTGAGATAGTGAGGCTTATCAGGAAAATACTTAAAAAAAGAAGCCAGAAGTATATAACTTCTATTTAGAAATTAATATTTCAGTATATTATGTTATTTGGAAATTATCTAGATATTCAACAAATATCCATTATTTAGTTTAACTCAGTGCAAACTTTTATCTTACTTACATCTAATGAAATTACTTGCTTTTAACAATTATGTCTGGATTAGACATTAAACAGCTAACCATCATCTTATTTTTCTTGTTGACAAATTTTATAACATAGAGATAGTATGAGCTCATTTGACTAAGAAGGCCAGGTAGAAAAAGTTGTGTGTTTGCATTACATTTAGTGTTGAAAATTTTGAAGACATGCTTGTTTTTACTAAACCAACAAACTTGAACCTTCTTTTATTTATCAAAGATTATCTGAGATCATGTAAACTTGAAAAACATATGAGTTGGTTTCTATATTTCTGAGAATTTTAGGAATACTTAATTGATATGTGCTTATTTTTAAAGCCAATTACATAGCACTCTATAAAAACTATCATATAGGGGATCCCTGGGTGACTCAGTGGTTTAGCGCCTGCCTTTGGCCCAGGGCACGATCCTGGAGTCCCGAGATCGAGTCCCACATTGGGCTCCCGGCATGGAGCCTGCTTCTCCCTCCTCCTGTGTCTCTGCCTCTCTCTCTCTCTCTGTCTATCATAAATAAATAAATCTTAAAAGAAAAAACTATCATATATATCTAACACACATGCATACATAGACATATGTAAATATATAAACAAAGCTCTAATAGTTTTCATTTAAATTTTTTTTGCCTTTCTCAGATACAGTAATATAAAACTCAAAAAAATAGCTTGATCTAAATTGTGTTTCTGATAGATGTACTAAATTAAGGTTACCTGCTCAGATGGCCAGAAGTTTTATACTAAAGATTTATTATTTGCATGCTTTAAGGATTCTTTTAGAGAAGGTATTTCTGGAGTCATTTGTCTTTTAGAAACTTCTGCACACCAATCAAAGGGACTCCAGTGTTTCCCACAGGTTTGGGATCCATTTTTTCTCAATGGTGCCCCTTAAGATGGACTATCTTATCTAAATTAAACGTTTCTGAAGTGGTCATTATAATTAATACCAAATTATCCAAAAGTTCATCCATCTTCCAAAAAGGCACACAGTCCTGGTCCATAGTGGGTATACACATAGGAAGCAGGAGTTTTGGAGGGAAGTGGAGACCTTAAGACCAAATGGAAACCATCTTTGCCGTTAGATTCCCTAAGACATCTTAACTATGAGGGATCCTGTTTTCCAACAGCTACTCCAAAACACAGGGAATCATGTGCACCCCCACCTCCTTTTGAACAGAATAGGTAGGGTAAATTACCAAGAAGCTTCAACAAACAAAATGCAGGTATGTGCAAAAGGTCAGAGAGCCCCCAGTGCAAGGGGAGCAGAGCCCAGATCCAACGGATCTACCCTAGAACTCCGTCATTACAGAGAATGTGGTGAGCACAGTGGCCTCTGAGGATACTGACACTTGGTTATTCACCAGCTGTGGAGTTACTGGGACTCTTCTTTGGATCTCAGTTCTGATATTGGAAACTGTAGAAAATCCAGAAATAGCACATTTAAACCTTTGAACCAATAAAAGAGCATGGGTATAAGAACAGTTCACAAACTGGGAGCTTTCAAATTGAAAACTGATCCGAAACTCAGGGCCATGATGTTACTGGGTGGCTTATAAAGTGGAAATGAGGAAGTAGTTTAACCTTTACAGTGATTGATTATTACAAGGGAGGGCTTCCTGATGGCAGTGGATTGTTTATAAAAGTGGTTCTTTTACACCATTTTTGGGAAGATGACTTAAGTATTTATTATGATGATCTTACTTTATAAGAAATAATGCAAGTTAAGTTATGCTTCTGTTAATGAAACAAGCTGGATTTAGTTCTGTTTACGTGGCTCATATGGTTTTGTCAGTTGGAGGATTTTCAAGCCTGGTCTCCATTTTATTGTATTTTAACCACATAGAGATTTTTTTGTAGTTATATTTTTTGTTGTTGATATCTAAATATATCACATTGTGGTCAGGGAATGGACTCCACATGATAACAATTTTTCTTCTTTGGTCTATAACAGACAAGGGAGGTTTCAGAATTTCTAGCTAGGTGGAATGGAAAGCTGTACCTCAACAGGCTCCATTGATTTTACCTTAAATTGAGAAAACATCAGTGATCCATGTTAAAGAACGGAGGGGGTAAAACTCATATGTTGAAACCTAATCCCTAATGTGATGATATTGGAGGTGGGGCCTCTTGGAGGTGATTAGGTCTTAAGAATAGAATCCTCATGAATGAGATCAGTGTCCTTACAAGGGAGGCCCCAGAGAGTTCTCTTGTCCCTTCTGCCATGTGAGGACACAGTGAGAAGACAGCTGTCTATGAACCAGGACACAGGTCCTCACTAGACACCAAATGTGCCAGCACATTTATCTTGGACTTCCCAACTCCAGAACTGTGAGAAATAAATTTCTATATTTATGAGGAAAAAAGAGAGAGAATGGAAGAGGTGGCTAAAGGAGATTATGGGAACACTTTCACTTTCCTTTTCCGTACTGCCAAACTGCCAGTAGTACAAATCACTAAAAACAATCTTTGTATTCCCTTCCCACCTTTTGTATTTTCCATTTTAGTGACTTGGTCAGAATAAATAGCATGTTGAATCGAATAGTTACACCCTCCAGAAAATAATTAGTTCTATGTAGTGATATAAGAAGTATCAGCAGTGAGAGCAAGAAGAATTAGAGTTCCAGGTGACCGGGTGTCACCAGGTACATGAGGGAGGACGTGAGGCTTGAACAGAACCCTGCAGGATGAATATGGGGCAATGTGGAGTGGAGTGGAGTGGAGTGGAGTGGAGTGGAGTGGAGTGGAGTGGAAGGTGTTTCCAGGGTGGAGAGTAGCACATCAACCTGCTGGCAGTGGAAACAAGCAAATCATTTTCATTTGCATGAAGGTAGAAATACAACAAGTGGAGTTTGGCTGCAGCAAAGAATTCATGCTATGGAGTAATGGGAGCTCAAAGTGATTAAGCAGGATAGGACAGGCAAGTTTAGAAATTTTATGTATTTATTTATTAAAAAGATTTTATTTATTTATTTTTAAGAGAGAGAAAGAGGAATGCTGGGGGGGGCGGGCAGTGCAGAGGAAGAGACAGCCCTAAGTGGACTTCACACTAAGTATGGAGCCAGATGTGGAGCTTGATCTCACAACCCTGAGATTAGGACATGAGCCAAAACCAAGAGTCAGACCCTTAACTGACTGCACCACCCAGGTACCCCATGTTTAGGGATTTCAGAGCAAGGACTTTAGTTTCATATGGAAAGTGGGAGTTGCTGTTGGTAACGTGTGGTGAGTGTTTTAGGGATCCATCAGTGGTGAGCAAGGTGAATTAATCAATCAATGATGGGCTAGATAGGTTAGAAAGGAGAAAACAAGGTGGTAATGAAGAGGATGGTGTAAGTCTGGGAGACATTTTGAAGGAAGAATCAATAGGATTTGGGGTCTAATTGAATGTGTGGGCTGAGAATAGAAATGCATCAAAGATGACTTCTTGGGCAGCCCGGGTGGCTCAGTGCCTTCAGCCCAGGGTGTGATCCGAGACCCGGGATCAAGTCCCGCATAAATAAATAAAATCTTAAAAAAAAAAAAAAGATGACTTTTTGATACCTAGCCTGCCAGGCCAGGAGATGGTAATGACGTTCAAGACACAGGGAAGTCGGTTTAAAAGGAAGACCACTAAGTTGGCTTTGGATGTGTTGAGACTGAGAACATCCAAGAGGAAAGGTCTGAAACTCATCAGACTGCAGAAGATAGAGGTAGTCAAAAGGTTATAAAGAAAGCCTCAGGAAGAGAGAATTTTAAAGAAGTGGGTATGTGTGGGTGGGCAGTGGGGGGGGGGGTGTGTGTGGTTGTCAAATGTGTCAAATGCTGTAAAAAAATGAGAGCAGGGTGATGAGACAAAGCACTTGAGTTTTAGCCTTAAAAAATAGTTTAATTTAATGTGATGGTGATAATCAGGTTGCAAAGACTTAAGGAAGCCGGGGCAGCAAAGCACAGGAGGCAATTGGTCTAAAGGACACAAGCAACATTATTTTGTCTAAACACCAAAACTGAGATTCAAGACTTTGAGATAGAGATCATTGGACCTAGAGAGAGAACAGAGGACTGTAGGCCATTGAGAAGTTGGATTTAGAGGAGACATTAAGGCATTAAAATTTTCCAGACTGGTGAAAAGTTGGTCTTAGGGATAGTATGGAGGGTGATGAAGGGACCAAGTTGGGGCCAATGTGAAGGGCATAGACTCTGAGCTGGGTGGCTGATATAAGCTGGCAGACTCAAGGACCATCTCATCTTAGGAGAAATTGGGGTAGGAAAATAAGGCAACCTTCCTCACCATGGCAGCAAGGGATGTGGTGATTGGGGGTTTCCATGGTGATCAGAAATAACCACTCTTGCCTCAACAGTTTCCACTTGTGAAGATTTCCTTTTTGGAAACCCCTTTTGGCCTATTAAGATTGTGGAAAGAAAATTCTCCTCCCTCTGATGGGCCTGAAAGTTAAAAATTCTTTTCTTTCAGGTCACACTTAGCACAGATATTAGACTTCATTAGCTGTACCTCAACTCTGAGAGGAAACCTCTCAGGATTTAATATTTATAGCTGAGGAAACATAGGGCTCTTCCCAGAGGAAATGAATTGGACAATGTCAAGTCCTTGGTTGCGGGCGGCGGGGGGCCTGAAGGGAGATGGTCACGTTCTTAAGAAAGGGAAGTGTTACTCTTTCTGCCAAACTGCTAGGATGCACACCCAAGCCTGTCAGTTGCTTATGGGACACATGGTGCAGACACAAGCATGCTGGCCTGAGGATGGGAGGACTTGGGTTTAGATCTAGCTGGTTGCACTTGGCTAAGTCACTTGCTCTCTCTGGATCTCCATTTTCAACTGTCAGCTGATGGGTGTGGCAGTGGTGGGGAAAAGTACCCATCAAGCTTCTTAAGCTAAAACTCTCTGTTCTGTGAGTCAAGGATGAAGGCAAAGCTGCCAAGTGAGGAGGAGATAGAAGCAGCCCATCTGTTGTGTAGGAAGACCTGGCCTACCTTGGGGGGATGTGGCATCTGGGCCCACTTCTGTCATCGTCAGTGGCAAGTCACAATTTCGCCAGGCCTGTCTGTCTGACCTAAAATACGTGGTGCAAACTACTATTTAAAAATACACAGAAGTCCTCTTATGAGATTCAAAAAGCATTTGGTTTAGAAACCAGGTGGGACTTAGCCCTCTGAGACTTCACAGGGCAAAGACCACATAAACACCAGTTATCCTTACATCATTAGATTGGAACTCTCATTCTCTATGCTTCCTAGGAGAGGGGTTTTGAACATCATTTTGCAATGATAGCTGGGTTGTATGTTGGCATCAAAGGGATAGCTTTGGATTTTACTTTTTTATCTGGAGAATTATCCTCCTAGAAAGGCCAAACATTGATGTGCTACGTAGTTTGTGTATAGGGTTGGGGTGGGGATGCGAGAGGAGCATACATATTTTAAAAAGGATGCTCTCTGGGGTGCCTGGGTGACTCAGTTGGTTAAACGTCCAATTCTTGATTTTGGTTCAGGTCATGATCTCACAGTCCTGGGATAGAGCCCTGTGTCAGGCTTTGCACTTAGCATGGAGTCTGTCTCAGATTTTCTCTCCCTCCTGCTCACTCTCGTTCTCTCTCTCAAACAAATAAAATCTTTAAAAAGAATAAAGAAGTTGCTCTGTATAACTGTATACCTTGAACTTTTCCATTTCTGTGATGGAATCATTCCAAATATAGGAGAGAAATCTCCCCAGATTTTGTATCCCCCATCATTGATCACCCTTGCTCTTTCCCATCATAGACAAACTTCTTGAAAGCTTCACTTACTTTTGCTTTCCAGTTCTTCATCTGGTCCTCATACGTACCCACTCTTGGCTTCCATCCCCATAGCTCCACAGAACTATTTATCAAGATCTCTGTATAGCTAAGTCTAACAGATATCTTTCTTCTCTTAACTCTTCATGCGGCATTGAAGAGAGTTGACCTGCATTGGATCATGCTTTCCCTACTGCAGTAGATTGTTGTATGTTGTATTTTTTCTCTTTGTCTCAGCCATTCTCCTTATCCTTTTTGGGCTTATTCAATTTATCCAGACACTTAATGGTATTGTTTGAGAACTATTCCCACTTCTCATTGTTTGAGAACTATTCCCACTTCTTTCTTTCTTTCTTTCTTTCTTTCTTTCTTTCTTTCTTTCTTTCTTTCTTTCTTTCTTTCTTTCTTTCTTTCTTAGATTTTATTTATTTATTTATTTATTTATTTATTTATTTATTTATGAGAGATACAGAGAGAGAGGCAGAGACACAGGCAGAGGGAGAAGCAGGCTCCCTGTGGGGAACCCAATATGGGACTCCATCCTAGAACTCTTGGATCATGCCCTGAGCCAAAGGCAGATGCTCAACCACTAAGCCACCCAGGCATCCTTGCCCCTTCTAAAGCAATTTCATTTACACCCTTGGCTTTCATAATCCTCTAACAGCCAATGATACCCAGATTTGAATCATAGCCAGATCCCACATATACCCTTGGGGTCAGAATGGTTTTCCATTTCTGATGCCAGTCTACCACGAAGGCCATGAAACATGTGTGATTCTTCATAAAATTAAATGATCTCCCTTTTCTCTTCAAGCGAGCAGAATTGAGTTGGTATTTTCATTGAGATAATGTACCCTGTGATGGTAGGAAAAAGCTTGGCCCCACTCTGAAAACTACAGTTCATTTGGAAAGATAAAATACATGTAAGTGAAACAATACATCCCAAGGCAATATGTGAGGGAGTACGTAGAAGAGAAGAGGCCATGAGCAATATTATGGCAAAAATAGCAAAATCTGACTAAATGAGATGCTGGAGCCCTTCCCTTTGTGCAAAGATATCTCTTAGTTAGAAAGAACCCAGCAATCTGTAGTATTCTATCAGAAATTAACACCATCACTAGCTCTCATCAAAATAACACATGAACAGCATATCTAAAAGCTATTTAGCAGAGCCACTCAATATTACATGAGAGGCTTGAAGATGCCCACTTTGAAATTGCTCCTTTTAATCACAGACTGGAAGCAGCAAGATGTAAGAAAAATTATTCTTGCCTCAAATTAATTAGGATTCTCTCTGGTTGAAAGCCTTTTCAATGAAAGAATAGGAAAAATAATTAATGCCATATAAAAGATGATGATGGAAAACGGCCATGTATGAATGCAATGACTATTTAAACCACTCAGTGCTTGCAAAGCATCCGTTTTTTGCAGGTTATGATAACCCACTCAAGAAGAGGATTATTTTTTACTCTTCAGTTAGTGGCTCTCAGAGCCTGTTAGAAGTAGAAGAAGCAATGTTGCAGCCATAAAATTTGTCCAAAGGTTGACGCTGGGAAAGAAGGCTGGTGGAGGGCAAGCCTGCATGGATGGAAGTTTCTTGCATCGAAAATTCAAAGTTGAAGGTGTTTTTGTTCGCACTGTGTCTATTGTTTATTTTGCACCATAAATGTAGTGCTGGGGCCCCATGTAGCTCTGGTATGATGAGATGAGGAGTATGATCTTTTGTGGATTGTTGTTATACCTGCAGTTCCTTTACTTATTCTTCACTCATCCCCTATCCCCATTCTCCCTTAGATTTAAACTTACACATCCTGATATGAATCTTGTATCTTTCCCATCTTCATTCAGACAAAGAGGCAGAAACTTCTAGGTTGGAGGGGAGAAGAAGTTAATAAGAATGAAGAGTGTTAGTTTGGGGAGGGGGATAACCCTTCCTTCTTCTTGGAATCCCCTTTAAAATTTGGAAACCTAAAGGCAGAGAGGGCTTATGTGACTTGTTTCCAGGTAGAGGTCCAGGGACTCAGCAAAACTCATAGTCAAATCCTCCAGACTGTCAGAGTAGGGCAGCAGTGGAGCAGACCTAATGGTGGATGAGATGTGTGTAGGCATTTGAGGGCCAGAGTAATTTCTGGGTTTTGCATGCTGGCCAGCAAGTGAGGAATAAGTAAAAGAACTGCAGGAGCCTGGGAAGATAAGCAGACCACCCATGGCATACCTACATAGCAGCAGAGGATGCAGCTGGATCAGGGCAAAGAAGAAATTGTTCCCATCCACACTGGGCCATAGCAAGATCACACAAGCTCTGTTCCTTCCCCTGGAGCTTAGGATCAGTTGCAGGAAGGCACAAGGAAGGTGGAAAAATCCCGAATGTGAGTGAGGTTTAAACAAACCCAAAATGGTTGAATCATCACTGAATTTGACGTTTTCCTGAAATTAATAAGATTGAGTTTCGGCCATCAGGTAGAAATGAGATATTGATAAATAAATGAAATCCTGTGAAAGGAAAAACCCTTGAGGTTGTGACTTATGAAATTTGCACCTGCCACATAACAACATAACACTTTTGGCTACTAATCTTCAGTGCCAAGGTAAAATCTTTAGGTAGAAGGAAAGAGAAGATGGTGTTGACCAGCAAGCTATCTCCCTGTGCCTGTGGACCATGGCCAGCCCCACATGTATGGCCATCTTTGACATTAAGACCTCTGTCTCTTGGGCTACTTTCCTGGAGAGGGAGTGATCAGTCTGCTTACCAGTGCCCACAGCCATTACCCATAGGAATTTTTTTTTTTTTTGAGGGACTCTGAAGCCTTTGCCCAAATAGAAACTCCTCATCTCTGAATTCAAAGTGCAGGTTTACCCAGGACTGATGAATTTGTACAAATGAAAACATTCAAGTCCTTTCAGGCAGTAGTGTTCAAACTTCAGGGTGGATCAAAGTTACCTGGTAGGGAAAGGCGCATGGTGTTGGATAAAATATAGATCCCCAGGCCTAGCACCTGAATTTTGATTTTGATGTAAGTGGTCCTTGGTACATACTTTGAGAAACAGTCTGAAGGGTGTCATACACCATTTGGATTTCCATAAGGGTTCTCAGAATGGACTCATAACTCATTCAAATTCTCTCCTGAAGATTAGCTCTAAAGGCAACCCAAAGTTTTTAAGGGGGAGAAAATCATGTGAAAGGTAGTTTCTCTAGAAAGTTGACAGCAACTAGAAGGAAAAAAACGTGCCTGGAATAGACATGACATCTTAATCATTGGTACTGAGGAGCTGTAATGCCAGACTATAGAAAGCTTAAATAAAACTGTAGCTCTTTTTCTTTTATTAAAGAAAGAAAGCCCAGGAGTACAATAGCAGAACAAGAACTAATTCGGGAAGCTTGCTGGTATGATATTGTCAATCACACCAGTGATGTGGATAAAAGCTTTTAGCACATGAATAATTTCAGTGAAAGGGCTTTATCGCTTTTTATTTGCTGGGCATTTACAGGAGAATAAACATGCTGGTATATATTATATATGGAGTGAAAGTCAGCAGCAAATGAAAGCAAAGACCCCCGGACCCAGTTACCAGAACAGACTATGGTTGCTTAGCAACCAGGCAACTGGAGAATTCTCTCTCCCTTTCTTTCTTTTGTTTTTAGATTGCAGTAACCTTTGATCAATTTTGGCTCCACAACAAAAGCCTTGGATATTTTGAGCGAAGGGTACCTGCTAATTTGTAGTAAAAGAATGTAGACCATGACACCAATTTCTCTCTCCAATTTCATGTTAAACAGCAAAAGAGTCTAACATTCTTTTTAAAAGTCTTAGTGCTGGTGGGCTAGGTCCCTGATGAATCAGAAGTTACATGATAATTGCTTCCAATTACTCTAAAAGATGTTGCTGTCTGTCAATTCACCTTGATTCTTCTGCTCATCAGCAACCTCTGGAAGCCTAGTTTTTGGTTCTAATTCCAGTTCCTAAGAAAAAGCATCTGAATGCCCAAGTCCTAAATCGTTGGGAGACTTTAAATGCCCATTCCTTAAAAAAAAAAAAAAAAAAAGAGGTCATGGAATTAGGGAATGCTAAACTGGAAAGTGCTTTATCAATCATCCCATCTGGCCCTTCTTTTTTTACAGGCTCTTTCCATTCAAATTCTTATAAGGCAACTTGCTAATGTCCACAAGCCCAGGTACCAACCATGAAAACTCTAGATTCTCCTTCCCCTCAAGGAACTTTGAAGCTGCAAAGAGTGAGGAAGGGTACAGATAATGATCCAATTTGATTCAAATGCCCAACGAAGAAGGGAACCAGCTATCTGACAGTTTGCATGTAGCATGTCAGCGATGATTCCATGGGCTAGAGCAGTTGGGGGCTTCCAAGGATTAAATCTCACAAGAGTCTGCTTACAATTTTGAGATCGAATTTATTTCAATGAAATTAACTTTCCTGAATCAATCAGGCAAGGACTCCTAATAGGCCAGTAGCCCCCTTTCCTTTATTGGAAAGAGATGCAAAGGAGGTAAGGGGAAGAAACAGAAAGAAGTTAGGGAAGTGGAGGTCATGCCTTTCTGAACTCTTGGTTCTTCCTTTTCAAGATCTTTTGTCAGCTAGATATGCGTGGGGCCATGTGAGCAGCCCAATTCTTTTCCAAGATGCTCTTGGTCTTGGATCAGCTTTGGAGTGTACTTTGCCTTGATAAGCCAAGGTTAGTTAGGCTATTTCATGGCCTCTCCATGGCTCAGATTAAGTGAGGAGCATAATTCCCAAGAGGCAAATTCCCAGGCCTAGCGGCTTATGGTATAAAAGGGATGGTCTTGGTGTTATTGTCTCAAATCTAAGTGCCCAGGCATGGCAATGCCCTTTGATGTCTAAGGATGTTGGGCTCAAGGGAAGGGAAATTGTTGAACCAAACCAGCTCGTAGAGTATTATAGATTATCTCGAATGGGTCAGAGGACGGGAGTCTAGTCCTACACCCAGTTTTCTGCTCCAAATCCCCACATCCAGGGTTGTCACCAATTTACTTTCTATTGCAAGTACACAGCAGCTCCTTGTACTTTGCTGAAGAGGATGAGCAATGCTCACCTGCCCTGCAGATCCTCGAAGTCTGAGCTTTGTTCTTGTTAGACTGGTGTCCACAGCACCTGTCACTTTTCTCCCTGTCCTCAATTACTGCCACCTGAGCAACTGCCAGGGCGGGGAAGCACTTTGAACTCAAACTGTCTTTGTGTCTGCACCTCCAGTTGAGCCTTAATTACGGTTCTCCACCTGCTTCTGCATTCCAGGAAACCTCTGGGAGCCCTCGTGCGGCTCATTTAGAACATGGAAGATCCCAGAGAGGTCGGCCAAAAACCTGGGGGCCTAGAAGAGAAGAAGTTGCTGTTTCTTTCCTTGGTAGCTTGCCACTAACACCCTAATGAGTTCATTCCCATTTCTGTGAACGGATTAGCATGAATAAAGCTGCATTTTGATTATTACCACTTCCTAAAAGAGGATTTAGGATTACGAAACTACTGTTGCTGAAACACCTTCCTCCTTCCCTAGTGGCAAGAGGGGCCGAAAACCGAAAGTAAATAGGTCAGTGGAACAGTCGAGCTGTTGAAAGGCTCACAAACTCACAGCAGGCACAGAGGGACATGGTTCTGAGTGGTTGAGTTAAACACTTTACAGCCAGGACTGTTTCATTCTAAGGCTGAAAATTTATATGTGAACCTAACCCAGTTGCCGGCAAGAACTACTCCTAATACACTCTTCATGCCCCGCTCAATGCCGGAGCTGGTCAATTCAGTGTGAAGACAATTTAATTTAGTAAATAGTATCAACAAAATTGGTAATTCTGTGGTGCAGGGGCAAATCAGGAGCCTGGCTGACTCAATTCTTTGTTTTTCCCCACGTTGAGCTAGAATCATGTAGAGGTCACCCGTAAGCCTTTGTATCTTTATCCTCCATTATTAACAGTATTCTTGGGAACAGGAAGTCAGAGACTTGGCATAGTGGGGAAAATGGGCTCCCCAGAAAATAACAACCAAGGTGTGCACTGTCTGGGGTTCAGAGACCTAGGAATCTCTACTGGAAAATCTTTGAGTTGGCTATTTCCCTCGGAATGTATATTCCCTGTAATTTTTGCTGTCAGTTGTTGGAAATAATGCTTTCTTAGGGAAACTCCATGGAATTAACCCTTAGGGGAGAGTACGCCAATCTGTAAAATATGTGCTCCTTTGGTTTTAACCATTTGTGCAAATTGATAATTTGTAAAATTGCTCGATTTCCCAGAAGCTTAGCTTGGTTAATCACAATCCAAATCGAGGAGGGTAAGAAGGGGAAACGGCAGCGCAAAGGCCATCACGGAGTGGGGCCACGGAGCCTTTCACAAAGTGCTGGGATAGGAAGGGAGCGTTTGGAGACACAACAAAAGGGGCCTGAGTCTGGGCAGCACCCCACAGGCAACCCCTTCCCCCTGAGGGCAGATTGGTAGACAAGAAGAACATCGTTGACACTGAACATCAGCAGAGCAGCCTTGATTAATTCCACGGAGCCCAAAGTGTCGTGGCTGGTGCACAATGTGCTGTAGGAGGAAGAGGCATTGCAGGAAGGCGTTGGGCAGCCTGGGGACACCTCGAGAGAGGTTTGTGAGGCATGGGTTTCCAGTCCCCAATGGATATGAGCCAGATGCTCTTATCATGAGATTTGCCTAGCAACCGTGAAGAACTTTAGGAAAGCAAAACCGTTTATGGGATGTCTTCTCCACATTTCAATCCTATAACTACAGGGGGAAAATTTAAGGAAGGATTTGGGCTTTCTCCAATCTCCAAATGTCCTGGTTTCAGATACGACCAGGAGGGTGGGAGGAGAGCTCTGCTCAACCCTCAGAGGACATTTGCAGGGGACGCATGAACTTTCCCCAGACCAAGGGTGGTTTGGATACTTGTCTCTGCACCGGGTGTGTGATGACAGCCAGTCCCTGGGGGCACTTGTGAAGACTTTGAACAGACCTCCTCTCAACTGCGCTCTTCCCTCCAGCTTCCAGCCACTGCTTCCTCTCATTTTTCTTCATTTCTCCCAGAAGATGTTGGCCTCTTGCTTTTGTAACTGGACATTCCAGCCTTATCAGAGAGCTGGTCAAATGTTTGTCTTGTGTGGACTTCACGTTTACTTAGAGAGCAAGAGTGACTAACCGCAGCAGAATAGTCTCTTGGTTAATCAAATCGATATTCTTTCATTAAGCACCTAGTTTCATCATCGGCTCTGGAGTCAGCCTGCCCGAGGCCGAATCCTCCAACGGCTGCCATCTGTAGGTGAGTTACTGAACCTCTCTGTGCCACAGTTTCCCTTTCTTTAAATTGGGCTAATAATAGAATTTACCTCATGGAGTTATGAGCATCAAATAGCACCTCCATAGGTGAAGGACTTAGGGTGGAGCCTGGAACATGCTAAATGCTCAGTAAGTGTACTTAAGTGGCACAGTCACCCGATGTTGATGGCGATGTTTGTGTGTGTCCGTGCTCGTGGAAGAAATAGGGCATGACTTTACTTCTTTCAAAATGACAGCTCCACCCATTCTCCTCACAGCCCTGGTCACTCTCCCAGTTTATAAAATAGTTACATTACCTCCGCCAGGGCCTGATGATGCACTGAAAAGCCCCGTGGTGGTCAGTCCGTTTCTTGTAAAGCCTAGCAGTGACCCCTTCTTAATCATTTGGGAGTCTATTAAGATCGTCTTTGAGACTTCCTTTCAGGCCAGCTTGGCATTAAGGCATGATGCTCACATAACTGTGGAGGCTGGGGTCCAAGTCTGGGGTGCTCTGTCTTGATATCTGCATCCTGCATACCTGCATACCTTCCAGTGCCGAAAATGGGGGTGTTTTTGCTGGAAGGCACTTTGGATTCAGAAGGATTCATCCCCAGAAGGATGAATCACAAGGCCAGGGAGAGTGATGTAGAGGGAATGGAGAGAATCAGGAAATCATTGGAGGACACGAATTAATTTCTGGGACAACTAAAGTTTCATCATTCAATCGACTTTGTTTTAACACCTGATGTTTTCAAAATGCTCCCAACCCTCAAAGCCTTCTCTGGGTTATGGAACGTCCAGTCTCGTGGTCAGAATTTAATCTTTACTAACAGAGGATTGTGTTGGATTTAAGAAGCTTGGCTATTGGGTACCAGTGCTCACTCTGCAGTTTTGTAGACCTAGATGCAATGACTTCTCTGATTCCCAGGCTAGTCATCTATAAGACGGGGATAATAATAGAGAAGTTGCCTCAACCACTTATCATGCAGCTTTAATGTAAAGTGCTTAGCATGGTGCCTGGCTCATGGCAAGTATTGTGCAAGTGTTCACTATACTTACTAAAGTTTTTTATTCCAGGGAGATTCTAATTAGATGGGTTCTGCTTAATTGAGATTCCTCTCTAAATAGGCAAGACTTAAAAAATAAGTCTTTGTAACTGTGAAGGAAATGCGGGATGCAGTTGGACTAGGAAGTGTCAGGCATTTCTTCTAGTTTTTATCTGGGTGATATGCTTCCTTTCTTCACAGCAGAGGGTTGTGTCTAGGCAGACACCCTGTAAGTGCCAAGTGATTATGAACATGAGGCCTGATCTTGTCTGCAGCCCTGATTTGATGCTCCCAGGCTTGGGTACCGGGACAGGTGGTGCTGTGACTCTAGAATTTTCTCTCTCCCTTTGCTGGGTTATGTAAAGAGACTGCTCTTTTGCCTGAAGGGCAAATCCTTGAAGATTGTTTTGCTCTCTGTAGCTTCCTCCAGATTGGCCAATGGTTGGGAGCCTCTAGGAAGGTACATTTTTATCCCAACAGGAGAAGATGGTAGCTTCAGGTACCTTGATTAAAGTCAGTCCCTAGGGCCAGACCAAGAGTGGCTCAGGAAGCATCATTTCCTGGGTACCAGGGACCTCCACTTTATACAGTGCCCCAAGCCAATATGGCTGCCTTCCAGGTTCATTAATTGCTATTAGGGAGACACAAAAAGGTGAACAATCAATGCATGCATATTTATGATACCCTCGTCCTTGTCATTCTTACTACTATTGCCATGTGTAATGTATTCTGGCCTTCTCATAATCATACTGAATGTCGTCCTTTATATATTTAGTTGTTAAAAAATAGAATTTTAATTAAAAAATTGGAACTTTTTGAAAGGGACCTAGTGTACAGCAGATTCTCAAGGGAAATAAGATTGATCCAGACAGATTTTCAACTCTGGTGTAGATGGCAATGAATTAAGAGACCAGGGGCTACAGAGAACCTCATTGCCTTCTGCTTTATGGCAATGATGGTCCAAGTACATTGGTGTCCTGGTGGGAAGCACAGTTTTCTGATTAAATACACCATAGAAGGCTGTGTCTTCATGTTGTGAAGCAAGGGAATTGTAAAACAAGTGTTATAGCATGTAAACAACTCTCTATTATTTGAGGAGTAGACATGCTATTGGTCAATACTATAGAACATTTTCATCGTTCCATTGCTTCATTTCTCTTCAAAGGGGTAAAGAAGGAATCTATGTAGGAAACTGAATCTTGACTAATTAGTGAGGCTTGGCCTTCCGCGCCCCCCCCCCCCATAAACTCATTTATCAGATATGCTCCTATTTTAGCCAGTTACTTTAAAAAGCAAATATTCTTTATCAGGCATGTCTCTATTTTAACCAATTGCTTTATTGCATTTTTATTACAAGTGCAAAGGTCAGGGCAAGTCGATGCCTGCTGTCTACATGGTTCTTAGTCACAGCAAACACTGCTGGTCAAGGAACTTTGGAACCAGGCTTCTTATTGTCCAAACTGTCATTAGTGCCTAAGTAATTATTATAAATGTCTTTTATATGTCAACCATTATGTTGAAAGTCTTCCCAAGTTCAAGCACACAAGAGAGGGAAGTCACCTCCACCTTGGATTCCTCTGATAATCTTGAAAGATTATTTTTTCAGCCCTGAGTGGATGTGTATAAAATGGTCTTTTGTGAGGCAAAGCTTATGGTGCTACCCAGTCATAAATAGAGATTGGTGGAAGCACAAATATTAATTATACACCATGTTAATTTGGGCTAAAATTCCAGTTTCCTTTTGAATTTTGAAATCTATTTAGCTATTTGATGATTGTCTTGTACCATCCTTTTGCTCAGTTCGGCAACCACATAGACAAGGTATCTACTGTCTCAAACACTTTGTGCAAGACACAGACAGGAGATGGAAGTGGGGCAGAGAAAATCAAGAAACAGATATTTTAGAGGTTTCAAATGTTCCTTTGATATTCATTCAGAGAATTTTTGACCCAAATTCTGATTTTCATCTGATTTTGTTCCATCTTTGTAAACAAGACCTTGGGAAGTAGGGAGAGGTAGTGGGACATGGGGGAAGAAGCAGAGCCTTGTGGACCACTGAATTGACTGTCTTGAGTTGATATCATTGTTACTTTGGATCTGAATGACAGGGTTCAAATGGATTTTTACCAATGGCTGGTTCTGTGACCTTGGGTAAGTCACCACACCTCGAAGCCTTAATTTCCTTATTTGTGTTTCAAAGGATCCTGGTGGACAAGTGTTTCTCCAAGTGTGGCCCTCGTGCTTGGTAAAAATCTGGCTTCTGGCGTCTACTTTGGACCCTCGATTGGCTGGGATGGAGCCTGAGAATCTGCATGTTTGACTTGCCCATAGATGTTGTACTCCATGACCTGAGGACCACTGGTGAGGTGAGCAAGAAGGCTCCTTAGGCTCTCCCAGTCCAAGCTGCTGGCAGAGACAAGTAGGGGTGGCTGCTCCAGGTGTACATATGGTGCTTGCAGCTGATAGTAGGTAGCTTGAGGACATACTTGTTTCGGGAGGGAGGGGGACACTCTTCTGGCCTATGGTCAGGGAGGAATGGGACTTGGAGGTCTGGCTGCATCCACTTTCACTTCCCTGGGATGCACCTCTGTCCCTCCTGGGTGAGATTTGGTAAGGCTACATGTCCAGGAGAAGTACAGAGACCTCGGACATCCTTCTCAATATTTCGTTTGCCTTTTGCCCGAACAATTGACTTTACCCACATGATTCAGTCCTGGATGCAGCTTTTATTTCTAGAGCTGTATGAAATTTGGACAAAGGGTCTTTCTTCCTTCTTTCTTCCCTCCCGAGAGGTTCAGTAGCAGAAGGTTCCAGGGAAAGACAAGTTTTCTTTGTGCCACTTTTTCCACGTGACTTTTTAACTTCCCATTTGTGAGTGTGTAAGCGACTGATCATGTGCCAGTTAAAAGCCGGTTGAAGCTTTCAAAAGGAGTCGGGGATTTGAAATCATGCTACAATTCTCAGGCCTCAGGCAATCTTCTGTGACTTTGTGCACCTGAGGATTGCTCCTGGTTTTCATAGACCTCCAAGATGCAAAATTCTCAAGAATCCTCTCATCAGCATCACTGCCACCATCACCCTTCTCATACTCCCATGGTTTTTAGAGTGTTTGCACTTTCCAGTGTGTGTGTGTCTCTAACTCGTTTGGGCCTCATGCCAGCTCTAAGAGATGAGAGAAAAGAAGATCATTATGTCCTTTTCTAGGTGAGGAGATGAAGTGATGTGTACAACTTCCCTGACTTGAATTTTCCTCTCTCTTCTTCCCAACTCCAGAGCACTTCATCCAGGTATCACTCTCATGGGTCTTATCTCTTCTCACCTTGTATTATCTGCTTCCATGTCATACTTCTTGAAAGTAGGTCCATACCTTTAACCCCTGTATGATTCTATGTGCCTGTACTGTACATAACAGGTGTTCAATCATTGCTTGTTAATGAATCAGCATGTGGCAAATATAGCACCACTTCTCAAGCAGCTACTATGTCTGACCTCTGTGCTTTGCACTTTGACATACTTCATCTCATTTAATTCTATAGCCTTCTGCAGTAGGTACACTCTTCATCCCCATCTTACGGGGGGAAAGCTGAAGCTTAGCAAGATTAGGTGATTTGGCCAAGGCCATAGTAAGTGATGAAACCAAGATTTGAACCTGGATAGGCCTTATTGGTCCAGCTTCTCTGCTTTATCAATACCCTGTGCTGAACGGTGGAGGTTGCACAAGGAATTAAGAACAAACAGACTAGGAGCCAGGTGTCCTCACTCCAGGCATCAGTGCCCAGAGCCCCGATGCAGGCTGATAAGCATCCTTTAAAATAATCCATCATGAAGGGCTGCCTGGGTGGCTCAGCGGTTGGGCATCTGACTCTTGGTTTCAGCTGATGTCATGATCTCGGGGTCTGGGGATTGAGCCCCTTGTCAGGCTCCATGCTCAATGTGGAGTCTGCTTGTCCCTCTCCATCCCTGCGCTTGCTCCCATGCTCTCTCTCTCAGAAAGAAAGAAAGAAAGAAAGAAAGAAAGAAAGAAAGAAAGAAAGTCTTAAAAAAATAATCCACCATGCAACATTTTCCATTTTCACAGACAACTTAGATTTCCCATCACCTAATCTGTTTGGCTCTTTCTAGTTATTTCTGATGCAAATTTGCCTCAGCTACATACAAGCACATATGTCCACACACTCATCCATTCAGTTCCGAGAGCTCATTGCCAAGCCTGAAAACAGATCTTGACATTTCTGACTTTCAGATCTTTCCCAGATTTTTTTCTCCCAACCCCTTCCCATCCCCTCCAACCCCAAGCAGCCAGCATGAGAATCTAGGACTTTAAAATTGTGTCCTTCTCCGAGGACACAGGAGCACTCCCCAGTGTCACTTTAGAAGACTCCATCTACAAAGCAGGTAGTGAATGAAACAAAGTCTCATGGTTTCCCTTGGAGTTTGGCAAAAAAAAAAAAAGTCTTGCTTCAGGACGCAATTCATTGCTAACAGTATAATTATGGACACAATGTATTATTAGTCATAAAATTCTCAAAGTGTATTTTGGAAATTGAAGTAGGAAATAGTAGGTATATCTCCATTTTCCCTTTCCTTCAACTGGCTTGGGAGTGGAGGGAGGGGCGGTTTCACCAGTTCAGCCCGTCCAGTGAGATCCTGCCCAGGGGTGTGTTTCTGCAGCTTGAGCCTCTGGGAGCCAGGTGTGTGCTTCTGCAGGCTGAATTTGGCTGTAAATTATGTTTTGTTTTCTGTCAGCTGCCTGACAGCTAAAATCATATTTGCTGTCAGAGGTGACAGGGGCCACAATGGTGATGTATTAAACCGCTGCAGAGTCACAGGGGAGCAGGCTGGGCAGGTTCGTCTGGCCCTTCTGCTGCTACCTGCTTTCCGCAGCGTGTGGCCTGAGCTGGCAGGCCAGGCCGGAGAGCACCACAGGTGAGACACAGTCTCATCAGAGTCATTGAAAACATGGCCAGCTTTCGCGAGGATCTCTTAATAGGCTTAAGATGTTGGCAAAATCCTAGCCCTTAATTGCATTGTGCGACAAAATGCAAAATCCATCACCGTAATTACTTCCAAGCACTGGATTCCAAAGCATTTTGGTTATATTCAAATGGATATTTAAACTCGCAGACAACAGGCTTAATTTTCCCCAAATGACTGATTGTTTCTTGTCATCGTCCCAGCCCCCAGCCCCCAGCCCCAGCCCCACCAGGACGTCTACTTTTATCATTTTTAGAGACCAAAGTGTCCTTCAGACTGGTGATAAGCCCTGCTTTATGGCTTCACTGCTCACTAAATGGAAACAAGATGTTTTCTTGCTCTATTCCTTATAGCCCGTTAGGAGCTGATCTCTGTCTTGATTCCTCCCCTCTCCTTTTCCTGGCTTCCCCATAGACTTATAGGACCTTATAGGATTGGATCTGGCTTCTGAAAAATTATTATTGGAAACTCACCACTCAATCAAGGGGAATTATAACTTACGGAGCCCTTCCTAAGGGCTAGCCAACATTAGCCAAAGATTAGAAATATTGGGTTTCACAGGAATTAGTTCTGGAACTCATCTGTGGAGAAAATATTGCTCCCCAGGGCCCTTTTCAAAGATACTCTCTTTGCCTGTGGGTAGGGTGGTTCTCTCTGCCTCTTCCCATAAGTCTAGAACCCAAGAGAAAAGGAATAGAGGAGCCAGGCCCAGATTGGGCCTCTCTACAGCTAGTTCAACATGGTAAGTGTGAATAAAGAACAAACATTCTTCCTTCTAGGGGAAAACAGATTTCTCCAA
This sequence comes from Canis lupus baileyi, assembly GCF_048164855.1. Lineage (NCBI taxonomy): Eukaryota > Metazoa > Chordata > Mammalia > Carnivora > Canidae > Canis > Canis lupus. The sequence goes on from NC_132838.1 coordinate 19,373,349, forward strand.
ATCCCACGCAGCTTTGACTCATCGATCCTTGAGATTGGGGTAGGAAGGGACATGTAGTTTCTCCTTTGGCTTAGTGGCAAATTGCAGACAATAGGACAGAGCTTCGGAGTCAGTTAGGCCTGAACTCAATGACCAAAGCGGAGCTGCGCCATGTACTAGCTGAATGATCTTGAGGAAAGAATGTGTTAACCCTGAGAGTTTTTCCGGCTGCTGTTCCTGCAATGGAGACAATACGGTAGCATTTGCAATTTTATCAGTTAGATTTTAAAATCAGTGTCTAAGGAAGGAATCACTATTGGCTGGAGCGTCCATTGAAAACCTTTTAAACCCACCACACTTCAGTGATAGATTCTTCTTTCTCATTGGAGGTCAAACAGCATCTCTCACTACACAAGTCAAGCTCTCTTCGGTTCATCAAAAGAGGCTGTGGCCGATTTGTTTCGGGGGGCCAGGTTATATGAAAAATAGCTCTCTTAAAATATTATAATTACATTCTTCACAGTCAAATGCTGACCCTTTGGAAGGCACTTAGGAACTGAATAGGATGGGGGAGAAGTTTGTGTCTCCTCTTGCCCCTTCTTCCATACAGCCCATCTTCCAGTGGAAGCCTGATGAGATCACCCTTGCTGCTTAATCACCCCTCCTCCCTTTCAGTGCACAACTTGTATGGGTTGAATTATGTCCCTACAAAAAAGATATATTGAAGTCCCAACCCCCAGGACCTTATTTGGAGTCAGGGTCTTTACAGATGCAATCAAACTAAAATGAAGTCATTAAATGGGCCCTAATCCAATGTGACTGGTGCCCTTATAACAAGGGGAAATTTGGACACAGAGACACATATAAAGGGAAGGCAATATGAAGACGCAGGGAGAAGAGGGGGCTCTATAAGCCAAGGAACGCCTGAGGCTACCAGAAGCTGAGAAGGAAGCTTGGAACAGATTCTCCTTCACAGCCCTCAGAAGAAACCAGTCCTGCCAACACTTTGATTTCAGACTTCTAGCTTCCCAAACTGTGAGACAATAAATGTCTTTTGCTTCAGTTACCCAGTTGGTGGCACTTTGTTATGGCAATCCTCCAAGAAACTAATATGCAGTAGGATTTGCCCAAGTTAAATGTGTCTTTTATGAGACTCCCCTGAAATACCTACCTTGTAGGGTCTTCACGAGAATCCATTGAGCTAAATTCTGAGTGCAGTGCTTAGATCTGCACCCAGGACATATTAGATACTCAGTGTTAGCTCTCACTATTATTACTAGACTGTGATTATGATGGCATTTGTGAAGCAGTATTTGGAATAGGTGTTAGCTGCTTAGGCTTTGCAGTGAAGATGATCCCAAACGACAGCTGAGGCAGCCCTTGGGCAGGGAGGCCAGGATGTCACCAGGGGGCCGGGATACCTCTGGTGCTAACCTGGCAGTAATTGATCTAACTTTAAAGCACATTTTAGACTAGAAAATTCACGGAATGTGCAGAAAATAGAGCCTTGTGACTTGGTGCTCTTTGGAGTCATCAGTAGAAGCTTCCTCTTGGAAGTCATGCAGTGTGCCTCTCAGGCTGGGTTAAAGTGGAGATTGGGGTGATGACAGCAGTGACAATGGTAGCCTGTCCTCATGGAGGGAGACTCAGGCTGCAGACACATTTCCCCCAGTGACTGTCTCCAGGGGCATGAGAATCAGGTCCTTTGGGGAATCCTAGGAATAAGATGCTGAATGGTACCCTCTGTGGCATCAAGATCAGCAACCAGGATCCACAGATGAAGACAAAGGTTTTGAATTGTTGTGTGTCTGTGTGTGTGTGTGGGGGGGTGTTGGTCACGGTGCTCCAAAAGCCCACCAAGAGTTGGCCGAATGACTCTGTTGCCACCTGACTCTCACTGAAGAGCTCTCTCCCCACAACTTCCCAGTCAACATGAGGAAATGATTGAGCGGTGAAAGGAAGAGCTGGTAGGAACGTGGGGTTTACTGGTCCAATGGAGGCTACTATGATTCCTCCCCATGGTGGATGGGAAAGGGTATCCCTCCCCAGCTCTACTCAGAGGAGCCTCATGAGAATCCCTCATGGAGATCGGGCATGGCATGTCTGCAGGAAGGGGAGCCTGACATCTCATTTCCTGATTGCTCATGCAGCAGACCCTCTGGTCTTCTCCCTGTGTCTAACTGAAGAGGGGAGAATAAACTTGGAAAAATGGCAGAGTGGGCAGAGAAGGAAGGTGGCAGTTCAGGAACTACCAGAAGTTAGGACGAGGCCTGGCACAGCTCCTCCCTCTATCACCTCGAGAGGGAGCATAGCCCTTCCAACACCTCGATTTCAGACTTCTGGCCTCCAGAACTGTGAAACCATAGATTTCTACTATTCTAAGTTTGTGGTACTTTGTTCCAGCAGCCCTAGAAAACGGAAACCAGTACAGTCAATCTCATGGGAGCTCTGGAGCTGGGATGGCCCTTTGGGGTTCCTCCAGCTGAGTCCGAGGGCCGGGTCTTTGAACCTCCTTACTTACCAGTCACTGTATGTGGGCTGTCCCCCATACTTGAAGGGCACACACTGGTGTGAGGCAACTTCCTCTGGCCAAGGGTCCTTCTGGAGAGGTGCTCCACTGTGTGCCACCAGCAGCCATTACTCCCTGCCAGCACCAGGCCAAGGGAGAGAGAAATGAGATACTCACCCCCGGTGGGGACGGTGCCAAACCACAGCAAGCAAGATAAGTAATATTTTATACAAAATTATCAGAAATTACAATGAAATCAACCCTCTGTGATAAACAAACACTTCTGAAAATTTTACATAAAATGGGGTCAGTAGTATTGATTGCTCCTCTTGCTGTGAGCTGCAGTGTGGGCTGGCATGGAGCTGCTGCCTGCAGCCAGGACCGAGTGCCCTGGTCCTGAAGGGGCTGTCTGGGTGGTACCCCGAAGTATCCACTACAGCCAGGAAGAAGTAAAGACAGATTTAGGACCTTGGCAGTCGGGCTCCTCCGTTTGGATGCTTAACCACTGCCCTCTACTGCTTGGAAGCCTCTAGAGGAAGCACTTTGAGGGAAAAGAATAATCGAAGCAATAGGAAAAGTTGTAAAGTCTGTTGCGTCACAAAATCAAATCTATCCCTTGTTCATGGAATGGAAATGCCAACAGAGCCGTGATTAGCTGGAAACTGGGTTCTACTGTTCCGGGGTCTGTACCTATGAGCCTGTGGACCCATTTGGACTCAGGAGAAAGGGGAGCCCACACTGGCTGCTGAGCAGACTACTCCAAGGGCACAGTCAAATCAAGGTCATGATGTCCAAGGACAAGGGCATTTGCTCATCCCTCTCCTGCCATCAGTCCAGCCTTTTGAGTGATATAGGGCTCCTGCCTGGACATGTTCCCTGCTGCTTCAATGACAAATCTGGTCGGTTTTATGTCCTGCGTGCTGGGTCTCTGAACTCATGGCAGATAGGCTCCAGGCTCAGAGGGATGGATGGATGGTCTCTGGACATTGACCCCTACCCTTCATCCCAAAGACGGTCTCCCCAAGGCCACCTGAGTAAATCACTCCTCTTCTTGCCGGCCCTGATTTCTGCTCCTCCCCCACCCCCGACAGAATCTAAAACAAGAGACAACCTTCCTTTGCTCAACTGTTATAAATTCCCAGTTTAGCAGGTCTCCGGCTGATTGCCTTGGCTTGGTTGTCTGTCTGTAAACAGGCTCCTCACACATGAGCGATGGCCCCATGCTCCGGACAGACATTTGACCTAACTGGAAGCATCACTGTTAACTGTTTAACAATACTGTGTCAGGGCCAACTCCTTTGGATGGCAGTCTCCCGGGTCGACCATTGCTAATCAATAAAAATTGTCCGTGTGAACTAGTAACTCCCCCCTCATGTTGAACGACAGGGGCTGTATCTTGGCTTTGAGCTCCGAAGGCCCCTTGCCTCCTGAATAAACATCACGTCAAAGGTTATTCTCTGTTCTTCCCGTCAAGCCTAAATTTAGCAAAATTAGGATATGGATTTTCCTTTATTCTCTGTGATCACAAATGTAATGTCAGATTTTTTTTTCTCCTGGAGAGCTTTTCATCCCACCTCTACTCAGTGTCAAGGTTGTCAGAACCATAATTTATTCATATTTTTGACCTCTGGGGAGGACAATATCCAAAGGGTCAGGGAGTGTTATTGGATGTCAGGATGAAAATTCACTGCTCGGCTCCCTTTACAACGTTACGTTTAATCAGGCGCGCAAATGCGGCTGAGGCGTCGGTGCTATAATGACCCCGAAGAGCACCCCTTTCTTATTAGGGATTATGCGATGTGCATGCATTTCCCAAAGTCCTCCACGCTGGAAACAGTCGGGGCCTGCTTGTTTTTTCTCGGAATTGGGAAGTGGAGGTCCGTGCTTTCTGGCCCTGGCTTGGGTCCCTGCCCGGGAGCCACTGTGGGGTCAGGGGTCCTGGAGGGTCCCGCTGAGGGCTGGGCCCTCTGGCTCGTGGGGTCCCCTGGTTGGGCTGCTCGGAGACCCGCCTCATCCTTGCAGGGCTTGCAGTGCAGTTCTTTACCCAGAATGTCAAGGCCCAAGCAGCCCTGGAAGCTTAATGATTTTCTGGGAACCGTGCGGAGAGGCCTAGAGGGCCAGAGGAACAATTAATCAATGCTAAATAATAACAATAGTTATTCTCTGATTCACGGGCGGAATAAATCCCTCATTTCTAACCCTCAATAGATACAGTCCAGACGTGCACGGCAGAGACTGTAGGCTCATTAGAATTCCTGCCAAGCAGCATCTTACATGTCTTCCAGAGGGTTCTATTTTCCCAGTCGTTTTTAAACGGCTTGGAAAGAGCTTCTGTAAACCCCACTGTATTTCGATTGGTTTGTTCCCATTCCCCTCGAGGCAGCAGGGGAATAAGGCTCTGCCTGGGTCAGCCCAGCAATGGGTGAGAGAGTCAGGCTAAGGGCTTTGGAGCCCCGCACGCATGTGTAGAAACTGGTCCGACTACTTTCCTGCTCCATAACCATCACCATGTCACGTCTCCTCATTTGCAAAAGGAGAGCAGTAATTGCACCCATCCATAGGACCGCGGGAGATTGTGCGAGATACCGCATCTGCACCGAGATGCAGAAAACAGAAAATGCTATTTTCTTTGCAGCTAGTATAAGGGAGAACTTCTGATGTGGAAAGAAACCCTTGATTAGCCCACTTGGGGTTGAGCCCCCAGGGCCTGGGTATTGACCACTCATGGCTTTAGAGGAAGGGAGAAGCTGCTTTGCAAAGTGGAGGGAGAGGAATTGGGAACTGGAGCTGGGAGGGTGGAGGGGGGAAGGAGAGGGCTTTCACAGGTGGGGGTGGAGAAGACCAGGCCAAATAAAATGGGAAATAGTGTGCACAGCATCCTTCCAGGTGACCTTTCTCCCAGTTCTCCAGTTTCTCCCAGGGAACACTCAAGAAACGCCTGGCGAGGCCAGGTCCCCTAATGCACGCTGGGTGGTGGCGGTGGGGTGGGTAGGAGACTTAGGCCCAGGTGGCTCAGGGAGGATCCAGAGACTGCGAGGACAATGAGGGCTGAAGGAGAGGAGGCTGTAGCTTTCACAGGAAGTCACAGAAATCTTCTGGAAGGACTTGGGCTTTAAAGGGAGAGGGAGATGATAGTCGAGGACATTTTGAATTCAAGGGTGGGGATTTTCCCCAGCAGACACGCATGGTGTGCGGCTTCCAGTAAATGCACAGCAAAACATTGCTATGATACATGTTCGTTTTATCCTATTCGCCTGGATGAGCTAGGATGTGGGGTGGGTTCCCAAGGTAGATCAGGACTGGAGATTACTTGTGTTGTGAGTTTCTTTTTTAATTCAAATGCACCTGCTATAGTTTCTGGAACCCCCGAGAAGGGAAACGTCATCCTCTCTTGTTGCTTTGTATTTAGGGAGCATGGCAAGGGTTTCTTCCGTGACTCCCCGTGCTTGCAATACTCTCCCCTCATCTCTGCGGGTCTGAACCCCACTGGACCTTCCAGGTTCATCTCCGATGCCACTTCTCCATAAATATTTCCATGATCCCACAGCCAAAGGGTGCCTCTCAGCTGAACGTGCACACCACAGTGTCTACCTTCTGTGAGGGATGATGGCTACAGAGTGGGCCTGTGACCCAGGGAATGTGCCCAGGGCCTTTGCAGGTATCCAGATCACAGCTCTCACTCTTCACCATGGATAACTGTTTCTCCACAACTTGCAGTTTCCACTCAAGAGCCTATTTTCACCTCTTCCTCAGGGTGCTCATCCGGTTAAGGGCTTCCTTTCTGTGGGAGCCATTATGTTTACAAAGCAGCAGTATTTTTACCGCTTCACTCCAGTTACTGCATTGACTGTCCAATAGGACCTCTGCAGTGATGGAAATCCATAGCTGTGCCATCCAGTGGGGTAGCTACGTATGCTATTGATTGCTTGGAATATGGCTAGTGTGACTGAAGAATGAATTTACAATTTTATTTAATTTTAATTAATTTAATATTAAATCTAAGCAGCCGCAGAGGGCTGGTGGGTACCTTTTCGGCAGGCACAGACCCTGACGCGAGGAGAATCACACACAGGTAGGTGGCTAGGCTCACTCATGGGCCAGAGAAACTGCTTTTGCCCTCATGTCCCTGAAGGTTACGCGATACAGATCCATACCTTGGCTAAATCTCAGCTTACCTCCCAGGGAAGGGATTCAGGAGTTAACAACGTTAGCATGCCAGTGGCCAACTGTTTTCTTCTTTTGTCTTCACCACCATTACTTTAGGTAAGCGTATGTTAAAAAGTAGCCCCCACGGTGTCTAGCCTGCTATCTTTCAAAGATTGCGTGCAATAAATATGGGAGGAGAAAATGAGTGGGGATTTTGTGAAATCAGGCTGCACTTTTGAGAGACGAGCAGCCACTGAGATTCTGTTTTTAAAAATAGGTACAGTGATGTTTGGGGTGAGGATATCAGGAGATTGAGAAGAATCATTCAATAAATATTGATTGAAGGCGCCTTCTGGTATACAGTAGCCATGGTGAAGGAAGAGACACGAAAGCTGTTTCTTTTTGCCTTACAGCACGATAGTTCTGGAAGCTTCTCTGAGGGACCTTTAGTGAACTGATGGGTGTGGTCTGTGTTATGGCTTGAATTGTGTTCTCCCAAAAAAAGATTTTGTCCCCAGTACTTACCTCAGAATGTGGCCTATTTGGAAATAGGGTCATTACAGATATGATTAGCTAAGGTGAGATGAAGTCATATCGGAAAGGGAGGACCCTTAACCTAAAAGGACTGTGTCCTCATAAGAAGGGAGAAATTTGGACACAGGGACAGAGACACACAGGGAGAACGCCATATGACAACAGAGGCAGAGATTGGAGTGTGGTTTCTATAAGCCAAGGAAGGCCAAAGATTGTTGGCCACCACCCGAAGCTGGAAGAGGCAAGAAAGGATCCTACCCACAGTCCCAGAGGGAGCACGGTCCTGCTAACACCTGGATTTTGAACTTCCAGCTTTCCAAACTGTGAGGGAATACGTTCCTGTTGTTTTGAGTCACCGGGTTTGTGTACTTCGTGGCAGCAGCCCTGGGACACTAAGACAGCTGGTTGATGCTGCACTGATGGGATGACAATGACATAGTGATGCTGCCAGCTGGTCAGTGAGGGTTGCTTGGGACTGTGCTTTGGCTGGGAAGGCACAGAAGAGGTGCAGACCAAGATGGAATCACCTCAGCCACCAGTCTAAAAGGTGCTTGCTCACATTCTGCAGCCGTGGAGTGGAAGACAACAGGAATGTATTCCCTTGCAGTCCTGACCCTGCTCTACTACTACCCCACCCAAACCATGCTTCTCTACTCTGTGAAGCTGGGTTGCGTTCCTTCACTTGTACAGCCCAAGCATGATCTCCCCAACTGGATGGAGCCCTTTGGAACCAGGAATCATATCTCTTCCCACCTTCCCTGGGTGCTTAGGGCATAATTTGTGTTTATTGCGCAAAGCCCCATGGAGGCATCCATCACATCTGTTCCACTTACTACTGCAGATCCAGTGCCTGGCACATCCTTGATGCTCAGTAGAGAGTTACTCTCTTATAAATGCTAAATTAATAAATACAGGCCATGTGCTGACTTAGTGAGCAAAAGGACTGAACCCCAGGTCTGTCCCTCACATGCTACTGATGCTCACTTTGGGGGTGGGGGACATCAGACCCCAGAGTGCCCCCAGAGTGTGATGTCAATCCCAGATTGCTCTTATTCTTCACATCTCAGATCAACAGAGTGGGAGGCAGTAGCAAGGGACTAGGCTGGGGAGGGGCCGTGGGCCTTTGCTCTTAACCCCATGACTCTGAGGCCCCCATCTTCTATCTGCTAAAAGTAGGAGCGTAGATGGTGGGTAGGAGGGAGGTGAGCCAAGGCTGGGTTCAGAGGTGGGTGGTGTGGCACAGTTGCCTGAGACAAAGGATGAAATTTGGTGAGATCTGGCTCCTCTGTATTGCTGTGACCTAGAGCATGTCTGAATATTCCCAATAAATTATCACTTGAAAATAACCACCCAAATGAAATTAAGGCAGCCCTGTGGCTAAGACCAGAAAATCATCAACATACAAATCAATAAATAGCAAGAGGGTCTTTCCACCCTCCCTCTGTTCTTTCCTTCTTTTCAGAGCAAAAACAGACCAAACACCCTCATCTTTCCATCCTGTGGCCCTGCACTCACTTGGAAATATATTGCCATCAAATTCATGCAGCTTTGCCTCATTAGGTTTTTCTATTCATTGTTGTCAGGACTTTCCACTTGACCACTGTGGCATTATTTCCTTGGTTGGGTATCTCAGGGGAGAAGTGGGCAGCGGTGAAGAGACCTTTGCTGAGAAAGAAAAAGGTCTAACAAGGAGCTGCTGTCCTGCATTACTGTCAGGCCCCTGCAGCCCCCAGGGAAGCAGCGCATTCTGTTTTACAAGGATGGTGGGTTGCAAGTCCTGCTCACCTGTTCCATTTGCCTTCCCTGCTCCTGAGCCCCTTTGGGGAAGGAAGGGGTTGCTGCCCTCCTACGATTGAACTTGAACTGGAAACCAGCTCCTTGTGAACTCAGTTCCCTCTGAGGGAGCTGTTGGCTCCCTCTCCTTCCAAAGGAAAATTTACTGCTCCAATTTTTACAATTTACATCTTTCATTTAATATTTCAGCCTTCTTTCCTCAAGGCTTCCAGCACAGCTCCTGTCAGGGGGGACTACTTATTTCCGAACCCTTTTTGCATTATTAGTTTCATTTATTATTTTTATGTTTTTTTTTTTACTGGGTCCATGTACATATCATTTCTCTGAGCTCCCTGGAGCAACCAACAATGAGCTGGAGACCATCATCTCTCAGCAGAGGGAAGCTTAAGATGCTGCTATGGGTCCTCCAGGGAAAATGGTTCTAGTGTGTGCATTTCAAATTAGCCCCGATTAACCCCTCATCAACCAGCCCCCAAATTTCCATGCAGATGGTGTCAAACCTTCTACTCCCCCTTCCTATCTGTTCCAGACAGCAGAGGACTTCAGGGGACAAATGTGGTGTTTTAACTTCTCAGAGAGCTAAAATGCCTTTCTCTCACACCCATTTGTCTTTTGGATATATTCAAAATCTGAGAAGACTAGAGTTTGAAACTCCACCATTGTTTTGGAGTAGAAAGGCAAACTGATTTTACTTTGTCTTTGAAAATTGTGTGATTTCCATAAAGTAAAACTGGAACAACAGCAGAGCAGATGTGTATTCTATGAGACTCAATAGGGTATTGCAAAGGAGCCCTGTTGCAAGGTTGTGCTTGCTGGAATGATCATTTCTAGATGTCCCCTGTCTTTTCAAAGCCCTTTGACAAAGTCATCTTCTAGACTAGTATTTAGCAGATGAATTTTGCGTTATTATGAATGAAAATGAATTCTTACTTGTCTTCTAAAGAAGTAAGGGTATTCCCTGGAAGCATTTCTGTTTCTGGGCAAGAGAATTGGTGAGAGCACTTAGAATACATATTCTGGTAATTTAGATCAGAAATTTGCTTTTGGAGGGGACTGGAGAGACCCAGAAGACTCACAGTGATTGTGTCATAGTCATGGGTTAGAAGCTCTTTGTTGGGAAGATGGCTGTCTCACCCTTACATCATCTGCTGTGATGTCTTAGCCTGGGCTTTATGTAGGGGGAGATGCCTTATGTTTGCTGATCGTAATCACTCCATTTGTCTCCATGTGGGTAAAGGCACTGGGGTGTCAGCCAGGAGGCGTGCAGACGCATGATGCATCTGAGGGGGCTGGCTTCTCCCAAGTTGGGAACAATTTTGTGACAGGTCCCATCATTAGCTTCACCGCTATCCTTCTGTTGCCAGGGCAGCTCCTAAGTCTTCCTCTGAACAGGCTCGCTGTGTTTGCTTGGGAAGCACTTAGGAAGCTCAAGGTTACATGTAGCCCCTTCTTTACTTCAAGCTGAGATGTTCACAAATCCAGCCATTCCTGGGCTCAGCTCTGTATACTATAAGACTCAGAAGATTTCAAGTTACCCTGGGAGACTGAAAATCCTAATGTGAACAAGTGTAGCTATACATGAAGATCGAGCTGAAGGAGAAGCTCATATTTACATATTTATACCCTCAAAGCACTTCCTCACCCATTACCTCTTTTTTATGTCCCATAGCCCATCAAAAATGACTCATTTTCTGTGTCACACTGGATCCTTTCAGAAAGTGCTCTTTGAAGTTAAAATACTTTTTCCCCCTATTCCTTGAGTGAAAAAAAAATAAGACTTTGCCCAGAAAGAGAACTGATCTTGCAAAATATGACTACATTTGAGTCAGACACACGGACGAAGAAGAATTGATTCACATTGCCAACACATGGTGTGTTTATTTCTTAGAGGTGATAGTAAATTAAGAACAATAAAAAAAGGAGAGATGTATTTTTTTTAATATATATCTTTTTGAAAAATACCGTGTGCTACTTATTAACCTCCTTGGGAATGGACTCCCATTGGCATTGAGGCTTGGTGGCGTGGTTGATGTCTGTTGCTCTACCCCCAGATGAATAGTAAGTCTCTGGAATGGTACTTATAGTCTGTAATGCTATTACCACTCGGTCTGCTGTGGGGTCCTTCAGTCATTTTTTCAATTAAAAAAGGCCCAATGCTCTATTAACCTTTTGTCTGCTGCTCCATCCTTCATACTGCCGTTGCCCTGAGATGACGAGCCATGTATTAAAAAAGGCATATATTACTGTAAGCCACCTCCAAGTTCTCTGTCATTAGAAAGATGAAGTATCATTTTTTCATTAAAAAATATGAGACAGTTTGTCATACTCACAACTGCTGGGCCTGCCTGCAAAAATCTCTTTGTTACAGGAGATGTGGGGTGACTCCCACCACTCAATGTCCTGTGGCCTGGAAACTCAACTGAGCCCCCTCCTCATGGAAGATGGGCCAGAGAAGGGTTTTGTCCTAAGAGGCAAAGCTGTGGCCTATTGACATTTTTTTCCTGACAGTGCTTGTAGGTGAACCACTGGCCTTGGTTTACCAGATGCTCAAGCAGTAAATAAAATTACACACTTCCCACCAAGTACAGCTGCATAACAAAACAAAACAAAACAAAACAAAACAAAACAAAACAAAACAAAGGGTGCCTTCTGAGCCCCCTTCCCACTTCCTCATGTGGGAAGCACAAAGTCTAGGACATCCGTTCTGTGCTGTAGATCTCTCTTGCTTCCAAGTCCTATAAGAAGTTGCCTGTCAAACAATCCTGTCAATTTGTCAAAGTTCTCAATGACTTAAAAGATAAGCAGGGCCAGGTGTCCAGACTCTGGCCACCGTTGTCCCAGATAATAGCTATTGAGGGACAGTGTCCTGGCTTCTAGTTTCCAGAACACTCAAGAACTGCTGTTTTTCACCCCATCCCAAACTAAATAAGGGGGAAAGGTGCTGAGACCATTTGTTTTTGGAAGTGCATCTTGGCTACGTTGACTTGGATATGGGGATAGGTTTGACCATGGCTGTTCTTAAAATCCCTTGTAAGGTGGCACATGCTGGATTTCCATGGAATGCTCTGCTTATCCTTCTGGCCAACCATATAGTTTGGGTCTGATCTAGTAGAGAAAAGTGATGGTTCTGACCCCTACCTCTCTGTTTCCCCCATCTCAGAGTCTCAGGGCCCTCCTAATCCCTCCAGCACTTCAGTCAAAACATACTGACAGGAAAGAGGCAAGTATCTCATTCAAGTCAATGAACATTTATGAACTGTGCTGATTGACACTATGACTAGCTTATGATTTCTGACCTCACTTGTGAATATTGAGAAGTGATTCCTTGATTCATTTCTAATTAAACACCATTGCTGGGCCATTTGTTAACATTTCCACAATCTGTTCTCCCTCCTCATGGAGGGGATAAAATTGTCACCTCCTGGCTTCCATGCATGTCACAGGAGGCAGTTTTGTGCAATGGTTAATAGAGGTACCAGAATGCTCAAACACAAATTCTGGCTGTAGTATTAGTTTTCTGCACTTGGAGGTCATTTCCTCACTTGTTAAATTGGTATATAACAGAATTTACCTCATGTGAAGATTAAATGAGATTACTACCATAAAGTCGGTGCCTGGCACAAGGTTAAGTGCTCAGCAAACTCTACCGCTATTATTTTCAGCTACTCACCATAACATACTTACCTCTTTAACCCTTATTAGGATCCTTTGAAGTAGGCATTTAATCCATTTTTTTCTTTACTGATGAGGAAATTAAGGCTCAAGAGTTTCAGTAACTTGACCCAGCTGTCCCAGCAGGTAAGCTGTGAAGCTGGTACTCACATTCAGGTCTGTGACTTCCCTGCTGGATTTCCTTTCCACCCTGTATTCTCATTGCATTTTCTTCCAATGTGTCTTCTTAAGTCTGAGGTCTTAAGTGCTCTAAACTCTCATCTCTTGCTTGAACTCTTAGTGGACGATATTATCTATTAAAAATGGGAGCCCCACCCCCACCCCTCTAAGGCATGCACTTGACTTCCTGGATGCCTCTCCGTTCTGCCTCGACCTCTTCATGGCCTTCAATCCTAACTCTACTCCATCCCAAGGTGACCAGCCATTGTGCTTCTTACTGTATCCCCTTCTGCTTCCTTCAGGACTTGACTCCAAGACTTTTCACTGTACTCTACTTGTCTCTGTATCTTCTGTCTCTCCCCCTCCAATGGCTCAGTCCCCTCAATTAAAAATGTCTCCAATTAACAAGAACAAGATCACCAACACTTCCTAGCCTCCCATTCAGTGGTGTGCTGGAGCTAACTGGTACCAGCATACAAGAGCTGATTGCCATAATTTCAGGAATACTGCAAGACCATTTACATCATGTTAGTAGATTGAAATCAGCCTCAGTGGGAGTATTCACATTATAGAGGTCAGAAAGTGCTGCAAATATTGGCAGTTTCAGTGTATGTGTGTTCCTTAGAGTTGTTAAGTTTACCAGCATATCACTGCTCCAACCCCCCTGTTCCCAACTATCAGCACATCTCTCCTTCCCTTTAAAAAAAAAGTTCCTGAAAGAGTGCCTGATACTTTAATACCTCCCTCTCCTCATATTATATCTATTATCTCCAAAGGCAGCGAAGCTTTTGTCCCCATTCTTACCGCCAAAGTCAGCAATGACCTCAGCCCATTTTTAACTCTGCAGCATTTGGTGCTGTTGACTTTCTCTCCTTGACAATCATGTCTCCTTTGGCTGATGTGACACTATCCTGGTTCCCCTGCCTCTCTGATCACTCTTTGTCCTTTCCTCTGGGTCCTAAGACCAATCTTATCTACTCCATGATGTCAAATATGACCCAAATTCTCTTGATTACCATAGAACATGCTTCATGTGCAACACATCACATCTCCCCAGCCCACTGGATTTTAGTGCAGCTATGTGGAAGAACTCAATGCATGCTCTAAGTGTCTCCCTGCTGTCCTGCCTCAGGGCTTCTTCTAAAGCTATGCCAGGCCCAGCTTGGGTGTAGGAAGTATGGAGGAGCTAACATTTCATGGGTGCAACCCTTAGCTGAGGGAGGATGTGAGTAAGTAGATAAATGCTCTAGCTTCCCATCTTTAAAGGGATCGTTCTAAAGTGGTTACTCCATGCATCCGCGTGGTTACTGAGACTCTCCAGTGAGACTGAGTCCCAGTTGCCCACTGAGATAAACAACTCAACAACATACCCATTATTGGCTTTTCTTAATTCCCTGTCTCTCTCCCCTGTTTCCTTTACTCCCTAGCATCACCTCTCAACTAAACTACCTACATCCAATCTGTGTCTCAGGTTCTTTAACCCCAATTAGAATACTCAATGGTTGAAATTTCAGTGCCAGACTCACTGAAGATCTCCAGACCTGTAACATCTGTAGAAGTATGTCATCACAAGATCAACATAACCCAAACTGAAACATTTTATCAATTTTTGCCCCTTCCCTATGTTGACTTCTACTTCTGTCTTTTCTGTACTCTGGATCACTCCATTTAGTATGATCCACTCAAGTTCCCAAACTAGAAATTCAAAGCAGAATTCTCTCTTACTTTGTCTACCGTACCAAAGTCTCCTAAGTTTGAAATGACTCTTGAATTTTCCGCTGGGCTTAGGATAAACTGGTAGCAAGTCCTCCACTCACCAGAGGCCCTTTCTTCTCCAACAAAGATACTATGTAAGCCTCCCCTTTGCATCCACAGAACAAAAGCCGCATAGATCTTTTGCAATTACAGAATGCTCTCAAGACATCAGAAATAGTATTTTTTTCTCTACCAGTATGTATACTGTAGCTGAGGTATTTTCTTTCCTATTCACTAGACGTGGATGCAGGCTCAAGCACTAACATCACAGGAATTATGGCTTAATTTTTTTTGGCTTAATTTGATAAGCTTTGTTTTTGAACTGCCAACCAACTGAAGAAATCATTTTTGTAATATGATAGATAATGACTTTAGCTCATTGGACCAGTCTCGTGTTTTTAAACTTCTGGGGTCTGGACCCTTCTTACCATCTCTGAGGCACTGGCAGGTGTTTAGGTTGAAGTGATAAATGGATGCATGTTTCTGATGCTCCAAAGCTCTAACTGCCAGGCACTACTCTATTTTCAGAGCCACTAGGCAAGAATGGTCTCTTCTTCAAACATCACTATTGAAGGGTGGCATCCTCCTCCTAAAATAGAATCTTACTGAGACAATGATATTCCCTCTCCCAGGAATTTGCAATTGGGATTCAAAGAGGTTGGTTCACAGGGTTGCCAACACTGGCCCTGACATAACACTGTTAGCCAATGTAGATGGTCTTGGTTAATGAGGCTGCCATATTTGGGCAGCCATTGTGAGGTGATGATCCGTGATTGACACTGACAGGCATGAGAAAAGCTGGATTATAGGAAAAAAGGTGCAGAGAGAAACAAGTGAGCACCCAAGAAAATCCAGGGAGAGGCACATTCTAGTTTTTTTTACATAAACAATGCTTTGATGAGCATCCTTACATGTGTACATCATTCTACATCTGTGATTATTTTTTTTTTATGAAGCCTTTCTACCAATGGAGTTTATAAGTCAAAAAATATTCACATTTTAAGGATTTTGATATATGTTGCCAAATGACCCCTGAAAGCCATTTTTATCAGTTTTTACGCTGCTTATAGATTATGTCTGGGTCCTTGTGCTCTTATGCTTCCTACATATTATCCTTTAAAGAAAAAATGGGGAATGATTCGAATGACATAAATGTACATTTTATGGAAAAGGAAGTAAAAATGGCTGTTTAATATATGGAAAGATGCCCAGACTCACTTATAATAGAGAAATGCAAATTGAAGCTATCTGGAGATACCACTTTTGCTCATCCATTTGGTAAATTCCAGAAGCTTGATAACGCACTCTATTGGCAAGGCTGTGGAGAAATAGGCACACTCATACATTTTGGGTGGGTATGTAAATTGATGAAACCTTTGTAGAAGGCAATTTGGCAACCTCTTTCAGAATTAAAAATGCATATATCCTTGGTCCCAGTAATTTCACTTCTTGGAATTCATTCTACAGTTACCCTGGCATATTTGAGAAATGACGTATGTTCAAGGTTATTCATTGTGGCATTGTTTGTAAGAGCAAAAGATTAGAAAATACCTAAGTAAATTATTGTACATCTATACCATGAAAAACTATTAATGACAAACAGAGGAGAAGCTCTTATTATACCCATATGAAAAGTCGTCTCATATGTATTGTTAAGAAGAAGAAGCTAGGTGTGAAACTGTACATAAAATATCCTATATTTCATTGCAAAGGGAGGAAAAAATGCATACTGATATTTGTTTGCATACATAAAATGGAAGTCTGGAAGGATACAAATATCTGTAACAGTGGTCACCTGTTTGGGGAATGGTGAGGACTAGGCAGATGGGGGACAGGAATAGGAGAGAGGAGACCATTCACCGTATTTTTTGTTTTCTGATTTTGAAACTATGTAAATATGCTCACTATCCAAAAAATAAAAGTGGGAAAAATACAAAAAACACTATTCCAATTCAAAATCTTAATTTGCCTTTAAAACTTAGTGAGTCTGAACAGTGTTTTCACAGGCTTACTGGCCGTTTATTTGCATCTCTTATTTGGGAATTATGCCATATATATATCTTTGCCAATTCTTTAAAAAAATTGAAGCATCATTTCTTATAGATTGTAAGTGCATCCTATATATCAAGTACACTAACTTCCATCTCTCATATATATTTCAAATGTTTTCCCAGTTTGTTGCATAGCATTTAAAATTTGAAACTATTTGATTTGATCTATCGGAGTTTTAAACTTTTATGAGGTTGAATCTGTTCTTTTATTTGTAAAACTTCCTTTGCCAATATAATTAGAAAAAATTTCCCCCTGAGTTAAGATATTCACCTAATTTTTTCAGGGTTCTTTTAGAATTATTTTCGTGAACAGTCTTGATTCTTTTGGAATTTTAAAAATGTAGTGTAGAAAGCCAGAATATAGCTTTTCTTTTTAGCAAATGGCTAAGCCAGTTGTCCTCAAACTAGTTATTGACTAAGCCATCGGATGCCTACTACCTTGAAATGCTGCCTTCATCATAGAGTAAATTATTTTTACCCATGGGTCTGTTTCTGGGCTTTCTCTTTTGCTTCTCCATTGATCTATCTGCACCAGACCAACCTGGCAGTCATTAAGAAACCACCATGTTCTTCTGAGCTTAGAGCTCTGTGCTTCCACATGGCATTTGTGTAGACCCTGGCAGGACCTGAGCCCTCCCCCACTAAATCCCCATGACATGCCTCATCGTATGCTCTGTTGGGGATGGCTGTTCTTGCCCTACACTCTCGTTGTATCTGAAAGGCATATTATTCTTCTCTGCCAATCCATGAGCTTTCCAAGTATCTTCTATTTTTTACACTTCTCTCATGTGCCTACCATCCGGCAGGGCACACAGCTTCAGTTGTGAAACAACGGAGAATCTACTAAACTCCAATTTGGCCACTTACTAGCATTTTTATGTTACCTGGGGTGGGGGGACAACAAGGTATCCAGTCTGACTCTCAGAATCTTTGCCATCCAAAATGAAGATAATAATCCTTACCTCATCAAGTTAGTATGAGGATTAAACCAAATAATACTCTTAAACATTCCTGGCCCAGGCCCTGGTATATAGGAGGAGGCCCTCAGTAAAGTTTCATTTACTCATTCATTCAAGGTTCTCATTCATCAAATATATATGAATGTTCTGATTGATTCATTCTGTCCTTCATATCACAAGCTTGGCTGTGCTGAATTAACTTCTCCCATAATGGCTTCCTAGGCAAGGGACTAGGCAAGCTTGCCGATGGGTTCTAGATGGCTCAAAGCCAGATTAGATCCCATACCCCCTCCAATTGCGGTTTTGATTATTTTGGGGAGTCCATAGAGAGGACAGGATAAAGGGCACTGAGTTTAGTGAGGAAGTGGGAGGCTCTGATATGTGTATGTACATATCATGTGCATATTATCCACATGTAGATATATACACACTCATATATGTACATGTATTTGTGTGTATATGTGTACATATATGTTTATGTATTATATGCTTTGTTTTTTGGTTATATGCCTTAGGTTTTTTGGTTTGTTGCTAGTGGTGGCCAGGGTTATACATGTTTCAGAGATTCAGAGAGAGAGAGAGAGAGAGAGAGAAGGTTTGAGGTGCTCCCAGGTAGGCAGTCTACTTTAGTTTTCTTTCCAGCCCCCTCACTTTTGTTTCTCCCTCCTACACCTTCAGCCCTTCCAGAAGACTCTGAACTGCTATCTGGCAGCTCCCAGAGCTTCTAGGCTGAGCTGTCAGTAAAATTTCCCTTCTCCTGAAGAGAATCTGCCAGTGTTATGGAAGAGGGTGGGGAAGTGGGAAGAGGTACATGTGTCAAATGTGAATATGCATGAAATTCATGAGGAGAGAGAGCAGGACTCCAGGGCTGCAGGAGAGCCTCCCCTGCCATCCCCAGGCACCATTGGTTTCTCCTCCTTTAGCTTCCTGCAGACACTGCTCACTCCCCGATTCGGCTCCGAAATGGTGTATCTGCATATCTGTTTTCTCAGTGGGCCCTTTAATGCTGAGGGTTGATTATTTTTACCCCCACTCCCACACCATCCCTAGCATAGTGCCTGGACTATAGTAAACCCTCAATGAACACCTGCTGTATGGATGAGTGAGTGAATGAGTGTTCTGTAGGTTTTGTTGGTCAGTAGTGAGTTGTGTACAATACTGTATGATCATGTCACTCACCTGTTATGGTGTGTGGCCTGCATAGGAATACGCTGTACCCCCTGAGTGAATCAACTGACCTGTTCCTGCATGTCCGTGCGGCTGCTTTGATTGTCCTACCTTGCATGGGGTAACCATAATGAAGCGTTGCGTCCTAGCAGCTGGACTGTATGAGGTCGAAGACAGTACAGGTCTGCATTGTCTGCACTGCCCTGCCCCCACCAAGATGAAGACTCTCCTTTGCAGTTCACAGTAGTTTAAAAATAGGGGTTTTTAGAAGGAGATGGATGAACAGGTGTCAATCATGTATCCACTACCCACGTGCCCCTGGGCAACAACTTCACTGCTATTTTCAGTACCTTTCAAGTGGGAGATAGAACCCATCTCAAAGGATTGGTGTCGAGATTAGGAGAAATAACATGTGAGAAGTGGTGACCACCAGGCTAAGCATACAGCAGGTACTCGATAAATGCTAGCAATTATTACTAAGCTACATCAAACTGTAACTGAACAGTTATGTTGGAGGATATGAAAGGAGAAGAGAGGAGAGAGAAATAAGACCAGTTGCTGAGCTTCACCTCTCCAGCTCTGTAAAACATACTGTGTTACTTGTAAGGCATTTGAGTCTTTGGAGGTCCTGGGGAAGCGAGGTAAATAGAGGAACAGGGCTCTTTTCCCGGCCTGTAATCATAGCACACGAGAGCTCTCAACTAGGTCACTGAGTGAGACTGTTTTCTGCTCTCTCTGCTTTTGGATCTGAACAAAGTTCTGGAGATAGAAGGATTTTCATATTGATCACTCAGTGCACATTGATTGAACACCTACCGTCTGCCAGAGGATATAAAGAGGAATTGGATTCAGTTCTTGCCCCCCCCCCACGAGTTCCCAACCTACTTGCAGAAACAAGGTAAGACTCAGAAAAAGTTATATCTTAATTCAAGAGTTGAATCACAGCTCAAAACATCCCCCGTGAGGTCAGTGCATGGCTTTTGCCTTGTGAGGAGTGATAAGTACTCTGTTCCAGAGGAGGGAGAGACCCAGGTGGAGGGGCTGCTGAAAGAAGTTGTCCCAGACAAAGAGGCGTGAGATGGAGTCTGGACCCCAAGGAGGAGAGTCTCCTAGGGAGAACCTGGGAGAAATGGAAGCTGTTTTCTGGTGGCAGTGAGTAGACCAGTCTGAATGGAAAGGAGGGTTCATGTAGGAGGAGAGAAGCCTGGGTGGGCAAGCCTGCAATGCTGAACCTGAGCATCTAGAAGGCATTTGGAACCACGGACAGCTTTTGAACAGGAAAGCGACACCATTAATGTGATGTTTCCAGATTTTCCATTTAAGACTGTCTGGAGCGTTCACACCATCCCTGGGAATATGAGACCCACACTTGGAAGAAGCTGGGCATCCCAGCTGGGGTCTTTGCCTGTGCCCCTAGAACTGCTAGGGGCTGGTTGCTACTCACTCACCCTTAAGTCCAGTTTTCTCAGGAGCTGCTTTCTAAAATCTTCTGTGGCTAAAAGATCCTGGTTTCATTTAATCCTCACCACAGTTCCCTGCAAAGGGCAGAGCATGAGTCCCTTGCCCAGTAGGTTAATGTCAGTTCTGGGACTGACGGGCGCTCACATCCAAGTTTTCTGAGCCCAAGTTCGGGGACACTGGCTCCTACTGACCCAAGCTACTTCACGGAGCCATGACTGGTCCTGAGTGTTGACAACGAAAGCTCGTATGAGCTGAAGTCTTTGCCTTTAAGGGAATTTTACATAACCAGAATATGAGCCATTTTCCCAAGACTTGCCCTTAAAATAGCTAACAGGCATTTAGGAAATGACTCAACTAAGAAGCAAGACATCAAGGCACTTGAGGAAAGATTGCCTTCAATCCCTCCCTTGCCCAACAGGCTGAGGCTTGGCTCCGTGGAGTGGGACCAGTGAATGGCGTGTGGGAGCCAGGCAGACAGTTGGCCATACGGACCGCCAGCGGGGGTGACCCTGTCCGGGAGGCCTGATGGCAGAGAAGGGATGTGTTGCTGGGAGCACACGGTTGCCATGGAAATGACTGACTGGCCAAGAGCCCCAGAGCTCTCCTGACCTGCCCAGGAAAAAGCACATTTCAACCCCTTTGTGGCCCTTTCGGAGCAGGTCTGGAGACCATCCAAGAAGCTGAATAAGTAGGGACGTAAGGAGGCAGCAGCCCAATTTGGCAATTAGCCCGCATCAGGCCGGGCAAGATGGATTTTCAACTTCAAGGAAATTGGCAAGAGGAGCGGAGGGAACCCTTACATTTTTCTTTCCCATTCTGGGTCTCTTTCCAGTGAGTTGAAAAATCTATTTTGTGAAATATATGGGTCCAGAAAGAACCCAAAACTAAGGAGAGTTTTTACCATTTGATATATTGTCGCCTTTATTTAAAATGATGAAAGAGAGAAAATGTTTTTCAGAGTGACATCATTTATCTTATGATAATCAATGAGACCCTCATACGCTAATGTATTAAAGAAAACATTTACGTTCAAACCAGGCAAAAATGCAAGAGGTCTTAGAGTCCCCCCGAGGCTCCGAGGGGAGACGCCGGGGCCCTCCTGGCTCTCCTTCCTTTGGTCGGTCGTGTGGGTGCTGTGATCTTCTGGACACTCTTTGCGGCCTGTCAGGGTGGCTGCTCACCGAGAAACCCCACAGCCGGTTGCCCCTGGCTCTCCCCCAGCTCATACCGTCGTAAATATGCTGAGACCCACTTGACACCCTCTGCGTGGGGCTGACCTAGGTCATCGCCACGAGTCGCGGGGCCAGGCCACCTCTGCCCGCTTCTCCGGGGCTCCCTTCCTTTCCAGGGAAGCCAGGCAAGCAGGTGCGATTCTCCGGGAACTCCTCCACCCATAGGACCCGGGACTGGTTTCCCTTCCCTGCTGTCCAAGGCCCGGGTTGCCTGTTCCTGTGCTCACATGGACGGCCGTGCGGCCCAGAGCAGGTGTTCGGGACCCGGCGCTCCCTCCGTCTCCCACCTGCGCCCACCAGCATCTGCCAGGAAGGTCACTCCGGGCTACTTTTCCATTTTCAGCAATTTCCGACCCAGTTCCCCTTGCAGATGCCTCACATGCTGCGGAAAAGCTGCAACACGGGTCCATTTGCCTTCCCATCCTATTCTCCTATTCTGTTTGGAACAAGAAGGCTTCAAAGCTGGTTTAGCCTTCTGTGGAGGCAGAGGAGTCCTTATCTATTTTTAGTTTAAGATTTCTTTATTTAAATATAGAGAGAGCACCCGAGTAGGGGGAGGGGCAGAGGGCCAGGGCGAGAGAATCTCAAGCAGTGCTCCCCGCCCCCCACCGCCCCGCCCCAGGACCCTGAGGTCATGACCTAAGCCAAAACCAAGAGCCGCTGCTTGACCCCTGAGCCACCCAGGTGCCCTTGGGGTCATTATCTTTTTGATTGTGATCTGGGAATACTGGAAGACTCCCTGCCACCAAATATCCTCCCGAAATTTCACAGTGCCCTAAGCTCCACCATGGTGGGCTCTGCATCTAGATCAAGTATTGCTCGCTTGCTTTCTTAAAAAAAAAAAAAAAAAATGTGTGTGTGTGAGTGTGTGTGTGTGTGTGTGTGTGTGTGTAGGGCTCTCTATTCTTGAGAACGTCTAGGCACCTTCTTGTAACGTGCAAGACCTCTTGAAGGCAACACACTGAGTCTGTAGGCTCAGAGGGCAAGTGGGCGGGCAGGTGGTTTCTCCCTCCCGGGACTAGGGCAGTAGAACTTCGTCTTTAGTCCCCTCTCTGAGTCCTAGGGGTCATCTGAGGATCCTGGGACACGGTGGACATTTCTGGCAGCCTCTTCATAATTGATCCCCTCAAGAGGCCTGTGGTGGAAGCAGGGGGGAAGCTGAAGCCCTGGGATGAGCAGCTGCAGGGGGCCCCACAGCTAGAGAGTGCCAGGGCCAGGACGGTGGCCTCTTTGACCTCCCCAGTGGCAGACCCCCCGAAGGAGGCGGGTGGCCCTCCTCTGTGTTGGACCTCCTCTGATGCAAGGGCTGGTCAGCCAGGCCCCCTCCGCACCCCCTCCCTGGAGCTTCCACCGGACCTGCCCACACCCCCGCCGTCGCCCTGCGGAGTGGCAACCGCTGTCCCAGCCAGCAGCCAGCTCTTTGTTCCACACTAACGAAGCATGTTCTAGGGGGAGCTGGGGGTTCCATTTCGATTTTCAGGACCTACGAATAATGCTCCACAGCACATTGTTTGCTAGAAATTACCCAGAGTTCAGCTCTTCCGTGCTCATTCTGCTATACGGAAAGAAGCCACAGTAACAATCGATGGGTTTTCCATGGTCTCTGAATGTCCACTAGCTCTTATTTTGCTGGCTTTATTTTGCTTATGCAGTCCCAGCTGTGATTATCAATATGTGCATTCAAACCGCTCCTGGCTCTGATTGTAGCAACCGTAATAAGATTTTGGGGGGAGGGGGAGGGGTTGTCGATCTACCACTCTGTGACAAGGTTACAGTCTCTGGATTGAGGGAGCAGAGGAGGCAGGGAGAGAGCGCCTGTGACAGAGCTAGCTGTGAGGTGAGGAGGGAGGAGGGAGGAGGGCGGAGGGAGGAGGGAGGAGGGAGGGGAGGGGAAACAGCGCAGGGCCCACAGCAGCCGGGGTGATGCTGAGAGCCACTCCGTTTCAATGCTTTGAGCAAACTCGAGTCCTAACACATCCATCTCTGAGCTCAGATTTTTGCATTCACAGACCAAACCCCTTTCTCCAGCACTTCCCTGTTACACTCTCAATCCTTTAAATAGTCGGATGAAACCAGTGAGTTGCAAGATAAATTAACATGTTCAAGCAATTACCAAGGCTTTATGATAATGCCGGTACAAGGGGCTTAAGCGTGGAGTCTAGAGGAGAGAGAAACGAACTTCTGAATCCCTCACGTTGTCTTTAAAAGTCTTACAGTGAAAGGAAAAGATTTTCCAGGTGGAGTGGGAATAGGGGTGGAGGCTGTGCCACCAACTGATTTGCAGTTCCCAAGCTAGTCTGGAATTTCTTTCAGATCTTCAATCGGACCCGTCTTTCTTTATTTAGTAAGCACCTTCATATTTAATTTTTTTTAATTTGCAGATGTTTTTATTTAACCCTCTGGTAACTCACACTAAGCAAAATTTTAGATTTATGATGCTCTTGGATATTCAGAGTTTGCCAATAATTTGTCCAGGATCCGAGGTGGGCCTAAAAGATATCTTGAAGTGTGTGAGTGTTGTGTATACGTGCATGAATATTGCTGGTGGGAGTTGTAATTCGAGTCAGACACGGCCATAGGAGACATGCAGAATTCAATCAGTTATTATATTTAATATCCATACAAGTTGCAAAGCCCTAACAGAGGGGAAGAATAAAAAATAAATCAGAATGGAATGGAGTGGCAAATAGATTATTGAACCCAATCAAGTATGTGGTTACCTGAGGAGAGGTTACAGACACTGCATGACTTAAAGATTATCTGAATCATAACCCGAGGAGAACCAGGACTACAGGACCATCCCATTCCTAGAGTTTCGCAAACCATGAATAGTGACCGGAAACGTGGTTTTAGCGTGGATGCTGGAGTGGCAGACGAGAATCTGATCAATTTATGCTTAATGCCCCTAGTTGTTTAAGGAATCACAGCCTGTAGAGGGGGGCGGGGGAAGCCTGGCAAAGTTATGCCCCCCAAATTTATTTCAGATGACAAAAACTCTTTCCTTAGAATGCAAGCATATTTTAACTCCGGGCTTTTTAAAATTAAAAATCAAACTGTTAGCATTGGCATTTTGTTTTAGGAAACTGTGCATATATGGTATCTTACCTTTGCAATATTTAAGAGAATGTGTCTTCTGTAAGAAAATTGTTAAATTTTGTGATACTAGCTTAAAATGTGAACTGAGTAATTCATTAGACTTGTGCTCTTATGTGGAAATCTTATAAAATTAACAGACAGGGTTAAAACAGTCAGAGAAACTTAAGGTTTACCATACTCCTATGTTTAATTTATTAGATTTATAAGGATGTAAGTAGCTGGGAGGTTTTTGTTTATTAAATCAGTCAAATGAGGTACTTGAAAAGGAAATAGGACATTGTAAATTTATAACTGCCATTTAAAATGTTTAAAGGAATTTAATTAACCAAGTTTATAAATGGAATCAACCATGAATCAAAGTGTCCCTTAAAGTGGTTGTTAAAATTTGTGAGACTTCCATATAGAAAAATGAGATTTATAAGTGAAATGTAAAAGCCCAAGTTAGAAACAGGTTTTTAAATTTGGCTCTTTAAGGAGAAACAGTAGAGCGGAGCTAGTCTCCGCCTGTCCCATCTCCACCCCTTAAAACACACACACACGCATGCACAATGATTTTGTGTGGGTGTGTATCATGGCCAACCAATAAATCTATTTTTATGCTAATCATCTTCAAATGTGAAAGACAACTGTGCTCTGAATTACGGTGTTGTAAAGCTTGAAGAGGCTGTGGTTATCATCCCTAATCAAACTCCCCTATTTTACAAATGATGGAACTGAGGCCCAGAAATCATTGGCGACTTGCCCAGGTCCAGATCTGAGTGACCTCATCATAGTCTACAGGTGAGACTTCAAGGCTCATTCTGTCAACCATACTGCTTTGCTGGCTCCAGGGTATAGCAAATAGGCTTCCCTTTTGGGGTGATGAAAATGTTTTGGATCTAGATAGAGGAGCTTAGTTACCGTACAACAATGCGAATGTATCAAATGCCACTGAACTGTACAGGTTTAAACTGTTAATTTTGTGTTTCATGAATTTCACCGAGATTTTAAAAAAATATATATCTAAAAAAAGAATATGATGAGAATAAATCATGGCAAAGCCCATTATTCACTGTACAGGAATAAATCCACTTGAGCAGCATTTACCCCCAAGGCCAATGTTATTAATTCAGTCCCCCAATATCGTGGTGGTCTGCTGTACAACACTGGGTAAATAAGGCTCTACGTATTGGCTTTTATCTCTCTTCAGTTTTAAGACAGGCACTGTTGTTTCCAGGGCACTGTAATGTCGAGGAATTATGTTTAAGCCATCCTTAACTCCTCCAGCCCACATTGATCTTTCCCTTCTCTGAAACTCCAGCACTCACTGCCTGAACCAGATGATTTAGAACTTAATTATGTTCCATCTTGTGCTGTTCTTTAATTGTTTGATGTAGGATAATCTTGTCTTGCAAGAAGACTCTAAGAACTTTGAAGTTAGAGACTCTGCCTTATATTCACTTATTAATGCTTTCATGCGCACATTCAATAAACACTGCTTACCAGCAATTATGTGCCAGGAGCCGGGGGTGCAGAGGACGGCATGTTGCATCACCTGGCAACAAGGGGTTCGGGGTCCGAGGCCCAAACCCTTAGTTGGGCTTTGCGAAGACCTTGGTGATTTGCACGCTAGCGACTCCTCCAGCCTTATCTCTCTCCATTTCAACATCAGCAGCAGCAGCATCCATCGTCCCAGGTCCGACTGTATCTTTCATAGGCCTTCATACCTCACCCAGCCCTCTCCTTCCGTCCTGTGCACATGCTCTCCCTTCACCCTGCCGCCCTCTTCCCTCCCTTCCTTCTTCCCCATGGGCTTCGCCCCCTGACTAGGGCTCACCCCTAAGGCTTAGCTCTGACATGGCTTCTGTCTCACAGAGCTCCACTCCATCAAGAGCTCAGGAGCCCTACTGCACCCTCTGCTCCCCTTTGCTGAAGTTCTTACCACCGTGTGTCAGAAATTCCGCTTCCTCGTCTGCATTGTCTTTTGTCTTCGGGACTCACTGCTCCGTGAAGACAAGGACCAGGTCTGTGTGCCTGTTACTGGCATCCCCAGGAAACACCTGTTGAGGTAACTGAATCAGATCCCAATGAAGATACATTGCGCTAAGGGAAAACTAACCCACCTGGAAGGTTACCCATCTCTGAAAGCTGGAAACCATCCCCTTCCCAGACGAATGGTTGCACGGACCAGCTCCTTGAGTTTTTTTACTCTCACCTGCAAGAACTCTCTAGCATGGTGGGGACACTTGGCCCTGATTGTGACAACCTGAAGGAAACCTGGAGGTCCAGAGTGAAGTGGGCCTGGAGCCCAGGAAGACCCATGAAAGAACTGACAGCCTGAGCCCAGGAGAGGGTGAGCTTGCAGGGGGGTCTGGGGCTGGAGAGCTGAGGGCAGATACTCAGTTTGACCTACTGAGGAGTTCAGTGCGGGGCCTCCTGCACCCGCAGTTAGCTTTGGGGTGCCCGGGAGGGGCTCCTGCAGTAAGCGGGCAGCACTGTAGAGTTTTATAGCCACTGGCTGACAGTGTTGTCACTCCCATCTTGTGCACTGGGGACAAGGGGTGGGGGGCTTGGCAGGTTCCAACTACAGCAGTGCCTAACATGCATCGCGACCTTCCAGGCTAGCTGCACGCAGGTGCTCAGCCTTGCGTGTGGTTCCAGCAGAACCAGAAGGCTCAGGTTTCCCCAGAATGTTCTCTCACTCCAGAAAGCCCTGCCCACCCACCTTGGGTAGAGCTCCCTCCCTTCAGCTCAAGGCTTGGACGCTTGTACAATGCTGATGTCTCACTGGGTGGATGGAGGACAAATGAGAGATCCGGAGAGACAGGGCTCGAGGAGGGTGTGCTGGGAAGAAGCCAGGGGGAGATGCCAGCAGCCCCAGCAAGCCCTGGGAGGAGGGAAGAGGGCACCGAAGGGGGAGGCCTGAGCGGCCCTGGGTGGTGACCAGGCACTGCCTCCGTGGAATTCAGTGACATTTGCCTCTGGCCCCTCCCCGCCCTCAGTTGGCCAGGAGGAGCTCCTCACACTTGCTCCCAGGGTTACTGTATTCCGGGAGGCCAGTGCCCAGGTGGGGGGGTCTTCCCACCAGGGGCAGAGCGTGATTCTGGCCCAGGAACCCCCGAGCCAGGCCCCGAGTTCCAAGCACCCTTCCTAGTTCAGAACCTGGGCCAAAGGAATGAGGTAACAGGACTGGCTCTCAGCAGCCAGAGCCGGGCTTTCTTCAGGACGAGGGGCCGTGCCTTGCCCGGCACAGAGGGAAGCCTGCCAGACATGCCCTGTGGCCCTGCTGGGCCTTGCAGGGACAGAGGGCGACCTTCTGCGTCCCTACCCAGGCCCTGGACTCTGCCTGGCTTGCTGTTCGCGGAGGGGGAGCGGCATGAAGGTCGCCAGCCTAAACCCCCTCACCACCAAATGGGGATTTTAAGTCGGCTTCTTAATGCCTGGTCCTTCCTATTCCAAATTACTGCCCACCTCCCTCTGTCCTGGGGCCACGGAGTCAGGGGTTTGTCCCCACGTACTGTTAGCAGGGCGAGTTGCTTCAGCGAGTGGCAGATTTACCTAGAGACGTCCTCTGCCCTCAGAAGCCAGTTAGACAGCGGCTTCTCCCTGCCGCGTCTCCACCTTCCTGACTATTATATTGGTGGGGAGATCAATGGGCCCAACAGAAATTTTACTGATCTTCCTTCGTCTGTGGGGCATCTTGCTGCCCCTGCATCCCGCCAGCTGTGGATGTAACCCTGGAGCTGGCTCCAGAGGGAAGCGAGTGTGGGACAAGGGACTACCAGCCCGCGCCAGAGGGGCCTCCTCTTGGCTTTGTCAACATTACACTGGAAGGTATCACGACATGTGCCTCTACATCACGGATGTCAGGGATCAGTAGGCCCCATGGGAGGTTGGCAGGTGGGAGATGGGCAAACTAGAGGGAAGATAAAAGCTTGGCTCCGCCTAACTGGTCGCCAGAACTTTTTGTTTTAAATTTCCCTTATCACATACCCACAACACAGGGACAAATGTTCATCTGTTTAATGTCTGTCTTTCCCCACAGTGAGCTCCACGAGGGTAAGAGCCTGAATGAATGAATGAATGAATGACTATGAAGGTAATGGGGAGAGATGTGGGACATGAGGACTCAGCTCATTTCATGCTTTTATGTAACAGAAGCCGCTATTTTAAATTGAAATGTACTCATACAGCCCCTGAAATACTTATCACAAAGAATGAAGTGATATCAATACAAAAAAGAAGCCATTAAGTCCATGAATAATTTAATCG
Organism: Canis lupus baileyi; assembly: GCF_048164855.1. Taxonomy (NCBI): domain Eukaryota; kingdom Metazoa; phylum Chordata; class Mammalia; order Carnivora; family Canidae; genus Canis; species Canis lupus. Next base: position 19,402,114 of record NC_132838.1, read on the forward strand.
TCTTGGGATAATTTGTCTCCGCATTGGAAATTTGGATTAATTGCCTTTGTGCCCAAACTGACTGAAATGGCTCTGTTTTTTTTAATTGTATGTAGACGTTGCTTCTGGCCTACGTAGATACATCCTGGGGAGGGCTGTCCACTCTCTGAAAGAAACTCCTGATCTCAATCTTTTGGAGAAAAGCCCTTGGAGAGCGTTCAGTCCTGGTGGGGAGTAGTTCGGCCGCAGCAGAATTCTGGGAATGCCAAGTGGGTAGTTGCAAAGATTTGACCCCGATGCCCTGCACAAACCTAGCAGCCACCTACTGCAAAAGCCCACCAGGATGCAACTGTTCTGTAGATGGGTGCAGGTCTCTGGTCCCAGCCCTTCTCTAGCTCCTGCAGATGGCCATCCCCCTTCCTTCTTCCTTCCAAGTGGGGTCACCCGCTGACCCAGCGCCCGGAGATTGGGCCTACTGCCCATGAATTATTTTCCAAGAGTGGGCACATCACTTTTTCGTGGCTGTTAACCATCTCTGAATAGGGCATTTCAACAGATTAGTGCTTCTCCTGACCAACTAGATTCTTGCTTAGAAAAGCAGCATTAAAGTTGCCCAATGGCTCCTGAATAAACATGAGCCCTGGATGAATTCCTTTTCTTTCTGTCCAGTCTTGCATGCCAGCTCTCATATCTTCAGCCCTCCCGTTTCCCAGGGATGAGCAATGGCGGGACTCCAGTGCAGGTGGGCGGGCACCCATAGAGGGTCACCTGGATGAGACCCAAAGGGTCCACTTACCCTTTGGGGCTTGGACCTGTGGCATTTGAGGTTCCTGCCTCCACCTGTAGGAGGCTTCTGGGTCTCTAGCAAGACTGTAGCAAGGCTCAGTCAGACCTTCCAGGAACCAGCTCAGCGGCTCACCTCCCTAAGTGACAGTCGCTGGGGAGGGATGGGCACAAGTTTAGGAAGAAGAGGGGCATGTGAAAGCAGCCCCTGTGAGGAACCCATGGGGATGAAGGTACCAAGAAAGGCCAAAAGGAACAGAAGAGTAGCCCCAAGAGTATCCTCCTCCAGAGGAGGGTCAGAGCACCCCTGGGGACTGGGAAGGCCACCTACCTGAGTCCTTCCCTGGATGGCCCAGAAATTGATACTCCCTGGATCAGAAGGATTTCAAGTTCAAGAGATTAATCATGGTATCAACAACTGAGCACACACTGCTGCCAGCACCCATCCCATCTCCCATCAGGGCACCACCGCTCCCCAGCTCCCCCCAGGTTGGTGAAGACACGTCTTTAAAATGTCACAGGTTACATCCCATTCCTGTTCCGCTCGAGTTCCCCCTTTAGCCTCTTTTGCCCTGAGATTTATTATTCTACAGCGATTGCGTTGAATTGCATTTGAAATCAATTAGCACAGGTACTCAAAGATGAATGCTTAGGCTCTGAAGAAGGGCGATGAAAACATACCATTTAAATAGAAATCAATTTTCCTTTCATGTATTTCTTCCTTGCTGCTGCCCCAAAATTAATAGTTTTTAGATATTTGTGTGTAAAGGGGAGACTTCTTTCACATAAACCACTTCCGCCACCGCCTCCCCCCCGGCTCCTCACGCTTGCACTGTAAGGCATAATCCCCAGCTGGTAATGTCACCGTTTAGCTGGCTCCACGGAGAAGCAAGCACGGCAGCACTGGGAGCCTGCTTAGCATGGGGGGGGGAGCTTTTGTGTTTTGTCAACAGCAGTTACAGTGTGCAAGAGGCAGCCATTCGGTGGCCACATCACATGTCAGAGCAATAGACAATAAAGTCCCTACAACCCACCCAGCCTTCTCTGTGCCTCAGTCTTAATCTGAGATCCTGAGGAGGACAATTAGACTCTTGCAAGTGCCACTCTAAGGCAAGTGTGGGTGTCAGAGTGGCTGCAAAGAGGAGAAATAAGGAGAGAATGGGGCATTGGAGCCAAGGGTAGAGAGATAGTCAAGTTAGAGGTGCGTTAGCTCTGATCTGGTTCCTCCCTCCTCCTTTTCTACTTGCCTCCTCCCGGAGAGCTCAGGCACTTCCTGTGTCCCAAGCATTGGGCTAAGTATTTTCCGTGTTCTTTCTTGAACTCCTCCCCAGCTGGGTGAGGAGGGTGCTACCCTTATGCCCATTTTAAAGATGAGGAAACTAGCCCAGACAGGTGAAGTAACTTCCTCTAAGGTTGTGAGGGTTCAGTGAATGGGTGCTCAGCTATTTGGTGAAATAGGATTCTGGATGTATACGTGAGGGCACTGCTGGATGAGATCAGCATCTGACCTAGTAGACTGAGTAGAGCAGTGTGAGTGGGTCCCATCCCAGGAGGTGTACTACATAGAACCAAAGGCTGAGTAAGAGACATAAGATTCAAATGCGGTTGTAAGAAGTAGCATAGGGAGATCCCCTGGACTTCCTACCAGGTCTCCATAATAGTAGCATATTGCAGAACTGTAGTACGATGTCACAACCAGGATATTAACACCGAGAACCATTCCTTTTGTTTTCTTTTCTTCAAAGAAAAACATACAAATTGAACCTCAGTGAAGGGTAGTAAAGTTCAGATCTATGATTGTGACCAGGGCATGTATTCACCACACTTGGCTTCCTATTACAAAATGGCTTCCCTAGATCTGATGTCTACATTTGTATTTTAAAATTTGTGTTTTCTGTAGGCTAGCTCACTGTATTGGTGTGGGTGGTGGTGGTAAATAAAGAAATGAAAGAAAAATGGCGATTGCTGGCAATTTGAGACAGCTGTGTGGCTGGCTGGGCTTTCTAGGCCGTTGCTTCAAGCTGGCTGCTGCTGCTCATGCATAGGCTGATGCGAACTCAAACGTTGGACTTTTGAGGCAGGTGCCATGTCTTCTCAGGGGAGTGACAGGCCCGCTAGATGGGTGAGCAGGTCTCCCTGGGTGTGTGTCCTCCCTCCCCTCCCCGACGTCACCCTCCAAGGGCAGAGAGGGCTCAGAGGGCTCTGACCCTTTGCCTTTAATCTTAGACAAGTTGTGGCCTGGCGGAAGAAGAGCAAGCAGCCTCATTGGGGTGCTCTGGACTCTGGATTCTAAAGGATCTGACCAACCTTCCCCCAGTTATATTCCCCCAAAGTTGGGGAGGTTAGGTGGATACACCATCTTCCTTTAAGTGTTTTAGAACCCATCATGGGAAGAATCTATTGCAGGTGGGGTTGATCGTTCTCACTCTTCACTGAGGTTCAATTCATATTTTTCCTTCCAAAAAGTGAAAGGGGCATGTTAAGCTTTGGCTCTCTGTGGGAGTTTTAGATATCTTTTTTTTTTTTTTTTTTATGCTAGAACTTTAAAATGTGCTCCTTTAGTTGTGCTTCCAAGAACACATATTTCTCTCCTGCCAGCTCTTTCCCAAGCATATTGAATGGAGCATTTCTGTAATTTCACTGCAGAATGTAATTATTGTTCAGTTCCATTTCAGATACATCTGGCACTCATTTTCTGTCTTCATCCTCCCTCATTAAAACATGTCATAAAATGAAGGGGTTGGCGCAAGTGGGAAGAAAAGCATCTGGGGACCCAAAGGCAGCCTCTCTTCATTAAAAATGTGTCGGGAACCCTGTAGGAGAGCCCAGGGAGGCACTGGTTGGAGTTCTGGGCTTGTGAAATCAAACTATAGAAGAACTTAGGGCTTTATCTGCTATGGATGGTAAAGACTGAGTCAATTCATTGGGCTCACCCTGACCTTAACTTCCTGTAAAACTGACCATTGTATCTGAACCTGAAAAAGTATTGACATGCCTATATTTTACAAAGCTGAACCAATTCTAGGGCCAGGCAGCATCATACAGGAGTCCCACTGAAATGTTGTAAGGGTCCTTCCATCCTTTGCTGGGAGGCATGACCTAAAATCTAAGATAAAACCAGACCCATATGGCTAAATGAAAAAGGCTGACAGTACTGAGTGTTAACAACAATGTAGAGCAAATGGGACACCCATTTGTAGGGATACAAAATAGCCCAGTCACTTTGGAAAAGTTTAGTAATTTCTTATAAAGTGTATACTTGTTGTGAAAACAATTTTAAAAAGAAAATATTTATTTATCTGAGAGAGAGAGACAGAGCACATGAGCATGAGGGTGGGGCAGAGGGAGAGGGAGAGAGAGAAGGTCAAGCAGAATGCTGACTGAGTGCAGAGTCCTACATGGGGCTCGATCCAATGACGCTGAGACCTGAGCCAAAACTAAGAGTCAGGCGTTCGGATGACTGCACCACCCAGGTGCCCCAAACAATTCTATTTTTAGACATAAGCCCGAGAGAAATGAAGATACATGTTTACACATAGGCTTATGCATGAAAGTTCATAGCAGTTTTATTTAAAGTAGTCAAAAACTGGGGGCAACCCCAACTTCCATTAACAGATGAGTGTAGAAACAGATTATGATATATCCATTCAATGGGATACTCTTCAGTGTTAAAATGGAATGAACTGATGTATACAGCTGGATTAATTTCAAAACATTGTACTAAATAAAAGAACCCAGACACGAAAGGCTATGTGATTGCATTTATTAAATTCTGGGGAAATGAATATAATTTCCAGTGCCAGAAAATACATCAATGGTTACCTGGAGCTGGAGTGGGGAGAGTGACACTTGACTAGGAAGGGTCTTGGGGAACTTTTGGGGGTGATGGGAAAGTCTCTTCTCTTGATTGTGGTGGTGATTGTATGTGAAAACTCATCAAAATGTACATTCAAAATAGGTGGAAATTTCATTTTAAAAATGGAGTCTGTGTCTCATTGTTCTGGGAGATGAATTATAATATTGAGATGGAAAGACAGCATTAAAATTATTAGTATCTGCCCTTCATTTCACTGAGGCAGAGGATAAGAGAGGTTGAGACTTGCCAAAAACCTTATTTGGTTTCCTAACTCATGATACAGTCTTCTTTCCAATACATCAATCTGGATTCTCCATCAGAAAGTAAAAATGAAATACCCCCCAAATGCTAGCATGTTCTAGAAATGGAGGACTTTGCACTGCAAAGTTCAGCATGGAGGCTCAAATGTGGGCATCTCCACCTATCTGGAAAAGTCACATCCCGAGGTCTTCTCTCCCCTTCTCTCTTTCCACCTCCTAATCTTCCAAATCCGCAAGACTGGCCTCATAGGTAAAACCTCCTGAGGTCACCCCAAAAACTACTCGCTCTTCTGAAACCCCTCAGTGAGTTCACATGTGATAAGTGACTGCAGCAGAGTATCTCGATTTGCAGTTTAGTTCTTTTATCACTATTTTAACTTCTATGTTGTTGTATCTTGTTTCACCAACTACACTGCCAGTTTCTATACAACCAGGGCTGTGTGTTATGAGGGATTTCATATTCTTCACATGTGGGCACACAGTAGGTCCAATGGATACTTCTTGAATAAATGAAATATTTTTCAAGGACAGTATCTATACCCAGTGTTCTGGATGCTGAAAAAGGTGCTCGCTTCAGCAGCACATATACTAAAATTGGATGCTGAAAAAGATACAGGAGAACGGGATATCTGGTCCCTCGTCACCAAGGAGCTCAAGTACCAAGTGTCTGGAAGCCAGGTTTCAAAGGGAGAGACAATGTTGAAAGCACTAGGAGTGGTTCTCGATCCTGGCTGCACAGGAATCACCTGGGAAGTTTTAGAATATATAGACACCTGGGTCTCACTTGTAGCTATTCTGATATAATGGTCTGAAGGGGGACCTGGGTGTTCAGAGTTTCGCACATATCCTTAGATGATTCAAATATGTAGCTGAGGAAAGAGAAGTTATAATCTGCTCTCTAAATCCCGCTCATTAGCAAAAATGAGACTGGGTCCCAGGAGCCTTCTCCAACTGGGGCTGGGGTATCAGAAGGGAGTCAACTCTGCCTCCTTAAGTTTCAAAAGGAACTTCACGACGACGTCCTCTCCCAACATTCGCTCCACCAGCTGCTCTATTAGCATTTCCAAGAGAAGACAGAGAGCTCCAGAATGTTCATTAAAGGCTTTGGCAAACTTCAACAGACAAGATTAGAATTTGACAAGAACTCATTCCTTTGTATGGCAAAGAAGAAAAACAGCTGATATTTACAGCCTTGGGAAGCTGCTCCTTTAAGAGAAGTACAGTATCAGGGCTTGTTCATGAGTTAGATGTGCCTTTCTACTCCATGCCCTTGAGAAGATTGTTCCAGGAGACTCAAACCCTGTCCCTTCTACCGTAGTACCGCATTATCATTTGCCATTATAGAAGGACCTAAAGACCCAGCCAAAGTCAGACTCATCACCCCAATACCTACAGAAGGAACCAGGGATTGGTAGACTCCTCTCTGGAGTTCTTCTAAACTCAGATGTCTTTCTTGGGGATCTGGACTATGTTCTAGCATTCTTCGCTCCCGTTGTCTCAGCCTTCCAAGGCCCTGTTTCTCAAGGCGCACATTACAGTCACCTGCGTGACTTATTAAAAATAACATTTTTGAGACTCACCCCAAATCCTCTGGCTCAGAGATATTTTGGTGGGAGGCCTGGAATCTGCATTTTCAATAAACTCCCAAGATGATTCTTTGCCTTCTTAGGTGTGATGAGCACCGATATAAAAGAGTGAGCACTGTACTTGGAGTCAGAAGGACTGAATGTGAGTTCCTGACTCTACCACTTACTGCCAGGGCCAGTCATCTGAAACTCCATAAGATAGGGCTAATTGTACTGTGAGGGGTAAATGAGATACATGTGAAAATGCTGCCCACAGTGGGCCTTGCATACGTGTTAGATGAATCTAAAGATGACCCTCTGCTTGATTTATTTATCCTTAACCTTTTATTATGCAAAGTTTCAAATACGTACAAATGTAGAGAATCTATAGCATAAGGAATCCTCAAGTCCTCATTAATCAGTTTCAGTAATGATCAACTCATGGCCAATCATGTGTCATCTAAACTTCCTGCTTACCTGCTCCTTGAGTAGATTTTAAGTAAATCCCAAACGTTTTTATGATTTCATCCATAAATTTTGCAATATGTATGCTTTAAAAAATTATCACATCTAAGACCTTAGCGTATTCTCTTAAGATCATCAAATATCTTTCAGTGTTCAAAATTATCTGATTCTTACACATACGTGCACACTTGTGCACACATGAGATAATTGGTTGACATTTCACACACACACATACATATATGAATTTCTATTGGTTGACATATCTCTTATTTCTTATTGATATAAATGTTCCTCCTCCATCTCTTTTTTTCTTGTAATTTTTAATGGTTTTGTAACAGGAAAAATGATCTTCTATAGCCTTGGTTCTCAAATTGTGATCTCGATTGAATGGGAATTTGTTAGGAATGCAAAATCTCAGGTCCTGCCTCAAATCTACAGAATCAGAATTATCTGGCCCCCTAAAGTTCTCCAGATGATTTCCATGCGGGTTAAGTTTAAGAGACATTGTTGATTGGATCCCCCCTGGGTCCTTAAGTATGGTCCTCTCTTTTCTACAGTTAATGTAATTTGTGGTTAAACCTAAAGATTTAATCAGTCATGGCTTATATCTTTCCCTCTTCCCTTTTCTTCTTTTTCTCTTCCTTCCTTCCTTCTTCCTTTCTTTTTCTTTTCTCTTTCTTTCTTTCTTTCTTTCTTTCTTTCTTTCTTTCTTTCTTTCTTTCTTTCTTTCTTTCTTTTTTTGTAGACTACTTCATAGGTAGGGCTATTAACCCTCTGCATTAGATCACATCTGTTCTGTACTCTATCTTACCTTTCCATGCAACACTTAGAAAATGGATCAGTCAGTGTTTGCAGGTTGAAAAGTAAATTTCTTGCCTAATATCATTCTGTATTATTCTAGCTGCTTTTAGCACAATTTCTACATACTTCCTTAATTATTCCACTTTGAAATTAAATTTTCATCTGAAACAAACATGAGCCTATGACTTGGGAAACTGGAATATTAACATCCATTAAATTCTTACCATCTTCTAAGAGATTCATGTCTACTTGCTTGAGCCACATAGACAGGAGCATTGGTTACCTTTATGGAGTCATTTAGGGTGAACTTGCAAAGGACCCCTACCTAAGAACCCCACTGGCTCACCATACTGCTGAAACCTCACCAGCTGGGATTTGTTCCTTTGAGTTTAAGGCATCAGTTCTCCCATTAATTAGGTTTAAAGTGAAAATGCTCTGAGGGTAACAGATACCCATTTTCAGTCACCAGCATCCCACTGGCTGTATTAGTTCCTTAGGGTGGCTGTAAAAGATTAGCACCAACCTGATGGCTCAGAACAACAGAAATTTATTCTCTTTAGCTCTGGAGGCTGTAAGTCTGAAATCAAAGTCTCAGCAGGACTGTGCTCCCTCTGAAGGCTTGAGGAAAGAATACTTCCTTGCCTATCTCAGTTCTGGTAGCCTTAGGCATTCCTTGGCTTGTGATAGCATCGCTCCAATCTCTGCTTCCCTCTCTCTTTACATGGCTTCTTCTGTATGTCTCCATGTGTATCTTCTCCTCTTCTAATAAGGATACTAGTTGTAGGATTTAGGGTCTACTCTAAATCCAGGATGATTTTTTCCTGAGATTCTTAACTCATTACATCTGCAAAGACTGTATTTCCAAATAAGGTCACATTCTGAGGTTCTGGGTGAGCATGAACTTGGGGACGAGAGGACAACCATTTAGCCCTACATTGGCAATTTATTTCAGGGCCAGGTTGATGAGGAAAGGTGTGGGGGAGGTTGAGGAGCGATCTGGGGCACAGTTAACTGTCCAGCCGAAGCCCCATATATGGAGTTTGCCCAACACAAGGGCCTCCGTGGACTAGAGGGATAGAGCAATGCCAAAGAGGGAGAGGGACCCACAAAGGAAGGCCAGAAGGCCCTGAGATTATCTGCACTGACTTGGTGCCCATAACAAGGCATATCATCATCTTTTTTCACTTTACTCATCCTGAGTCAAGATGCAGTTTTTCACAAACTCCATATTCTGAATATTCTGATGATTGCTGTCCAGTTAATGCACAGCTCGTTGCCTGATAGGTCCTGGGGCATCACTTGAATACTATTCTTAATTTAATAATAGCTACTGGCTTTCATTTTGCAACATCTTAAGATCGTGTCCATTAAAAAGTTCTCTTTTTCTTTTTCTCTCTCCTCCCTGCTCTGTGCCTCTTCTTTCATAATCAGCAGTAGGGAAGTGTGCTTGCTGTTTGAGAATGCACAACTCTTTGTTCTCTGTTGTCCAAGCAGCTGTAGCTTCGTGATCATCAGGAAGCGGACTTCTCAGCTTGGTCAAGAATTTGAAATGTTGACGACATCACCAACCTCTGTTTCTTTGACTTGACTTTTCTTTCTTTGAATAACTTCCTTAGCTTATTCCATTTGTCACATTAGTTGAGTACTTGTTGTATGCAGTTTACCATGGAGATTCAAAGATGATCACAGCAGAGTTCTGATCTACAAGTATCTCACAACCCAACAACCTGTCCTGAGAGATGAGCCAGGGACACAGCCACATATCTATAAACCCAAATATGCATGTAAGAAAAGATGATCATATTTAAGGCTTGGAAAGAAACCTTCCCCACCCCATCTTCCTTGATGTATTTGGGCCATAGCATCCCTCCCAGACCCCAAAGTCCCTCCATTCTGGAGACGGGTTGAAGTACAAGGAGGCAAGTCTATCTTTTCTGCCTCTTAATCTCCCTGAGAGAAAGATCTGCACATTGTTAATAATAACTAATATTTAGTAAATGCTTACTACACATGAGATACTGCTCTCAGCATGTCATCTGCATGACTTAAATGATCCTTACTTCATTTCCATTATCAGGTAAGGAAACTGAGGCATGAAGAGATATGCTATGCCCCAAGTTCACACAGCTAGAGAGTGAACCCACATGCCATTTTCTCTTAGAAATCAGGGCTTTGGGCAGCCTGGGTGGCTCAGCAGTTTAGCACCGCCTTCGGCCTAGGGCATGATCCTAGAGACCCAGGATCCAGTCCCACATCAGGCTCCCTGCATGGAGCCTGCTTCTCCCTCTGCCTGTGTCTCTGCCTCTCTCTCTCTCTCTGTGTGTGTGTGTGTGTGTGTGTGTGTGTGTGTGTCATGAATGGATAAATTAAAAAAAAAAAAAGAAATCAACAGGCTTTGCCTGTTTGCTCTAGTGTTGGCTGGTTTCACTCAGCCCCATAAAAGCCCTTGAGTGAGAAGATAACTCACCCTTTATAAATAAAGGCAAACTTGTCTGAGGTCCAGAGAGAGCCCTCTCAAAACAGAAGAAGAGGCTCTGAAGACCTTATACCAAGCCTCTTATAAAGGGCAAATGACTAGGGGCCAAGTGTGAGCCACCTGTACGCACATTGTTGATTCCCACTCTCCCAGTACCACCTTACTCAGGTCTCATGGTCACACACCAATGGTGTGGTCATGGCTGGTCAAGAAGAGAAAAGAGCGTTGAGGACAAGGCCTGTGGTACATCCCCATTTAGGGGTGGGAATGGAAATGTAAGTAAAGGAGAGGAAAAATGTTGGGAGCAAGACAGAGCCCTGTCCTGGAGACCTGGAGAGGGGAGTGGTTCAGAAAGGAGGATGTGATCATGGGTCCTCTAAAGGCAAAGAAAGCAAAGAAGACTGAGAAACAGGCACTGGCCCTGGTTGTTAGGGCCCTTGGAACCTTCAGGAAGGCTGACTGATTAAAGTGTTGTGGGTGAGTCTGACCGTGGTGGGATTGAGGGGCAGACGGTGAATGGTGACAGAGAAAGATCTAAAGATTCTCTGCTTCTTTTGGAAGACAGAATAAAAGGAAGAAGAGAAAGATCTTGGGAACTTGGTGGAGGGGCTAGTTGAGATAAGGCATGGTCTGAGAATGATTTGTGTAGATGTATCATGGGGCTAAATAGTGGAATGTAGGCCTGGAGGCGGCAGGGAACAGGAAATGTCTGGAATGCCCAATAATAGGCCAATACAGCAAGGCACATCCATATGCTGGCATATTTTGCAGCTGTGAAAAATTACATTTTTGAAAGATATTTAACAACATGAAAGGTATTTAACATGAAAAGTCTTCCAATAAAATAATATAGGGAAAAGAAGGATGAAAAATGACGTTATGCTTATAAGCATCCTAATAAAGAAATATTTTCATATTCCAATTTTCAAAAAATCTGTGTTATGATTCCAATTTCCTTGAAGATGTGTGGGTATTTGCACTGGCAGGAAATACACCAGAATGCATGTGACTTTTAAAAATTATTTTCTGTATGTTCCAAATTTTCTAAAAACAAACATGTGTTCCTTTTACGATAATTAAAAGGAGTACAGATGGCTGGTAGCTTTGGCTAAACTATTCATATTATTGTGCCTCTTACTCTGTTATCTCACTGTCTGGAAACAGAGAGGAAGTGGCTTCCCCAAGGTGAGATATGTGAAGCAATGGGACATTATGTGTCGGTCAACACACTGCGTCCCTGCAGTGGGGCTAGGTGATGGGGTGGGAGGAAATGGGGAGCAAGCAAAGAGCTTTCACATCTGGCTAGAGAAAGGAAGAAGCACACAAGAAGAAAACAAGCTCTGGCGACGTGGCTTTGCCTTTTCAGGGAAGGGGTCCACTCATGAGGGCTGGAGTTAGTAGAGAAGTGGGACCTTGGAGAGGGAAAAAGCCACAGTGATGTGTCCATTGCTTTGGGCAGGAGTCATTGGCTTGCACAGGGAAGCCTGTGTGCTGAGCTGCAGAAGGGAAGACTCCATTCAGCTGTAAGTGGAGGAGCCACCAAGGGCCTGGCACCTGCTGGAACTGTCCGGTAACTGCTTTCCTCAGCCTGATGGTTCACACAGGGCAGTGAACTGCTAGAGAATGGGGAGTGGGGGCCCTGGAGGGTGGGCTGCTTCACTGGCCCAATTCTTCCCACCACTTATGCTCTTCATTGACTCTGGAGGAAAGACAGTGCCTGAGAGGTGACAAGAGAAGGAGCAAAGCTCAGGTGGTACAGGGGGAAAGGGAAGGGAGCAGAGGGCTGGGGGATTTGCTGTCAGACAGACTTCATCTCTAATAAACTAGTGGGGATAGGAGGTGTCCTGTGTCATTTGTAGGCATATGAGTCACACGGGAATTCTACGTCTACCTTCTCTTTCAGTCTTTGACTTGCGTGTTCCCCACCACAGAAACAACTTTTCTTCCCTGCTTTTCTATCCATTCCTTCCTGACCCTACCCACCCTGGAGTTGGGCCTGTTTCCTCAATTTTCTACCACTCTGGGCTGCTATGGGCAACTCGGGAAGAATGGCCATGCTTGGACTCTATCAGCATCTCTGCTAAGAGTTGATGGAGAAGGCAGATCTTGTAAGCATGTCTTTTGGATCAAAAAGGCAATGATAAGTCAACATGGCTAGGCTCTACTAACCAGTTATCCAATCAAATACTAATCTAGATATTGCTATGATGGTATTTTGTAGACATGGTGGCTGACATCTACAATCACTTGCCTTAAGTAAAGGAGTTTACCCTTGATAGGATGGTGGGCCTCATCCAAGCAGTCAAAGGCCGTAAGAGCAAAACCTGTGGTTTCTTAAAGAAGAAATTCTACCTTAAGACTGTGGCATCAACTCCTGTGTGAGTTGTCAGCCTTGCCAGTCTGCCTTACAAATTTTAGATCTGAGAGCCTAACTGTCACAATGGCATGAACCAGTTCCTTAAAATAAATCTTCCTATCAATCTAGTATCTATCTATCTATCATCTATCTATCTATCTGTCATCTTTCTCTCTCTGATTCTCTCTCTCTCTCTCTCTTTTACCTTTGTGCCTGTCTGTGCATGCCCATAGGCACTCTCTTTCCTATTGGTTCTCTCTCTAGAGAGAGCCCAGACTGATACAGCCTCCCATTGGTCAAAATTACATGGAAGCCAGCTGGCAAAGGAGCCTGATAAGTTTTCAGATTTCTGTGACTCTCTGCAGAATAGGAGAAGGCCAGGAAATGAATGTGATTAGCCCAGTCTCTTGCCCGAAATGGCATTCCGAATTCTTCTGTTGAATATTTTCCTGGAATGCTCCTTTCTTCTATAGTTCCCAGATGTTTGCACAGCAAAGAAGCTAGCATTTCTTGAGTATTTACTATGCACCACGCCCTGTGCTAAGTAATTTACATATATTATCTCATTTAATCCCCTTGACTATCCAGTGAGGCAGATACTATTATTATCTGTTGTGCAAATGAAGGAACTAAGAAGTAAAGGCACTGAGCATTCCAATAACATGCACAAGATCACACAATAGTCCAGCCTGCTGGCTCCTTCCTTTCAAACCAAGGAGTAGAGTTAGAAGATCATCCGTCTGTGCATCCCACAATCCTGGGTTTGAATCTAGGGTCTACTATTTATTATCTTTGTAACATTGAGCAAAACCATGAACCTTGCTCAGATTTCATTTACTCTTCCATAAAATGGGGTGTGAGACAGGGTTGAAAGGATCAGAGGAGATCATGTCTAAGCTAATACTCCACCCACAGAGTGCAACACACACCTAAGCATCTTCACTCACTGTTCTACCCTTTTTTCTTCACTCAAAGGAGTTACCCTATGTCTTTCTCATTTTACTTAACCACATTCTGTTCCCATTTGTATTGTCATTCACCCAGCATATGCCACCTGATGTTGTCCAGCTTGACACCCAAACATGGTGCTGTCTTGGGCATGCCACCATCAGCCAGTCTGAGGGCTGGAAGGAAGCAGGGAGTGATTTGCTATTGTCTGGTGCTCATACAGTAAAAAATGCAGGTTGGGAGCTTCCCTAACCAGGATTATAGCATTTTCCAGAAGCACTGAATTTACCTCCAGCAGGCTCTTACTGGCTCCTTTCATTGAATAAAGGGTTTGTCTCTACCTCCTCCTAGCCCTGTAAACCTGTGTTCACAGCTAGCTGCTTTCTTGCACACAGTGCATGGATCACGCAATAAAACATGGCCTTTTGGTTTCTTTTCTCCAAGTATTGATCACTGTTCTGAATTTTCTATTCCAGCTTTGTCCTGCTATGATTTATTTTTAAAACAGGAGGCAGGCCATTCCTTCTCAAGCTTCTCTTCCTTTCTTTTGTTGTTTTTCATTTTTGCCTACCTACTAAGAAGAGAAAAATAGTCATAGGATCTTAGGATATTAGGGAAATAATCCAGGCCTGTATTTCTCAAACTGGAGGATACATACCTCTGGGGGATCTGTGGCCATGTATCAGGGTATAGTTTTTAAAATACAAATTAAGTGTGGAACAGCTTTCTGGCGCATCATTTCACCCAAAGATTCAGCAGAGAATATTTTCGTGTTAAAACAAACTAAGATTTATTATGGAGTTGATTGCAAAATCCACATGAATTTTTAGGTTAAAACTTAAGCCCTTACCTCAAGGGCTTCACATGGAGGGAGGGCAGAGTAGAGCACACCAGCTGTTAACACCTGCAGCTCCCAGGATGCTTATGACGGGCTTATTATTCCAGGCTGGAAATCGAAGGCTTTTTCTTTTCATTTTTTTTTTAAGATTTAAAAAAAATTTTTAGAGATGGCAGGAGGGGCAGAGGGAGAGGGACAAGCGGACTCCATGCTGAGCACAGAGCCCTACACAGGGCTTGATCCCACTACCCTGAGACCATGACTGAGCCAAAATCAAGTCAGATGATTAACCAACTGAGCCATGCAGGTGCCCCTTGAAGGCTTTTTCTGAACAGAAATTAAAAGGCCCAGAGAAAAGATTCCCTTTAATAACATTTGGGAAGTCCACTTCCCAAATAAAGAGGCAAGGTTCCCACCTATGATTTCTGCCACACTTTTAAAGATGAATGAAGAACTCAGTTTCATTGGAGTCTTGGATGTGGTGTATCAGCACTAGCTTCATCTCTGCCTCCTTTAAATTTGTGTCTCTGTACTCTAGAACCTGGCAAGCTAACATCGACCTTCCTCAGACCTCCTTGCGGCCAGAGTGTGAGAAGAGATTTGGTTCCACCAATAAGAAGCACTTGAATAATTTGGGAGAATGGAAGGAAGATAGAGACCATCTTCCTGATGCTTTGGGATATTTTTCTGCTGGCAAACAGGGTATGGAGGAGTCCTGCAGTAGCCCTCCCAGGGCGCCTTTCCAGCTTTGTGGCAAGTGAGTAACTATTGAGCTCTTATAACTTGTGGTAGTTTCCCAATTCTTGGATTGCATCACTGGCAAAGTGTTCTTAAGTGTAGCCCTTCTCATGGCAGCCTCCTGGCTCCCTGTCTCTCTGTATGGCAAAGTAGTAGTTTTCTGAAGTTACTGAGAGCTCAGCATAGAATCCTAGAGCCCAGTCTTCTAGCCCGTCCACTGATTTTGAAAGAATTCAGTTCCCTGTATTAAATTCCTTTCTTCTTTAATATGTAGACGGATTTCAGTTTTATGGCCTGCTGCTAACCCTTGAGCAATACAGTAGAAATTGGACTGTAGCTAAGACTGTTAGCTTTTTACTAATATCTATTGTCTTTAATTCTGAAGCTCCAGAGTTTTAGCTGAATATGTGGCTAGCTAGTAAGACTTTTTAAAGTCTCACTTGCAACAAGATGTGACCATGTGACTAAGTCTGGGGCAATAGGGTGTGATCAGAAGTGATGTGTGCCTCTTCCAGGTCATGCACACAAAAGGAAGGGGCAAGTACTCTCTTCCTCTTTTCCCCTTTCTCTCTGGGTGGGGCGCAGGTGGGAGTTTAGGCAGCCAACCTGGACCCTGAGACGAAAGGCATATTTTGAGGATGCCAAAGTCACATAAGCAGGATAGCCTATGTCTGGACAAGTATGTGACAGGAAAATAAAATTTTATATTGTATTTGGGGCTTGAGAGAACTCTGTTACAACAGCTAAGCCACAAATTTAACATGTATAACCCATCATTCTGGGAAAAAATCCAATAGGAAAGACAAAGACACAGTTAAAAGGAATTTAGAAAAGAGAGACAATGCATGTAACAGAAGAAAACTTTACAAAAACAACAATAACCCATAGTTAATATTCTCAGGAGAAGATGAAAATATATTGCATCCAGAGAAAAGGAAAAGCGTGTAGTACTTAAAAAAAAGAATGTTCAGAAATTTTAAAAATCAAATAACCAAAATTTTTTAAAGCAGGAGATAGATTAGAAAACAAAGTAAGGAAATCTTCCAGAAAGAACAAAAGTCAAATAGAAGGAAAAATGGGAGTGAAATCATCAGAAAATTAGGGAATCATTTTAATGGGTCTAAGATCCTACTAACAGGAATTATTGTGAATGAAAACTAAAACTAGAAGAGGTAAAATCATGGAAAACACAAAAGAACTTCTGTCCATGGTAGCATGTGAGTTTCCAAATGGAAAAGATGGAGAAAGGGCTCATTACAACGAAACAAACCAGTCTCCGAACACCTGGCAGCAAGAGATCCTAGGGCGTTCAGGAGGAAGAACACGCTCACACATAAAGGCATCAGAATGATATCAGACTCCTCAAGAGCCACTCAAGAAGCCAGAAGGCGCTGGGACAACGCCATCAAAATTCCAAAGGAAAGTGATTTTCTGTTTAGAGTTTTCTGTCTAGCCAAATTATCACAAAAAATTTGCCTATTCCAGGGGAAACTATGTTCAGACAGGCAAGATAGGAAATAGCCTTCCATTCATCCTTTAGAAGAAAGCTATTGAAGTGTCATCCTCCCCAGTGAAGGAATAAGCCAAGAAAGAAAGGACATGAGATCTAGGAGACTAGAAATATGGGAGGGGCTGTGAGGAGCTGTTGAACTGGTTCTCCCCAGAACTCATATGTTGAAGTCCTCAACCACATCTGCAAACAGAGGTAGTGCAGATGTAATTAGTTACTATGCAGAGGAGTGTGGACCCCTACCCCAGTCTGACTGATGTCCTGAGGTCCCAGGTCGATTACATGCAATGATGGGAGCCATGCTGCCACAAGCCAAGAACTATCAGAAGAAGGAGAGAGGGCTGGAAAAGATGCTTCCTCAGTGCTTTCAAAGGGCGCACAGCCCTGCCAATGCCCTGCTGTCAGCCACCTAACCTCCAAAACTGTGAGCCAATAAATTTCCATTGTTGAATCTCCTCAGTCAGGGGTGCTTTGTTATGGCCGCCCAAGCAAACTGATATGGGGGCAGGAGAAAACTGATGGATAATGGGAGGAGTGGCCCCAGAATGACAGTGGGGTAGCAGACCTATCTGGAGTGGGAAGTAGGAGGCTCCAGAAATGGTGTATTCAGGAGGAAAGCCACATTTGCGTATTATTGATTCTGTTTTCCCAAGTGGAAAGTAACAAGGGAAAAGACAGCTCTGCTGGTGACTTTAGGAAGAACTAGGGATGGTACACAGAAAAACAAACCGAGCAGAACCAAAATCAAAAACAAAGAAAGGCAACAACAACTCTTGAGTCCAAGATACACACAAAAAGACATATAATTATAGCACACTACATGGCCTGGCAGCGAGCAGTAGCTACCTGAACTCTCGGACTATTGAATTCACCAAAAATGATGGTGTAGCCATACTGCAAGGATGGAAATGTGGTCAGGGTTTGGCAAATGAGAGCTAAATTGTCTTAGCCCATAATAAAAACCAACAAACAATATAAAAAAATCAATAAAATCAAGAAGTGCAGCATAAGCATATTATTCGAAGGTAAATAACTGAAGAAGCAGCTAAAGGAGTTTTTTTTTTTTTTTTTTTTTTTAAAGGCAGCCCACAGAGCAGGACTTGGGGATGGGAAGGATTAGGGTCAGGGCCCACTAGTTTTGGATAGAAGTCTTTTAGGACTCTTTAAAGTCTTTGGCTGTCTCACTTTGAAAAAAAAAAAAACTTTTTGAAACACAATTTTCCTTTTCCTTTTTCTTTACCAAGAGGGGAGGCAGAGGTAGAGGTGGATGTGCCTCACTTATCACGCTTAGGCCCTTGGTGGCAGTTGTCATACCCGATAGCCATCTCTTTAGTTCCATTTCACGTGTTGCCATCGCACAAAGCGATTTTTTGTGCCCTGTTCTACTTCGTTCAATTTGTTATGAGATGGATGGTTTGCACTATTAAAATTTTATCATCTAGGCTATAGAGAAATGGGTAATCTGAAGACCATTTAGTTCCCTTCTGAAACTTTCTGTTTCTCTCTCGATTTTGAGAAAATGGCAAGCATTGGGCAAACAGATCCTGCTTTTGACGCTGCACACACCCAGTCTCAGTTACAGTATCCATATAAAACTGGGATTTTTGAAGAGATGGACGAGCAAACTGCTGGGTACTTGCTGGTTGGCCGTTTGTGGTGGAGGAGGTGGGTTGGGGTGAAGCTCCCCTGTGCCATCCTCCCAAGGGTGCAGCCCATCTGCAGAAGCATCCACCCATCCATCCATGCAACAATCGCTTATGAAGCACCACCGCACAAACACAGGGGGCACAAAACAAATGTTTGTCAAATAAAACTGCGTGGCAAGAAATGTTGAATCATTGAGGCGATGGAGCACAGAGGAGGAGAGCATGGCAGGGACTG
Organism: Canis lupus baileyi; assembly: GCF_048164855.1. Classification (NCBI taxonomy): domain Eukaryota; kingdom Metazoa; phylum Chordata; class Mammalia; order Carnivora; family Canidae; genus Canis; species Canis lupus. The sequence continues at coordinate 19,420,570 of NC_132838.1, forward strand.
GATCCCCTGCCATGTCGTGTGAGAGCTGCCAGGGTTTTGACCCCTGCCCTGAACCAGAGCAAGCTGGCTTGTCGCTGAGTCCGTCACGTGGGGCAGAAGCAAATGCCTTGCTGAGGTCCCAGGTCGATTACATCTATTGCTTGCACCTTATCTACATGGCCTGTCACTCTATCATAGAAGGAAATTAAATTGGTCCGACTTGATTTACTCTTTACACGGCTGTGTCCATAAGCTCCCCAGGCCTTGCCCCCTTCTGGCTGACTGCACATTGATTGCTTGATGATTTGTTCTAGCATCTTCCCTGGGAGCCAGGTTAAGTTTATCGGGCTGTAAGGAAATGTGGTCATCTTTTTCTGCCTCTTAAATGATGGGCATCATGTTTGTTTGTTGTGACGCTCCCAAGGTAACACCCTTTCTCTGGGGAACACTCAGAATAATTGCTGGTTCCTCCCCAGTGGTCCCTGCAAATTCCCCACGTCCACTCCATTGAGCGTCATGAGTCCCCGTGACTTCTGTTTCAGGCAGCGTCTTGCAAAGGATGCTCTGCTGTATTCCGGGTATGCGGCCCGGGCACGTCACATGCGGTGGGACTCCGGGCCTGGAAAACAAACCCAGGGGCTGAAGACAAAGGAAGCCTACGGGACTCATCAGCCAGGGTTGGGGCTGCGGATCAGAAAGCCTGAGAATTATTGGGAACCGGTCCCACCAGAGACAAAACGTCTGCTGTGGTTACTGAGTGTAACCCACAGACCTCACATCACCGTAGAACAGCTTTGGGTAAAGACAGAGGTAAAAGAGACGCATGAAAACCTCTGCTATTTTGTTACCTGCTTGCCCCCGTGGGCCCTAGGGAACAGTATTTTCCTGGGTTTTTCGTTTGTGTAATGTAAGTGAAGAAGACTTCTGGTAAAATTTCATAAAAGCCTGTCTGGCCTTTCTGCTCCTGTGCCTGCGTGGTCCGGCCTCTTCCTTGTTCCTCGGTGGTCTGGCCTTTCCTCCCTTCCTCCCTCCTTCCTCCTTCTGCTCCCACCTCCCTGCCCTGGGGGCCAGGAACACAGCACCTTCTTGCTACACATCCCCTTCTTGCCACATCCCAGTGTTCTTTTGGATTCCCCTGAGCCAATTAGTTAAAGGACGTTTGCTTTTTCCCCTATTTTGTCACCTATTTGATTTTTTTTTCTCTATTACATAGTGAGAAACTTCCTATGAATTCCTTCAATTTATAGAAATCTGCTTTGTGAGGGTTCTCTCTGGGTGTCTTCTCCTTTCTTCTCCATGACCAACTTGTCGTTGGGATCACAGAGTTTTGTGCCTAGATCTAAATCTTGAATCCTTCCCCTTCAAGGAAATGAATCAAGATAAAGTAAATTGCTCGTAATATATCATTAGAATTTAGTGAGTCTTGTTCTAGCTTATTCTGTGAATATTTTAATGTAGAAAAGATTTTCTGCTCCGAACGTACACACACACAGACCCCAAGATGCCAGCCTTGGGGGTCTCATTTCCCACATCAGCCCCTAGACTTATAGCTTAACTATATGCTTCACTGTCATTAAAGGAAATGGTTTAGATTTTTTCCCATGAAGGAACCAATAAACTCCAACCATAGCCTAAAATTTTCTTCCAGCTTTATTTCTTTCCAATATTCTCACCTCCCCATCCCTCTTACATGCAATGTCCCCCACTTCTCCTCTTCTAGCTGATCCTGGGCAGATGAAACCACCTGTAAGCACTGAGGCATGATAAAAGCCTCGCTTGCCCTCCCAACCCCCCACCACTGCTCCCACCATGTCTTGTCCCACTACCTGGTCTTCCTCACTAGTGCCATCCTCTTGAGAAACACCTAGTCTCCAGAAGGCTATGTGCTACATTTAACTCAGCAAACTACTATCATGCCCTAGAAATCATTTATTAGGACTCTGAATAATTGGGACATGAGGCAAGTAAATTTTGATGATTCGAGAAGAAAATTGCCATCTGATGTGCCACTTGGGGAGGTAAGGTCAGGGTGGGGAGTGGTATCAGGGGGTGAGTCAGGGGTCCTTGAAGCTCCAAAACAGGGAGCGGGAGAGTGAGGAATCAAGAGGGTAAGGGACCAGATATGCTCTGCCAGTAACACTCTCGGTTTCTCCATAAAAAATATAAAAGAGAGATGAGGAAGGCCCATTTGGTGATTTGACCCAAGCCACACCAACATAGGGTAGTGGGTAGACATCTTCCTGAAATGGCTTTAGGTTCATTGTTAAATTATTGAAGGGATGGGATGCCAACCCCTTTACTGGGAAGATGGAGAGCCTTTCCAGAAGGCACCAACGTGGGGAAACCTGTTCTTGCACTCAGCTCAAGTTCTGACCTTGTTTCCAGTCAATTGCTAGTGTCAATAATGATTCCTCCCTAAGGCGGCCGGCTTTCCAGGGGTGCTCCTCCATTTTAGTAGTTTGCAAAGGGAAATTAAAGTAAAACTGAATTCTGCTCACCTTCCTTCCTCCCACCCCAGACCAAGTCAATGCTGTGCAGCTGGCTCAGTGACACTCAACTTTGGCTGCACATTATAATCACTTGGGGAGCCTTTAAAACTGCCACCCCAAACCAATGAAATCAGAGCCTCCTAGCATGGGGCCACAGCACTGAAGTTGTGGAGCTGCCCAGGGACTGCAATGTGCAGCCAAAGCTGAGAATCGCTGAGTTGCTGGTCTATATTTTTGGGTAACCCATCCTAAGTGGGGCCTGGATGCCTACCAGGTATCCTTCTTCCTCTCACCGCAGGGCATTGGCTGCTGATCTTTTTGTGTTCATGTCATGCTTAGGAACCCTGAGATTTGTGGCAGCACACTTGAAGTGACTCAAAGACCCAGAGTAACACTGACCAGCTGGCAATTAGCACAGCCAGCTGGCACCTGTTATTTCGGTGTCTCTATAAGTGGCTATAAACGCTGTTGGGTGAGTTGTCATTCCCCACTGGGCTGGAATGTCTTGGCTCTATCTGAGCCCTTGTACACTCTTGAGGCAAATTCTTCCTTGCTCCAGCGAACACTCCTTTCTTTGGCATCAGCCCAACGTTATGCTATGCTTCTTACCTATTCCTCTTGACAAGTGTTACCCAGTTGTACCCTATGGGATTAGAGCCACTCATATTAGAGCCACATGAAAAGGTACCAAAGTAGCATCTTAGTGGTACACTTTGATCAAAATCTAGCACACTCCTATGAAGAGGCTTGAAAAATGAGCTACAACATGGGAGTTGAGACCCCCCCCCCCCCAAGTCTAATCACTGAAATCAGAATCTTTTCCTATCTCTGGCCCAGTTCTTCCGTTTAGGCTAGATGGGTACTTCCTGGCTCCTGACTCCTGCGGGCTCTGGCTCCCTCCACCCTGCCGGATGGTCCCATCCCATGAGGAGGTGTGTGCAGTAGGTTTTCTGTCTGAACAGGAAACTACCCCTCCCCAGAGCTTTCCTTGCCACTGTCTACTCCCTGCTCCACTGCCTCCTGGCCTGATTTTTAATGCCTGGCCCCACCTTGTCCCTTGCTTGCCTGGCTTTTCTTCCTGTGCATCCACTCCCACCCTGATCAGCAGCCTGCAGTCTTCCAGACTCCTCCTCCCTGGGCCTGGATCCTGCCTGCTGCCCTTGGGCTCGACTTGCCTCTCCTGGCCTGACTCCCAAGACCCCGCCACCACCTTCAGACCCCCTGTGAGAACGAGCTATCCCCAGCCAATGGTCGACTCAGAACCCTGCTTTGTTCTACCATCTGTCTTGTGAGGTGATCATGTTGGTCCCTCTGACCCAGAAGCCATTCTCTACCTTCACCCTGATGGCCTCTTTTGCTTCCTTCTCCTGGCCTTGCTTTCTCTTTATTACCAATCATTGCACTTCCCTCTTCCATCTGACGCCGGACATGATGCGTAGAGTGATCTCCAGTGGTGGTGTCAGCAGAGACACTTCAGTCCTGACTTCTGCCTCGCTGCCAAGGACTGGAGTCCCACTTCGGGGCAAGGTTGTGCTCTAGAGCCTGAGATGAAGACCTGGAAATCAAATTTCTCAGAGCACTCCAGGTTTTTACTTTTCTCACGGTTCATGGCTGATTTCTATTCAGAAATCCCAAGCCCAGGACAAACCAAGAGGCTGACTGAAGAGAGTGAGGAGCTCAGCCACAATGAAAGGCACAGGTCCCAGCAGCTGTGTCCTTTCCTTCTGATGCTGCACCTGAGGTCACCAACCTGGTAGCCCCAGGACTGAAGGAACATAACCATCTCCTGAGACCTGCACCTGGCCATGGGTCCATAGTGTTGACCAAGAGGCAAACATTCATCCCCTTCTATGGCTACCTCAGGCCCCCCGAAGCAAGGAGGAAAAAAAAGATGTCTCCCCTGGGCTGTCACAAGGAACCCAGGTACGAAGCTAGCCCCTTGAAAGGATGCTCAGTTTCTTCTTTTACAGCTTTGCTGGGGCCCTGTGAGAGTATTTTGACCAAAACAGCTAGGCTTTTGAGAAGGGAAGAGGAACACTGCTCTGCGTCCTGCATAATAGCCCTTTCTTCTCTTAGCTCCTACTATCTCCTCTGTAGGCTAAATAATCCCAGCTTCTTGTGGAGAAGGTGAATGAGGCAAAGACAGAAATCATTGGAATGTTGGCACTAGAAAGAGCATCTGGGCCAAGACAATGATCTAGAAGGCAACCCCAACCAAGTGGTACCATCCGCCTGGAGAGCCAGTCAGGAGGTTGCCACGTGGACTGATCACAGAGAGTGCAGTCATCCATTACCGATGTCTGCCGTGGGTGCAAGAATGGAATCAGGTGCTCTATATCTACTTGCTCTGACCTGGCCCAACAATTTCATTTCCAGAGAGATGAGATGATTTGCCAGAAGTTACAAAATTAGTTAGAATAACGGTCATTGATCCGATATTACTGACCTCCAGCTCGTTGCCTGCAGGCAGTGATTTTCCATGGTATGCCATGAGGTGAAGTGCCCATATGGTTAAGTGCCCATGTGGTAGACATTTCTTGTGGGAACTGGGCATTCCTATGAAGACTCAGTATCCCCATGGCTCTGGGTTCTCTGTGGGGAGATTCTCAGAAAAGCCAACCATCTTCCTCCCTCTCTCCCTTTCTTCCTCTCTTTCTACCATTTGAGGCAGTATTTGTCTTTCTTTGTTTGGCTTCTTTCACTGAACATAATGCCCTCAGGGTCCACCCACGTTGCCACAAATTGATAGGATTGCCTTCTTTTTCATAGCTGAATAATATTCCATGGCATATATACCACATCGTCTTTATCCCTTCATCCACTGATGGACACTTAGGTTGTTTCCATGGCTTGGCTACGGTGAATAATGCAGCAGTGAACATGGGAGTGCAGACATCTCTTCAGTATCCTGGTTTCATTTTCTCTGGATATACACCCAGAAGTAGATCATACGGTAGCTCTATTTTTAATTTTTGAAGAACCTTCACACTGTTTTGCATATGGCTGCACCAATTTGCATTCCTACCAGCAGTGCCCAAGGGTTCTCTTTTCTCCACATCCTTCCAATCCTTGGTATCTCCTGTTTGTTTCCATGATAGCCCGTGATCCTCATCTCCTCATATCCATGCCCTGTCCCCTCGTGTGTGGGCTGGATTTGGTGACTTGCTTCTAAAGAAGGGAACGCAGCGGAGTTGATAAGATGTCACTTCTGAAATTGGGATACGAAAAACTCGGGCTTCTGTTTTGGGTATTCCCTCGCTTGCTTTGAGAAAAGCCAGCCGCTATGTTACGAGTTGCCCTATGAAGAGGCTCTGGTGGCAGGGAACAGTGGGGGCCTCTGACAAACAGCCAGGAAGAAATTAAACCCTTCAGTCCAATAGCCTACAAAGAATTGCATCTTTCCAAGAACTACATCAGCGAGCTTAGAAGTGGGCCCTCTCTGGGGCAGGCCTTTGGATGAGACCATGGTCCCAGCTGATTTTTGACTGTGGCCTTGTGAGACACCTGGGCCAGAGGCATCTAGCTAACTGTGCCAGAATTCTGACCCACAAAAACTCACAGATAATAATTGTTTGTTATTTTAAGCTGCTTAGCTTTGTGTTAATTTGTTACACGGCAATAGAAAGTAAGACACTTATGTAATGATATTTTAGTAATTACTTTGTAAAAAAAAAAAATCCTAGGGACAAGTCTGTTGACAAATTTAGCCCTAATTCCTTAGCCTCTATTCCCTTTCTCCCATCTAGGGCTTTCTCCCTGATGTTGTTAAACTAGTTAAATTCAGACATCTGGGTTCTGGTCCCCAATCTGCCACAGAATCCCCTCCCACTGTAAGCCTCAGTTTCCCCTTCCTGGTGAAGGTAGGGTAGGCCACAACCCCCAAGGATTTGCTCGGCCCCTATTTGCATCCATCCTCCCTGCTCCATGGAAGGACTTCTTTCAGGGGTGAGTTCTATGCCTCATCACCTTGCATTTCTTCTTCTTTTCTCCCTTTCCCCCTCACTCTAGATGTACTGATGAAGTCTGCATTCTGGAGAAAATGAGCAAAGCGAAATGAAGCAGAGATGAAGCTCAGTCCTGACCCATGGAATGCAGAGGTACCAGTTAGCTTTAGTGTCAGATTTGTTCTACCCTCTTCAGCCACTAAAAAAATAGGAATAAGAATTTTCTAAAAACACAGCTGCAACCAAACTACCACGCTCTGCCTCAAACCTCTCCTGAAATTCCCAAATCTGGAGAAATCTGTGCTTGCGGCCTTGTCTCTGGGTAAAATATGGTCCTGCGCAAGAAAGAGGGGCCAAGAAGAACTCCTCAAAGCCTCCAGACTTTGAGTTCTCTGGCCTTTGGGGTCTCGGCTGGCCAGGCCTAATGAAGGATTAAATGTGCCAGGAATGCGTCCTGTAGTCACTAATGGAGTTACACACGCTGAGGGAAAAGAGAAGAAATGAATACCTCAAGCTTCCATTCTGCAATCCCAGAGCAGGGATATGCTCAGGAGCCCAGTTAAATGTGACAAAAAATGCCGAGTGCTGCAAGCCCTCCAGAGATGGGGAAGCAGGTGATTTCCCCTCTGGAGTGGCCCATTGCATAAACCCTAAGACAATCCCACGACAAGCATAAAATGGTATATTTCGAGGATAATTAAACACTAAATGTTCACCAGGACAGAGACCTAAGCGGGAAGTCATGGGATTATGATCCTTGCAGGAAACTGATGTCATAGCGGGCCCACTTTTTGCTGTAGCTCCTCGGATGGTTTGGACTTCAGGGATGCTGCCGAAGCCAGCCAGTTAGTATCTGATTCCTCCCGTGATGACAGTCCCCTTGTCTCTAAGCAAGATCCTTACCTCCCTGTGAAGTTGCAATAACAATAGAGCAAGAAGAAGAACAGCTGGAGAATATATTCGTATATATAAAATCTTATTTAAAGTTTGAGCATCTATGGAGGGTGCCTGGGTGGCTCAGTGGTTGAGCGTCTGCCTTTGGCTCAGGTCATGATCCCAGGGTCCTGGGATCGAGTCCCGCATCAGGCTCCCCGCAGGGAGGCTGCTTCTCCCTCTGCCTGTGTCTCTGCCTCTCTTTCTGTGTCTCTCATGAATAAATAAAATCTTCTAAAAAAGAGTATAAATTTGAGCCTCTGGGGTAGGCATAATTAAGTCCATGTAGGAGATGAGAACATTGAACTTTAGCAATATTAAGTCATCTCCAAAGACATAGCTATTAAGCAGCAAACTCGGGACTCAGGCACAGTCTGTGTGACCCAAGCCTGTGTTCTTTGCTCTGTACAATGAACAGCATGGCTTCTAGGTACTTCCCCTCACCTGCATCCTCCTGCCTGATCTGGTGGTTGCCAGATGCTCCGCACCGGCATTATCACTCTTGGCAATCCCATTCAGCCATGAGAGAGATGCGTGCTCAAGGTCAGTTGTTCCCAACCATTCTCAACATCAGAATCTGCAGGGATGCTAAGCCCCACCCCACTCTCGAGATTTTTCAGACTCGGGGGTCTGGGATGAGGCCACAGAGTTTAATTTTGTTAATAAGGACTTTAATTGGTTATGATGCAGCCAAATCACGCACTCACATTTTGGACTGAGCGACCTTAAATTCTCTTCTGGAACTGAGGGTCCATGGCAGCAGGTCACTTGGGGAGCTAGCTGTCGGGTCACTTGCCCCTCCTCATTCCTCACTCTGTCAAGTGTCCCCCTGCTGGGTCTTGCTGCCCCACTCTGCACTCTTCAGCTCCCTCCTGACCCAGACTGGGAATGCGGGGCAACAAACACACTGGCCCAAAATTGGGCCCCTCCTGCCCCCCCCCGCCCCTGCCACCTCCTGCCTCTGCCTAAGCTGATCTTTGTCAACTCTTTTCTCTGGGTTTCAGTTCCTGTTTCCTGTCATCTTTCCTTCTAAGTGGGGTGGTTTTTTGTTTGTTTGTTTTGTTTTGTTTTGTTGGATACGTAATACAGACCCACAGTACAAATCCTCACAATTACAGAAAGACATATTGAAAAATATTTCCTTCCTTCTCTGTCACCCAGGCACCCAGTTCTCATGCCCAGAGAGATCCTTAGACATGCTTTACAAAAAGAAATACAAATGGTAGCTCACTGTACATACTGTTTTACTCTGCATATTTTGAGGAAAATATGTTTTTTTAAAAAAGATTTATTTATTTATTTTAGAAAGAGAGAGAGTGAGCACATGAGCAGAGGGAGGGGCAGAGAGAGAGAGGGAGATAAGCAGACTCCTCGCTCAGCAGGAAGCCCGATGCAGGGCTCCATCCCAGGACCCTGAGATCATGACCTGAGCCAAAACCAAGAGTCAGACACTTAACCGACTGAGCCACCCAGCTGCCCCTATTTTGAGGAAAATATGTCTTGAAGGTAGCTCCAGATCTAAGCATAGGAGGCTCCACAGCTTATTTCTTTGCATAAGTAAGCCATAGTTTATTTGAACCATTCTCTACTGATGAACATTTAGGTTGTTTCCAACCTGTGGCCATTACTAACAATGCCACATATTCTTGTATGCGTGTCATTTCCCACGAGTATGAGGATATCTGTAAAATAATTCACTGGGGTGGAACTGTAGGTTAAATGGGATACTGTCCTTCTGAACTCCCAATTTCCACATCCTCTCTGAGCCCAACTTCCAATCTCTGGTACCTTGGGTAACAGGGCCCAGGCCTCTGTTCATGTATGGCTTGTGTCTCTAACTTGCATCCAGTGCATTTTCAGGCATCTGGCCAGTCCACTCACCCTCAGCCACTTAGTGTGTACCCTCATCTCAACCTCCGAGACTCTGGCTTCCATCACAGTAGGCTGCATAGTTTTCCTCTCTGCATGGGTTTGATCCCCAGATCCTGGGATTACAGTCCTCATCTAGGTGTAAAGTCCTTAAGTGCCTTTTCCAATGCTCATTGACCACCCCCAGTGGCCATCTCTGCATATCCAGGCTGTCTTTTGTCTACTTCAACCAGGCCACTCTTCACCTCTTTTAGCTGGTCTGCCATATTGAAACTGAAGACCTAGCACAAGTCAGATAACCTGGATCATTTCTAAATAAGAACCTCAATGTAAGTGACATTTGTCCTGGGACCTACCCATTTTCTCTGGACTACTCCACACTCTCAAAATGCTCTCCAGCTACCCAGAGATTCCTCTGGGCCCCTTGCTTGGATTCACTGTCTCTGTTCAACAGTGCCATGTTCCAGATTTCTTATACTCCCCCTGGCCTTATTTAGGAACATATGTGTCCTGTCTTCCATCTCTTATGGGTCCTATTAGATAGAGTTGTCCTCCTTGGTAGATAATGCCATCAAAGCAATAATCCTTCTGGAGGCGTTTTCATGGTGGTGTGGGACTTCCCAAGACATATTTGCTGAAAGAATGGCACTTCAGGGATGGCAGTTCCTGCATCAGGGTAGGTCAAGGTGAGAGATTTGAGGAGAGGAGGGTGGCTTGTAGAACTGTCAGGAAGAGTACAGCAGAAGGAACACACCGAAAGAACTGGTCCCGGTTCACCATTTCTAACTGCACAAAGCCAGCAGCCCCTCACCTCGCTGACAGTCCCTGACCTCATCATATATTATTCTTAGTGGTGTCGAGGTCGGCTAGATAACTGACGTGAAAATACTCTGTAATCAGTGACAACTTGGCCAGGTAGATGCTATTGTTACTCTTCCTCCAGCATCCCCCAAAGCCCAGCATTCTGAGCTGCCGGGAATGCCAGCCCTTGCAAGGAGCCCTTGGCAGGAAAAGAGGACAGAGCCGTTCCATCCCATTTCCACCTCATTCTCTAGAAAGCACTGGTAGCGATGGCTTATCCGGTGTGATTCTTGTTAAAATCTTTACATCATCAGGACCAACTCTGACTGTTTCATTTTGCCTTAAACATTAACTCTGGTGTCTTGGATTTGTACGGTAACAAATTGCCCTAAGTTATAAGTAAATAGACTGCTTGAATTTGTTTTTGTGACTGCTAGACATTGGCATGTCCTCTGGCATCCTATCGGCTCTTCTTAATTTGGGGGAGACGTTTCCTGTGTCTGCTCTTCACACCGTGTCTTTCTGCTTATTCAATTTGCTGTGGAATCCTGACCGTCACGGGAGGTCTCAGAATAGCTCAGATGAGAGCTGACAGTTTCCCTGCTCGACCCTGACTTGGGAATCCCAGAGCACTCTTGCCACAGCTCCTGACCCGAACTGTGCAAACCCAGGTATCTGGGATGAGGCTGCTTTCTTTGTTTCTCTGTACTGTTGTGCTTTTGTTCTGATTTGTCCATTACGGTGGGTTCAGGCCACTGCATCGCTGATGACCTCCTCGGGGAAGGGGGGGTTGGGAGTGTTTTGTCCCATGTCTAGAGTAATATTAAGTGAAAAAGAAGAATAAATGCTCCTTTCTACAATAGCTTCAGGGACATTTTTTCCCCTTCCGTCTTACCGCCTGCCCAATTCATAAGAAAATAAAATGCTAAATCCTCCAAGCTCAATCCTCTTCCCACTTGTTCATCACAGCCAGACAATGGCGATGACGAAAGCATTTTAGGGAAACTAGAATCTTGAGAAGCTAAAGGATTGCCACATGGTTAAGTAAGTAGCCCACCAAGGCCCCAGAAGCTGTGAAAGGAAGATGAGGAGATGAGGATCCCCTAACATTAAAACCCCATAAAACACACAGGGCCAGTGTGCGTGGCAAGGGCGCCAGGCTGCCTATTTCAGGAAAACTGTATCTTGAAGATTATTCCATAGCAATACATAGAGAGTTCCCTAGCTTAATATTCTATTTATGGGTGTGTCAATAATTTATTTTCACCAATTAGGAGGAATTGGGTTTAATATTAAAATCACCATGGTGTCGTACCCAGCTATAATCTGCAGTGTGTGTCTACACACCGGATGTGTGAATAGTTAATGGTTAAATATACCTATAGCTAGATGATGAGTGCAAATATTAGTGTGTAGGGATATTTATTCACATACTACATGTTCTGCCCCTGCTATCCAGAAGGAGAGCGTTCCTATGAAACCTTTCATGAGCCAAATGGTGTAAAGCAAAGAAGCAATTACCATTAATTTATATGGAAACATTTCTGAGCGTTCCCAGACCCAAGACATAACCTCTCATAGGCTTTTTTGATACCTTACGACACATCTTGCTAACAGATGCACAAAATAAATCGAGATACAGCACAGATGCTCAGACAGTTCAAAGCTCTGGGGCTTGCTGCTGAGATGCCCAGTGTGGTTCCCAGGGAAGAAGCCAGTCGGCGCCGCTCTCACTGCCGGGGGCGCGCTGCCTCCAAACTGGCTCCCTGCACACAAGCGCAGAGGGCTTTTTTTCATAAACGTGCAAATCCTCTTTGGGTTTCTTTCAGTTAGTGAAAACAGGTACTAATGTATGTCTTTCATAAACGTGAAGTAGCATAACACGAACTGTTGAAAAGTGGGGAATATCTGTTTTTTCTCCTATAGTAGTAAATAATCTTTCATTTTGTTCTTCCGTGATGGTATTTTTTAAAGTTCTTACAAACAATTCCCCTGGTTCTTTTAGAGTCTCAGATTACGAATTTGTCCAAGGTCTGTATATTCTTTTTCAATCAATTGCTTCAATATCAAAACTCAGCGAATCTTTAAAAGAATTTACATACACACACACTAAGCGTTTTGGCATTTGGTCTTTGATCTTTCATATTTATTCCCTTCTCCTTCCCCATCATTTCTCTAGAACAAGAGCATCACCACTTTTTTGTTTGTTTGTTTGTTTGTTTTTTAGTGCGAAGTGAGGGTCACATTTTCTCTATTTCTGCAAAATTATTTCAAACACAATGTTCTCATTTTGTTGAGGGGGGGAGTGGAATTCCTACTTGGACATGTTAAGTTGGAGATGTCCATCAGACAGCGAAGATGAGATGTCAAGAATCTCTCCTGCACCCCTAAGTCCAAGGTGGGATTCCTTAGTTCCATCTTCAGATGACGTGATCCTCAAACCGAAACTCCTTATTATCTTGGGCCCCTTCTTTAAGAAACACTCTGGTTCTCAAGGATCCTCTCTAATGTGGCACCCAGAATTAAATACAGATAATGGTCGACCAGCAAGACAGCTTGTTATATAATTCTTAGAAACTACAACAGATGGGTAACTGCCCAGCTCACACCCCCTAGAGCCTTATCATTTTTGCACCTGCCAGGAGCCAGCACCTGGATGTCTCTGCCTGAGGACTTTCTCTGGACAGTGTCTGGACTGTGCCCGGTCAGAAGTGCCTGGGAATGCACTTCAATGCATGACAGGTGGGACCCGGAGTATAGATGCCGCAGCTCTCTCACCCCTCAGCAGGGGTCACGCCCCGAGATTCACGTTCTCGCCCTTCTGGGGGTTCCACAGCAGCTTCAAGCTCCTGTCTCCTGCACGGCTGCTGGCTTCATCCTCACCTATTGGCTCTTTCCCTGTCTGACTTCTCCTGCCACCTACAGGAGGAGGTGTCATGGGGTCACCTCCCAAATTAATTAGTTGTACTGGAATCCTTATCTCGGGTCCTGCTTCCAGGGGGTGGCACCTGACGCAGAGCCTGGGAGTGCATCAGCTTTCTTAGCAGTCACATCAGGCTGGTGCTTCGTCCAGATTTTACGATCAGATAAACCTCCAACCTTTCTTTTGTGTCAGCTGCTGCCAGGTCATACTTCCTAATGCTGTGTCTCGGCTATTGATTTTTTTTTAACCTGAACCCAGACTTTCTGTTATTCTTGTTATGCTCCTGGTGTATTTCCATATTCCAACCTAACAGAATAACTTTGAATATTGACTTGTTCTTCTGCTGTGTAAACTGGGCCCCTCCCAGGTGAGAGTCAGTTTTGTAAATCTGGGAAGCCGGTCTTTTGTGCCTTCATTCCCTTCTTTTAGAAAAATGTTGAGCCAGGAAGGCTTCGGAACAGAATTCTAAACGAAATTCCTCCTTTGAGTCAGTAATCAAGGTCTTTTCAGTAAGACTCCTTACTGATAGTGATTCAGACTAACTGCACAAATTTAACCCAGAATGTACAGACTTGCCCATCAGCATATTGCGAAAGATTAGCTCGGTTGCTTTGCTGGAATTAAGATGAGCCCTGATTGTGTCGTACTTGTGATACACAAATCTATAACCCTATCGAAACGGAGATGTGGCCAGTTTGCTTTGCTATTCCCAAGTCCACATTACCTGCGAAGACCCTCTAGATTCATTTCTAAGAGCCCCCAATCTTCCTCTTAATAATCTGTTCTGGAATTTTATCAGAGTGTTGTGCTTAATGGCAGGGGATAGAGGATGGCTCAAGTTTAAGATGGCTAGAATCTAGCCTTTCTTTTTATTTGAAAATGAGGCCTTCTGCCAATACCTGTTTTCCTATCCTCTTTCCTTAATTTCTTAACAATCGAAAGTAGTACTAAGGTCAGGTTTGCAAGCTCTTTTAGGAGCCTGGCATGCAGTTTAGCTGCAAACGCCAACCCATGGCAAGTGTTCTCATGCTCCCCTGTGCCCTCCTCCTCCTCCTCCTCACTACTACTCAGCAGCTCCCATCACTAGCAAGGCTGGTTCTCGCTCAAGAACCCAGTTGGGCCTGGTGCCCATAATCCCTCACCAACCTTATCACTTATCTTCTTATGCCAAACACATGGTTTAGAGCTTCTGCTATTCTATTCCGCTCTGTGGGAACCAGGGTCCCTCTGGCCCAGCCCTCCTCCCCCACCCCACAGTGGGTCAGCCCTCTCTGTCCCAGGACTTCCCAACCCCACAAATGCTGCCTTGAAACCCCCCAGAGCAGCCACCAAGGATTTTGCTCTTTGTTTTCTTTTGCTTTATCTTTTCCTTTTCCTTTTCACCAGAATCATTCACAATTGATAATCCGACTCGGGTTTTTAAAAAGATTTTATTTATTTATTTGAGAGAGAGAGAGAGCCAGCATGAGTAAGGCGGGAGGGACAGAGGAGGAAGGAGAGGGAAAAGCAGGCTCCCTGCTGAGCAGAGAGCCCGATGCAGGGCTTGATCCCAGGACCCTAAGGTCATAAACTAAGAAGCCAAACGCAGATGCTTAATGGACTGAGCCACCCAGGCGCCTCAGTTTGATTCATTTTTACCTTTTCCTTTTCATCACGAGAAACACTCCCTTTTATGATCTTTTACTTTGGGATCAACCCCCTTTTCCTCTGAGGTATTTTAGGTGAGGCGGGCATCTCCTCTTTGATCTTACCCACCAGCTTTCTTCCTGAACATCCCTCAATTCTGCTAAAATCCTAAAATGGTTCAGGCTATGGCCATGATCTGCAATCCCCCTGAGGACAAGACTGAGCCCATATTTCTGTTTGTACTCAGCACAGTACTGGTTCTTCTAGCCCTACTGTTTGTGGAATGGAATTGGGCATTTTGTATCCAGGATGAGGGTTACTTGCCTAGAGCCTTGGCTGTCCACTGGTGTGGTGAAGGCAGCGGCTGGGGATGCCCACGGGTGCCCAGAAGCAAGAATCTGACCTCCTGACAGAGGTTCCCTCACTTCTGAGCAGCCCTGCCTTCTTCTTCAGGAAGCCTCGGGAATCAAGCTGGCCAGGATGTCAGAAGCCAGCCTGCGAAGTCCAGAGAATCCACAGCCCAGGGAGCTCTAACAGACGTACCTGCCGCAGACAGGTCAGCAGGGAACTGGACTGCAGGGGTTGGGGAGAAGGGGAAAGAGGGATGGGGGCGGAGAGGAGGAAGAGAGAGGCAGGGAGGGAGGAAGGAGGAGAGAAGGAGCCAGCCAAGTCTCCTGACTGCCCCCGAATCCCTTCGCAAAGCCATTATCAAAATTGATTTTAATAAATGAAAGATTTACCTGGGTCGAACATTGTTTTTAACTGGCGGCTATTAATTAATTAACCATCACCAGCCTGGACATCATAATGGGATGATATTTTGATGCTAACACATTATTGAAAAAGACAAGCCATGTTTTTTTTTTTTTTTCCAAGTAATCAATTAATCAGACCCAAATGAAGATTCCAACCACTGCCTATGCTCACAGGTACCTTAAGAGCTTCCTCTGCCAGGGCCCCAAATACCTGCCTTACGACTCTGGGCCCTGGTAGGCAGTTTGAGGCAAGCCAGTCAGTGTTAACTCAGTATTTTTTTTTAAAAATTACAATTGTTAACTTTAAGAAATCTCTGAAACATCTTCATAATTAATAAATGAAAAATGTTCCTGCAGCTAATCAATAAAGTTGTTAGAGAGAATTGATCGGATGGGGAACTCTTTTTGTGGGTACAATTTTTCACCTATTCAGAACAAAAGACTCCCTAGAGCGCCATCAGCATGATAGACACTTAAGAGTCTGACCCAAAAGGAAAAAAAAAATAGAAAGACGATTAATTAAAATCTCCAGGAGTGACATATACTTCCATCCTGTGGGTGGAGAGCTGGGTCAGGTGCGGAGGTGGCTAATGTGAAGCTTCGAAGAGGTTAAGGAAGCAGAGGTGCCCCGGGATGTCCCTCACGCTCCGGCTGTGCCTTGGACATGCTGGAGTCCTGGCCTCTTTGGAAGATAAAACAGGAAGGAGGCCTACGGTCATTCCAGTTTGTTAACGAGCTTGATAACCTCATTTTCACGGGTGGGGTGCATAAAATGCATGAAAATCTGCTGGAACAGACTAGTATCTTGCCAATTATTTTAATGTGTAAGGTGTCCAGCATGTTCAGAAGCAATGAACACTGAGTGTGTTACTGAATCCCAAGCCTGACAGCTCCCCAGAATTATTTGCACTGATTCTGGGGCCTGTGCACATCTGCTAAAGAAGAATCTGTGAGTCTGCGGTCCGGGAATCTGTGTTTTCAAAACGTGCCCCAATGATTTGACCCCGGTTTACATCAGACTGAGGTTCCCACTGATTTCTCCGTCTCTAGTACAAGTTCAAGCACTGAAGGATGAGTACAGCGCCCCCTCCCCTTTATCTTTTGTTGGGCAAGTCACAATACAGAGTACTTGCTGAGCACTTACTATGTGCCAGGAATTGGGCTGAGATCTCGTCACTTGATCCTCACAGCGATCCTATGGAACAGGCAACATGATTATTACCATTTTACAAATGAGTCAACTGACATTTAGAAAGGGAAAGTATTTGGCTTAAGGCCACACACCTAATAAGAAGCCCCAGATTTTTTGAAGCCAGATTTGTCTGACTCGAGGGCATGTGCTCTGACCACCAGGACACCCTACCCCAAGTGATGAGCCATGGGGAAGACGCAAGGCAAAATTCCAGATCCACTAAGCTTTACCTCATAGGATCAAGTGGATTAAAGTAATATATTGTCCCTCTTTATAGAGTTTCAACTACCAGTCTTTTCAAGCTGAAAAATGATGAAGGCAGGAGAGAAGGTAGATCAAAAAGACAGCTGTAATTGTCCCAAAGCATTTTAGCCAGTAAACTTGCTCTTTCACTAGAATAACTGTAATCTGAACTCATGACTATACAGGGTTTTAGGGCAACTGGGGTATGTGTTCAAAATGCAGGTACTCAGACCCACATAAGATCTACTGCAATATTCAGGTGACTTGCATTTTGACAAGCTTCCTAAATCATCATCGTAACCAACTAAGTTTGAGAACCACTGATGCAGCACCTTCCCCTGTGGCCCCAGCTCCCATTCCCAAAAAGATGCTGGTTGATGGTATTATAGGAAGTGTATTGGACAAGGACTATTCTAATCATGTATTGCTACGTAACAGCAATGGTGGCCTAAAACTTAGGGGCTTAACCACTAAATGTGTAAAAACATTTACTTAGCCCACCAATCTGCAATTTGAGCAAAGCTTAGTAGGGAAGGCCCATCTCTGCAATACTGATTCGGGCTGGGGCGGGGCTGAGGATTCCCTTACAGGACAGTTTGCGCATATGGCTAGTGAACTGGTACTGGCTGCTGGCTGGAAGCTAAGCCAGGGCTGCGAGCCAGGGGCCTTGATTCCTCTCTACACTGGTCTCCC
Organism: Canis lupus baileyi; assembly: GCF_048164855.1. Classification (NCBI taxonomy): domain Eukaryota; kingdom Metazoa; phylum Chordata; class Mammalia; order Carnivora; family Canidae; genus Canis; species Canis lupus. The sequence continues at coordinate 19,438,017 of NC_132838.1, forward strand.
CACAGGGCTGCTTGGGCTTCCTTACAGTGTGGTAGCTGGATTCTAAGACTGTGTGCTCCAGGAGACACAAGGTAGGAGCTGCTAGGTCCTTAAATTCGTGGGCTGGGAAACTGCTTATAGCATCATTTCTGCCACATTCTATTGATCAGGCAATAATAGGGCCCAGATTCAAGAAAAAGGGGCATAGACACCTTCTCAATAGAAGGAATGTCAAAGAATTTGGTGACCATGTTTTAAAACCACTACAGTCAGATGCTTGCGTTGAACCCACCTCAGCAATTCATTTTGTCACATTGGAGGATTCTCTTTACCTTTCCAGTCTTAGGTTCTTTGTGTACAGGACAAAGAGGTTGGGTGATATTCCTATCTCAGGAGCTCTGATTCTATGTCTACACATGATCAACAGAAGAGCTGGAACACATGGGTACAAGTAAGCTCCTTTGCAAGATTTGTCCTTATTCTTCAGTGGTTACTGTTGTATTGTGATTCCTTCATATATGCTTGCAAACCATGTCTGTGTGGGGCTTATTTAGCTTGGCTGCAGTTTTAGGTTAGAAATCCCCCTGAGTTCCTAAAGGGGCTGTAGAGGTTAACCCAAGGGTTGGGATACAGGCCTAGTTATCCTGCCATTCCTTTCCTCAGGCCTGCCCAGCATGAGGACACAATGTAGCTGCTTGCTCAAAGCCTAAGGGTCATTCTTCAGAAGAATGTGGAAAAGAAGAAGGGTTTCTTCAATGTTACCTTGGTGTCTTCTTCAAGATCTACTCAAGAGAGCTTCAGAAACCCCCATGTTAAGGAAGGATTGAGCTGTTTGGCCAATATCTCTTATTTCCTCATTCCAACAGATGAAAAGGATGTTGCTCTGTCTGCCTCACAATGCTGAAGGGGTCAAGGGGAAGTCAGGGAGATCACTCCATCATGCCAATATGTGGAACACAACATGAAGGACGTTTATCAAGACCTCGTGGAGTTATGTGAAGAAGGGATGAAAATAGAGCACCTTCTGAACCACCAAGAACAAGTGTATCAACCTGGAGATGGTGGTTGCCAAGTCCACATGCCTGGTTCTAAGCACAGCCATGATAACGATCCAAACATCATCATTTTCACATTTCCTGTAAACATCCACTTCACTCTTCAGAGAGAAGTGATCGGAGAAGACAGGAAGAGCGAACAATTGAGGAGTGTTGACGTTATTTATTAAGGAATTTCTGAACGCACTGCATGAATCACAAACCAAGGAGAATTCAGACAGGCATCTCAAATAGGGAATGTGGACCAAAACAAGTGGGTTTTTCATATTCCTCTTCACTTCTCATTTGAATATATGATTGCATCATTTACAAGCTCATCTTTCTTTACATAATATATGTGTTCCAAAGAAGTTCTAAGCAGAAATATTTTTCTAAAGATTTTATTTTTGATGTGCAATGACAAGTGCTTATTTAAAGGACCATTGAAATAAATTATATTTCTAATGATCTGGATTGTCAGTGTATAATATATTCTTTCTCCTTGCTCTTATCTATAAAAAAAAATAGGAATGATCTCTGATATCATTTGTCAGTTCTAAAATTTGTTGATCCTAGGAACTTGTTAAAACTTTTTAAAACTCCAAATTCAATAAACCAAGAAGGCCCTATTCCTGGGTTTGAGAATGCTCTATTATTATTGTGGCCATGCGATGGTCCTTTTAGGCACGGAACTACAAATCTTTCTACTGGTGATAAAAAGGATTGGGGATTGGTTCCTAAACATTCTGGGGGACACTCTATTGCACTTTCAATGAAAACTAGGGATTCTATTTGCCAGAACTTTTTTAGATAGCTTAATGTGACAGAGACCCAATTTACCCCAATTTACACACAAACAAAAGAAGATGTGGGACTGAGGGTAAAACTCAGTGGGTACATGATAGGAAAGTTCAAGAGATGAACATCCTCAAGGATAGATCCAGCGTCTCCAGTAAAGCCATCAGGGTATCCTCTCTCTCAGCTGTGTTGTCCTCTGTTAACTTTATTCTTGTCAACCTTTCTCTCAATGGTGGCAGAGAGAGCCACCAGCAAAGGCAGGCTTATATATCAACACAACCTTAGCTGGAAGGATTCTGTGGGAAGTCATAGGACGTGACCAAGGGCCACATGCCCAATCCTGAGCAATTGTTTGGTTTAACTGGTTGTGTCTGGATCACATGACTGGAAGTGGAGACCATCTCACTAACACTCAGACTGAGCTAGTAGGAGAGGAATAGTGTTGCTATGGCCAGAAGAGAAGAAAAAAGATGGTTGGGCAGCCAAGAAATACACCCTTTGCCCAATAAAAATGCACACACCTGGTATTCCTGTCCTAAAGCCACTGTCACAAATTCCCACAGACTTGATGGCTTTAAACAACAGAAGTTTATTCTTTTACAGTTCTGGAGGCCAGAAATCTGAAATCAAGGGGCTGGCAGGGGCTATGCTCCCTCCAAAGGCTCTAGGGGAGAATGGTACTATGCTTCTCCCAGCTGTTGTTGGTTCCTGGCCTTCCCTGCCTTGTGCCAGCATCACTCCAGTCTCTCACCCCCTCCATCGTCACATGACTTCTTCTGTGTGTCTCTCCTCTTCTTCTCAGGGCACCAGTCATTGGATTTCAGGACTACCCTAAACCCAAGATGATTTTATCACAAGATCCTTAACAAATCACATCTTCAAAGACCTTATTTCCAAAATAGATCACATTCTGAGGTCCTGAGTGGGTATGAATGGGGAGGGAAGCTGCTGAACCCACTCCATACCTCATAAACACACATTAAGTTTGGCATACATTTACAGGAGGTTTGTGGAATCACTCAGTTCCATCAATGGATCATTGGAAAGATTAAGATGCCTAGGCTAGGGCATCTGGGTGGCCCAGCAGTTTAGCACCACCTTCAGCCCAGGGCGTGATCCTGGAGACCCGGGATCGAGTCCCACATCAGGCTCTCTGCATGGAGCCTGCTTCTCCCTCTGCCTGTGTCTCTGCCTCTCTCTCTCTCTCTGTCTCTCCTGAATAAATAAATAAAATCTTTAAAAAAATATGTATGCCTGGGCTAGATGCCTGGCTTTCTCAACCTCACCGTACTGACATTTGGAGCCAGATAATTATTTGTCATGGGGGTTGTCTTCTGCACTGTAGAATGTTTAGCAGCATCCTTGGCTTCTACCCACTAGATGCCAGTATCCCCGGGGAGAAAAATCATCCCCAGTTGAGAAACCCTGGTCTATACTCAAATTTTATGTGCTATCAGGATAGATAGAGCCATTCTGGTGACCTAGCAATCCTGGAGACATATGCCAAAGATGTCACATAGGGTAACATGTACAAGAATACTCAACTGAATATTGTTTGTGACAACTGGTATTGGGGACACAGTGTATGTGCCCATCACTGTGGGGAATTAATAAAGGAAGTATAGTTTAAAGTATACTTTTATCCCACATACTCCTTTATCTTCAGACCCAAAGGTCCCCTCCACCATTTACCATGTCACTAGGCTAGACTTCAAAATGCCTCAAAGCTTCCATTTGGTATTTGAAATAGAAGTTCCATGGTCATCTCTGCTCAGCCCTTCCCTTAAGGTTCACACCCTTCTATTGTTCACAAACTCCTGTGTTCAATCTATCTTTGTTTGCCTCCAGAACTTACTCAATGCTTTGCACTCACACATCATTCAATACAGGCTGCATTTATTAAATATGTAATATGATTACCTGGAATTTATTTGTTAACTCTACATAAGATGTATTGAGAATCCTTGAGATAAAAATAAATGTTTGATTCTTAAGAAAATAATCTATTTTTAGAAAGTAAATATAATTTAACTTGGTTGCCCTGCATAAATAGGAAATCTGATTATTCTTTGATCTTACTTTTCCTTTTTAAAATTTAATTCACGGAGAGACGACCAATTATGGATGACCCCACAGCTTAATAACACATCTGTTAATGTTCTAGGGGGGAAAAAAAGCCAAGGAATTAAATTAAGTATTAACGGGGTTTGAATTGATTTGAGAACTGAAACAAATAGCTATCATACCCTGTTGTGATCTAGTTCTATGTATTTTTACTGCCAAGACTGACTTTGAGCTAAGGAATAGAGAGAGACTCTATCGTTTCTTTGCATTTTCAGAATCCATTTCCCTTGGGTTGTGTAATGGGACTAGACTTTTGGTTGTATGTGAATAATAATAAATGCAGTAGCCAAAGTGTTGACTAGGTTCGTGCATATAAATCATGCACTTACTTATTCATTCATTGGTTTACCCATTCAGGAGCATCCATAGTGTACCTGCTGTGCCAAACATTGCTCTCCTAGGGATTTAGAGATAAAGTAGAAATGGTCCCTGTCCTCAGGGAGCTGTCAGAATGACAAGGAGAAGCAGGCATGTAAATAAATTGGATAACACAGTGTTGGGCGGTGGTGGTAAGTCATATATAGAAGACAGTGGAGACACTGTGCAGTTCTACCTGGGAAGGATCGAAAAAGTCCTCATGGAAGTTACTTCGGCACAGAGGGGCTTGAAGGACATCAAGGGGAAGTGGCCAGTGGCCAGGCGGACATATGGATTGGAGAGCAGAAGAGAAGTCAATTTTGGAGATCCTGACCTAGTGGTTATTAGCTTTGAGGTGGTTTTGCAAAGCCAGGAGTGGCTAAGATCTCGCAGATACCACCACAGGTCCCCTGAGAAGATGAGGACGGAAGAGAGCTGGTCTGAAGAGAGTGCTAGCCAAATTCCAGCACCATAGAAAGGGAATATTACTAGTACATACCTCAGAGTTGTTGGGAGAATTAAATGAGATGATGTCTATCAAACAGTGTCTGGTACATAGCAAGCAATCATTGAATACTAGTTGTTGCTATTTATTTTAAGATTTTTAATTTATTTATGAGAGACACACGCAGAGAGAGAGGCAGAGACACAGGCAGAGGGAGGAGCAGGCTCCATGCAGGGAGCCCGATGTGGGACTTGATCCCGGGACTCCAGGATCACGCCCTGGGCCAAAGGCAGGCGCTCAACCGCTGAGCCACCCCAGGATCCCCTGTTGCTATTATTTTATTACTCAAACGGATGTGAAAGACTGGAGATCAAACTTTAACCCTTTAATTATTAGATTGTAACATGGGCTTTTATTTGTTCAAGAAATATTTATTAAGCAGCTGTGATATGTCTGGCACGGTTTGGGGTGCTAGGAGGGGAACCCAATATCTGTGGTCTGAAGAGCTGAACCAGAGGTTAAGAACTCAATGAACCTGTGAACTCGGATGAGGAAACAATGCATCTTTATTTTCACTAAGGTAACTAAAATTTAGCATTTCCTTCGATTATGAATGTAAGCAACAGACCATACTAGTATTAGCAGTACCTGTAGCTTTGTCACTAACAGAAATAAATATTTTTGCATCACATTGCAGTTATTGCAGATAACTGGAAATATTTATTAGAAATAGTATTACTTCAGAATTAGGGAGTTGGCCGACCACTCTAGATTACTGTTATTTTATGTGTTATTAAAGAAGCACATTTATTCCTGTATCACAAATTTCAAGATTCTTTTGTATTTTGATAACTGTATTTCAATATGTTGGTTTCCTTTTAATACACAAAGTGTATTATGCATTTGTATTATTATGTATTATGCACGTGGCGTCTTATGCATTTACAACACTTTATTCTGAAAAGGGATCCGTAGGCTTCACCAGATTGCCAGTGGGGTCATGGGACACAAAAAAGTTAAGAACACCTGATATATATTCAAGTCTGGAAAGTTGGGCAAAAAATAAGTCACACGAATGTATAAGATAATGTCAAGTAGTGAAAAGCTCAGTGAAGACCAAAAGACAGGGGAAAGGCATAGAGAGTATTGGATTGATTCAAGTGGTGAGATCAGAGAAGGCTTTCCTGAGGAGGTGGCATTGGAGCATGGCCTGCAGGGAGCCAGGGAGAGAGTCTTGTGTGTTGATCTGAGAGGAGGAGGGTTCTAAGCTAAGGGAACAGCAAGGTGTAGGCCTTGGGGCAAGAGGGCCCTTGACAGGCACTTGGGGTGGCTGAGCTAGCCGGGGAATGGCAAGGAAGCCTGGAGGCCAGCAGGAGGCTGAGCTTCTGTCTTTCAGCCTGGGGTCCCCCAGGACCTGGCCAAGTGGGCGGACACAGTAAGCACCCAAAACATGAGACATTCTGGGCAAAACTGGGTCTGCCTCCTGGGTTCCTGTCACGGGGACACCGTCTAGGGAAGGGGCTAGGTGTGGGGCCTGAGGTCAGTAGAAAGAGCTGGCCTTCCCTCAACTCAGCCCCAGGACTGCTGGCCACGGAGAGACGCACAGGGAGCCCTGGAAGCGGCCAAATGCCTGAGCTGCTTCCCGGGGTACCGGGTGAGCCCCAGGACACAGGCCTCTTCCCTGTTTGTGAGCTAGTAAAGCAGGTGATGGTCCCGTAGCTTCCCCCCCTGCCATGCACACAATAGCTCCCACCTGCCCCAGCCGCCAGTCGTGGGAAATGATGCGGTGAGGGGCTGGCGGCAGGTAGAGGCGCCCTAAGTGTAACCAACAGATTTAGAGCCCTCCACTGTGCCAGACGCTTTTCTGGGAGCTCGACTCATTTAATTCTCACCAAAAGAACTTCCTAACATAGGGAATATTATTATCCCCACTTCCCAAACGGGGAAACTGAGGCCCAGAAAGCCAAAATAACCGGCCCTCACACACAGGACTAGTCAGCCATTAAGCTGGGAGTGGCCCCAGGTGTTCTGACTCCAGAGGCTCTAGAACCTTCTTTTTAACCCTCACACTGAACTGGCTCTGGATAGAGACCATGGTGGACACCATTGTCACCATTCAAGGGACCCAGAGGCCAGGGGGACTTGGGACAGGGTGCCAGTGGCTACTCAGGAAGGACTCCAACCAGCCGACATGTGTTCCTTTGGGCTGGTGATGGAGAGACCAGGATCACAGATACATGGGAAAAGATCTCAAATGGCAAGAAATCGGGCTAGCTGATTGGCTCACCCAAAACTTGCTCATTGATTTGCTGGCATCCTGAGTTTTGCTCCAAAGGTTCTAGAATGTAGACTCAGGCAGACCTAGCAAAACAGCATCCGCTCCGTCAGGTGCATGCGGGGCGGTTTTAACCTGGCTACCACTCAGCTCAGGAAGGGCTGCAGAGGTGAGACCCCCACCCCCTGCAGCTGGCCAGGGCCCCCGTGGGCCTGCGGTTGGCCCCTGAGCAACTCTGAGGCTGTCCCAGCATCCCTGGGCGCTGCACTGAGAGATGGGATCTGTGTGGGCTCATGTGACAAGGAGCCACCATTCAAGGGACTCTCACTGGAACGGAAACTCTCAGAAAAGAAGAAATATTGTCCAGTGCCCCAAATGAGAACAGTTGGATTCAAAAGAGAAAAGGAATTGCCCTGGATGACACAAACCAGATAAGAGAGGGGCTGCCTCTGGACCCCAGAGCTTCTGACCTCTACTCCAGTGCCCCGCCACGACCCACCCGGGGCCTTTCAGCTTCTCCACCACGGTGACCACCACCTGCTCTCCTAAGCTCCAACACGGGTGTGTGGATTGAACCTCTTGGGAGATTGCCCAGCATCTAGGACTGCAGGTCAACAATGGGAAAGGGACAGGAATTTTGCAGATGTTGGGGGACAGGGCTGCAGGCACACTCCCCAGACCCTGTCAGGGTGGCCGTGGGCCTGCTCTCTCCCACAGGCAGACTTTTCTGGAAATGGCATGGCAAAGGAGCCGAGGGACACAGGGCCAAGGGACACAGAGACCTCTTAAGGCAATAGAAACCATCTCCTCATGCAACCTGAGGCTAGAAATTATAGAGCAATTCCTTGGCCCAGAGGCCTTCGCAGTAGCAGGTCAGAGGGGTGAGAGCACGGGCACCACAACATGAGGAAGAGGCTGGGACAACAACCAAAGACAACAACAACCAAATACTGGCAAGAATGTGGAGCGACAGAAACTCATACATTGTTGGGGGGAATACAAAATGGTACAACCACTCTGGAGGATAGTTTGGTTGATTCTTACAAAACTAAACATACTCTTACCATATGATCCAGCAATCATGCTCCTTGGTATTTACCCAAAGGAGTTGAAAAGTTAAAAACCTATACCCCTTCATCAAGATAAAAACCTATACATACCCCTTCATCAAGATAAAAAGCTTCCGTGCAGCAAAGGAAACAATCAATAAAACTAAAAGATACATTCTTCTTCAAGAAGACGAATTCCCGGTTCCTCTCACCTCTGGTGTCACTGTTGAAGATTGCCCTCTCCATGGACACAGAGGATGGGGCCAGGCGGGGAACACGGGGCCCAGAAACGGGTGGCTGTGGCCAGCTGTGAAGACCAAGGTCTTCTGGGAGCCAAAGCAGCTGCCTCTCCACTGTGGGTGTTTTTAAGACTGTATTTATTTATTTACCTGGAGCAGTTTTAAATTTACAACAAAATTGAGAGGGAGCTACAGAGGCTTCCCATGTAGCTCCTGACCTCACACATGCACAGCCTCGGTCATCACGAACATCATTCGCCAGATTGGTACGGTGCTTACCAAGGATGAGCCCCCGTGAACACGTCCCCGTCACCCAAGCCTACCACGTACCATGGGGTTCGCTCTTGGTACACAGTCCATGGGTTGGGATAAACATGTGATGACATGTATCCATTATTATCAGATCATATAGACTATTTTTGCTGCTCAAAAGTTTTCTGTGCTCAGCCTGTTGATCTCTCCCCCCAGCCCACCCTGGCAACCGCCGATCTCTTTGCTGTCTCCATAGTTTTGCCTTTTCCAGAATGTCATATAGTTGGAATCATCCAGTAGGTACCTTTTCAGATTGGCTCCTTTCACTCAGTTGTATGCATTCGAGGTTCCTCCATGTCCTTCCATGACTTGATAGCTTATTTCTTTTTGGAATAATATTCGGAATGATGAAAAATATCATCCGTCATCCAGATGTACCACAGGTTTGTTTATCTACTAACCTACTCAAGGACATCTTGGTTGCTTCTTAATTATGGCAACTAAAAATAAAGCTGTTGCAGCCTTGGGTAAAGGTATCTTTTTTCCCAAAGTTGTATTTAAATTCTAATTAGTTAACATATTGATTTCAGGAGTAGAATTTAATGATTCATCACGTCCATGTGACACCCAGTGCTCATCATAACAAGTGCCCTCTTTAATCCCCTGCATCCACCTAGCCCACCCCCCGCTTACCTCCCTCAATCACTCCTCTGTTTGTTTTCTACAGTTAAGAGTCTTTTATGGTTTGCTTCCCTCTCTCTTTTTTACTCCCTTCCTATATGTTCATCTCTTTTGGTTTTTAAATTCCATTTACAAGTGAAATCACATGGTATTTGTCTTTCCTTGACTGACTTATTTCACTTAGCATAATACACTCTAGCTCCATCGTGTTGTTGCAAATGGCAAGATTTTCTTTTTGATGGCTGAGTAATATTCCTGTGTGTGTGTGTGTGTGTGTGTGTGTGTGTGTGTTTACATGTACAAACATGCCACATCTTCTTTATCCATTCATCAGTCCACGGACATTTGGGCTCTTTCCATAGTTTGGATATTGTTGATAATTCTACTATAAACATTGGGATGCGCATGTCCCTCTGAATCTGTAGTTTTGTATCCTTTGGATAAATACCTGGTAGTGCAATTGCTGGATCATAGGTTAGTTCTATTTTCAACTTTTTGAGGAACCACCATACTGTTTTCCAGAGTGGCTGCCCCAGTTTGCATTCCCACCAACAGTGTAAGAGGGTTCCCCTTTCTCCACATCCTTGCCAATATCTAGTTTCCTGTGTTATTAATTTAAGCCATTCTGACAGATGTGAGACAGTATCTCATTGTGGTTTTGACTTGCATTTCCCTGATGATGAATGATGTTAAGCATCTTTTCATTTGTCTGTTAGCCATCTGGATGTCTTCTTTGGAACAGTGTCTATTCACGTCTTTTGCCCATTTCTTAACTGGATTATTTGGTTTTGGGGTGTTGAGATTAATAAGTTCCTTATAGATTTTGGATACTAACCCTTTATCAGGTATGTCATTTGCAAATACCTTCTCGCACTCTGTAGGCTGCCTTTTAGTTTTATTGATTGTTTCCTTTGCTGCATGGAAGCTTTTTATCTTGATGAAGGGGTATGTATAGGTTTTTATCTTGATGAAGGGGTATAGGTTTTTAACTTTTCAACTCCTTTGGGTAAATACCAAGGAGCATGATTGCTGGATCATATGGTAAGAGTATGTTTAGTTTTGTAAGAATCAACCAAACTATCCTCCAGAGTGGTTGTACCATTTTGTATTCCCCCCAACAATGTATGAGTTTCTGTCGCTCCACATTCTTGCCAGTATTTGGTTGTTGTCAGGGTTTTGGATTCTGGTCGTTCCAATGAGTGTGCAGTATTATCTTGTATAGTTCACATTTCCCTAATGACCTATGGAATATCTTTTTATATGCTTATTTGCCATCCATCTGTCTATCTTTGTTGGTGAGGTATCTATGTTGATCTTTACCCCATTTTTTGAGCCTTTTTTTATTGTTTGAGTTTTAAGTGTTCTTTGTATATTTTGGATAGAGTCTTTATCAGATATATCTTTTGCAAATATTCTCTCCCAGTCTGTGGCTTGTCTTTTCATTCTCTTGACATTGTCTTTTGTAGAGCAGAAGTTTTCCATTTTAATGAAGTCCAGCTTATCCATTATTTCTTTCATGGATCATGTCTTGGTGTTGTCTCTAAAAAGGTGTCACCACACCCAAGGTCATCCAGGTTTTCTCCTTTCTTATCCTCTAGTTTTATAGTTTTCCATTTTACATCAGTGTCTCTGATCCATTTTGAGTTAATTTTTGTGGAAGATGTTAAGTTTATGTCTGGATTCATTTTTTTTCTTTTTGCACGTGAATGTCCAGATGCTCTAGTTCATTTATTGAAGAGACCAGCTTTGCTCCATCATACTGCCTTTGCTCCTTTGTCCAAAGGTCAGTTGACTATATTTAAGGAGGTTCACTGTGTTTTTGTGTTAACTTTTTATTATGGAGATTATCAAACTGATTCAAAAGGAGAGAAAAGTAAAATGAATTCCCCCAAAAACGGTCAAAATGAATTCCCCCAAAAGCTGTCACCCAGCTTCAATAATTATCCATGTTTGGTCCGTCTTTTTATCTATATTCTTCCCCTGTTGCCTCGTGGAAGTTTCATAAAGCAAATTCCAGCTGGAACCCTACAACTCAATAACAAAAAAGCAAATAACCTGATTAAAATATGGGCAAAGGCCCTGAATAGACTTTTCTCCAAAGAAGACATAAAAACAGCCAACAAGTATATGAAAATGTGTTCAGCATTACTAATCATCAGAGAAATGCAAATTAAAACCAGAATGAGCGATCATCTTACAACAGCTGGGGTGTCTATCATCAAAACATCCACAACAACAACCAAGACAACAAGTATTACCAAGGAAGTGGAGAAACTGGCATCCTGCACACTGGCGGCAATGAAAAATGGTGTAGCAGCTGAGAAAATAGTATGGAGGTTCCTCAAAAGAATTAAACATGGAACTACCAGATGATCCAGCAGTCCCACTTCTGGGTATATATTCCAAGGAAATGAAATCAGTACGTCGAAGAGATATCTATAGTTCAATGTTTATGGTTCATTGCAACATTATTCACATAGCCAAGATAGGAGAACAACCTAAGTGTCTGTCCAAGGATGAATGGATAAAGAAGGTGTGGGATAGATATACAATGGACTATTATTCAACCATTCAACCAGATGGAAACCCTGCCATTTATGACAACATGGGTGAACCAGAAAGACATTACGCTAAGTGAAATAAGCCAGATGCAGACAGATGCATACTACATGATTTCACTTACATGTGGAATCTAAAAAAGTTGAACTCCTAGAAACAGGACTAGAATGGTAGTTACCAGGGGCTGGGGGCTGGGGGAAATGGGGAGATGTTGGTCAAAGGGTATAAACCTTTAGTTATAAGATGATTGAGTTCTGGGGATCTAAAGTATAGTATGTATATGTAGAGCATGATCAAGTATACAATACAATAGAGTATTGTACAATAGAGTATTATATACTTGAAAATTGTTAAGAGAATAGATCTTAAATGTTCTCACACTGAAAAGGTCCATATACACAAGAGAGTTAACTGCAAAACGATAGATGTGTTAATTAACTTGATTGTGGTGATCATTTCACGATGATTATGTAAAGTAAGTCATCACATTATATACGTTTAAAAATCACATTGTAGGGCAGCTCTGGTGGCTCAGCAGTTTAGCGCCTGCCTTCGGCCCAGGGTGTGGACCTGGAGTCCCAGGATCGAGTCCCACGTCGGGCTCCCTGCATGGAGCCTGCTTCTCCCTCTGCCTGTGTCTCTGCCTCTCTCTCTCTCTCTCTGTGTCTCTCATGAATCAATAAATAAGATTTTTGAAAAATCACATTGTACAATCTAAATATATACAATATATTTGTCAATCATACTTCAGTAAAGCTGGAAAAAAAACAAATTCCAGAAATAATATCATTTCATCTATAAACATCTAAATGTATTTCTAATTAAGAAAGATTTTTTGAAATATAACCACAATACTGTTATCACACCTAACAACTAGTCTATGATCAAATTTTCCCAAATATCTCAAAAATGTGGTTTGATAGTTGTTTTGTTCAAACAAAACCTAAACGAGGTCCAGATATTGGATTGAATTGATATGTCTCTTCAGTCTCTTTCACTTTTATTTTAAAAAATAAATAAATAAACCAACCAAAGAGCCACATTTGTGGTCAGGAGGGCCTGGTTCCAGCCTCTGGCACAGCAGAACTGAACGCTTCGCTATCACTGCCCCGTGGCCCTTGGCACCCTCCACCACCCTTGTTGCTCTGTGAGTCCACGCTTGCCAACGTCTTTAGTTTGAAACCTACTTCCATCAAGGGGCACAGTGGCTGGCATCCGACCTCTTTGTTGTTGGGGCACAGAACCTAACATGTGTAGTAGGTGATCAGTAAGCCCTACCGGCTGATGCTGTTCATCCAGACCCTCTCCTAATAGTGAGTTGTTAGGGAAAGAAAAGCTGGCAAAGCAGGAGATTTCAAATAGCAACTGAAGGAATTGTAATACTAATACACACATGTCTACCGTGTGCCAGGCATGGTTCTAAGTACTTTACTTTTTCACTCACTTATTCATCACAATAACGCCGTGAGGGTAGGCGCCATACTCTCTGTTCTATAGATGAGGAAACTGAGGTATAGGGTGGTGAAGGGACTTGTCCAAGGTCGCACAGCTAGAAGGTACTGAGGCAGGAAGAGAACCCAGGCCATCTGGTTTTTCCCCTCCGTCCTGTCTGCTGGGGACTCCAGAACACAAGCTCCGTGGGTTTAGTTGTGTGCAAGGATCTGCCTCTGAACACACAAGGGGACCGTAACAGAGAGGCAAGGAGCTGAGCTGACCTCATAAATGCTTGATAATGATATTTGGCTGCGGAGGATTATGATATTTGGCAGACACACTGGCCCGGCATGGGGACTCACACAGCCCAAAGGGGGCAGAGTGGGGCCCCCGCAGGAGGGGCAGAAGGGCCAAGGGAGCCCCCCTACCCCTCTGCCCAACCTCCCCTGCAGCTCAGCAGGTTTGCCTGGGGCAGTGCCCTCAGTCAGACCTTTCAGCTGAGAAGTGCAAACACTCTAGAAGCCAAAAGCCCTATTGTTACTTGTTTTTAAATGACTGAAAACAAGAGGTCTAAAAATAGCAATCAGCTAAGTACTAAGAACCGGGTTTCTGGGGGCCGAGTCCAAAGTCGTGCTTCCCATCTCTTAGCTTCTAGCTCTGCCTATCTGAGCAGCTGTAGGAGGAGATGAGTGATCAAGAGGGGGGCCCTGTGGCCTCCTAGAGTCAAGGCCGGGCCTCCGAAGGAGCCTGCCTCCTGTCAGCAGTGGACCCAGCAGACTGGAAGGAACTGGCTTAATAAATGTTTCTGCTTTGGCATTTGGAGGAGGGCAGACCCTGGCCAGGCCGCAGAGCCCTCAGAAGTGCAGTGGGGCCCGCTGACACTTCGCTGACCTTTCCAAGGTGTTCTCATGACACCTGCTACCTGGGGGCCGCTGGGCTGGAGCCACCGCTGTGCAAGGTGGTGACCTTCTAAATCTGGATCAGTTAATGAACTTGGCTGGCCTGGGGGTCCTGGAGGCTGCACCCTCTGTGGTGGCTTCTGCCAAATTCCTCTTGTTTTTGATTCCCTCTTTCCTCCTCCTCCCCCTTCCCATTATGCCTGACATTTCTAAGGCCAAGTTTTGTTACAAGCAATTAGCCTGTGTCAGGGATCTGGGGAGATGAGCTCGTGCCAAGACTCAGGCAGAGGTAGAAAAAGCAGGAGTCTAGAGGACTGCCTGCAAGCTGGCTGCCAAGAGGGTCCTGGGGCTTTGGCTCTGCACAGACCACCCAGACCTGCACTGACAATGGGGTAGGGAGCCCCCAGGTGAGCCCCGGGTGTGGGATTCCCAGCGCCGCACAGCCTGGATAGGAGTCTCACATGCCCCTCTGGAGCCCTCTCCCTCCTCATCTAGAAATTCATCCTCCCAGCCTGAGCCTCCCAGTTCCTGGAGGTGCTCAAGAGCCAGTTCATTACCTATTTTCAACTCTGAAAAGGGAGGGGGGGAAATAAAACCATGAGTTTATCCACAATAAGCTATACAGGCTAACCAAACACATGTATACATATTTTAATTTTTCCTGGAATTATTCATCCACTCACTGTGGTTGTCTAGACGCTCAGTTATCAATTTTGTGTGCTGACTAATAAAAACAAGGAGCATAAAATTTCTGAATCAATGCATTTTATGGGGTGGAGAGTGTGTCTCCCAGGTGCGGTCCTAGATGCGAGCCCTGAGGGAGGAGGGGCAAGTGCCAGATCCACTGGTCATTCAGCACCCACTCCCTCAATTTGCTTCCTGATAGCACCAGCCACCCCACTAGGCTTCCACCCCTCAGGTCTCCCAGGGCCTGTCCAGCCATGCAAACCCAATCATGAGAGTCTTGGGTTTAAAACTCCACCATTCAAATCCAACCACTGGTTTCAGTGATCTCATCTCTTCAGTGCTGGGATACAGTGAACCAGCCTAAGAAATCAATGCACGCTCCCAAGGGAGAGGGAGGGCTCGCACACCCTTGCAGGTCACAAAGGAGGACTTCCGCGGTAGCTGTCTTGAGATGGTTTCCATCTCTGGTGTGGAGCCACAGGTGAGCATTACAGGAAGACGAGGAAACGAGGAGGCCCTGTGAGCTGCCTAAGGTCACACACATGGGGGCGTGTAGACAGCTGTGCCCAGAGTTCAGGTCCCCCCCTCCCGCACAGGGCTCTTCCCACGCTGAGAATGACAGCGGCTCCTGGCCATTGGCATTCAATCCATGTTCCACCTACAATCCATGAAGGGAATATAAAAAGAGAGTGTGCAATCACAACAGGATCCAGAAGCCCAGAAGTAACCCATTTTTGTCTGAAAGCAAACAGTGTCTCATGAAGCCACTTGCAGCCCAGCTAAGGACGCCGCCAGATGCCCCCAAGCTGCCCGTCGTAAGGCAGCGGAGGCCTAAGCTCCCCCCCCCGACCTCTTAGTGTCGGTGTTCTTTCTCTCAAGTGGGCAATGGAGCCCCCCATCCGGTCTTGCTCCCAGGAAGGGTGTCGATGTGCCCGATGCTTGGGTTACCCAGCCTGAGCCAGGTAGCCTGGGCCACCGTGATTGATGGCACCCCTGACACCTCTCCTCTTCTGCTGCTGCTGCTGCAAGTAACGCTGCTCGCCTTCATCTCTTCCAACCTGCACCAGATCAGAGCAGCCCCCCACCCCGGGCGGATTCCAGACCGCGAGAGAGTGCTCTGGCTCAAAAGTTCTGCCGCTGAAGCCAAGAGAAGCCCTCCGGCATGCTCCTGCATGCTGTCCCAAACAGAACAGATGTGACCATTCAGCATCTCCTTCCCCGTTCTCAGTGCCTTTGCAGATTTTTCAGGGTGATATATTGACATGATGTTTTTACAACCGTGGCCAAAAAAAAAAAAAAATTAGAGGAAGCAGCAAGGAATATGCCAGTGGAAACATCAATGAAAAGGGCCCTTGGGGCACCTGGGTGGCTCAGTCGGTTAAGCATCTGCCTGCAGCTCAGGTCATGATCCTGGGGTCCTGGGATTAAGCCCTGCTTTGGGCTCAGGGAGGAGTCTACTTCTCCTGCTTCCTCTGCTGTATCCCCTGTTTGTACTCTCTGACTCTGGCTCTGTCAAATAAATAAATAAAATCTTAAAAAGAGGGGATCCCTGGGTGGCTCAGTGGTTTAGCACCTGCCTTTGGCCCAGGGCATGATCCTGGAGAACTGGGATCGAGTCCCACGTCCGGCTCCCTGCATGGAGCCTGCTTCTCCCTCTGCCTGTCTCTCTCTCTTTCTCTGTGTGTGTGTGTGTGTGTGTGTGTGTGTGTGTCTCTCATGAATAAATAAATAAAATATTTTTTAAAAAATATTAAAAAGAAAAGAAAAGATCCCTCGTTAATGTGTTCAGCAGCTCCTCCCAGGGGTGAGAGCTGGATGCTCCGGTGCCCCCTCCCTGTGGTGAGACCCCACCCGATGGCTTTCCCCTCCTCACTCCCAATGCCTGCCTGTTGTATTGGGACCATCCACAGGTGACGACAGGTCTCAAGCACCAAACCTAACTGAACTCTTTCCTTGCTCTATTTGGAGTCTGGTGATTTTAAGTTGCTCCAAGGGATAGGGGGCAGGAAGGACATATTTAACCCTCAAGCTTCAGTAAGAAAACCGTCCAAACCTAGCACCTGCACCTGCCAATGGGACCTTTACTGGAGGGATGATGAGTTAAAAAAAAGCTGGTATGAATGATCTAGACCTGCTGGATCCTTGTAGTTATCTGTGAACTGGGAGGGGGGGCGCAGATGGTGGTTGGGGAAGGGGGTAGGTATAAGCACCTGAGAAATGGTAGCTGAAGTTCCAAAGATTGAGTAGATGGAAAAAAGAAAACGAGAACGCTTTCTTCCTCCCCCACCCCTTGAGCCAAGCAAAACAAAATAAAAATAGGCAATTAACCAGTATCATCTTTTATGTTTAACAGGAGTCTAGAAAACAGCCAGTCCCAGAAGTGGGTGCAGCATCTAGCCCCAGCTTCCCTGGGAACTTGTTAGAAATGCACCAACCTGGCCCCACCCCAGACTCCCTGCATCACAGCCTCTGGGGTTGGGGCCAGTAACCTGCCAATCAACAAGCCCTGGGGAGAAGCTGGTACCCACTCAAGGTTGAGGAGCCCCTCAACTGGAGCCGCCCGCCTCCCCCACCCCAGTTTCCTGCATTTAAGCCTGAGTGGAAGAGGCTCCAAGCAGCCACTCCCAGGCCCCAGCTGCTCTTGGCCTTCCGTGCCCTGGGCTGCTTTACTGGGCATCAGGCTGGCAGCTCTCCGTTCCCTGACTTTCTTTCAAAATCCTCCTTGTCTCTCTTCCTCCAAAGAGCCCTGAGCCATCA
Organism: Canis lupus baileyi; assembly: GCF_048164855.1. Taxonomy (NCBI): domain Eukaryota; kingdom Metazoa; phylum Chordata; class Mammalia; order Carnivora; family Canidae; genus Canis; species Canis lupus. The sequence goes on from NC_132838.1 coordinate 19,455,586, forward strand.
GCGGTGCTCTGAAGCCACAGGCGCTAACATCTGTGACTCTCATTCTGCACTGGCCTGTGCTCGATACTCATTTCCCCAACAGGCTAGCAGTGCCTTGGGGGGCAGCCCCCTTGCCCTGGGCTTCCCGCGTCTCCCACCCCGTGACCCCGGGCACACCCTGGGTGACCTCAGGTGGGGGGCCCAGAAAGCTTTTCCTCCGAAGGAGATGCCAGCGCCAGTGTGTAAATCAAACAGGGTGGCCTGGGGGCACGGGGACCTCACAGGCTCCTCCCAGGATCGTCCTCCCAGCTCACAGCCCGGGGAGCAGGCCCCCCCTTTGGGCCCCCTCATGTTATTCCCCACGTGGATTAGAGGCTGAACACAAACAGAATACAAAAGACAAAAGACAGGGAGCTTTCCTTGCTGTCAGAGTCTATAAAAGTCTTGGAAGTGACAGCAGGAGCTCTTGCCTGCCTCCGGCCCTGAGATGCAGAAAGAATCAATTTCAGACCCAGGGCCAAATAGTGCCCCTGGGGGCGTGCCTGTGACAGCCACGGACTCCGCCCCCGCCAGCGACAGCGACCTGGGCCCCCCCCCCGCCCCCGCAGCTTACAAAGGGGATGCGCCCCTCATCACCCCCCCTTCCGCTGGCTCCCCTGGCTCTGCCCCTTCTCTGCAACCAGCTTCGGTCCTCAGCAGAGCCACAACGAACATCAATCATCTTCTTTCTTGCCCCACGAAAGCCAGACCGTGCCCCCAGCACAGGGACCGTGTCCCCAGCATAGGAACCATGCCCCCAGAATAGGGACTGTGCCCCCAGCATAGGGACTGTGCTCCCAGGATAGGGACCATGCCATCTTTCCCTTTGGATCCTAGGTCCCCTAAAAACAGGTAGCTTTTCAGTACGTGCCTATAGTTCCTAGATAAAGACTTGTTTAGGGTTCCAGAAATTACATCCATTTACCCTTCTGGATTGCAAGAGAGGAATTATTGTCCAGGGGCCAGCCAGTGTGTGGGTATGTGTACATGACGGGCTATCTCAAGACAAGACGCAAATGTTAGTTGTATTTGTTTGCTTATTTATTTCAGGAATATTGTTCATCATGTAAGTTAGCCTTCTCCATTTAGTAGAAACAGGAAGCTCCCAGGCTCGGGGGGCAAGGTTTAGCAAATAAAAGCACAGGGCACCAGTAAACTTGAATTTCAAATAAAAAATGATTTTTAATGTAACTGTATCCCAAATATTGCATGGGACATATGTATACTAAGACGGTGTTTGTTGTTTATCTGAAATCTAAATTTACTGAGTGACCTGTATTTTATCTGGCAAGGCTGTCTGAGGACAATTCAAGTAGAGAAGGGCAAGGGGACTCCGGTAGAGGGAAAAGAAGAACTAAAAATTGTATTATACTTTACTATAAAAATTTTTTTTTAAAAAAAAGAGCAAAACCAAAAATCGCTTCTGCAACACATTTCTTAAAAGCAGAAATTAGGCTCCTTTTATGTGAGTGCAAAGGTAGGTGCCAAGCTGGGGTCTCAGATGGAGTGATTTTAAATCTCAGAAAGAGCTTAGCTGTTTTTGTAAAAAGGAAAGTTGGCAAGTGATTAGTGCCGATGCGGCCCAGCTGCTCTTTTGTACTTTGAAAGAAACAATTAAAATGGCTGGGACATTAAACTTTAAAGAGCTGGGTCGTTCATATTCAGAAGCTAATTTTAAAAAGAGCCTGATACCTGGGAGAGAAGGGACATTTCTGAGTGGTCATGATTTCCATCCAGCCCTTCGGCCTTCAAGACTCTACATTGTGGAAAATCATTTTAAATAGTTCACAGGTATATATTAGAGATAAATGGACAAATACCAGGGTAAGAAAGTTCTCTCTTTCTTGGGCATGAAGAAACCAGATGCAAAATTAATTTTTTCCACATTGTAGATCGTAAAAGACACAATCTGAGAAATAGAACACATTCTGGAAAAGACAGAGTCAGAACCAGCTTCTTTCCACAGATTGCCGGGCCCCTCTGTGGCATGCCACGCACTGGGGTTAAGAGAAAAAAAGCAAATGAACAAAGAAAATCCCCTGCCCTGGAGGAAGCTCACGTTTAAGTGGGGAGGATGGGTCTCTAAGCAAAACCAGCTCCCTATAGAGGTGAGACAGTGCGGAGCCGGTGTACAAAGTGGGAGTTCGGTGGGGGACCTGGGCTCGGACCCAGTGCTGCCACCATGTTCAAGCTTTAGTTTCTATATTTGTAAAATGAGAATAAAGATGGGATTGTTCCATTAGATCATGAGGGCTAATGTGATAAGCAAAGTGTGTAGTATGTAGTACCTGCCGTATAGCCTGTGCTTTATAAATATCAGCTATCGTTATAAGTATTGACACACCTTTTGGGATTTATGGGCCCACAGGGCAAGGAGACTGGCACTCTGCTTGGTCACAGAGGTCGGGAGGGCAAGGCAGGCAGCTCCCTAGGGACTGGGTGTTAAAGGAAAGTAGGACTTTCTCAAGTAGCTAAGGGCATCTCCTCACGGGGCAGTGAGGAGGACAGGACACAGTGTGTACAGGACAGTGGTAGTCGTGTGGCATGGCTGTCACATGGGGAATGACAGTGTTTGGGGCAGCAGATTATCACAGGCCTTATAAAAAAGAAGAATCTTCTAAGAAGAATCAGAAAACTCAGGCCGACTTTAAGGAGGGCAGGCGCATCGTCTGCATTTCTTATAAAATCTTATTTTTCTTAAAGATTTTATTTATTTATTCATTAGAGAGACAGAGACAGGGGCAGAGGGAGAAGCAGGCTCCCCGCAGGGAGCCCCATGTAGGACTCGATCCCCGGAACTCTGGGATCACGCTCTGAGCTGAAAGCAGACGCCCAATTGCTGAGCCACCCAGGCGTCCCTCTTATAAAATCTTTAATAGTAGGCTGAACATGAACGGGAAGGAGGCCACAGGAAAGAAAATGAGACCATTTAAGTGGCCATTTCAATGACACACGAAGAAGATGAGGACTGAATTCTGTTGGTGGCCCTGCAGGCGAAGAATATGATAGTGATACAGAAAATATCTCAGGATATTCATCACAGGGCTTGAGGACCAACCGGGAGGGAGTGTGAGGCTTAGGAGGAGGCCCTGACTTAGGTTTCTGACTGGGTGACACGGATGAGGAAAATGGAAAACAGATTTGGAGATAAGCGTGGGAAAGATAGATGTGGATAATACATTCCATTTTTATTTACTGAATTTGGGGGCTTATGGGACATTCAGGTGGAGATTTCTGTCTAAGAAGTCCAAGAAACAGGGAGTTGGGAGGGACATCTGTCTGGAGATAGGGTGGATAGGTGGCAATTGCAATGTGAACTTGGATTACATGGAAGAACAGTGGAGAGCCCATGAAGGAGACCGAACAAAAGAACCAAAGAGTTGGGGAAAATCCCCCAAAGCCTGGGATCTTAGCCGGAAAAAGACCGGGTTTCAAGAAGATGTTCCCAAAAGGGTCTTTTGGACCCCACACTGCATTCCAAAAGATGTCGTCTCAGTTTGGTGGTGGTTGATGGCCGTAGAGTGGAGGCATCAATGGGATGGGGACTTGCGGGAGCAAGAGAACTCTTTTGCACCTAAAATTTGCAAAAGGCAACTACGTCCCGCTCTGCCCAATAGAGAAGTGCAGGTGCACAGGAAGAAAATGCAACATTTCAGAAGAAATCAAACACCATTTCGTTGAAACATTCTCTCTTGTCTGAGTTAAAATGGTCACGCCCCTGAAATGTAGACAGAAGATAGTTTGTGAGCTCTGCGATGGTATATCTCACGTAAGAAAATTCCCGTAACTGCAGACTCCGTGAACAATGTCAGCCCAGAGCCAAGCGCAGATAACCAAAAAGGATAATAAGTTGAACCTCATCTTGGAGGAAGAGTGAACCTACCAAGATTTCAATACAACCACAGCAGCCCCACCCTTCATCACCCTTCCAATCAATGCAACAGTTTGGTTCCATATTTTGTTCATCAATCAATATTTATTAAAGGACTAATACACGTGTGGCCCTGTGCTAAGTACTGTGAGTGCCGTGATGGATGCATTACAGATGTGCCATGTGTCTGGCAATATAATGCTCAATAAATGTTTGCTTTGGCTGTTGCTTAAGATTATCCAACGTGGTTTCAGCCTTCCAAAAGTTTATAGTCTTGTTGGAGAGGGGAGACATAGACACGGACGATAGCTCAGGGGCCATACAAGCTCTGCAGGGACATAGTTATGTCATGAGCTTGGCACAAAGGAGGGGTTCTGTCGATAGCTGTTGAATGAGGACACCGCACAGGTGAGAGTCACATCCCTATCATGTGCTAGAGAATATCGGAGAATAGGAGAATGTGGCAGATGGGAGAAGCCTTTGCAAAAGGGCTAGGCCCTGATCTGAGCCGTATTTTATCCACTCACTGTGTGTGTGCCCCTCAGATTGTGGGGGAGTTTTGTCTTAGGCTGCGATCACCTCTATGGATCAGCAATGAGATCCGTATGGTTCTCCAGGCACAGGCCATACCCAGATGGGCACTTGCTTAAGCTTTCGGTAGTGACCATAATAACAATCGTACTGCAGTGTTCTGCTCCGTGCTGAAAAATGTCCCCTGTCAGACACATGGCAGCCGCCGCCTCCTCCACGCCAAGGCTTGGATCGTGTGCGGGCGTGGTTTTCCTGAATGGCTCACTTGTGCATTATTTGTAATAACAGACATTAAGGTTACCATAATTATCCTGTCACCTTTTGTCAGGGTTTAGGGCACAGGACGGTTCCCACTGAGGTCTCAACCACTGCTCCCAGCTGCCTGGCAAACTGGAAGGCCACTGGAGTAACTTCACTGACCTCTAGCTGACCTGCAAGGATCAATGAACAATTAATTACTATCATCCCACTCCGGGAGAGATAGCACACTGCCATTTCTCAATTACAACTGGAAGTGCCCCTTAGCTGACAGCTGCCTGTCGGCCCAGACAACCCCCCTCCTGATTCTAACCTCACCAGCACTACACACCCCCCCCCCACACGCACCGATAAACACGCAAGGCCTATCCCAGACCGCACCTATCCACGCAAGTATACCTACCAACACCCACAACCGTACCAGTGCCCGGCACGCGCCATGCTCATCGCCCAGCCACCCATAGCGCCCACACCCACAATCACATTGGAGTCCCACCCAGCTCACACCTACAGTCCCTGTCAATGTTATTTATTACGGGGCACCGATTCCAGTATTGTCGAAGGCTGGGGGTGGCCCACTGCACAGCCAGGACTCAGGAAGACTTTGTCTTCACTCTACTTCCTGTGGCAACCCTACCAACGAGACCTTTGGTAACTTCCACTATCAGCTCCTCCTATGTCTTCAATGCCTCCTGTTTTCTGCACTCTCTCCAATCACCCCAACCGCGTAACCTAGACCTTTCCTAGTCCCTCCCCATAGAACAAAGTGCTTTGAGCGTGTCCTTTCCTCTCAGGGCTTCCTCCCCCACCCCACCCCCACCCACAATGAGTGACTAAAGCCAGTCCAATCAACTCAAACATGAGATATTCATGGCAGCTAATTTCTTCAGGTACCACTCTTGTAGTTAACTGGGGCTTTTAATCTTAAATTAAAAAGAGCAAATATGGGATCCCTGGGTGGCGCAGCGGTTTGGCGCCTGCCTTTGGCCCAGGGCGCGATCCTGGGGACCCGGGATCGAATCCCACATCGGGCTTCCGGTGCATGGAGCCTGCTTCTCCCTCGGCCTGTGTCTCTGCCTCTCTCTCTCTCTCTGTGACTATCATAAATAAATAAAAATTGAAAAAAAAATATTTTAAAAAAAAGAGCAAATATGCAGGCACCTTTAGGGTCTCTGGTTCAGCCTGGAGGTTGGAAGGAGCTGTTTACAGAGGTTCTGAGAACTCTCGCATCTCAGTAGGTGTGCTTTTTCTACTTTATTTTCACAATAAACTATCTGCAATGGTTTATTTCTTTGGGAAGATCCACAAATGTGTTAACTAAGACATTTTTTTATTGTGTGCAACAGACAACCGGCTCAGAAAGGAGGCAGGACCTACAGCTTCAATTGATTTGGAAGCCTGAAGAATAGCTAAGTCAGGCTCTAGTAAGGGATCCAAGTACTTAAACAAGGTCAGAAGGACTTGATCTCTGATTTTCTCAGCCCTGGCTCCCTTCCTGGCCTGGGCATTCCCACAGGGATCCCCGAACCTCCCTGGGCTTACAGTGCCAGTACAGTTTGCAATCTCTGCCTACAACTCAGCTGCTAGTTCCAAGAAAGAGAAGTCCCAGTGAGCTCTGTGATAGTATATTGAACGTCCCAGGACTGTGTCTCTTGGTCTAACTTAGCCCCTATCTTTGAACCAATCACTAGGCCAAAGCTTGTTCAACACTTGGCTTAGGGAGGCCAGGGACTGTGTAGAAGAACTGGCAAGATCAGCTTCTGCTTCCCTGTCGGAAAGCAAAACCACCTTGAATTAAGAAAGTACGTAACATCCTTTTTTTAATTTAAGATTTTATTCATTTATTCATGAGAGACAAACAGAGAAAGGCAGAGACATAGGCAGAGGGAGAAGCAGGCTCCTCGAAGGGAGACCACGGGACTCCGGGACAAAGGCAGGTGCTCAACCACTGAGCCACCCAGGTGCCCCGAACTTATGTAACATCTGACCAGAATACCTGGCACATAGGAGGTGCTCTCCACTCTTACAGTTATTAAAGGGATGCAGAAAAGAGCAATAGTGGAATAAACATTTCTAGGCCCTTTCTCCACCCTGTCATGTGCTGCCCCAGCCAGAGGAAGAGAGACTAATTTGCTCAGTGAGATCAAAGAGAGTCAGGGAGGGGGCGCCTGGGTGGCTCAGTCAGTTAAGCATCCCACCCTTGATTTCAGCTCAGGTCGTGATCTCAGGGTGGTGAGATGGAGCCCCGCACTGGGCTGCACACTTAGCAGGGAGTCTGCTTGGAGATTCACTCTTCCCCTCTTTCCCTTTCCCTGCTCTCTCTCTCTCTCTTTCTAAAATAAATTAAATTTAAAAAAATAAAATAAATTAATACATCTTAAAGAGAGAGAGGAGAGAATGAATCAGGCAGATCCACTGAGCCATGCCTGCCAGCAGCCAGGTCCCTGAGTGGAAGGAATCTGGATGTATCTTGCTAGTTTTCACCTAGACCTGCTTGGCTTCATCTCGACCTTGCTGCCCTCCTCCCCTTCCTGCCACTATGCTCCCTGGAGGGAGGATGCCTCCCTCGGGTGCTTGTGGCTGGATGTAAGTGTTCAGACTGGGGAGCCAAGTGGAAGATCTTGCAGCGAGCCCTATGCTTCCGATAATATAAGTGACTCTTAGATCCTAGTTACCTCCTTAATTAATTAAAACCAAGACTTCTTCCTTCCATCACAATAGCAATTCCCCTTCTCCTCCTCCTTCTTCTCCTTCATCATCATCATCATCATCATCATCATCATCATCATCATCATCCTTACCCAGGCCCTCTCCCCATACCAGAAAAGATAGGGGCCAGCAGTAGCTGTGGTCTCTCCCTTTCCCTCCCGAGGAAAGAATCCTCAGCCCTGAAAGTCTCTTTACTGGGAACTAAAGCTCATCCTCGGCAGAAAACACAAAAATAATTGGAAAGCCCCGTCTCCATCCTGCAGAAGCAGACCAGTCCCCTAGGCTGGGGCACTAAATCATACCACAAGCCCGTATATCTGCCCCAGGAAGAAAGAAAGCAATTGAAACCCAGTATTTAAAGGCGGTCTCAGATTTATTCCCCTTCTCGACAGCCTACAAAATGTTGGAGAATAGACCCTGCCTTTCTCTGGACGATAAAACAGGATCTGCTGTCCACGAATTGGCCCTGAGAAAGTTCATTGCTCATCCTCATGTGACCTTCCCAAGAAACAAAACTGCAGTCCCAAACTCTTGGCTTTAACAGTCTTCTCTCTCCACCCATTTTCAAAGCAAGTATTCTCTCCAGCATCCCAAGATCCTTCACTTTCTGTGCATTTTAATGGAGATAAATCTCACCTGCCAGCTTTGTTGAACCAATTCCGCATCTCCTTTACTGGACTCTCAACCTGACGTGGTCCCAGAAAGGATTTCTAAGGGCAAATGTTTTGGCTTGTTTCCATTCAGAAAGCTTCCCCGTTGTCTGGACATTGATGAACTAAAATCCAAAGCTCCCAGCCACTTTCCTCACCCCCAACCTGACTTTGAAGGGTTGCTGACTCCATGTCAAGCTGATTACTGATGACAGGCAATTAGTCATCACGCCTTTTCTATGGGCGGGTGAGCCCATCTACCCTGCAGGGTCTGATACAAGTCTGCCCCTTCTCTTCCCCACTGGATATCTCCTCTGTCATTCAGGGCTCAGCCTAGACACTCCCTGGTGCTGGCACTTCCTTTGACACCTCACTCTGTCCAAGTGTTCTCCAGTAGGGCCCGCATTAAGTTTCCTAGGGCCACGTGGCTGGGTGGCTGAAACAGGAATTTACTGTCTCAAAGTTCTGGAGGCCAGAAGTCTGAAATCTAGGTAGGTGTTGGCAGGGAAGCGTCCTAAGCGCTGTTCCCAGACTTTTCCCTTGGCTTGTGGATGGCTATCTTCTTTTTGTGTCATCACATCATCTTTCCTCTGGGTCTCTGTGCCCAAAACTCTCCTCTTAGAAGGAAACAGTCTGATTAGGCCCCACCCTAATGACCACTTTACCTTGATTACCTCTGAAAAGACTCTTTCTCCTAATAAGGTCACATTCCTGAGCTATGGGGTTGGGGGGGAGTTAGGACTTCAACATATGAATTTGAAGAGGATACAATTCAGCCCATAACTGCCATATACTTTATACCTATCCTAAGGTATTAACTGGCCCCATCCCACTCCTAACCCCTCACTGAGGCCAGGGACAGTGTCTGATTCTCCCCTCCATGCCCAGTGCCTCCCCTAGGTCAGCTTTTATTCATGACTCTACATGCCTCTCCTTACTCCTCCTTTTCTTCTTTTTGTCATGTCCCTTGTTACTGGTGACCACAGGGATTCCTCAAGTGCCCAGAACTGCAGTGGGGTGGAGGGGTGCTCAGAGCTTGCCTGCTGGTGGCGGCAGGCACTGCTTTAATGACCTAGACGTATCCTCCCCATCTGCCTCACCCCCCAGGGAGCCACCACCCCTGGGAATGCATGTCCCTCCTTGGCAGAGCGTACATCAAGCTAATTCTCTGGCTCCATTTCTGCATCTAACCCGTGGTTCCAGGAACCCAGCCATGTGCTCTAATGGGCCCCTGTCATTAGAGGCTTGGCAAACGCTCACACTCTGGGGCTCCCCAAAGCCCAGGAGAGCTGGCCAAGGGCTGAGAGGCACCAAGGCCATTTTCAAAAGCAAAGGGCAGCAGGCTCATAGTTGGACATTTTTTTAAACCTGCATTTATTTAGTAAATAATGTATGTTAATGCAACATATGCTATATTATGCAATAATTATGGAAACAACCTGATCCTGCTATCGTAGATTTCATTTGTCTTCTGCAGCTGCTCAGCAGGAATCCCGCAGCCTCCTCCAGTGGAGCCTTCTCCTTGGGTCCCTGAAATGTTGGAGGTCAGCCCCTCCACCCCACAGCCGTGTCGCTTGCTGAGCTGCGTGTCCTCCTCCCTATACCTACCTTCTCACACCAAACCATCCACACCCTACACTCTTCCAGAGATGCCCCTCAGACCTGCAGGACCCCCCTGACCTTACTGGCCTGTAGTCTTCCCCAGAATTGTAAAGTCACCTCATTCCATTGCCATTCTGGCCTTGATTGGCATACAAGGGGCTGCTGAGACTCAGCTGTTTCCTAGGCCTGTGTCCAAAGCAGATCACAGAGTCACAGAAGCCGAGCTCTCTACCCTCTCCCTCCAGGGCACCAGGACAGTGCTAGGCACTGAGTCAGAATGATTCCAACTTCAGTCGATGGAAAACTTACTGTCCGATCAGATGCGCTGCCTTTGCTGAATGGGGGGGTCTATGTGGTTAGAGGGGAGATGACTGACTGCAAAGGGGCATGAAGGAACTTTCTGATGTGATAGAAATGTTCTAGCCCTTGACTTGAGGTGGCGTCTCCCTGGATGCATACATTTTTCTCTACCCACCAAACTGTACAATTAAAATGTGTTTTATTGTATGTAAATTATACCTCAAAAAAGTTTGAGAACGGGGCGCCTGGGTGGCTCAGTCAGTTGAGCATCTGCGTTCGGGTCAGGCCATGATCTCAGGGTCCTGGAATTGAGCTCTGCTTTGCGCTTTCTGCTCAGTGGGGAGTCTGCTTGTCCCTCTCCCTCTGTGTACTCACTCTCTCTCTCTCAAATAAATAAATCTTTTTTAAAAACTTTGAGGAGAACAACAAAAACTAATGTCAACATTACAGCACATGAATCCAGATGTCCCTCATGTTTTGGGAACCTTGAATCTCTAACCCCATCCTCTAGATATCTGTCCTAACAATCAGTTAGTGAATCGCTGGCCCGCAATACTTGTTAGAATGTGGATTCGTAGAGGTAGCACACTAGTGGTAATTCGAGACAATGCTTCAGATCCTGTATTATCAGGAAAATTTTGTCTTAACTAAATTCAACATTACTAAAATTCATGTAAGTTGAAAGAAGCCCAGGGCCGGTGCCAGGATCCTGGTGTCAACTGATGATGTATGGGGTCTTGGCAGCATGCTTACCCTCTCCAGTTCTTCTTTCTTTTTACTATAAAATGAAGCTTTAAGTTTGCTAATATCTTTCACTCTATAATTCACTGCACCGTTTCTTTGTACTGATGAAGTCACCAAATCTGGAAAGGTGGATCCCAGTGGTACTCTTCACGGCCCCTCCATCCCTTGGAATGGTCATCCCTTCCACACACCTGTTCCTGCCTCCTGATCTTTGCTGAGCTCTTTTTCTATCTCTTAGTTTCCCCTGAATTCTTTTTTTGGTCAAGACTCTTTCCCATCCACTTCCTTATTATTATTATTCCTTATTATTCCCTTCCTTATTATTCCAGCAACTCAGAGATAGGAAGTCCTTTGTAGGGACGGTAGAACTACCAGCTTTTCGAGTAAACTCTCTCATGCTTACTGGGTGCTCGCTAATGCTGAGGGCTTTCTGGGATTCACATCATTTACTTCCCACAAGTTAAACTTACCTGTTAAACCAAGGTAAGTTTTATCATTGTTCTCATTTGGCAGATACAGAAATTGGGCCATAAAAAGTTAAAGCTACAGTATAATTCCAATTATGTGGCATGCTGGAAAAGGCAAAACTATCAACATGGTATAAAGACCAGTGGTTGCTAGGGGTGGACGGGATAGAGGAGGGAATGAATAGGTGGAGCACAGATGACTTTTAAGGCTGTGAAAATACTCTGTATGATATGATACTGATGGATACATGTCACGATACATTTGTCCAAACCCATAGAATGGGTATCATCAAGAGTAAACCCTATGGTAAACTATAGACTTCAGGTGATTAGGATGTGTCAAATTATGATGTGTGCAAAGGATCATGAATTGTAATAAATGTACTACTTGGGACTCCTGGGTGGCTCAGTGGTTGAGCATCTGACTTTGGTTCAGGCCGTGATCCTGGGGTCCTGGGATCGAGTTCTGCATCAGGTTCCTTACAGGGAGCCTGCTTCTCCCTCTGCCTATGTCTCTGCTTCTCTCTGTGTCTCTCATTAATAAATAAATAAAATCTTAAAAAAATAAATTTGCCACTCTGGTGAGGGATATTGATACGGGGGAGGTTATGCATGTGGGAGGGCAGGAGGTATATGGGAAATCTCTGTACCTTCCTCTCAATTTCACCATAAACCTAAACTGCTCTAAAAATAAAATCTTTACATTTTTTAAAAGTTAAAGGGACTTACCCAAGCTTACCTAGCTCCTGCAGCAGGGACGTGAACTCAGGTGCAGCAGGGATGTGAACTCAGGCCTCAAGCTCCTGAGCCTGTGTGTTTGACCATGATGCTATTCTGTGTCCCTAAAACCCAAGATACTTCAGGAAGTTTGCTAATGACATGTTTTCTTTTCTTTATTAGGAAGAAATGCAACTTAATATGACAACCAAGAAAGAGACACTTCTAATACAAAATCGGTGGTAGGATGACCCCCAACTCTTTTTTGGATGACCCTGCAATCGAGTAAATCGAGTAAATCATAAATTCTTATGATTGCCAGGAAGTCTATGCTGGAGGAGGGTTCGTATTGAAACTGGAATGGATGAAGAGGAAAAGTGGGTGGTGGCCAAGGGCAACCCCCCAGCCCCACCGCCCACATACATATCTCAGTGGAATTCCCACGAACATCAGAGCCATAGAAACTTCCTAGGAGACTGACCAGGCAAACTTAAAGACAGATTAGCTCTAATTTGAAACAACAGCAGAAAGGCATTTCTTAAATTATATCCTTTTAAGCGTAGTGTTTGGGGAGATGTTAATATGCATTCTGTGAAGGAGAATTCAAGGTCAAATGCTGAGTGAAATTTGAACATGTCTACTTACTAGAATGCCCTTCAGAGTTTTCATGATGTCAAGCACATTATGAATCACCAAAATGTAGTTTGCCATGTTCCTTTTGACCATGGAAGGTTGTAGTTAGTAGTGGTGGTGCTATGTATGCATTATGGGGGTGAAGGAAAGGGTAGGTAGTGGTTTTTGCCAAGTGCTTATTAACATCTTGAGGAAAACCACAGAACAAGGTTTCAGAAAAAAAAACTGCTCTAGTGGGTAGACTGAAGATTCAGATAAATTAATACAGGAGCCAACCTCCATGATGGCTAGCAATGATACTTAACTCTTGGTATTAAAATTTTTCGTTGTTCCTGCCCACATATGCTGACTTGTATAACCAATAGCATTTTGCAGAAATGATGGAGAATGACTGATGCTAGGTCATAAAAGACAACATAGCTTCTGCCTTGTTTTCTCTTGGGTTGTTGACTCTGGGGAAAGCTAGCTGCCATGTCATGGGGAACTTGTGCTTCCCTATGGTCCAAGTGGTGAAGAACCGAGGTGGTTCATCCACGGCAGATACTGACTCACCAGTCATGAGAACGCACCATTTTGGAAGCAGACCCTCCAGCCCCAGTCAGGCCTTCAGATGACTGTAATCCCAGCTGTCATTTGACCTCATGAGAGACTACAAGCTGGAACCACCCTTCTCAGCCATGTTCTTCTGACTTCTGACCCCAAAAAACTGTATGAGATAACAAATGTTTGTTTTTTTTTTTTTTTGAGATAACAAATGTTAATTGTTGTCTTAAGCTGCTAAGTTTGAGGGTCATTTGTTAGGCAGCAATAGATAACAAAGAGTTAAGCAGGATTTCCATGATGTTTTAATGTACTGTGTCTTTGAGAAATTTTTACACCTTTCGGAAATGAAGAGCAATGGCATTCTGGCTCATATATTTCCTTCCCAATTATTGGGACAAAAATCTGGAAGACTGAGAATCACCCCTTTCCCAACCTTTCAAGCTTTGTCTTGTCATTCGGCAAAATGAAACAAACAACAAAAACCTTTACTTTGGGATGTTTTCCTCAACTAATTGAAAGACCAGTGGTGATGGATACTAATATATGGCTTCCATAATTTCTTTTTCATCCACTGGTGCTACAGGTACACTTTTTCCTTTACTTAATGTGAAGAATTAGCTTGCATTACATTAATTTAGCTTTATAATGAAAACAACATGATATGATCTGCAATAGCTAGCTGTCTGCCTTGGACTGTAAATCTCTGGCTGCAAGGGCCATCAGATCACCTGGACAGAAGTTGTGGTTTTACCTAAGGGTTATGCTTATGGAGAAAGTAACTATAATGCCCAGAGCATCATTTTCCCCATCTATTAGCTTTCAGCCTGCTTGCAGAGAGTCACCAAAATGACTGTCTAAAATCCCACAAAGAAGGAAACCTCATAATCTCAGCAAGAAATCACATTATATTAATATTTTAATGTTTGCTTTGCTGCTATATGTTTTTGCTATATCCTGAGAGAAATTTTGAATTATCACTTCGAAGAGAAGGATATATGGTATAAACCAAGATATTTAAAGATTCAATACTAAATAATATTAATAACATGATGATGTTTTGGTTTTAATTTTTGGGGGGAAGGAAAAAAAGAGAAGTCACGAATAAATAAATGTGATCACCAGCTGCCAAGATGAACAGGGGAGGCTGCATTTCCCTGAGTCTTGGAACAAGGATAATACAATATTGTTTTTACAGAGCCCCTTTCTTGGAAGAAGAGCTCATAAAACTTTATCATACATATATTTGCTCTGCTAATGTAATCATTTAATCTGCCTCCTGCTTTTGTGAAGGCATCTTTACTACCATGCAGCAGGAACCCCAGACTAATTGTGTTTACAGAGAATGTCAAGCCATCGTCTGGAAAGGCCTGATTTTCTGAGGGAATTCAACAGTGAAAAACACCACATGATTTTTCTCTTTATCAAAAAGCATTCTCAGGGTTTAATAAAATCGTAACCAGTGTCCCTATGAAGCAATGAGCATGTTGTGTTGATTAACCTTATCTGTAGCCCTCCTCATTCATTCCCTCGGTCACACAGGCTGCCGTGGGAGAGTAAATACTGCCCCAGACTTTACCTTTTCACCTCTTCTTAATCTTCCTTCAGGGGCTCCTAGCAACTGTCCTGCCGCAAGAACCCAGGTAAAAAGTGGAGGGGTGTGAACTCAGACAAAGCAGTCAGTTTTTTGACCAATATCAACCAAAAAGAGGGAGGCTGGGAAGCTTCATTCTGAGATCTTCCTCAAAGAAGCAAAACAGACTCTTAAGGGTACTGGACACATCCTACCAGGGATGACACAACATTGAAGAAAGGTGTGACACCACCCCCTTACATGCCCTTGGTTCTTCCATTTTGCCCACAGAAATGAGAAATCAAGCACCCCCATCTTCAGGCAGAGTGCTAGACTTGCAAAAGGGGAAGAGGTACATGAGCAAGACATCTTACAAGTGTGGGGCAAGGACTCCTGGCACTGTCTGGGCATTCACATGCAGAGACCAATTTTGGGGGGAACACTCTCAATCCCAGTTGACTTTCTCACACAAGAAGCTTCTCAGTCGGTATTGAGACCTTATCCTTTTAACAGTTAATGAAAAGAGAGTAAAAATATAATTAGTAGCAGTTTAGGGGCCAAGGGAGCATTTCCAAAGCCAACGCTCAAATGTCTCCAGTGATTATTGTCTAGTTCTCTCTCCTGGTAGAACTGGTTCTAGCTCTTGATCTGATTGGAATTCCATATCCACGCCTTGCCTTTCCCCCTCTCCTCTTGATGGAATCCCAAAGGGCTCAGCGTATGGTTACTTGAAGGGACGGATGGATGGTTGAATGAATGAGTAAACAATTTTTCACGTGCAATATATCATTCCATTCTCTGAACAACCTGGTGAGATATGAAAGTCACGTGTTTTGCTTTCCAACAGTTGTGCAAACTGAGGTGCAAAGAGACCTAATGATGTTCCAAGTTTACACAGAAAATGAGTAACACTGATTTAGAATTCACAGTGCTCTTTCTACCCTTGAAGGAAAGATGAGAAGCAAGGTAAGGGACTAATCCACAGACTGTGTCATTATTGTGTATGGTTTAAGTCTTAACGAACAGGTAGTTTGCCCTGCTCTCTCAGCTTGGGTGGCCTCCTCCCCTACCCACTCTGCTCCTCCAACACATTCTCAGTGCTCCCAGGAATTCACAGCCTGACACAACCACCGTTTCTTCCATGATACGTTCCTAAAACCCACCAGTGGAAGTTAACCCCTTCCCTACCCCAGGATGCCTCCTCTAAAGCCACATATACTTTTTCTATCCTGCCTCATCTCCTCAACTGGACTGTCAGCTCCATTCGTGGGTCCTCTGCAGCATTCATAGTCCCAGCCTTATCTCTATGGCCATTCCCACCACCACTCAGAAAAGCCTAGCTGGAGGAGATAATTGTATTAACTATTTTGGAGCAAAAACAAGATCGCCCCAAGGGGTGCTCCTCTTCCTATGATAAATGAAGGAATCAGGAATCAGGTGATGTAGGAGAATGGTTGGAGTGTGCACAATCCACTTGGGGTCTTAACTATCTCTGGACACTGTGTTGTTTCTTCTTTGGTTGGCTCCTTCCTTTCTAATCCCTCCAGGCACAGGGTAACTATATAGCAATGGGATTGATTTTTTTTTCATTCATTTAAATGAAAAGACTTTCTTTCAAAGTACTTTCTTATTCTAATGACATCCTCATTATTCAAAATATTGATATCTTTCTGGCATTTCTTTCATTGCTGCTGAATATTCTTTTGTATAATTCTCAATGGTGGAAATTTTTTATCCCTTAGGGTGTTTGGCCATGGCTATTTGGTCAGATAATAATAACAAAGTAAGTGTATGAAGCGTTTTACAGATTTGCAGAACTATGACATCCTTGATGTTGATAGTCAGAATTAAGATTTACAACTAAAGAAGATTGTAAATATCGTTTGGGTGGAAAATTTGACAGGGTAACAAAGGAAAGAGACAAGTTTTCCTGGTAGTTCCAGGATGACGCAAAAACAAGTTCAAGCACTGGGTTCTAGACCAGCTTTGAGCAATGGTGGTCCCACTGGTCTACGAAGGCAACTGTTTGGAAGGGTGGAATGGATTTGGATGCATTCATTCCAACGTGTTAGTTGTTGAAAATCACAGCCATTATGTGGTCACAAAGCACCTATGAAGTGCTAGATACTGGAGTCATGAAAGCAGGTACAGGGCTCCAATGTCTGGATTTGCAATCTAACTGGGGCAAATGCAATACTGTAACAGGCGCAGGAATAGAGGTCCATAAGTCCAAATGACACAAAGGAAGGAGTTGTCACATTTTGGAGGGTTAATGGGGCAGAGGGGACTGATGACCAGGCATAGGGTATCTAGCAGGAAAGACCTCATAGAATTAGCACCAATCCTCACAACCATCCTCAAGGTAAGTATCAGTATTCCCATTGCTGAGAAGTTACAAGACTGAATAAGGTCACACAGCTAAGAGTGAGAAACAAAGATATTTTCTCTCTGCTTGGTTCATTGGTATATGTCCACATAATTGTACTCAAGTACTAAATACCAGGGTTTGGGGAATCTGTGGGCTTCAGTGTAGACATGGACAAGTCCAAGACCACAGCATGCACGGCCATTCCATGAAAATGGCACAGAAATGGTATCAAGAAACCCTGGAAAAAAAAAAGAAACCCTGGTCACAAAGATATGAATCTCTTAAGGGGGGTAGACCCCAAGTTCCTGAGGAACATGTGTTTTGCCAAGGAAAACAATAAGAAGGGCCTAAAGAAGATGCAAGCTAACACCACCAAGGCATGAGTGCCCATGCCAAGGCTATCAAAGCCCTTGTCAAGCCCAAGGAGGTCAAGCCCAGGATCTCAAAGGGTGGCATCCATGAGTTCAGTCGACTTGCTTACATCACTCACCCCAGGCTTGGGAAATGTGCTCATGCCCACATTACCAAAGATCTCAGGCCCTGCGGGCCAAAGTCCAAAACCAAGGCTCAAACCAAAGTCCAGGCTGCCGCTGCAGCTCAGGCTCACAAAGGCTCCAAGTCTAGAGGGTCTGTCTGCCAATCTGAGGACAGAAGGACTGGAGTGACCCCTAGGCTTCTGTCTGCGTGGAGCTGGTGTCCTCCTGTGCTGTTTGTGCAAATACGCCTGTGGCAAGATCTGTCCAAAAACAAAAACAAAAAAATAAAAAACAAACCAGGGTTTGGATCTGGGTCTATCTGAAATCCAACACAATGCTCTTCCAAACCACAAAATGTCGCCTTCCTTTTCTTGCATGATCATGTTTTGGTTTGGGTTTTGTTTTCACTTTATAGGAATGCTTTCACTAGAACAAAGCACCCTGGAAGGGTCCCTGGCAGGGCAACCAGAGGTAACTAGGCAGGGACTCTCCTGTTAGTCTCTGTGAAGCATTGGGGAAACACTTCACTTTTTAGATTCCAGACAGAAAATGGTGTGGGATGCGGGCTGAATCGTGGTGAGGGGTCACAAACCCAGGTGCGTTGGGATGGACGGGAAGTAAGTACAGGGTAGGGATTTGGGCCTCCGGGAGTGCAAGAAATGGTCGCCTCTCAGCTGTTCTCTTGTGGGAATAGGGCCAGAGTTGCCAGAGCTTTCAGTTTTTCAGGAAAAATCTCCCAAACTTTATTTTTATTGGAAATCTCCTGATTTTTAAAGGTTGACAACAAATTCAGCTTAAAACAAACAAAAACACCATGTAGGCCAAACAAAGTTGTGTCCTCATGGGGACCCCGCTGGCCACCAGTTTGTAACATCTGTATTATATGACATTTGAAGCCTCTTCTGGCTGTAGAATTTGGCAGTTAGGTGGGGCTTGCGTGTTTCTCCCTTTGTGAAGTGGCCCATACAATAGGAAAAATAGAGCCTAGGTGTCTTCTGTCTTTGAGGTAACGCTGGTGAAGGCTAAGCCTTATCACAGGTGACAGACGTCCTCAAGCTGATGGATTTTTCTCTGTCTTGGCAAAAAGCCCATAGCCAAGCACCTCCTTTCATGTTTAACATGGCCACCCCACCTCTTGCTCCAGTCCCCCTGAAGACGACCATATCAGCTGATGACCTTTGTCAGCCCCCAGCGCCTTCAGGTATGTAAATGGGGAGCTTTACCTTCCAAACTGGGCAGATAAGATATACTGTCACAAAGCAGATATGTGCAGTAAAGTCTCGGTTATAGGGGAAGGTGACGTTCTGGAAATATTTTGTAAAAAAAAAAAAATGTGTAAGTATGAGAAGGGTCATCAGATAATATCAGCTTTTACAGATTGGGGCTGCCCAGAAAGGAGTCTATAAAACACTCTTCACAGAGACTCAAAGGAGTATTGATTTTTTAGGAGCAGAAGGGGTCAAAATTACATCCCTTGCACAACGGCTGCCTCTGCTCCTCCATCCAGACCTTTTAAACAAAGAACAAAGTCAGGAAAAGGCAGAGAGATAGAGCTGGCAAGAGGGACAAAGAGGAAGGCATTGTCTGGTCCCTAAAAACCTTCCCTCAGCCACAGCACTGAGGCAGAGTGAGTCTCCTCAGGAAAACCAGAGCGTAGTTTCATGTTGTGGCTGCTGCAGTTGACAGCCACCTCTGGGGACACCTGCTTTGTGTCTGCAGAAAGGCAGTGGGAAAGGTCACAGCAGGGCGGGCAGCGGCCCGATGACACTGGCAACCAAAGATTTCTCAGGATGATTCAACTGCTCCTGCAAGTACATAAAATACCCAGAAGGCACCAGACATGTTCACACCCTGGCAGCATCACGATGAAACTGGCATTGTAGGATGGCATGGCCTTTATGACTGGAACATGTATACTTGCTGGTGCCTTTTGATCCGGAAGGACAAGCACATTGGAAAGGATAAAAGGGTCATTCCCTTGTGCTATTCCAAAAGGTGATCCGGCCCCAGGATTCACTATGTGGGCCTGGGAGAGGTCCCTGGTCTGAGGGGCAGGAGGAGGCTTCTTTAGGAAGGAGGCAGGATTTATAAATCAGAAGAAGACTATTTTCCTTGTGGTTGCAGCCAGGAAGATGTGAGAAGGAGGAGTTAAAGAAAACTGGGGTTAGCAACAAGATAGGAGCACCATGCATATTGTCTGAATTCTTGCTACTTCCTATTCTTAGCTCTTCCTCCCTTCCAGAACTGACCAGTTGATAACTAGACCAAATCTGCCTTTAAAAGGATCAAAGTCAATGAGCCCCTTCACCCAAAGTGGAAAGCTGGTTTGGAGAGCCCTGCAGGGCTCTCTTCCTGCCTCCCAAATGGGAAGTAACACTCCCAAGACTGGGCCAAGATGCTGGGAAGTGGAAGAGGAAGCAAGCTGTAGTTGCAGGTTTAGGGAAGCCAAGAGAACTGGGCCCACGTTGCCTGCATTTCGCAGGGGTGATCCTGCACCTGGAAGACGTAGCCTGACAGGTATGGGCTGCAACTGACCCCATCATGCAGTTCTGAGGAGGTGGAGATGAGACCGGAAGAGTTCACTCTAATACTACTCCACTACATGGAACCTTGAGAGAGCAGAAGAGAAATTTATCCCCACATCTCACATGTATGCTGTGGAGCTGAGGTGGGCCCTGGACAGGTCAGGGCCTGTGAAGCTGTGAAGATGTGAGAGGCACTGAGCTATGAAGATGGATACCAGCTAAAACCAGGAAGGGTTCAGGAGACCAGTCATCCATGCTGCCTACTGACAAGTGAAGTCAATCAACATGGTGATACTGCCAAGCAAGGGGAGAGCCGTGAGAATTAGGGTCTTGGGAGCTAGAAAAGAACCCAGGAAGGGAAAGCTACAAAAAACAAGCAGAAGGGATGGTTTGTGGTGGCACAAGGAATCTTCAGCCCTGGCAGAGGCTGTTTTTGAAAGCCCACAGCTTGACCCCTAGGCGTGTCTTGTTGGTTCTTTTTTCAAAGACCCAGTGTCCAGGTTGGGTATCTGGACATGGGCCAGGTTGCAGATGAGGGAGCCCGAAGTGGAAGGCCAGCCTCAGATGGCCACTGGCCAGGGAGGCTATAAGCATAGAAAGACATAAACAGCAAGGAAGAAGGAGAGAAGATGCATTGAGATCACAGACTAGGGAAATGAGGTGGGACTGGGTAAGAAAGCTCTAGAACTGACACTAGTGAGCTCCATGTGGTGATGGTAGGGGGAAAATTTTGCCCTGGATACCAACTGCTCACACACTGGGCTTCCAAGAATTTCCAGCTAAGAAATAGACTAGAGACCTGGATACGGTCTTCAGGACCTGAAGTGGACAAGATCTGACCAAGATGGCAGCCATTCTCCCTGGAGTGACAAGAGCTGGATGCCAGGGGGGCACTCTGCTTCTCTCAGGGAGCCTGGGGACAGACGACACCTCATACTAAGGATCCAGGGGAACTCCAATCCCATGGTTGAATTTTGTGAGTTTGGAGATTTCGCCTCAGTCTGAACATTAAGGAGCATTGGAGAATGTCCATGGTGACACATAGGTTCAGGAATGGGTACGATTCCAGTGGAAGGTGGGACTTTTCCTGACTGAAGAAAGAAGCTTCGATATGATAGCAAGTTCGATTCACTCCCCTTTCTCAACGTTGTACAATAGCAGCCAGTCCAATCCCCTTGCTAAGACCCTGTCTTTCTTCGTGTACAGCCCCCCACCTCCTCCCCTAGTAATCCCGGAAGGCCCAAGCCCTAAAGTTGAGCTAAAATATTTATAAAGAAACTACAAGCAAAGTTCAATACTCAAGGTTACATTTACACTTCCATTACCAACCAACAATTGTCTTTCATTGATCAAGTTCTTTTTGGCTACCAGTCATTGACGACATTCACTGAAAGATCGAGAGCCTCTGGTGCACAGACTAGCTCCGGGTCACCCAGATCTTACTCGCTGCCCACACTCAGGTCAGTGCTTTCAAAACAAACTTACTCTTAGGAAAGCTCAGTGCTGACTTCAGGTAGTAAATGATTACCGGTCACAAGAGCACTAGAACCCTAAGAAAACATTTCGCCGAGGGCCCCGCTGGCTTACAGGGATTAGTCTAATCTTCCCCACCAGCAATCCTGTCTCCTCTGTCTGGGCCTCCTCCGTCAGCCCATGTTCCTGAGCAAACACTGTCCACAGGAAGGAAGGAAGCTTAGAGGGACTCACTGACTTTTGGAAATTGAACATGGCGAAAACACGTTTATCCTGCAAAGACATGTTTATCTCATTCTTTGACCAAAAAAAAAAAAAAAAAAAGCAGGAAAAATGGGAAATGCGGCTTTACCCTTCTTTGAAACCCAAAACCTCACTCTGGGGTTCATCCACTCAACAATGGACCGAGGCCCTACAGAAGAGGACTTCCCAATGTCACGCAGCTGGGACAAGAGTCCAGGCTAGACTCTGCAGTCAGCTCTTTGGGGCTATTTTTATGGCACCACGTGTTCCTGCAAAACGGAAGCTGGCAGCAGTGTGCCAACCTCTTTGAAAATAGTAGAACCTGAAACAACACCTCACATGGCTCAGCAAGGAGAAGCCTAGGAGCCAAAGCAAGTGTTACACCGGGTCTCAGAATAGTAAGCTCTTTCAAAGGACAGCCTGGGTGGCTCAGTGGGTTAAGCATCTGCTTTCAGCCCAGGTCATGATCTCAGGGTTCTGGGATCGAGCCCCTGTGCTCATCAGGGAGCCTGCTTTTCCCTCTTCTTCTGTCCCTCCCCCTCACTGGAGCGCGCCCCCCCCAATTAATAAAGTCTTTACATTTTTTTTTGAAGTACATAGTTTGTGGGTTCCTCCCTCAGCTTTGAACAGCCCAGTGATCCATTTTATAAACAAACTAGGTTCAGAGAAGTTGAAAGACTTGCCCAAGGTCACCAGACTAATTATCTGCTTAAACTTAAGTACCCTTAGGCCACTGCTCTCTGCTGCTCTTTCCCCACATCTCATTAATTCATTTAATAGCGTGAACCTCTACTTCTTGGCACCTTTCGAAAAGGTCTATGTAGGATGTTTTTTGTAAACGGCCCCCAGTAATTCCACTTCTAGATTATCCTGCCAATATATTCTCAAATCAGTGAGACCCTGTGTGTACAAGACTATACAGTGCGGCATTTTTTAAGTTTACTTATTTCTTAGTAATCTCTGCACTCAACATGGGGCTCAAACTCACAACCCCAAGACCAAGGGTCATACGCTCTTACACCTCAGCTAGCCAGGTGCCCCTCCACCGTAGCATTTTTTTAATGATTGGAAACAACCTAACTCTCCATTGATAGGGAATCATTCACATAAACTCTCCAGTGGAATACGATGCAGTTGTGAAAAGGAAGTTATTAAAGACAAAGCATGTACTCTGGGCGAATGACCTATGAGATATGATGTTAAGTGGAAAAATAAGATACACAACAGGGTGTGCTGCAGGCTGTCTTCTTGTAAAATGTGTGTGTGTGTGTGTGTGTGTGTGTGTGTGTGTCTTTGCCTAAACAGAATAATTCTAGAACGCTTAGGAAATTGTTAACGGTGGCTGCCTTCCGGGAGCTGATGTCTGACACACCGTAGATGTTCAGTGAATACTTGTTGTCATCAAAGGCTCCACTCTGGCTTATTGCTAGTTGCTTCCCACCAAGCCTGAAATAAAAGTTTATGTATCCGAGTATTCTTATTCCCCAAAGTTGACACCAGGGCCCCTGCCAAAATTCCCTGGCTTTATGGAGTGGATGTCCATCTGTAGCAAACATCTTTGCAGCCTGACACAGCCAGCTGGGTTCCAGCAAGGCACAGAAAGTCCAGCCTCGGCAGCTGAGCACTTACTTCAAAATGTCAGGAGAAGAAACTCACCAGCCACTTAGTGTCCCACAGGAATACTTTAAAATGTTTCCTAGACACCATCTACCGGGAAGTAATATTCTCCTCAGTAAAAAATAAATGCGAAAGTCATCCAGACAAAAACCCCAGTAAAAACACAGACTCCATCCTCAAAATCACAGGAGAGAGCCAAAATCTAAAATGCCTTTATTTCTTCGTTAATTTAAAAAAAAATTTTTTTTTTAAATCAAAGAAGTATAGTTCCTCCTGCTGGCAAGATCACTCCTTTCCAGCACCCCCACCCCTGCCCCCTGGGCAGACCATCCTCCCACTAAGGCTTACCTGCTTGGACTCCAACTCTGTTGGAACGTCTCTTTTCCAAAATGACAACTAGGTAAGAACTGAATAAATTAAATATACTAGGACTGGACACATGGTAATGACCCAATGAGATATATTATTTTCCAAGAATGGAATCTCTTACTAGAAGCAAAGTAACAAGAAAGATTTTAAAACAAAAGTCATGGGCACCTGGATGGCTCAGTGGTTGGGCATCTGCCTTCAGCTCAGGTCGAGATCCTGGGGTCCTGGGATCGAGTCCTGCATCCGGCTCCCCGCAGGGAGCCTGCATCTCCCTCTATGTCTCTGCCTTTCTCTGTGTGTCTCTCATGATAAATAAATAGAATCTTTTAAAAACAAATAAAACACAAATCATAGGAACTGGTAGCTCTGTGGCAGTTACCAGGTTTCAGACGCCTTGGTAAGCGCTTTACCAAAACTAACGTGATCTTGACGACCGCAGGAGGTCAGTATTAGGATTGTCCTCCCTCCAGGCTGAGGCTAGTTAGCTTTCCCCAGGTGCACATTTAATAAGCGCTGGTGCCACGATTGCAGCCCTAAGAGTGTGGTTCTAGAATCATGTTCCCACCCACTTGCTGGCGACCAGAGGGAGATGGGGCGCTGAGACCAGCCAATAAGGGGATGGTTTAAACTCCAGGCATCGCAGCCATCAGAGCTGACGTGAGCTCCCTCCTGCTCCAAACACATGGATGTCCTGGATAAAGCATAACCAAATGTAAATTTTGAGCCAAATTGAAAAGAAAGAAAGGAAACTTCCCAGGACCCAGAGGTGCGGACTGTAAAATGGAGCCAACAAGCACCCGAGAGCCACGGGGTCCAGGTCCTGGACACGGCGGCCAGTGACTGGCACACAAACAGCACACACTGTGTGGGGCCCGGGTTTGCAGACCCTGCCTCTCACAGGCCCTGGGAAGAGCTGACCCCTCCGAGGAAAAGCCTGGAAAATCTCTCCTGCTGGTTCAGGGAAGTGGCCAAGAGATGTGTCCTCTGCCCGGGGACCAGAGGAAAAATGTCTCTGTGTGAAGCTGAGATCCCCAGACTGGGCCTCTGCAGAGGTGAAGTCTGAATGTGGGCTCCCTCAGGAGCCCGAGCTCCAAGCTGAGGCATTCCTCCGACACCACTCACATCCGGGAGCGCCTGGTGCTCCCCGCAGAAGCAAATGCAGACCCCCTTTCTGTACCCTTCCATGGCTCAGGGCAACAGGACTCCTACAGAGAGAACCAACCACCAGGGGAGGGAAGTCAAAGCACAAGGCCATACCCCATACCCGCAGCTCCCCGATGCACTCCTTCCCTGCTTTCTTTTTCTTCAGCACACTCACATGCTGGGGTTTAATTTGCACACACACACACACACACACACACACACACACACCCCACGCACACACATACTGGAATTTAAGCTCCAGTGTTGACATTTTGGTTTTTCATTGCTCCTTCCTCCCTGCCTACAATAGTGGCAACTGCCTCCTGGGCATCCAGTAAGTATTGGAGTCGGCTGAAAACAGAAACACATATTGGGTATGGCCATGTGTGTGGACAGCATTTGAAACCTCAGGGGCCCAGAATTCGGTGGTATCAGAAGAGAGCGGCCCTCTGGGAAGACAGAAGACAAAGGGAGGGCATAACTGGTGATGCTTTGTCCGACTCTACTTACAGCAGTTTATTTATTTAAAAATGATCTGAAGCCTTCATGGCAAAATATTAGCATTTGTTACAACCTGGATGGTGGGCACACAGGGGGGTCTTACAGTATTCTCTGTGCTTTTCTGTGTGTTTGGGGCATTTCATAACTTAAAAATAAGTGTAGGAAGGTGTTTGGGGAATGGCGGATGCGTTTGGGGCCTCCAAGCAGCCCATGGGGCCTGCAGGTTACCCTGACCCCACATCTGAATTTAGACCACAGGCCTGATTAAGTCCAAAAGGCCCAGACAGGGTGCCTGGTCTGCATTCATACCTTTTGGTTGCAGAGGTGAGCAGTAGAGGGGGCCCAGCCAGTAGACTGGCTCAGCTTGAGTTAGGACTGGGAAGGTTGTTTCAGCTCCTACTTCCATATTTATTAAAAAAAAAAAAAAAAGAAGAAGAAGAAGAAGAAGACCACTCATGGGTCTCTCTGCAAAAATGACTGCCTGCATATTTGATTAAAGACACCAGATACCCATGCATCTTGCAAGGTTAGGGATATCTGCCCTGGTCTGAGGCTGAGATGGCCCCAGAATCCGCTCAACCCAGAGAAGCCAGGCCCCGGATCCTTCATCCCTGAGGCCGTGCCCCATGCAAGCCTGGGAGAGTGCACCCTCTACTGGGCGCCTTTCTGTGCCTGGCCACCCCTGGGGTGACTGTCTGGCCACCTGGCCATCTGACCGGTGCCCAGGCCCCACACACCAGCCCACATGTTCTTCCAGAAGCAGCAAGCACCTAGGAGCCCTGTGGGGGTATGGGTCCTCTCCCCTCCCCAAATCAAGACACAAGAAAAATGGAGCCCATCGACTCCGGTGATCTTCCTGGGCCTTAATGAACTTATTTAAATAAAGATTTTTATTTATTCATGAGACACAGAGAAAGAGGCAGAGACACAGGCAGAGACACAGGCAGAGAGAGAAGCAGGCTCCATGCAGGATTCCAGGATCATGCCCTGGGCCAAAGGCAGACACTCAACCGCTGAGCCACCCAGGCGTCCCTGAATTCTTTTATCTCTTTTGCAAATGATCACATGCCTGCTGGTTGCACAAGCCAAGTAAACCCTTGCCAGGTGTTTCTGTTCCTCAAGCACCTGGCAAAGTGATACAGGAGTCTGAGCAGCCAATAGAAATATACAACCAAGCCACAGATGTCAGTCACATACACAATTTTAGCTTTTCTAGTGGCCACATTAGTAAAAGTACAACCAAGTGAAATTAATGTCTTAATTAATAGACTTTTTGGAGCAGTTTTAGATTTACAGAAACAGTAAGCAGTAATATAGGGTTCTCATATATCTTCATCACGACCTGCCCCCCGTCCCCTCTATAAACGCACAGCTTCTTCTACATTTTGCGATAGTGTGGGATGCGTGTTGCACTAGATGAGCCAATGGTAATGTATTAACCGAGGCCCATAGTTTACATTAGGATTCACTCTCTGTTCATACAGAACACAGAGCACATAAGTTTTGACAAATGTATAAAAGATGGTATCACTTTTATAATATCATGCAGAACAGGTTTGCTGCCCTAAAAATCTCCTGTGTTCCACCCATTTATCCCTTCTTCCCTCTCCCCCACTCCAACCTCACTCATCTTTTCAATGTTCCCATAGATTGGCCCTTTCCAGAATGTTCTATAATTTGTATCATACAGTATATAGCTTTTTCAGACTGGCTTATTTCACTTAGTATATGCATTTTAAGTTTTCTCCATGTCTTTTCATGGCTTGAGAGCTTGTTCCTTTTTAGCATCTACTGTCTGGATGGACCACAGCGTTTTCTATCCACTTATCTACTCATCATCTTGGTTGTGAAATTAACTTTAATAATATATTTTTATTGAACTGAATATCTCTAACTTGCCATTTCAACAAGTAATCAGAATTTTTTAAATGCTTAATGGATATTTTACATTTGTTTTCATACCAAGTCTTCAAAATCCAGTGTGTATTTTATATTTAGAGTAGATCTCAATCTGGTTAGCCACCTTTCAAGTGTTTGGTGGCCATGGGTGGCTACTTACCACTGTATTAGACAACAGAGATCTAAAGAAAGAAAAATATAGCCCCAACCATTGGAAGTTTATAATTTCATCAGAAGAGACAGACTATCCCTTCTTCTCACCGCTCCCCACCCACCCAATGACTGAAGAATTGCATGCATCCCTTTCACACAGATACAAATACGTTCAAAACTTTGCTAATTTATTGCTTAGATTTTGACCTTTTTCTATGAAAAAGAGTTTTTATGTGTTTTTTTATAGTTTTTTTTATGATAGGTCCACCTCATCCCCCCACATTTGAACCATAATATGACATCTTACGTAGCCGCTTAAGTGCTATAAGAACAACCAAGCAAGTGCAAACAATATCTCCTGCAATTCACTAGAAGTTTCCACATTTGTCTTATAGATTTTCCACATTAAAACTTGTTTTATTCAACAAGTACTAACTGAATATCCAGTGCAGTGGTTTTCAAAGTATGGTCCTGGACCTGTGAATCCACAGGGGCAAAATTATTTACATAATATAACTAGACTTTATCTGCCTTTCCTATTCTCTTTCTCCCTTGAGTGCACAGTAGAGTTTTTCAGAGATGTCATGTTGGGGGTTAATGCAAGATTGAACACAATCTTAAGGCAATCTGGCTCTTCTCTATTATGCAACATACCACAGAGATTTACAAAAATGTAACTCACTACCAGTCTTCTCACTAAACTTAAACCAAATCACTCTTTTTCTATACCTCTCTGTATCAGTAAATATAGCTATTTTTTATTAAACATGTAATTTATGTTAACATTTAACACATTTATTATTGTTCTAAATAAATATATAGTTTAATTTTTCTTAGTTTTAAAGATTCTATTCATTCATTCATTCATTATTCATGAGAGACACAGAGATATCACAGCTTCTGCTTCCCTTTCGGAAAGTAAAACCACCTTGAATTAAGAAAGTATGTAACATCCTTTTTTAAAAAAAAGATTTTATTTATTTATTCCTGAGAGACACAGAGAGAGGCAGAGACCCAGGCAGAGGGAGAAGCAGGCTCCCTGCAGGGAGCCCAATGCAGGACTCAATCCCAGGACCCCAGGATCACATCCTGAGCCAAAGACAGTCGCTCAATCACTGAGCCACCCAGGCATCCCAGATTTTTCTTAGTTTTAGTTTCTAATGTATTAAATACTGTAACATAATCAACTTTACGTTATTGGAGTCCTCAAAAAATTTTAAGACTAATAGTTTTTTGAGACCAACAAGTTTGAGAAGTACTGTTCTAGTGTGTGCTAAGCTTGAGGAAGCCAAGATAAATGAACTTGTAACTCAGTGAGGCAAGCCATCCAAGAGGCCTGTTTGACGGTGGTCTTCCCTCGTTCACGTGGTAGGCTATGACTTCATATGGGGGCCACTCACATACAGGTAACATGAATGAAAGTGTCTTGCCTCAAGAGACCTATTACTGGGACACCAGGTAATTTATTGTCCAAACCAGGATATTTGACTGGAGTCAAAAGGAACATGCAATTCATGATTATGCTGCCATAGTCATACTGTGACAGTCACAGGCAAACCAGTGCAAATGGTAAACCCACAGAAAAGTCTGTGCTTATGAAAATAACTGGAGATATGGGTTGGGAACATCTCCATGGGTAGGAGGAGGACATTTGTGGGTGAGGATCCTGAGGACGTAGGGGAAGGACAGCTGGGAGGAGGTTCTGAGAGGGGAGTTCAGGCCAAAGAGCTTGAGTGGAAGCAAGAAAGAAGTAGGACGTCCCCTTAGCTGGGCCTGGCATCCTTGGCCTCAGGCTCTTCCCAGCTAATTGTCCTTTACTAAAAATTGAAAAAAGAACAAACAAAAAATGCTTCTGGGTTATACAGTGAAGGATAATGTATAAAAAGGACTAATTTTAAGTTTTGGCAGGTACCAGGTGAAGAGAAAAGGACCCTGTTCGTGTAGACTCAACTGCCTCATCACCCTCCGAGAGGAAGAGCGTAAGTCTACCCCACCGAGTAGGGCTGTCATTTTATTTCATTTTTTTTTTGCAAGTTTCTAAGTTAACCTCAAAGATGCCCTGGCAAGTGGAGTTTTAGAAATGTCACATATTTTTATTGTCCTGAAGTGAGCAGGAGCAAGTGGTTGTCAAAAGGAGAAACAAGAAGCACCACTTTCAGATTTGTCCTAGGAAGTTGACAGCTTTTGACAAGGTATACAGATGATGCAACATCCCATCAGCTGAGTATCATATGCCCCAGCATCATCTGAACCAGGCTTCGAAATGAGCTCAAAGCCCAGCTGTTTGCAGCTGACCAACTGCATTTATTCTGTGCCCAGAGGTGGAATGCCTCGGAGGGGAGGGGGATGCCTAGGGACAGTTAGACATCGCATCCTAGGTCCTGGCCAGCTACGAACTGCTGCTCAGGACACCTGGGATCCAGGTCCGGCTCAGTCACAGCTTAGCTGTTGGTCTTGCTTTTTCATTTCTATTTTCTGAGTCAGACAATTGTAGGTACTAGTCTTCCTAGGATGTGGTGATGATTACAGGTGAGTTTGTCAAAGCGCTGGGAAGCTATCAATAATGTAAGGCAGCGCTGTGTGTATTGCATGCAAAAAAAAAGCCTGCAGCAGGGAGTTCCTAAAAGCCGGTGAGATGTAAAATAATGATTTGGTCACTGTTTAGGAAATGATTATCATTCTTTTAATGGCCACAGGAGATTAAAAAAGAAGGAGGAGAGGGAGGAAGGGAAGGCGGAGGAAGAGTGTGAAGATAAAAATAGGCAGACAAGATTGGTTCCCTCAACTCGGAATTCAATCCTGTCATCTCCTTGACAACTGGCCCTGCCGAGGGACAGGGGGCAGAGGTCAAGTCCCGGGGGTCCACCTGCCTCAGCAGAAATCCAGGCCTGGGGCCTGCCTCGGTCGGGCAAACTGGAAAACCTGAAGTGGGAAGCTCCTGACCAGCCTGCATGAGGCTGGCCGCCCCCCCTTCATCTGACCATGGGAGAAGGAGTCAAAGGCACAGAGCTGCTGCCGGGTGGGGGCCCCCCAGGCTGATGAGGGAGCATGCACACGATGGCCAGCACAGGCCCTGGCTAAGATTATCAGGAAATTCTGTCCTGGACTTGGAGTCCAGAAAACCTTCCTGAGCCCCAGAGACAATGGCATGTGTACCTCCTCCCCTTCCCCAACAGTGGGACAAATGAGGCCGTGCAGCCTCAGTAGTAATGACGACCAGTGGCGCCTTTGTGACCTCCCCACGCTAAGCCCAGTCTCAGGCAGGCAGGGCTGGATGTCGCAGTCACTGTCTAGCTCTGGTCTGGGCAGCTGTATGTAAGGTCCCTCAGTCTGGGGAGCAGAGTTTGGAACTACAGTGAGACCAGAGGGGAATCATTGTTCCCTTCCCTGCAGCACCTAATTTTTCTTTTTTTCTAATTAAATCATCTGGAGGATGCTTATGTTACAGAGTAGACTTCAGTTTGCTTGAACGTGCTCGCTCCCTGCTGCCATCGGTGTGCTTTGTGGGAAAATCTGACAATGGCAGGTCTGATGTGTTACCTTCCCATGAATACTCACTTTTTAAGAGGACCTCAGGGAGAAGGGCACGTAAACCTCTCTGGAATGAAATTCGACATAAATAAGTAAAATGATGATTGAACTGTAGGTATGCAGATCAGGCAATGCTGGGGAGCAGCAGGAATTTGGGGCCCTTCCACTAAGGCCAGATAGACAAATAATAATGGAACAGCAGCTACCACTTATTGGGCACCTGCAGGCTGGGTACAGCATCTGGGGGACAGGTACCATCATCCCACCTGCTGCCATAAAGCCACTGACCACCCACCTGGCAGGTAAGATTTGCATTAAGGAGCCAGGACCCTGTTCTTTCTCTACCACCAAGAGACCCTTCCAGGGTCCCCGAGAACCCCCAGGTGAGAAATGGCCCCGTGAGCCCAGAATCCAGAGCTCAATCAGGAAGGTCGGGCGTCCGAAGCCCACAGGAAGCTACTCTCCAGCAAGGGTAGGATCTGCACTGGCATCCTTGGGTGAATTCTCTTGCTTCTGTGGCTTTCCACTAACCGGCTTACTGTCATCGGAGTGGCCGCTTCTATTTGGTGAGGTCCAGAAATGGACCATGATTAGGTTTCTGGCCAGTCATCCCATTGTACCTGGATCATATTTGGGTCAATCGCCTAAAGCTTGGTAAATGTGCTTCCCGTGACAGGCCCTGCACCCCCTGAAAGCTGAATCCCTCTTTCTGGTGCATTTGGCCCGTGTGAGTTGTGAGAGGCAGTGGGGCTTTTGTCAGATGCCTGGTTCATGGCACCAGAGGGAGCAAGGCAGTAATTGGTAGAGCAGCCCAGCAATTGCACCTTCCTAAAACAACTGCCTGGACAACTAGCCTTTTGGAAAAATAAATGGCCGGGAAAATAAAGAGGGTGATGTCGTGGCACCTGGTTCCCCTGAGTGGAAGCCCCCCGAGCCCCACTGGCCTGATTCTACCAAGGCCTGATGCACTGTCCCACCCTGTAACTCTGCCACGAGCCAGTTACAAACCTTCCAAACCTCTCTTGAGTCTCATTACTATGCAGACCAATTTTTCATTCATCTGGAATCCACTGTAGCATTTTAATGTGGAAAGCCTGCTACTCCATTTCTCTCCCCTGAAGAAAAATGGCTTAATTTCTCCAGCTGATAGATTTTTTTTCTGATCACTCAGACAGTAGAAAAAGACCCTGGAAAATCAGCTGTTGGGCTATCCACAGACATTTTATGATGGCCATAAACAGGGCTGTGGCGGAGTGACACACCAGCCAGCATCTTGATCGGTGGCCTCAATACTGCTATTATCAACCTCCTGCAAAAATGATGGGTAGATAGATAAATAGGTGGATGGATGATAGATAGAGAAATAGATGATAGGTAGGTAGATGATAGATAGATGATAGAGATGATAGATGGACAAATGGATGGATGGATGGATGGATGGATGGATAAACCATAATGGAAGCTATGGCTTCTCCACCATATTTGAAAAATGTAATCCCTCCCTATATTTTTCCCTGCAGACATGTGAGATCTTCTGATACAAAATTGGTCCAGACTCCCCTACCTACCCACCCAACCCCAAATTGAGACAGATGTCATCAGCAGGGGAAAAATCTATTTAGGAAGGAAATTAGAGGCAAAATTGGGGTTAATCATTTTAGCTGTTTTCTACTGTTCAGCCCACGAGGCTCAGATGGATGAAATCAGTCCATCCTGTCTAGGGTTCTTCCTCTGAGGTTGAAGATGGCCTGGTCTGGCCTGGGGCAGAAGGGGGCCAACGGGAGAGGAAGGCCAGGCCCACTTCTGGATGAAAGGACTGGAATTTCATTAGAAGAACGTGGTTGTCTCAGGGTAGACCCTGGAGCCCAACCATTTGGGTTCAAATCTCAGATCTGCCACACACTGACTTTGTAACTTTGAGCAAGTTACTTAACCTCTTTGTGCATCAGTTTCCCCATTGATGAAATGGGGGATGACAATAGTACATACCTCATACGAATTAGTGAGTTAATATGCACAAAGTGCTTAAAGCAGAACCTGGCACATGCAGGGGTTAAGTCAAACCTCCTGTCTAGACACCCTTGATAAAAAGCCAATTCACTCCCCAAAAGATGAGACTTGAACCCCAAAGAAGATAATCAAATTTAATTAACTCAGCCTTAGGTTCAAGGCTGAAGGTTGTACTTAACTATTACCTCTTCCCTTATACTGTTTATTGATCTTCCCTAAAATCCAAAGCAACACTCATTCAAAGCAATAGCCCAATATGAGCCTGGACTCTGAACACAGAGGAAGTGAATGTTAGTGAACTCAGGACCCTAGGCCAAGCCCTCATTCCAAGGGCTTGCACCTCTAGGGCTGAATTCTCTATCTTCAGCTGCTGTGGCCTTGGAGGAGCCACTGGGCAGCTCAGTGACCCTCAGGAACCCCAGAGGAGTTGAACAGTCTGTATGCTACTACTGTGTAATTAAAATGCTTATATTCTTAGGCACGACTTAGAAGTCAGCCAATGCCTCCATGCATGTTAGCTGCCTCTTTGTTAAATATGCTTACTGATGTGTGGCTTCTTTTGGTGCCTGGCCTTAGAGGAGCTGATATTACAAGAGCAGGAGGCAGACAACTGTTAACCATACAAAACTTTGCATCATTGTCTCAGTGTCGCCCTCCCACCACCAACTCTGCACATGTCAAGTGACTGGTTAGAGATTCGGTGCTAAAACTGAAAGCACCGGGGTCCCTGGATAGCTCAGTCCTTTGAGTGTCCGACTCTTGATTTCAGCTCAAGGTATGATTTCAGGGTCGTGAGATCGAGCCCCACGTCAGGTTCTGTGCTTAGCAGGGAGTCTGCTTGGGATTCTCTCTCTCCTTCTGCCTCTCCCCCACCTCAGATAAATAAATCTTAAAAAAACAAAAAACTGAAAGCATCTATTACTGATAAACCTTGATTCCCTGCCCAAAGCTCACAGCTCCTCCTGCAGTGGGAGCCCACCAGAGCTCTCCCTACCGGGTGGCAGTCACAACAGTTTGAACGAAGCTGGGACATTTTGCCTCTGGAGAACAGGATATAAAACTAGCGTGGGTCAGCATGATGGAGTACTATGTTGCCATTAAAAATGATAAGCGTGTGCATTGTGTCAATATATGGAAATGAGTATATGAAATAATGTTAATGGAAACAAGCAGAAGAACACCCAGGAGTTGGCCTATACTGATTACAACTCCATCAATAATTACATCTGCACACTCAAGAGCAAGGACTAGAAGCACATTTAGAGTTGTGTAAATAGAGGCTTATTTACTGGATTTTCTTTTTCTCCCATTGAATCTTATATATTTTTAATCTTTTTAATGAGAAGAACAGGAAGTTTGGACTCAGACCAACAAGGGAAGCATTTAGCTGCTGACACAATTGCTTAGACGGAAAGGGACATTTGCAGTGGTTGAAAATATGCATTGAAGGAAGCTATAAGCTTGAAAATAGTTTTATGAGCAATGCAGACCCTGCCTCTGTCAGACTGGCTGCAGCCCCAAGCTGAGTGGGGACTCCAGCCCCATTCTCCCAGGTGGACAGAGAACCAAGCCCAGAGATGGAGAGTCCGGAGGAAGCTTCAAATGGACATGGGGCTTACTTTTTACTAAGTTCACACTTTGCTTTAAAAAAGAATAATCAGGGATCCCTGGGTTGCTCAGTGATTAGCACTTGCCTTTGGCCCAGGGCGTGATGCTGGAGACCCAGGATGGAGTCCCACATCGGGCTCCCTGCATGGAGCCTGCTTCTCTCACTGCCTGTGTCTCTGCCTCTCTCTCTCTCTCTCTTTGTGTGTGTCTCTCATGAATAAATAAATAAAATCTTAAAAAAAAAAAACAAGAATAATCAGGGACACCTGGGGGGCTCAGTGGTTGAGTGTCTGCCTTTAGCTCAGGTCGTGATCCTGGGGTCCTGAGGTTAAGTCCTGCATCGAGTCCCCTGCAGGGAGCTTGCTTCTCCCTCTGCCTATGTCTCTGCCTCTCTCTCTCTCTCATGAATAAATAAATAAAATCTTTTATTAAAAAAATTAATAAAATAAAATAAATCACATTGTCCTCATTTTCCAGGCACAGCCCTAGTTGTGGCACTGTTGTCCTAGTATAATTTTTTTTAAAGATTTATTGATTTGAAAGAAATAGAAAAAGAGAAACTGGGGAGTTTGGGGAGAGGCAGAGGGAAGAATCTCCAGCAGACTCCCGGCTGAGCACCGAGCCCCACGCAGGGCTCTCATCCCACGACCCCAAGATCACGACCTGAGCCAAAATCAAGAGTCGGACACTTTACCAACTGAAACACCCAGGCGCCCCTTGTCCTAGTATAGTTATTAACAACATTTCTTTTTATCTCAAAAGTATCCTATTAAGATAATAAAGTATAAGGTCACCCTACTTAATGAGGCCATACAGGCGTCAGCTTGCTACCTAGTGGATGAAGAATTTGTCTCTACAGATGCTTGAAATACTCGTTCACAGTAGCTCTCCTCACCTTGTATTGAGCAGGTAATCAGGACGGTGCTTCTGTCGCCTTTTTACAAGGACATCTAGCTGTGGGTACATGTTTGGATGGGTGGCAGTGCTCAGCTGGAGCCAGTTAGTAGCAGCCCAGGAGAGCCAACTCTGCATATTTTCCCATCACATTCAATGACGTCATGTTAGTAGCTTGAGATCAGTACCAGAGAAATCAGGAAATGCTATAAACCTGGGCTTTTCTTCCTTTCTACCCACACCCTTACCCCCCGGGGAGCTGGTTGTAAAATATTTAGTAGCACACCATAGATTGCTGAAGTCAATAAAGCCAGAATGTAAACCATCTTATTGGGCTATCTGATCAGACAGGTCCGCATTTAGCCCCCAGCCAAAGCTCACAGCCACATTTTACAAAACCCCCCCAAAGTAACCAGAATATTATGGAATATGGTGGTCCCTTGCAGAAGGGAGAAATGGGAAAGCTTTTCTTTTTATTTTACACACACATTAGAAACAAAACAAGAATGCAAACACAAATCAATTCAGTTGTCTTGGAATATGACAGCTTGACTCACAGCCAGCTCATCCACCTGACAAGGTTGTCTGCATACTATTAAAGCGGATGACTTGTGTGCTATTGATACAGTATTGAGTTTTCTCATGATGACAGCTTTGGAATCATGACTCTTTCTCATCATACAAGTCCCTGAAAACCCCTGCCCCAATGGACACCATAATGTGAGTGTCACTATACAAAATGGCTGATTCTTTGGTACCAACAATGTCTTGTAGATTTTCCCCTCCTCACACCTCCTTCTCCTGTGACTCCTTATTAGAAGCCCTTATGAAAGTCACATTTTATGGTCACAGACAATTCATTACTTCCTGCTATTTATTGTCAGAGCCCTTTTGTAACCATAACAAACATATGATGAGCTTCTACAAAATTTTAAGAAGTTTTTTTTTTAAAGAAGTTTTTAAAGTAACTTACTGGCACCTGCACTTTGGCACTTGGTCAGCTAAATCCAAAGGGCAGTGGAAGAATTGAAGGAGAAGATCCCTGGGTGGCTCAGCGGTTTAGCACCTGCCTTTGGCTCAAGGTGTGATCTTGGAGTCCCAGGATCAAGTCCCATGTGGGGCTCCCTGTGTGGACCTTGCTTCTCCCTCTGCCTGTGTCTCTGCCTCTCTCTCTGTGTGTTTCTCATGAATAAATAAATAAAATCTTAAAAAAAAAAGAATTGAAGGTAAAGGAAATTCTAGTCTCATCATGGAACCCAGGACACTAAAGAAAAGAGTGCACCAGGGAAGGGGGCCAGTGGTGATCTCCAGCACCAATTCCATAATAACCGTATCTGTTCAGCTGTGTGAGCTTTGGGAATGAAAGAAGCATTATGCTTGCATTGATCAAGCATCTCCTAGGTGCAAAGCACTCTGCACAGAATAATTAGAAAAATTAGGATATGTGTTCTTTGCTTTTATAAACTAGTGTAAGAGATAGGGTGGAGGGAGAGGAAATAAAGAGGTGCCAGAGAAAGTGAGAGAGAACAAAAATCGCAACCCTTGATTTTCCATAGTGACGGTGGGAAGCTAAATTAATTCAGTGCTTATGGCTGGACTGGATTCATTAGGGCTATCTTCTGGAAGGGGGTTTTTGAGCAGGGCTCTTGACTGTAATCCACTAGCAGTCATGGGGGGGGGGGTTGTGCCTTCACAAGCTGAAGAAGAACCAAAAATTATGAAATCCTAGAAATTAGA
The DNA here is from genome assembly GCF_048164855.1 of Canis lupus baileyi. Lineage (NCBI taxonomy): Eukaryota > Metazoa > Chordata > Mammalia > Carnivora > Canidae > Canis > Canis lupus. Next base: position 19,492,746 of record NC_132838.1, read on the forward strand.
AAAGGCTATAGCAAATTTTTCTTAACTCTCTGGTCATTCCAGAATGCTCCCTGACAAACTTGAAAAAATTTTTTGGATGACACTTTCACCATTCCAAAGTTTCCTCAGAGTTTAAGTGTGTCTAGGACCTGTGAGAAAGAACAAGAAGAGGTGATAATATAACCTCTGAAGCAACAGCAAGGCTCCCATTGTTCTTTAGTTAGTTATTTACTTGTCAGTCCCTCCCACCACCCTGTGAGCTATCTAAGCGTGGGTACTGTGCCAGGCTCTGTGACCACTGCATGCGCAGTGCCAACTACGGTGATGGCAAAGAGCAGCCTCAGCCTTGTTGGAAGGTCTTGACGATGGTCATACTTAACATGGTGATCACCAGGATTGGCCATTTGTTAGTTACACCAACCATGGACAAATCCTTGCACCTACCTCAGGTAAACTCAGTTCTCCCAAGAGACATTTATCTAATCATGTCACCATCTAAGCAACAGCCAGAGCACATGCTTTTTCTAGGTTCATTCAAGTTCTAAGAATATAAAGTTTTATGGTCATTTAAAGATCAAATTATGGATGCCTGGATGGCTCAGTCAGTAAGCATCTGCTTTCAGCTCAGGTCATGATCTTGGGGTCCTGGGATTGAGCCTTGCATTGGGCTCCCTGCTCCATGGGGAGTCTGCTTCTCCCTTTGGCTCTGCCTGTGCTCTCTATCTCTCAAATAAATAAATAAAATAATTTTTAAAATAAATAAAGGTCAGATTGTTAGGGCAAAAAAAGTCTTTGAAACAAGAACATTTCTTATTAGTGGTTATATAATACGAGTTGGATCTAATATAATCTCATCAAGCCGAGCTGATACAACCTTTAAAAGAGGGGAAAGGAGAATAGAGAACAAAGTTTCCAGTTTTGAGCAATGACATGGATTTCCATGTCATCCCTAGATTTCTTCATGCGCATGCCAGTCCATTTTAAAGTAGATAAGCATTTGAGGAAAATCCTGTACACTTTGAATAAGATTGTGTTTCTATAAGCCTGTAGTCCACAACAAAAGACCTGGGATTATATTCTCCAGACATGTGTCCCTCTCCTTTGGCATAGTTGGAGTCTTATTTATCTGGGGCTGAAATAATTCTTTCTTTGTGTCTCTGTACTATAAATGGTGTCCTCAATGCCTCCACAGAAGCTCCTTAAATGTCTGCTTGTGTTTCAGAACAGCAGTTAGATCATATATCAATGCATGATCTTCTCATAACAGATCACCTGCCCTTGTATCCCAAACTTGACAAAATGTGGTATTTGATTCTAACACATCACTCACAGGTAGTGTGACAACTCTCCAAAGAAAGAGTTGAACTCTATATAGTTCCTTCTTACCTAAATGTTTTTTGTGGACATCAATAATATAAATGCAGGTGAAGTTTTCTGAAATTCAGCTTCATTTTTTCATTAATTCTGATAAATAATTGACCAATTTTCTTGGCTCGTGGTTCATTCATCTCTATAGTCAGCTCTGAGGATATTTCTCTTTACACATATTTTCTGAAATTTTCACTAGGGTGTGTGTTGTGGGGAAGGTTGTACTTAAGAATTCTCTTTTTTCCTCTATATCTAGATTAGCCTTAGATTTTAAAATTGGCACTTAAGTGATGCTCAATTCCAAATAATTGCAATGTAGAGCTGATTTCTGGATTATGACAATGCATTAAGGACCAGACAGTAAAATCACAGTGTGTCTCCACTTTAATTCATTTGATAAATAGTCGCTTGGGGACAGCCATGGGTTAGGAGGGTGAGTCTCCTTGGGATGTTAGTGGGTTTTTTTTTTTTTCTATTTCTCTCCAAAAGCCTATCCCAATTTATTGTCTCAATGAAATGTGAAAGCCAAAATCTCAGTGGACTTCATTTTATTTTTTAAAGGTTTTATTTATTTATTCATGAGAGACACACACAGAGAGAGAGAGAGAGACACAGAGAGAGAGACAGAGAGAGAGGCAGAGACACAGGCAGAGGGAGAAGCAGGCTCCATGCAGGGAGCCTGACGCGGGACTCGATCCTGGGTCTCCAGGATCACACCCTGGGCTGGAGGCGGCGCTAAACCGTTGAGCCACCGGGGCTGCCCTGGACTTCATTTTAATTCCTACTTCAGTCAAAGGATTCCACTTATTGGATTCCACTCCAATCCCTAAGAGGGCATATGAGACATTTCCTGATTTGGGCAAAATTCTCCACAAAGTCATAGAGCTAGTAGGAATCTCAGAGATCATATAGTTCAAAATCCTCATTTCACAGATGAGAAAAGCAGAGTTTAAAGAGGTCAAGTGATCTGACCAAGGTCACACAGCACATTAGTGGCAGAGCTAAGGCAAGTCTCATCCTCTGTTCTGTTCATCACACCACACTCTCTGCCTAGTATATCAACCACCTTGCTGCTACCATCTCCTACGTTTTACACTTACCCTCCCAGTTCCCATGATTTGGTTATTTCCTGACCACCTATTTTATATTTGGACAATCCATTTTACCATGAAACTTATCTTTTCACCTATTTCTTACTAACTGCCTTCACCAATTGCTTTATAAGGTTGATGCTTTCATTTTTGCTTACATCCGTGGTTTCTGGTTTCTGCTTTTACCCTGACACTTGAATCCAGGGCACGTTGCCTAGCAAATGCCCTGGATATTAGTAGATACTCTCCTTTCATCCTAGATTCCTTACTGTCTTCTAATTTTCAAACCACTGCCAATTCCAGACCCTTAACTTTGAGATATTTTTGGTTCTTCTAATCTCAGTCACTTTATGGATTTGCTGTCGCTGTCCGTGGTGCTGATATTAGCAACAGTAGCGACTGTGCAGCCTGATTAGGGAATGCAGTTAAGTGTTCTCTATAACACATCTGATTATTTTGGTGGACTATTTAGTCAACATAATTAAGTAAAATAATAATTAAAATCACAAATCTTCATGTATACTTAACCAGACATATCAAAATTGGTTCCCCTTTTTAATGAATTCAAGTCAAGTGGGTGGTAGCTTATGATATGTTGGTATATATTTAAAATTTTTAAGCATTTTTCAGGGAAAACAAAAATGACTTGTGTTTTCTACTTTCCATGATGTAAGTAGTTCTCCCATAATGGCTGACTTCAAGCTACTTAAGACATGGCACTGAATATGAAAGTAGGAGGACATATACACAATCAAATGTCATGAGCTACTGTAAGCTGGCTCTATCACACCATTGGCCATAGCCCAATATTGCATCTCAGGTTACCCAAACTGGATCATACCCAAGGTGTGGCATACCTAAGGTGGTTTGGGGCAAAACTATCTGGAAGGAAATGTCCCTAAGGTAAAGCTCTTTAATAAGATCTGAATGGAAAGCCAAAGGAAAATATACATCTAGAGCACAACAAGAAATGCACAGTTCCCCAAAAAGGACAAATATAGACATTATGAAGTATTTTAAGAAGAAAGAATGGATTAGAATAAACATGAGCTCAGTTCTGTAAAAAAAAAATGTTGGAGGTCTGTCCTCATAGTCTGTGGATGAGTGGGGTGTGGGCACATCACATTGACTTAAAGGTACATGGGCAAGGAAATCACTCACAGTGTGTCCGGTGGCAAGATTTTCTCAGCTCTGGATCTGAAGAGTGATATGCAAGTTCCAGGAGGTCTTTTGAAGATCCTTTTGCAATCACAAATAAAATTCCATTTTTGTAAATTCTATTTTAATTTCCAGTTCATTTTTTTTCTTATTTTTAAAGGTTTTATTTATTCATTTATTTTAGAAAGTGAGAACAAGCACTAGCAGGGGGAGGGGCAGAGGAGGAGGGAAAGAATCTCAAGCTGAGCAAGGTGCCGGTCGAGGGGGTCATCTCATGACCCTGAGATCATGACCTGAGCAGAAATCAAGAGTCAGTTGCTTAACAAACTCAGTTTCTTAACCAACTGAGCTATCAGGTGCCCCTTTAGAATTATTTTAATTTTTTTAATATTTTTTATTTTAATTAATTAATTAATTTATTTATTTATTTATTTATTTAGAAAAGAGAGAGGAAGGAGGGGCACACTAGCAGGAGGAAGGGGCAGAGGGAGAGAGAGAGTAATCTCATGTAGACTCTGCACTGAACAGGGAGCCTGACTTGGGGCTCAGTCTCACGGCCCTGAGGTCATGACTTGAGCCAATTCCAGGAGTCCAACACTTAACCAACTGAGCTACCTGGGTGCTCCCAGTTCACTTCTAAATTAAAAAGCTATTTTAACATTGTGGCAATGATAATTAGTTGGGACTATATTTTGGTTATAAATGACTGAGACCAACTCCACCTAGAAAAATGAGACATTAATTAGGAAGGAATTTGGCATACTTCACAGAGACACTAAAAGGACAAGAATTCACTTGAGGTTCAAGTAGAGTTGGTACTAAGAATATGAAAATATCAAGACTGCCATTTGTCTCTTATCTCTTCTTCACTTGGGTATCAACTACCTTATTCCCTCCCTCTACAGACTCCATTTCTCCACATAGCAGAGAATAAGGTGTCTTTCAAACTTTGGACCTTGTAGTCACAGGGGGAAAAATGATTGAACCCTTTTAGTTCCAAATCCAAGAATCTCAAAGAAGAGATTCATTGTCTTAGAAAAAGTAACATCTTTCTCCTGGGACTAATCAACTGCTGTCAAGGTGGTAGGATAACATGAGAACCATGTAGGGTGAAGGTAAGTTCCAGGCAAGGGGTATTGTTGGGCTGGAAATCCAATAAGTGACTACTTCACTATTTCTACATGTCAGATGATTGGACCACAGTACTAGAGCTCTCCTAATGCGACTCTTAACAGATTATAATCAATAATGAGTAAAAGCTCTCATAAGACCAAATACTTGTAGCAAACCACTGATTTTTTTTTAAGTACTGCTCCTGAGTACCGGACCAGTTTTTCCAAACCAGTTTGGACAACAGATTCCTATGAGGTTCTTTAAAGATGTTCAAATTCTCAAGCCCATATCATTCTTACTTAATTAAAATCTCTGAATATAGGCCTAGAAATGTGTTTTTTTAAGTCCCCAGATGGTTCTGGTGCACCCAGACAATGAATACTTGGTGTTGACTGACATTTGGAAGTGCACACTCTGGGATCTAAATATATTTGTGCATCAGGATCTCAGAGGAAATGGAGATATAGGAGGAGGATGTGGCAAAGTTTAGATCAGGGAAAGCAGTTATTCCTTCACATGACAGATAGAATTCATTATAGGCATACCTTTCCTTAGTCAAAATCCTTAAGGCCAGATGTGTTTCAGAATTCAGAATTTTTTGATTTCCAAATGTCAGTTTCCATGTACATCTACTTCAAATTTTCAAAGGCATAATGGAAAATATTTACCGAGCACTTGCTTTGTACCTGTCATTCTCTCATTCCCACAATAACTGCACAAGGTGAGTACTATTCTTATAACTGTTTGTCAGATGAAGAACCTGACACATAAAGAGATTAAGAAATGTGCATCACATTGTACCACGAGGACATGGCCAAGCTGGAACTCCTGTACCATGCCAACTCCAGTCACGAGCAGCAAAACAATTTCTCCCATGGACTTTGTACTCAGTGGGTCTGTGCTTGGGGAGGCGGTGGCGGGGGGATTTGTTCTATGTTGTCAAGGTTTAGGGCTTTGGAGAAGGTCCATTGGCCAGATATTTTCCAACTGATATCAAAAATGTTGCTCTCAGTGATTTAATCCCTTGGAGGACAGACATAGTAAGTTCCTAAGACTTCACAGTATGAATGGCTTTACCAGATATATTCTCATTATGAAAGGAAGATAGTCACAGGAGGACTTTTGGGAGAGAGAGAGAGAAATGAAAGTAAAGATAGAAGAGGTATCACTGAAAATATGGGAGATGGGGGAGACAGTCTTAAAATAAGAGAGCTGGAAAGCAAAGACCAGCTTCGCTGATGTCACAATTTGGCTTCCAGACCACATAGATTTTGTCAGTTCCTGCAGGGAATTTCTCTGGTCACTACACATATCATATATAAAACTAGAAGCCCTTGCTAAGAATAAAACAATATGGGAGGGACGCCCGGGTGGCTCAGCGGTTGAGTGCCTGCCTTTGGCCCAGGGCATGATCCTGGGGTCCCGGGATTGAGTCCCGCATCGGGCTCCTGCAGGGCCTGCTTCTCTCTCTGCCTGTGTTTCTGCCTCTCTTTCTCTCTCTCTCTGTGTGTCTCTCATGAATAAATAAATAATAAATAAATATAATCAATAAGTAAATCTTAAAAACAAAACAAAACAAAACAAAAACAATATGGGAAAAGGACCGACTCCTGCCGAACCTGCTCTAACTGTTTTTATTATGTCCTAAGCAGTTCATTCACATTGTGGACTTTCTCCATTAGGAGCAAGGGCCTTCTTTCAGAACAAACCAGGCCCCAAATCCACCTAGAAGGGCTTGTCCAAAAGGTTGAAGCAGGTACCCACTCTTGACTCACACTGTCTTACAAAGTCATTTTTCTTTGACTTTACAAGCCTGTGTGTTTGCTTTTGTTCCTTCTCTTATCATGGCTCCAAGGCTGCCTCCCACCCCCACCCCCACCCCCAATGAATCACTCTCTCTTATTTTGCACTGTCTGACTTCTTAGCCTCAATATTTCTGCCTTCTCCCTTTGCTCTCTGCAGGAAACCAAAGTCTCAGATTTCACCTCTACCTGAAGCCTGACATCTTTTCAGCACATATCAGAACATCCAAGAATTCCTCAGACTCTAGTTTCCTCCAGCACATGTGCTTGTCAGCAGCCGTCGCAAAGGGCACCCAGCTCAGGGCAACACTCAGACACTGTTCCGAGAGGGCCAGAGCAGAACATGGAGGGGGAGGGGGTAACACGGGGGTCCCTCATAATAGGCTGCATTGCACCAAGTGCACATTTGCCTGTGTATAGGGCAGGTTTTATATCCATCCATAAGCTTTGTTTTGTCCAGTTGAGTGGGGGTCGCCACCCAGCGTTGCAGCTTCAACCCAACGTGCCTTATTTGTGAAGAAAATACCATTTTGCACTTTTAAAAAAAGATGCTCACAGTTGAATGTTGCAACATTTAACACTCTCCAGTGCCAAAATTAAAGAGGGGAAAAGAAATATAGAGAAGGGCTAATTGGTTTCCCCCAGGAAATGCAGCAGGTCAGCAAGTATCAAAATTGGACATTACTAAGCAAGCTTGCAGGGCTCTGCTGCTCTGCTGGATCCTAGATGTTGGAGCTGGCAGGAGCCTGGAGTTCCGGTTCCCCTCGTGTCCCAAAAAGGCTGCCCAAAGCTGCCCAGCCAGTTAGTGGCAGAGACCACGTTCAAGCCCTAGTCTGACTCCCAGACTGATCCCCTTTCAACCACAATACCAATTTTCTCATTTTGAAAATCAGAACAATAGGAGCCCTTTGTGGAATCATTCACCAGGGGCTTCGAGTGGAAAGAGCTAGAACCCTCTGGAAGGACTTTCTCCTCCGGACCCCAAAACCGTGCTGGCACGTGAAGGGATGGGAAGGGAGCACCTCCTCAAGGAGACTACACATGGGGTGGCCCCACTGACTACAATTCTGCAGCAGGGGTGAGGTGAGAGGCACGGCTCAGAGGGCCGGAGGGAGAGCTGGGGGCAGCTGGGGAGGATTGTGAAGTGTGGGTGGCGCTCAGGGGGCACGTGGGGACCGAGGGAGGTGGCTGGAGCAGTCAGGGGGAGATGGATGGCCTCTGAGGTGAGAGGGCCACTGAGGCAGGGCGCGGGGCAGGGGTACCGGACCGAGTGCAGAAATCCCTGATGCGCTTACAGTGGCCCCGGGCCCCGGAGCCTCTAGCCGAGGACAGGGCGCACGGGGGACCCAGCCTGGGCACTGCGGTCCAGTCCTCCTTGGACTGGGTGGAGCTGCTGGGACCACATTCTTGCTGGAGTTAAGGGGAGCAAAGCCAAGGGCTCCCCAGGGGCCGGAGTCTGAGAAGAGCCTGAGGCTTCGCAAAGGCCAGAGCGATCAATAGAGCATAATACGGGGTGGAGAAGAAAGGAGGCGAAGTGGGAGAGAAGGCAGGCTCAGTGCCACAAGAGCTGAAAACAGATGGCTAGACTTCCCTCTCTTCCCCCAGCCCCTTCCCTCAGGGCATCTGAGAGCAAGACAGCTGAACATCTGCATGCCCTCTTTCTTTCTCCCTCTCTCCCTCCCTCCCTGGCCTCTCCTCTCGCTCCCCCTCCGCCCTTCCCTCCTCCTCCCCCACTGATTACACCCTGGAGCAGCTGTGTTTTATTTTGCCGTCTCCAATTTTCTCATTATCAGCATTTAGTTGCATCTCCTCCCCATGCGAGGGGTTGTCCTCACTGACACAGGTACACAGGGACCCAGGCAGCCCCTCTTTCCCGAGGACATGCCTGGGACAATTTTGCAGAGTGTGGGTTTGGGGGCGGTCAGGGCAGGGGGGTGGCCTGGATATTGTTGATGTGCCCCAGAGAAGGCTTGGTTTTCCTGCCCCTTCTACCCGCCGGTCCTGCTCTAGATAGCCATATGCCCTTCCTCGGACATCTTCACTCTCCACTGCCCTGCCCTGCCCGGTCCTGAGCGCTTTGGGATTGTAACGCATGAAGGGAAGCGTCCAGGTTGGAGAATAAGGGCTCTTGCTCGGTTGCATCCTGGGATCTCTACAGACATCGTGGAGTCAACCGCTCTGCTTTCCTTGAGCTGTCTTTGCAAAATGCAAACTCATGAGCCAGGAGTGTCATTAAAACCTTTCAGCACTTACCTTTATGAAATTGTTAGCTTCAGCCCTCTAACCAGGTCCTAAGAGAATGTGACTTAGACTTCAAAAGAGAGAAACAGGGATCCCTGGGTGGCGCAGTGGTTTAGCGCCTGCCTTTGGCCCAGGGCGCGATCCTGGAGACCCAGGATCGAATCCCACGTCGGGCTCCCGGTGCATGGAGCCTGCTTCTCCCTCTGCCTATGTCTCTGCCTCTCTCTCTGTGTGACTATCATAAATAAATAAAAATTAAAAAATAAAAAAAAATAAAAAAGAGAGAAACACATGTAGGAACACAGGCTGGAGGAGCTCCCTGGCAGCACCTGGTTCACACCGCAGGCGAAGCTGGGGAAAAAGTATTAAGGAAACATTTTGTGCACTTTCTCACCTTGTCTGGGACCATCAGCCCAGCCCTGGCATCTGTCCCAAGACTTGGACAGTTTTGCCTGTGGCCACGACCCTTCAAAAGGAATCACTGCTTCTTTTGCCAGTAATACCTCTTAGCACTGTCCCCCTTCTGCTGTGTGTCAGGGGCAAATGTTGGTGTCTCTGTCCCCCCCGTAAACTGAGCGGGAAGCAATATGGCTTTGTTGTAGGATGAGCTTGGATTCTAGAATGAAGCAGACTTGGCATCTAACTTTAGCTTTGCCCACTTAAGTAACCAAACCACCATTTGCTCATCTGTAAAATGAGAAGGAGATGCCTATCCCCAAGCGAGTGTGAGGAGGATAGGCACTTGCGCCATACCCGGCCCCCATTTGTGTCCTGAGATAGGGCTAGCATAGTATAGAGGCACTAAAGTACTGAGTCAACTGGCAAGACCATGGTAGGGCTTCAGAAAATGAAAATGGAATATTTAGCATAGGAAGTCTAATCAACACAGTGCCATCCACCCGTTCAAGGCTGTATGCGAACGATGTCGGGAAGCGGCCACAGGAGGAAGACCCCACTAGGCCCTTCTCCCCCACTAGGTATTGTGCTCACCTCCCTCCCCAGTGTCCAGGCCCAGCACCATCTCCTTGTAGCAATCTTGGCGTCCAGCAGGGACTAGCCTCACGCAGCATCTTTCCCCTTGTCACCGTGACCAGTTTAGTTAATGCAGCTTTATCTATCCAATGGCTGACATTACCCTGGCCAGGGGGGTTGATTTAGGGTAGTCCAGTTGGCCTGAACCCCAGACCTCTTGTTGACAGTTGTAGACAGCCAGTGGCTGGACCCCAACAAAGACAGCCCCAGTTGCTGCTAGCTACTGTGTGAGAAGCCAGCAGGGACAGTGAAAGAGGAGAAAAGAACCCAGGTCCCTGATAACAGGGTCCTGGATCTAACTGAACTGCTGGATCAAACATTCCTGAAGTCCGCCCACCTCTGGCATTTTCAACTATGGAACCCTATATGTTCACTTACTATTTATACCAAAGTCAATTAGAGTTTCTGTTATTTGCAACCAAAAACATCCTCCTGCATCTGAATCTGAACACTGATGCTCCCCCTACATTTTTGGCTCCGATTTTTGAGTGTCTCCACCGGGATAGACAGCTTGTCTCACTTCTGGTTCTTGGCCTTCCCACTTACTCGCCAAGCTTGCTTCTCACAGATCTAGGCCTCGCGTTATGAATTTCAACTTGGTGACATCAACCACACACACACACACACACACACACCTTCCTCATTCACTCAAAAACATTGTTATGAAATCTTTGTTATGTGCCAGGCACTGTGGTGGGCAATAGGGACAGGAAAGAAAGCCGGTCAAGAGCTTTCCCTAAACGGCCTGTGGAGACCTCGTGCAACGTATCCACGGCAGGTGCGTACAGTCCGTGAGCTCCTCCGGGGAGATGTTGCTTTGTGGTTCCATAGGACACGGCTATGGGACTTTTGCCTGAAGTTCTCAAAGACCCCTGCGAGTCACGAACTTCAGAGGGAGGGAATGTGGGTGGGACCCATCGTCCCTTCTCGGGAAGCTCACGTGCCATTGGGAAGGCCACGGGGAGCCCCGAACAGCAAGGACGGAGGCCAGCGAAGCTCTACCTGCCTACCCAGGCTGTAAATTAGGCCCAATTAAGCATCATCCTGTGTGATGGGCCCTGAGGTCCGGAGAGCCAGTCAAGAAGCCTCCGGTGCTCGGGTGGGTTTGTAAGGGAATCTCCCTTTGCATAAAAGGGAGCAATCTCCGAAGCCCGAGGAGGACTATAAAACTCCCACTCGGGAGTCACGGCTATTAGGAGCAGGCTTGAAAAACTGGAGGCCGAGGCAAAGCCCCAGAGGCCTAATACACATGGGGCTGCAGTTTTACAATTTAGTCAATATTCCATTTTTCTGGCTCGCTCTGCTCTGCTGTCACAGCGGTCTGCATCCGTGTCCCGGCCCCCGGCCCGTGCGGGGACCCTGTCACCATGTACCGCTCCTCCACTGGCCCTGCCAGCCCTGGCGACGGGAAGCCGCAGACCTTCTCGAGGCACCCAGGTGGGCACTGCCCGGCTGTGACCCTCGCAGCGCTAGGAAGGGGCAGAGGTGGGGTGGCAGGCGGGCAACTGGGCCCGGCGCGTGGGCCCCCCATGGGAGCGGGGACTTCAGCTTAACGGGACAGGCCTTTCCAGCAGCTTGGACAGGGGATGCTCAGGCTCCTCTGGTGTCCGCCGGCCTCTCACTGCCCTGCAGATGCCGAACACCCGGAGTAGGGGCCGGTCAGGAGAGGACATTGGAAGTCAGTTGCCTAAAAGAGAACAGGTGGCCTTCTCATTGAACGTTTCTCTCAGACCTTTTCTTTTTTCTTTTTTTTTTTAAGATTTTATTTATTTATTCATCAGAGACACACAGAGAGAGAGACACAGGCAGAGGGAGAAGCAGGCTCCATGCAGGAGCCCGACGTAGGACTCGATCCCAGGACCCAGGGTCACGCCCTGGACTGAAGGCAGGTGCTCAGACGCTGAGCCACCCGGGCTGCCCTCTCAGGCCTCTTCGCTGCCTGTCACAGAAAGCCATGGTCCTCGAGGTGCCTTCGCTCTGATGTTCTTACACTCACTGCAAAACTTTGACCTTGGGCAGGTGACCTGACCTCTTCGGGCATCTTTTTCTGTAACGTGTTGTGATGGCTTTAAATCATGGTCACCACGTCTTTGACAGGCCTCCATGAAGTGGGGGCATCTGTGTCCCCTCGCACTGAACCTGCGTCTGGGGAGGAGGCTGTGCTACTTTGGCCAAAGCCCCAGGACAGAAGGACACGATGTGACTTCTGAAGCTAGATTAGAAGGTCATAGGGTTTCCCCGGTGGTTGCCAGGAGCACTCATCCTTGGAGGCTTCGACCTCCAGGCAAGAAGTCTGACTAGGCCCAGCCCACCGTGCTGGGAGGCCACGCGTCAGCACGCTGCTCCCTAGCCCCAGTCAAGCCCGTCCTCGACGCACACCAGCTCGGCCTTGCAGACGCGCCTGCCAGCCCTGGCTCCTGTAGCCACCAAAGTCACCCCAGCTGAGAGCCCAAAATCATGGTGCCAGCAGCCTCCTGGCTTCCAGAACCTGTGAACGTCATACAAGGTGGTTGCCTCGTGCCTCCAAGGTGTTTGGTTAGGCAACAGTAGGCAACTGGGACTTATGGGAACGTACCTATGAGATAATATGGGAACGCGCTTCACTTGGAGACTGACTAGCATGTAATTTTTAAAAAATGCTGTGTTTACCTAGTTCTGAAGCCCGGATGAGAGAGTAGCCTTATGAGTAGGGGATTAAATCCACAGCCCCACCCACCTCCCTCATCGGGCCTCTTATTCAAGGCCACTCTGCACCTGCTCTAATCATCCCCTCCACCCTCCCTAACCCCAGGCCAGGTGCCAAACAACCGGGACAGCCCCCATGCCTGGGGCCCCCTGAAGTCACTCAGGCTAGCCAATCCTGAGCCTGCTTACCCTGCTTCACCAATAACTTCTCTCAGAAACCACCATAAAGGCTCCTGCCAACACCCCCCAAATCTGTCTTGTGATCTCTTGGTGCTTCCCCTGCGTGACCCTATATGGCCTATATGGCAGCTCCCTGGGGAGCTGAGAATAACACACTGTAGAACTTTCCAGTTTCTCTAGCTTGCCCTGCATCTGGCTTCACCATATCTGACCCAAGGTAGGATGGTTAAAATGGTGCCATACGATGCATCATCGGTCTGGACTACCTTCTTTTCCTTGGCTCCTTCCCTTCCATTTCCTTATTCTAATAGGATTATGAAACAGCTGCATTTCTGGGAAGGCAAATGCAATCAACACGATTGGAAGACAAGGAGAAAAGTAGTGGTGCAGCAGAAGCCTAAGGAGCACGCATGGAAAGGAGTCTGGGCGGCGGGCTGGGTTGGGACTTTGGGAACCAGAGTGGCTTGGTCGGGGCAGGAAAGGTCACAAGCAGAGGACCCGTGGGTCCCCAGTGGATTAGGGACACTGAAGTGCATGCTGTGAGGGGTACACTCTCTGTAAAACTCCATGTCCTTCACGTTGGGAATATCATCTAATCCTTGGGGCGTTTACCATAAGGAATGGAGTCCTTTCCCAGGGTACCTGCACACCCAGGGGCAGACAAACGCCCATGGTGAAAATCCAGAGGGCTTTTTATTGCTCTAAGAAAGTTAAGGTTTCTTCAGTTGCATTTTGCAAAGGCACCTGCAGGATTGTGTGCACATAGGTCACCTGTGTGTCTCACTGAAATGGAGACTCTGGGTCAGCGGATCTGTGGTGGGGTCCAGTGAGATGCTGTGTTGCCATCAAGCTCCCAAGGGATGCCGATGCTGCAGGTTCCAGAGCACCAGTGGCGCAGCGAGGGGCTCCAAATCTTCAGGACCCAGTGCACCAGAGCCAAAGGGCCTTGGAAGACCCTCTGTGGTTGTTCTCTCTGAAGCAGGACGGTTCCAGCTCCGAGGGACACTTCCCATCACCCTTGGAGAGCCCCACAGCTATTCCGACCACCTCTCCCTCTCCTCTTCCCCTGCCCCAGCCAGAAAGGACGAATGCGACCTCAGGTATTTGGCCCTGCTTCTCTAGGACCTTGGGTAGGGACACGGCTTCCTCCCCTCCGCCCGGCTAAGGCTTCCCTTCCAGGCCCTCATGCCCCTCCCTCCCCAGAGCTAGACTTTCCCACCCGAGTCGCCCCTGCTCACCCTGTGTAAGGGGAAGGGATGCTGCCCGCGGTTCCCACTGCAGCCCTCGCCCCCACCCAGTCCAGGGCCTCTAGCATACCTGGTCTGATATCATCTCCTGAGAAGTTCTTCCCTTGGAGGTTGCTTCTACCTCCACCACGGAGGCCTTTCTGGTGAAGAGAAGGCATCCTTGCTCTTTAAAATCCAAGGGGGAAAAATATTGGAGATAAACGAAGAATGAGGCAAAGGACTCCAGGTCCTCCCCCACAGGACTGGACCTAATCGCCTGATGCTTAGAAACCACGTGCCATTTCTTACAGGACGTAGAGTTGGGTCTTATTATGCAAATGCGAGGTGTCCAGCACCGCCTCGGGCCTGCTGCCCCTGCTGCTGGGCAGATTCCGAGAAGATGAAGAATGTCCCAACCCGAGGGAAGGGGATTTGTCGGGGGATGACGAGGGCTCACTGGCGGGGCCTCCCACCATCCCCATAGAATCAAAGGCCAGTTCCAACCAAGATGAATCTCTACTGGTTCAGGGTGTCTACAGAGGTTTGGAGAAACCACTCAGAGAAGAGTCTTCTGGCCTCTGCCAAGGAGCTCTTCCTACAGACTTTCTGCTTGCCCCGCTAGGGGACCGTCAGCGCCCTGGGCGGCTGCTGGATTGGTCTTGTGTCTCTTCACAGTCCCTGCCGCAGTGGCTTCCGAACGGGCTCATGACCCAGAGCTCCCGATGATGCAATAAAGGCCTGAGGAAGAAAAAAATTTTTATCGTAAATAAAAGTAAATTTTATTAAATCTGTATTGAACTAATTCAGATACCCGGCCCACGTAATCTCATGTGGCCACCCTGTCACAGTGTCATGGCCCCCTCTTGTCTGTGGCCTCATGCGTCTTCTCTCCTTGTCTTTGCTGCCCCTGGTCTCCTCCCCCGGCTCTCTGAGCCTCCCCCGCGGCCGAGCGACAGGCACCACCCGCTGCTTTGCCTCTGACTCCACTGATCACCCTTGACTTCATTTGCTTCGTTCTTAGAAGGCTGGAACCCCACTGCCCAGGCGATCGGGTGGCACGGGTGGCACGTGGGCAGCTTAGCCTTTGCTCAGAACACAACTCTACCTGCCAAACTCTGTCCTCGGTTCCCACTGGCCCTTTAGCTGGAGCAAGGGGCGTCCGCTCACAGCAACAGCACGGTCCTTGGCCGTAGCTCAAGGCAGAGGAAGGACAGGCAAGTACCCTTCAAACCGAGAAGGTATTTTGAGGCTGAAAAATGAAGGAGGCCGCTTCATAGCAGTCACAGTTTGATTAAAGGTCACTTGCTGCCGGGGCTCCAGGCAGACACATGGTGGGGAACACTAGGCTGCGATTCTCCTCCCAATTCGGCCTTTAATCCCCAGCGACTAGAAAGCAAGGGCGTGGTGGCAAGGTCACAGGGTGGTTAGATAGAGGGGCCCACCTGTGCACCAGAGGATCTCTAACAGTTACCTAAAGGGGGGCCTACTGTGCACTAGTCACCTGTACTAGTTATCTAAAGTGGGGCCTACTGTGCGCTAGTCATCTGTACTAGTTATCTAAAGCGGGGCCTTCCGTGTGCTAGTAACCTGTACTAGTCGTCTAAAGTGGGGCCTACTGTGGGCCACTTCGAGGGAGATCAGAATAAGCCTTCCCTCATTCCAATCAGGGCATAAGTTAACTTCCACGGAACCTGGAACACGTAGCCCTGCGGGGGGCACGGAACAGGCATGAGCAAGATGAGGGCCAAAGAGGGAGGCAGTGTTGTCAGCACCCCTACACCTAACTCATTTTATTTTTACTAACTTGCCATGATATTTCCTTCTTCCAAGACAACCAAGTCCACTTCTGAGCAACACTGTCCACTGGACGGCAGGAGAAGTCAACCAGTGGCTGGTACAGTGTCGCCACCGGACACACAGGGTAGGTAGCAAAGCAGAAAAGGACAAAACAGGCCCAAGGAGTATTAGAGAAATTGCGAGAATTAGCACTGGGGAGAGAGGGATCTCCGTGAATTAGAGCTGGAGATGAACGAAAAAGAGCCTAGGGAGAGAGTGAAAGAGAGAACCGGGTTGTGGATGGTTTCCCTAGTCCCATTTCGGCTCTTTGAGGTGTGACAGGAAACTCAAATGCTTGAGCACCGGCAAGTGGTAGTTATAAGAATACACGGTGTCTCTTGGACCCCAGGGGTGGAAACGGCCCTTCCTTGAGGGGTTAGAACAGAAAACAAGAACCCACGTAGGAGCCTCCCAGTCCTCATGCTCCCCACACTTCTCACCTCACATCCCCTCACCCCACCCACCCCCCCGGCCATCTCTGCTCCCCTGCCTGAATGGGGCAGACAAGCAACCCCAAAGCTTCTAGCACCCCATGTATGCACAGCACCGGGGCTAACAGAGACTTCGGAGCCCTGATTCTAAGTTTCCAATTGTCCTGATTCACATCAGCCATGACTGGGTGAGATATCTCAGGGAGAGAGAGTGAGGCTGATGTGGTCACCTCTTCTTCAGAATTAGAGACCCTGATGGCAGTTTGCAGTTCTCCTTTCTCACACCTCCATCACAGCCACTTCCTTGCCTATCTTTAATTTTCTGTTTGTTGCATTCAGCCTCTTGTTTCTGTCTTCCTTTTCTTAACACAGGGCAAGGTTCCCTAGAAACAGGTGACCTCATTTGAGACAGCCATCACGGCTTAGTGACATTTGGTATTTGAGTGCAGATCCCCCGTATTTGCTGCTTCTTTTGCAAAAAAAAAACAAAAACAAAAACAAAAACAAAAACAAAAACAGTGGGGTGCACCCCAGCTGGCTGTGGCAGGAAGCTGCACTTCCTCCCTTCCTCTCCTTCTCTATTCCTCTATGCCCCACTCCAGCTTGTGCAGCTCATATTAATGCCCTTTAATGAAAGCAATCACTGAAAAGTTCTCCAAGTATAGTTAAGACAGGTTAATAATGGTCCTGCCACAATGTGAGGGCATTCTATGATGAACGTGGAGTGGATGAAAATGTAAAGCAATCAATGTTTTCCATTTTCTAGTTCATTCATTCATTCTGTATCTCAATCTTCCAGTTGAAAAGTCAATTCACCAAAGTTCTGTCGTCTTCATTTCTTTTTTTTTTCTCTCTCTCTCTTGTTCACACTGTATAATGAAGGAATGAGAGACCATTACTATAATGAACCACTGGTGTATAACACAGGAGGTAGGAGCAGGAAACCCATATGTGGAAGGCATGCGTGAGGAACTAGAATATTGGGTGAGGTCTGAGAAAATCTGAAACCCAGGGATGAGATGCATGAGGCAAGAAGAATGTGGAAGTTATATTTACTACTAATAAAATAGGAGTTAGTGATTTTAAGAATGATTTTGTGAAGGGCTCGTATCAGTTACCCATCACTACCCTATGCCAGTAGCAAACCACCACAAAGCCTCAGCAACAAGCAACAGTAACACTTGCTCACACCCAAATGTCTGGAGTCAGCGTAGGGCCAGTTATGGAGCTCTGCCAAACTGGGAACGGCTCACATGTCAGGGTTGGCTGTGTGTCGGCTGATCGTGGCTGGGCTCCTTCAGACACTGCGATTCAGCTAGCTAGCTCGGGTGTCTGCTGATGTCCCATCAGCCAAAGTGGATCATGGCCGAGTTGAGTGTTAAAGAGTGGGGCAGGTCGCCCTGCTTGCCACACAGTGCTCAAATGCACATGGCAAAGGGTACAGCTACCGGGAAGGATGTAGGATTGATTCCATTGTTGCACAAGTACCATACTTAACAGAAGGTCAAGGGCAGCCGCATCATCCGGAGCTGTCACTGCCCTGAGTCTAATCTCCTGGCCCAAGAACGTGGTTATTATATGCAGCCTTGATGGGCACAGACCTACTATGTGGTTGGAGGGTCTAGATGTCAGCAAGCAATATGCTAGTAGTGTGTGGAGAGTGGGAGCAGTACCATTTGTGCAGAGATTGTCGATGTGCCCTCACTTTGTAGCTTCAGGCATATGGTCTCACAAGCCCTGAAGACCTTTCCCTTCTGACCTTTCCTTCTACATGGGGGTATGTGTCTCATCTCCTGGGGGCTGGTGGGGTTACACTGTGTTCAACCAAGTGGTCCTAGGAAAATTTTCTACTAGCATATGTAGTAGAATGTATTTTCTACTTTTCAATACAAACAAATGTATTTTTCCTACTTTCCTTTCCAAATAGATAAACAACATTAAACATAATTTTAAAATACAGTATTCAAAAAATCTGTGCTTCCTTCTTACATGATCTTATCCCTGATCTTACCAATAAGACTGAACTAGATGCTTTTTAAAAATTAACATAATTCCCTTCTTGAGGCTATAATCCTTTCAGGCCAGTGTACCACTGGAGAACTTCAAGTTAGTATTAAAATATCTATAGGTTTCAGGGAACCTGGCTGGCTCAGTTATAGAGATGTGACTCTTGACCCTGGGGTCATGAATTCAAGCCCCATGTTGAGCATGGAGCTTACTTTTAAAAAAAATCTGTAGGTTTCATCTGCAGTTACCTCAAAATAAAAAGTTTAATTAAATTTTAAAAATACCTGTAGGTTTCTCTTCTTCACCTGTTGTGATAACCTTTACTCCTAAGTCATGTATGTAGGATTTTGAATGAATCTGAAAATGGCCTATCTCCATACAATGGAATATTATGTCTCAATAGAAACAATTGAGGCAGCTGATCCATGTTACAACATGGATGAGACTTGAAAACATCACACTACATAAAAGACATCAGTCACACAAAAACCACAGACTGTCCCAATTCTGCTTATATAAAATACCACAAAATAGAGAAATCTATTACAGAAAGATTAGTCACTTCCTGTAGCTGGAGGAAATGGGAAGATTGGGGAGTGATGGCCAGAAAGTATGCGGTTTCTTTTGGGATAATGAAAATATCCTAAAATTGGTTGTGGCAATGGGGGCACAACTCTATGAAAATACTGAAAACCAGTTATTTGCATGAATTCTTCAGTATGTGGATTATATCTCAATACAGCTAGTTTTTTAGTTTGCTTTCTAACATCCCAGACCAACCAAGGCATCCATACTTCTCTGTGTGCCTTCCCAGTGCCTTTCCTGCCACATAGTTGAAGAAAAAAGGGAGCCACACAGAATGCATAGAATGGTTTTACAGTAAAAAACAAAACAAAACAAAACAAAATTCCCTATGAATGTTTTCATGGTGGGCAGGAGTAATGTTCCATTGTTAATTTTTATACCATGTATTGCCTACCAATGCATTGACACCCACACAAGTGTCCAGAAATCTGACATCATATGTGGAACTTCCTTCTGGCTGCATTTTGAAATGCTAAGTGGTTCAAGGCCATCAGAAGTCCATGAGGCCATAGATTCTGCAGCGGTTTTGTCCCACTAACAACTTAGAAAACGTGTTTGTCAAAAAAGACACATTTGTCTTGAATACGGTGCACATTTTTCATTTGTCTTCTCTAATGTCACTTCATCCATTAAAAGGTTCACCTGAAAGAAACTCGACCCAAAGCCTGTGGAGGCACACTTTTTTTTCTCTCTCTCTCTCATTTTATTTTTTTAATCTTTTCTGTTCCTTTCTCTCCCTCATCTTCTTTTCTCCTATTCAAAAGAGCATTGACAATTGTATTGGGTTCTAATACCTACAACTTACTGGTAATGGGCCATGAGCTATAGAGTAAATAATTTTTTATGCAGAATTACCTGAGACTTGAACATCACTTCCTCCAGGATAACAAGACTGAGAAACACTGTCGGGGTGAAGGGGAAGGCAAAGACAGAAGACTTTGAAAGTTTGGATGGAATCACCAAGTTCTAAATGACTGTTTTTGGAGAGTAAAGAGTGAGTTATGGCTGGAAAAACACTGCAGGCTTGCTAGAGTGGTGGGGAGTTGAAGCCTTATCTGAGATTGGAGTGTGTAAATTTATGGTGGTACCAATCTGTTCTATTGTGAGACTTCCCCACAGTCCTCAGCTACATGAATGGCAGCAGATAATTGGATTCATCCAAGGTTGGCATGCATTAAAAAGATAGAAGAGCCAAGGATGAAAACAGCGTAAGTGTTTACAGATGGCTGAATGGATAAAGAATACATGGGGGGGGGGTATATAGTGAAATAGTATTCATCCATGAGAAAGAAGGAAATCCTACCATTTGCAAGGATATGGTTGGATTTTGAGGGGCGCCTGGATGGCTCAGTTGGTAAAGCATCTGACTCTTGGTTTTGGTTCAGGTTGTGACTTCAGGGTCATGGGACTGAGCTCTGCATCAGGCTTTGCCCAATGAGGGGTCTGCTTGAGATTCTCTCTCTCTCCCTCTGCTCTTCCCGTGCTTGTACATGTGCTATTTTTTTTTTCTCTCTCTCTCTCTCTCTCAAATAAATAAATAAATAAATAAATAAGTCTTTTTTTTTCCAAAAAAAAAATGCGTAGAAACAAGAGATTGGTGATTACCAGAGGCAGGGGCAGGAGGTGAAAGGGGTTAAAAGGTACAAATTTGTAGTTATAAGATAAATAAATCCTGTAGATGTACTATATAGCATCATGACTTTGGTTAACAATACTATATTGTATATTTGAAAGTTGCTAAGAGAATAGATCTTAAAAGTTGTCATCATAAGAAAAGATTCTGTACATTAGGTAATATATGTTAATTAAATGTATTGTGGTAATCATTTTGCAATATATACATTTGTCAGATCACTAAGGTGTGTACCTTAAACTAATACAATGTGACGTGTGAATTATATCTCAATAAAACTGGGGGGAAAAACCCAATAGAAGAATCAGAGAGTTTGATCTATTGATAAGGGTATTACTGAAATCCTGTAGCAAGCCAGACATTTCTTTTTTAACAAAGAGAAAAAGAAGCCCCAAAGCCAAGTCTGATACTTAGAAGCACCCCATTTCTTCTTTGTGGTCTGAGCTCTGGAAGGCGGCTCTTGGACAGTAGGATCAGCATCAGGTCTCTGTGGCCCTAGGAGTCAGAGGAAGCGGGCACGAGGTCGGCAACCTTGGCCTCCTGTCTCTCCTTTGCTCTACAAGTACAGCAGCACCCTACGGCTGGGCTCTGGGCTGAAGATGGATGGGACCGAGTCTGGAGGGCAGGGTGAGAGGCTCTGCTGAACACACACACCCAGTTTGAACGATCCGGGTGCAGTCCCACCGCCCCGTGGCTGCCTCCTGGAGCTGCCAAGGCAGCTGTTGAGGGCAAAGATCCAGGGCTGCCTTCAGAGCAGGTCGGTGTGCAGGAGCCCAACCAGAACGTCAGAAGATTAACTGGGTCTCCCAATAGGTTTGGCCTAATGACAGGGACAGAGACTCCCAGGGTCTTCACCCACAAGTGTTGACAGAGGTCAGACATACCTGCTCTTTCAGAAGACCTCTCATCTATGGGAGCCATTGTGCTATCTACCAAGTGCTCCCCATTTCTCTCTCTATCTCTGTCTCTGTCTCTCTCTCTCTCTCTCTCTCTCTCACACACACACACACACACACAGCAGGATTGCTCTTCTTGTTCCATTGAAGTTAAGTGTGGCCATGTGATTGACTTGTTTGGCCCAGTGAAAAGTGATTGGGAGTATAGGTGTCACTTCCAGGTAGGAGATTTAAGAGATGTCGATCCACGATATGTTCTTTTGGTCTCCAACAGGCAATGTTAAAGGCGGCAACTCTTCCATCAGCCTGCATCATAAAGAAAAGTACAAAGCTCCCCTCAGCCATGGGCCACACATAGCATGAAGGAAAAATAAGCCTTAAGGCAGTATAATCTAGAAACAACCCTTATTTGTTACTGCAGCACGGCCTAGCTCATCCTGACTGCTCCATCATTGGAGTCACAGGTGCCCCAGCTTTATCGGGGGTGGGGATGAAAGGGAAGAGGAAGAAAATTAATGTTTATTTCTCTTTCCTTCTATTTCTCACAGCTATTTATTTCTGCTCTCGTCGCTCGATCATGGGTAGGCCTCATGGCCTAATCATGAAAGTTTGACCTGATCCCCTTGTTCCCATGTTCTTGGGGGATGAGGAGTGGCTCGTACCGTCGCCAGAGGGAAGGCCCTACTGACTTTCAGGGAACACCAGCTCAGCAGCCGTCCTGCGCAGACGTTCCGTGTCGGGGTGCTTGCTGAAGGAGACGATCATGTGCAGGACAGGTGTCGAGTTTCTTGATTTAATGAGCAGCCCTGGGCCTGAAGAGAAGAGAGAAGACGAAGACGGGAGCATAGGTGGGGGAATGAGGCAGGGCTGAGCTGGAGAAGCACGCGGCGGCAGGCAGGTAAGGTCCTGGCGGGCTCGGTCCCCCAGTACAGAGCAGCAGGAAGAGGGACCCTGCCCTTCCTGGAGGTGGGGACACAAGTAGAAGAACCTCACACCTTGGGGATCTCCGTTCATTCATTCAAACAGGTGTTTATTATTCACCTACTACGTTCCAAGCACTTCACCAGGTGCTGGGGGGGGGGGGGAGGGAATACCCCCGCTCTCTTAGGGCTTACATCCTAGTAGGGAGACAGGTGTTAAAGCAGCAAACAAGTAAAATACAAAGTCTGAGTGTGACTGTGCACAGGGAGAAGCAAGTGGGCAGAGGGTGAGGAATGCGGGGTTGGGGCAGGATCAGCGGGAAATGGAATGATCAGAGGAGGTGCATGATCACGGGGAACGGCAGAGGCCAAGCTCACGCTCGAGCAGACCCTAGGGCCATCAGGACTGCAGGGCTGGGCTCCCCTCGCCCTAGCACGGCTGCTCAATCAAGTGCAAGGGTCTGGCCGCGGCGAGGTGGTCTCTCTGTATCAGGAGGCATTTGCAGGCTTGGGTCTGGGCCTGGCGGGGCCGGGGTTGGGGATGTGGCTGTGGCTCGTGGCCATGGCTGCTTGTTGGTCAAAGTCCTGGCTGAATCCTTCCTGCACACCTACTGCCCCTTCCTCTGTGCAGCCTCCGCAGGGCCCCTTCTCATGCCTGCATGGAACCCCTGGCTCTGGGAGGTGGGGGAGGGAAGGCTGGGGTGCAGGGGTGTGCATCCTCAGGAGCGGCTGCCGGAGGGTGGATGGGCCGATCCAACCAACTGTCCATTCGGGCTCCAGATCCATTTTCCAGGTTTACATTCTCAATTCATAAAGGTTTAAAAACTATGGATTTTCATTTTGCTTGTTG
Source organism: Canis lupus baileyi (assembly GCF_048164855.1). Taxonomy (NCBI): domain Eukaryota; kingdom Metazoa; phylum Chordata; class Mammalia; order Carnivora; family Canidae; genus Canis; species Canis lupus. The sequence continues at coordinate 19,515,779 of NC_132838.1, forward strand.
CACCTGTAACCTCCCCGAGCGTCCTCTGGGCGCGGCTTGTCAGCCGGCAGCGGCCCGCGAGGTAATGTAGCACGTCTGCGGCCGAGATGGGCGCCTGGGGACAGGGGACATTGAACAGACCAGCAGCTGCGGATCAATCAGGCCTCGCCTGGGGACCCAGCTGCCCTGTGCGCGGGAGCCAGAGGAAGGGATGGAAGATGCTGGAAGGCGCCAGGGCTCCCAGCCCCCGGGAAGGCAGGGGAACCCGGAGCCAGGCCCGCCGCGCCCCAGCCTCCCCGGCCTCGGGCGCAGCCCCCCGCGCTGCAGCTTGCAGGAGACCAAGGACTCGGAAGGCTGTGGGGAGGCCAGAGCGGGGGTTTATAGAATTTTAGAAAACTTGATTCCTTAAGTGTCCTTCACAGCAGGACCATCGCCAAGGCGAGCTCCGGGATCGATTCTCCAGGAAGGAGAAGGGACGCTAAGAGCCCTCCACGCTCCAGAGGCTCCACTTGCGGCGAGGGCACCCCGGCCCCCACCGGCCTGCGCCCCGGTCCCCCCCGCCCCCCGCCTGCGCCCCGGCCCCCTCAGCTCTGCCCCCGGCGGTGGGGGGGCCTGGCCTCTGACCCTCTGGCCCCTCAGGGCTTTCCGGGCAGCCTGCTGCTGCGGGAGGGGGCCCAGCTCAAGCCCAGCCGGACGCCTGCGGGGACCGGGGGGCTCGTCGGGGCCCTGGCCTTTGTCCTCGCCGCACCACCAGGCTGCAGCGTCCTGTTCTCCTGGGGCCTCTCCCGCCCCACACAGAGAGCTGTGCGGGACAGGTGTCGAGTTTGGGGTGTCCCAGGAGCCTCTGTCATCTGAAATGGCATCAGAATCAAGGGCGAGTGCCTGTCTGCGCCAGGGTCCTGGAAGATGCTCTCGCCCCTCCTCCTCACCCCAGGCGGGGTGGGGAACCCGAGAGAGTTTTAAAGCCTCCAGGGTATGAACCCCATTTCCCACGGCCACACCCCACCCGCGCTCTGTGACCCACAGACTCCGGAGGCGGGCTCTGGCTCTGCAGGAGGAGCAGGGCCCGTTGGCCAGTGTGTGCAGGAAGCCATCCCGTGCCCCCCCCCAGGCTCCAGAGGGCCCGAGCCCCCAGGCCGGCACCGGTGGTGGGTCCCCACGGTCCCCACGGTGGGCAGCCCTGGCCCTCAGCCCCCAGCCGTCCCTGCGGAGCACAGCCTTTCACGCGGGAGGGGTGTGGAAAAGACTCGGAGGACGTGAGCGGGGAGGGGGGGGGAAGGCCACCCTCGGGCCCCCTTCGGGCCACCCGACCTGAGCCGTCAGGCAGGACCTGGGCGCTGCCAGGGAGGATCTGCGGGGGAAGGAGGGCCGGGGCCCAAAGGCACCGCCCCAACAACCATCCAAGGCGCTCACGGTCGGGGACCAATTAATTATCCAAACCTCCGGATTTGAAAGGGAGGATGTTTAATCTCTGTCTTCCCCAGGGTCTCAGCCCTTTGACCCTGCTTCTTGACCTTTGCCCTTCCACGCAGCAGCTCCCCGAGGCCCTGCCTCTCCGCTGCAGTTTTGTTTAGTAAACAAGACTCCCGAGGGGGGGTTGACGCAGGAGCCTGCGGTGGCAGCCTGGGAGGAAGCCACCCCTGCTCCTTCTCGAAGGGCTCCCGGGAGGCCCAGAAGAGAGGAGCCGGGCCTGGCAGGGATCGACACGGAGCGATGCTCCCACGACTCTGTCCTGCGACCGGGAGACGGTCTGGGTACCCCTGCTGGACAGAGGGCACACTTCCTGTTGCCGCGCCGCTACGCAGGGTCATCCTTTGGGGTCTTCGAGCATCGAGCATCGTTATGCAAAGGGGTTGGGCAGCAGCTCGCCCCCCTGGGCACAGCTCTGGCCTGCTCAGTGCAAGGACCCCCAGGGAGCAAGCGGGGCCTCCGGTGGGAGCAGACTTCTCCAAGCTCTTAAACGATCCAGCGTCGAGAGAGAAGATGCCCGGGGGGGCTCAGTGGTTAAGCGTCTGCCTTTGGCCCAGGGCCTGATCCTGGAGACCCAGGATCGAGTCCCACATTGGGCTCCCCGCAGGGAGCCCGCCTCTCCCTCTGCCTGTGGCTCTGCCTCTCTCTGTGTCTCTCATGAATAAATAAAATCTTAAAAAAAGAAGCAGAAGAGGAAGAAGAAGAAGGTGCCAAGTTGTCCTCAGTTCAAATCCCAGGTTTGCATCCAGGTAGCAGTCTGGCCCTGGGCAAAGTGCTTTTCTCGGCCTCAGCATCCTCATCTGCAAAAAGAAGAGGAAAAGAGGACGGCTCTTGAGGGTTTGTCGTGAGAAGTCGATTAGGTGGGTCACCGTGCGGTTGAGAAAAGGATCGACCGCTGTATTGTTTTGAACTGAAGTGTAGTCGTTTATTTTTTCTGGTGAGACTTTTCTCCCCAGCAGGTGACTCTGCGTCACCTCCATCCTCTGCCCCAGCCCCCACCCACCTTAGTGTCCCTGGGACCCCTACGTTCCAGGGATGACACCAGGGCTTGTAGCCAGTCTGGGTCTGCTGGAGTCTCTGGTTACCCTGAGCCAGTGGTTTTCCACGAGGGTGGATTTTGCCCTCTGGGGACAGTTAGGCAATGTCTGGAGACATTTTTGGGTATTGAAACTGGGCAAAGGGTTGCTACTGGCATCTAGTGGGTAAAGACCAGGCATGCTGCTAACCACCCTCCAAGGCCCAGGAGAACCCCCAAACAAAGAAGTATCCAGTCCACAGTGTCAATACTGCAGGGGTGGAGAAAGCCCGCCCTGAGCGTGGGCTCTCGGTGGGAGCGAGGCCACCCCGGAAAATATGCAAGGTGCCTGCCTCCTGCCTGTCCGTGACCCACAGGCCTCTGGATGTTTCCCCACCCGCAACCCGTGGGACTCGCGGCAGGAAGGGAGCGCGCCCTCCCTGTGATAGTTCCATTCTCCCACATTCCCTAAAGAGTTCCATAAAACGAAAGCAACCCTGCGACACGAGTTATGTGTCCTGAGAAGCCAGGTACAATATGCATTCATGTAAATCAATGAACAAAAACCAATTGCTGTGGCTTCAATTGCTAGACAAAGCCTTGGAACTAATGCCTGTAATTTGATGTATTCACAAAAGTGATAAAATCTATCCACGGTTCTGGGTCCTCCTCAGTCTCCCAGTGGCACTTCCAGCCTTTCAGCTGTCACTCAGCCAGGGCAGCTCCAAGAAAGGAGCTACTGCTTCCTTGGCTGGCGGGGTCCCCTCCGAGTTTAATCCTTGCCCCCACGCCCATCCGTTCCCTGGAGATAAGAACCAAGAAGGTGTTCTTTTTGCTAGGCCCTGGTTACCTTGGTTACAGTCAGGGACAAACCAATCAACCTAATTAAAGGGGGGCAGGGGTGGGGTAGATCAGACGAGGGTGTGTGACAGGTCGCCCTGGAAATTTCTAGCACCTCCATAATTATTTCCTCAAAATGGAATCTGAATAAAACTCCCCAGCTTGTTAGAAGACCAGCTAACCTCTCCCTTTTGCTCTGTTTCCTGTAGCCAAATGCCATCAGTCCCAAAGACCTGGCCACAAACAGCCTGCCCGACGTCAAACCAGATCTGGATGTGAGGCTTCTTCAAATGCTACCATTGTGGGGGATGCTAAGTATACAAGAGTGCAATGCACGCATGTTCGTGTCTTGACCACTCCTGACCCAGAACAGATTCCATCACCAGAGAAGAAAGGAATCTGGTCATCCCCTTGAAACTGTACGCAAGGCGTAGGGCAGACAATTAGAATCTTAATTCATTTTTTATTTTTTAAAATGAAAAAAAAAAATCAGTGCCAAAGTTGTTTTTCTTTCTCGGGGTTGAGGAAGGAATATTCCTCCAAACGCCAAGGTTCCAATAATTTTGCGTCCTGTGTTAATGTGTTACTGCCCAGGCTTAATTACAGCTCCTCTTGGCGCACGAGGCTTAAGATGCTGCCAACGCTTAATGAGACAGTGTTAGTCTCTAGAAATGTATGAGTCCAACCACCCAACCTTGGCTTTATAAAGGGGTGCGGGGACGTACTCTGTCTACATTAGCATCAGAATAGCCAATGCCTTTCAGCAGTGAATAAATGCCACGGAGTCAGCAGGAACCATAGAAGCGAACACACCTCAGGCTGAATTTTTTTACACTTGCCCCGCTCGAGTAGGTGTTCACACGCAGCTCCTGGCACCACTCACTCTGTGTGCTCTTGGGCGAGTCCTGCCACTCCTCTGAGCTGGAGCGTCCTGGCACGGACACCTTAATTAAGGGTAGTACTCCTGTCCCAATGCTACTCTGAGAACAAAGACAGGTGGTGGTATAGAACCCACACGAAGCAGCTGGATTTTGGTTATTGCTAAAGAGAATTAACTGTTGTAGAATCACTGTAATAAGGTAAGTGATACGTGAGTCTTCCCCAGCCCCCCAGGATGGGTAGAAGGGGTTTTGCTGGGGATCCCTGGGTGGGTCAGCAGTCTGGCGCCTGCCTTCAGCCCAGGGCGTGATCCTGGGCTCTCTGCATGGAGCCTGCTTCTCCTCTGTCTGTGTCTCTGTCTCTGTCTCTCTGTGTCTCTCATGAGTAAATAAATAAAAAATAAAAATAAATTAAAAAAAAAAAAAAAAGAGTTTTGCTGAGCTTCCTGGCTCTTGGAGATGATCACCCTGCCCGTTGGATAGAGCAAAAATCCTGATGGTGGCAAGGTCAAACTTCCACTGGGCCCACCAGCAACCTGAGAGTGGAGCCCGTGTGGTCCGGGGGGAGAGCCAGGGCTCTCCATCTGGTCTACAGCCACCAAGTGGAATTCAGGACCCCAGGACCCCAGCACGAGTCCGTCCAACTCCCAGAGGCTCTGTGTTCTCCATAAGGTAAGAGGGTGGGGGTTGGGGGGGAGAGCCTGTCCTAGTCTGAGGTTGTGTGATGTGGCGACGTCCAACCCCAGGACCCAGTGGAAACTGGCAACTGAGGCACACACTCTATAACTGGGGGGCAGGGAGGATTCGGTGAATCCTCCTTAGTGGCCAGCGCATGCTGTCCCGTGCTCGATAGATATCTGCTGGTCGATCCATCGGTCAGATCCTGGTCTCGTGGCTCCCAGCTCCTTGCTCTTTTAATTTCAAAAAGGTCAATCAATCAATCAATATATTTTCTACGATGCTGCATTGCCACTGTGCAGCTCAGAAGTAAGTCAGCATCGGACCAAGGGCTCCCCCCACCTGGACCTGACAGGCAGAGAAAGACCTCCGCACACGCATACACAAGCAGGCCCACACGGGCACACCTGTGAACACACACGTGTGCATAAGCTCGTAGGTGCACGTGCCACCGTGAGCCCGTACGCACGCACGCAGGAGGACATGGTGATGCCACAAGCAGGGCCTGGCGTCTCGGGGGCCACCTTGAGCACACACCCTTCCGTGGACTCCTGGGGAGTTTGTCCCAAGAGGCTCTGCTAGGTGTAAAGATCTGGAGGAACGCAAGGTGACAAGAGCACGGCCACGGCAAAGTAGTGCCGAGAAGCACCCCAGGCCGGGCGAGCTGCAAGTGTGCAAGTGTAGATCCCTCTGCAGACGTGACTGTGTCCTCAGTGCATCAGGAAGGGGGAACCGGTGGGGTTGGAAGGACGAGCTCGGGGAAGGACGGGCTCGGGGAAGATGTGCAACAAAGAAACCAACATCCAAATAAGTCATGGGGTGGGGGGCGGTGTCTGGTCTCCTCCTGCAGCTTCCTCCCCTGGGAGCACATCCATCTGACCCCAAACTTTTCCCATTTTCCATGTCAGCGCATTTGATGGGGCCCATCCGGCTCCTGATTCTATTCCTTGTCACCGCTCAGCCAGGGACCTGGCGTCAATTTACAGCGGCTCGGCTGCATTTCTTTATATCTGCGGCCGATCTTATCGAAGGGGCCGCCGAGGGAGGAGGAGCTGGAGGTTTTCTCCCTCCAGCTCCCCTCCTCCCTCCCCTGGGAGCCTCCCCCCCAGCCCCCCACCCGGGCTGAGCCCAGATCCCCTCCTCTCTGAAGTTAATGACTGTAAGAAGATTTCATTTTATTATAGCTCCAACGGCTCTGATATTTTACATTTGCCTTTGACAAACTCGGAGCCCTGGACTCATCATTTAGGAAACAAAGCTTAACCCGGGAGCTTTAAGGAGGGCTTTTTTCCCTTCCCATTTTAGCAGGCTAGTAAAAATCAATAACGCCACGTTCCCATCTGTAGCCCACCTGACATCTCATGAATGGTCAATGGAGCCTGCTCCTGGCTGCCGAAGCTGCAAGAAGGGCCGTGGCCAGCCTGGCTGGGATCACGCCTCTGCTCTGCCGATTTAAAGTCCCCTCTCCCCGCAGAAGAGGCTCCTGGGTGACTGCCGCAGGGACAAGGCCCGGTCTTTCCGCGGAGAGTCTAGGGTGACCACACTGAGGGCAGAAAACTCGTGGGGTGGGAAGGGGACAAGGGGAGGCATTATCTGAGCACAGAGATTATCCACCTCTTGGTCCCTCAAAGGATTCGTTAAATAGGACAAGCCGGGGATGGGGATTTGGAGGGTATTATTCCGGAGCAATTAGCCATGAGCTCCAGGATTCAAGAAGCTGCAAATTGGCCCTGGCTGCTGCCGAAAGGTTTGGGACCCGGAGCCCCGCCTGGGCGCTGGGCGAGCCCCGGGCGCCGGGTTGACGGAGGGCCGCGGCCAGGCCGGCCCGGGGCTGCAGGCGCCCTGCCCCTGCTGGGGGCGCCCCGCACGGCCGCGTGTCCCCAAGGGGAGGATGGCCCAGGACGGGCAGCCGGGCCTCTGGGCAGCACAAGCCCCCGCCAAGGGCAGCTCCCGACCTCGACCTCGGAGCCGGCGCTGGGGAGCCCGCGGCCGCAGACACGCGGGGAGCAGGGTTCCGGAGCCAGCGCCCGCGCAGCCCGGGGAGCATGACCCCCCCGCCCCCCCGCCCCGAGGCCTTTTCAAAGCCACAGACTGAACCATATTGTCACTCCCAAGCCAAGTTTAACTTCTAAAGAAATCTTTTCAAGATGTTCAAGGCGCCCGCGTGCAGCTTAGCTCTAAGCGCTACCATCTGCTGCGGCCGGCGGCCCCGTAATCCCCGCGCCGCCCGCCCGCTGTGCCCGCTGCAGAGGGCCCGGCGGGCCGCGGGGACAAAGGCCGTGGGGCGGCGGGAGCAGGGCCTGGAAGGGGCAAGCCAGTGGGGACCTCTCTGCCCCCAATTGAAAACCCTCCTTGGCTGCTGTTGCTTCTCTTCTCCTTTTGGTTATTTTTCTCCCCTGCTCTAGACCATCAGGCGTCACAAGTCGGTGTGGGATTAAAGAGCCCCTCATTTTAACAAGGGGGCGATGCTGGTTTTTAGCTACGGGCGTCGAGCATCTCATCTCCACCTTGGTCATCCGGCCCCGGGACGATGCGGGCTGGGAGGTCTGCTATTGCAGGGCCGGGGCCGTCGTGGAGGCTCAGAGCCCGGAGGCCGGAGAGGAGGGTGCGGACCCACCGGCAGAGAGAGGTAGAGGGGCCCCGGGGTGGGCGCAGCCGTGGGGAGGTCAGGAGGCCCGAGGGCCCCGGGTGGAGCGGAAGGAGGACTCAGCCTGGGGAGGGATGGGCCGGGCGCTGGCCTCCTCTGACACCGCCCGACAGCTGGGACCGGTCTGGCTTAACAGGAGCCAGAGACCGGGGGGTCCAGTGGCAACGTGGGGCCCCGGCAGGCTGTGGGGAGACGCAGCACGAAGGCCACATCCCCAACAGGGGGCTCACCTCAAAGAGGGCTGTGGCCCTTGACCCAGGGCCGCCGCTGCCCGAAGGGGTGTTCCCTGCCCTGTGTGGCGGGGGAGCTGGGAGCCGGGCAGGAACAGAGCCCTGGGGCTGGGTCCTGTTCTGCGCTGCAGCAGAGGGGCAGGGGGGTGCAGTGGTTAGGAACCCATGTCGAGAGGCCTCTTACTGGATGCCACAACTGTGGGGAAATTACTTAAGCTCATTGTGCCTTAGTTTTGCCATCTGTGAAACGGGGGTAGTGGATGATGACAGCGTGGACGCACTGGGCTGATGCCACGGCCGATACACCTGCAGCGCTTAGCACAACATGCAGGACACGGCAGGGGCCAGATGAGGCCTTGCCATAGCCGTTGTGACAGTTTATTTATCGGGGGGGGGGGTGTGAGGGACAGGGTGACAGTCTCAGACGTCATCTCAACTGATAGGGGAAAGCAGGGATCTTTGGCCCCAGGATGTAGCCGGGCCCCTTTCCACCCGAGGAGGCCTCTCCCATCAGCTGTGGGGATCCCAGGGCCCGTTCACACCCTCCCCTCCAGCCCTCGCCCCCCTGTCCTGGGCGCCCCTTGCCTGGTGGCTTGGCAGATCTGAGACCACCCGCCGGGAGGCCGGGACTAGGCTTCCCGTGCAGATGCCTGTCAGGAGCTCTGCGGGGAGAAACCACCCCTTGGGGGCTGCGTGGCCATAATCACCAGACGTTTCTGGCAGCGGCTGTGTTTCAAAGCCGCTCTCAGAACTGAGGTTCAGATGGGATCCAACTGGCCCACCAGGGTCTCCACGGGGCTGGTGACCCCCCAGCTGGCTTTGGCCACAAAGAGCAATGCCTGAGTTGTAAGAAGACAAAAACAGAAGGTTGGATTGCTTTTGGGGTTTGGGTCTCTCTCTTTTTAATTTTTTCTCGTGCCCCACTGGAATCTGGGAGGCAGTAGCCCAAACTGAAAATCTTCAGCCACCACTTTGGGCAGAGGGCCAGCCCCGCTTACTATCTAGAAGTATAAAGAACTGGATTTCACGGGATGTGCCAGACTCTTCTCCCTTCTCCCATCCCTTTGCTCCAGGGCCACTGCATCCCTGGTCCCACCTGAGGCTGGGACACCAGGAGCTCGGAGCGGTGACCGGAGCAGGCCGGGTGTCGTGGACGGATGGTCAGGTGTGCGGGGAGCCTACTGCTCCCACGGGCCCGGGGTGGACGTGTCAGGCCTGCTTTGACTGTCACAGGGTAGGTGGGAGACGGCGCTGGTGTTTAGCTGACGAAGGCTGGGGCCTCTGGAGCTAAGGGCACCACCTCCAGAAGCTGACCGCTGGCTTCAAATCCCAGCCGGACCATTCCCTGGGTGTGGGAACTTCTCTGGCCTCCGTCTCTTCATCAGTAAAACACGGACAGTAGTTGCACCTTCCTCCTCGGGTCGTTGTGCGCATTCAGGGCTCACGTTTGGCACAAAATCCTGAGAACGACACCTGGAACGTACAGGTGTCAGCTGTCATCGTCCTCCGACTAAGGAACAGCCCCAGCCACAAGTAATCGTCCTCGGGTCTATGGGACGTTCAAAGTCTCCGCTGAACGTTTAAATAGGTTTTGTTAAAATGTCTTCATAGTGATCTGAGTTTAAAATGTATTTTTTTTAAAAAAATATTATTTATGTATTAATTTGAGAGAGAGAGAGAGCGAGCATGAGCAGGGGGAGAGGCAGAGAGAGAAGCAGACTCCCCACTGATCAGGGAGCCGAGGCAGGGCTCCGTCCCAGGTCCTGAGCCCAGGGCAGATGCTCAATCAACTGAGCCCCCCAGGGACCCCCCCCCGAAACGTAATTTTTTTTAAAAAAAATACAAACACAAAATGATTTTTTAAAGGTTTAGACGTACGGTGAGTCTCCCAAGAATGCAAAGGGGATGTTGTACCCCACGGGGCCTAACGCACCTCCGCTCGTTTTCTGCCCGTTCCTGCCTCCCAGACCTTTGGCAGCCCGTCCCCCGACCCTCTTCAGGGCGTCATGGTGCCACCACCTGAGGCCAGCCCTGAGTCTCATCATTCTGACCACTTCTGGCATCAGACCGAAGACCACGCTGCAGAGGGTGCAGTGGCCTTGGGGACCAGAGGACATGACCCCGAGGGGCAGCAGGGCGAACTTCCCCGGGAACCAACTTCAGCCAAGTGTAGGAGGATTCCCAGGGGACTCTTAGACGTGTGATGTCCCCATCTGGTCTCTCCAGAGGTTTCCTACGGAGCTGAGCATGCTCACCCCCCCCCCACCCCACCCCCGACCCTAAGCAATGTGTCCGGGAAGCGCGTCCCTGAGGAACGCCTCACCTGTAGGGCTTTCCATCCTCTGCTGCTGCCGTTCTGACTTTTCCTCTCACTCTCGCTGCCCTGGGATTGCACCTTCTAGAGAATTCTTCATCACGTCATCCCTGCCTCGTGCTGTTTTCCAGGGAACCTGGGCTTCCATGTCCTTAAAGAGTGGAGATCGGACCTTGTCTTGGGCATAACTTCTCTAAGAGTTGTTTACCATTTCAGAAAATCACATAATCAATAGCAACAATACTTAAGGTATTGAAGGCACCAATGCAACAAATCTCCATCAGCCGACGTCGGGAGCGCAGGCGTCCGCGGTGATGGTCTTGAGCGGAGCTGTGCCTGCGTATTTACTTATTGAACTACTTCATTATGAATTACTTCCCTTTTATTTCTCCCTTATATTGCATGTAGGGCATTATATTGATTTTTTATTATGTATATGGGGAAGTTGTGTTATCTATAAGCTTAATACTGAGATAGTTAAAAGGTCATTATAAGAGGTTTGTCACGTAAAGTGGGCACCGGGGTTGACAGCGCCCAGCCGCCAGGGCCCCTAGGCCACTAGCCGGCGGTGTCATGCTGGACGAGACACCCGCGTCCACGGGCCTTGGTTTTCACGGCTGACGGGGAGGATCCCCAGAATCCTTTATAGTCCTAGTACTCTGAGGCTTAATTTGGGGGATGACATCTGCTTTTCTTCTGGGCTTTCACTAAGGTGCTTTCTCTGGTGGCTGAACCTATAGTCAGCCCGGCTATCACGGGCAGGAGCGGGGTGCCATTCATTCCCCTCTCAGCCTGGCAGGAAGCGCCCGGGTGCCCACCTGAGCTGGATTTCACTCCACAGTCACATTCACACCATTGGGTCCAGATGGCTGCCATCCGGGCCCACCTGACCCATCTGCCCCCACCGGGGGTGTCCGGCCGGGCTTTGTAAGTTGACACACCTGTAACACCCAGCGTCAGTCCCGGCCTGGGTCTCCACGTGCTTCCCGAAGCTTGTCCTGCTTGCTGTGTCCTACCTCAGGGCTGGCCTGGGAACCTCACCCCGTCTCTGTCTCCGTCCCCCCAGGTGGCACCTCCTGATCCCACTCCCAGGCCCACCTGTCAGAGCCAAGGCCGCGTCCGTGGCATGGCGCTGCAAGTCCTTACCTGGAGGGCAGGAGGTTGGAGAGCTGGGCTGGGGTCCTTTGCACTTTTCTATGTGGACACAGCAGGGGAACTGAGTGTGGTTCAGAAGCGGGAAGCACTTTCTCAGAGGGACCCCCCCTCCCCCAGCTAGGCCACCCTGCTGCCCAAGTGTCAGCACCAAACCCAGCTGTTAAGCCCTCCAGCCCACACGGTGAGCCCGAAGCTTGGACGTCTGCACCTCCGTCCACATAAGGGGCACAAGTTGTTCGGCATCGAGTGGCTTCTGGGCCGCTGCAGCTCCGAGTCCCGCCGTCAGCTCACCTGGCACCAGCCCAGTGGTGCTTGAGCCCTAGGCGAGGCCTGGGACAGTCACTAACGGAGCTCCTGAGGAACACTGGTCAGCTTAACTGCGGCTTTTGAATAGGAAAAAAAAAAATCGTGGGGTTCTTCATTGATGTCACCCGCTGCGTTTCACGGAGCTCGCAGGCTCCTGTTAAGACCCCAGGAGGCCCTGCAGAGGCCTTGGGCCCTCTCCGAGTGTGGGGCTGCTTTCGAAGCTGCCAGAGTTGGCTCCTGGCAGGTGTACAGCTGCAGCGAGGGTGCCGGGAAGGAGGGAGGGGCTCGGGGGGAGCTTGGAGGGTGCTACAGACCTCCCGGCCTGCTTCGCGGAGATGGTGGCGGCAGTGACAGCAGAGCCTGTGGGGCCAGCGGGACCCGGCTGGTGTCGGAGGCCTCTCTGCGGCATCCAAAGGCAGAGCCCCGGCTCCTGACCCCCTCGGACCCCGTCAGCTGTTTTTTCAAAAAAGCAAGACAACAAATGGAGCCAATCAGAAAGCGAATCCCAGGCCGGAAAGCCTCTAGGGTGGCCCTGGACGGGCCTGGGCTGGGCGCGTGGTGTCGGGGCGCCCTGCGGACCTGGGAGCGGCTGGGGGGCCTCGACGCGGACCCCTGCCCTGGAGAAGCCGGAGGGGGGGGCCACGCCTGCTGGGAGGTCTGCTCATCCTACAGGGTGCCCCAGAGGCATCGGGGCGGCGCCCCCAACCGCAGCCGGAGGGCAGGGCGGGGACGCTGCCAGCTGCTCGCCAGGAGCTCCAGGGCCTCTGCCCACGGGCCAGCAAGGCCGCTGCTCCCCCGGGAGGGGCGATGGCCGGGGGCGGCGCAGGAGCCAGCTCACAAGGGGGACCCCCGTCGAAATGCGGGTTCCTGGTCCCCGGGGCCTCGGCAGCAGCACGGCCGGGCCGCTGGCTTCCGACAAGCCGTCAGTGGCTTTGTGCACACTCCGGTTTGAGAGCAACCTCCCGAGACGGCCCGCTGCGGGGTCAAAGGTCACGGATGAATCAATCCTATCGACTTTCATTGCCCAAGGAGTCGGAGGGCCCGGCCGCCTCCCGGGACCCCGGCAGCACCAGGAGCATTCGGTCTCATTCGGGGCCCATCCCGCGGGGCTCCCGGTGCCCACTGTCTCGGGACCGAGCAGTAGAGAAGGAGGCAGACAAAGGTCTGTCCCCCGCGGCCTCCGCCCCAGGGTGACGCTGGCTGCCGTTCAGGTAACACGTGAATTACAAATACTGTCACCCTGTGACCACCTGTGATGGGAACACTATCAACCTGTTTTTACAGACAAGGGAACAGGCCCAGAGAAGGCGAAGGCCCGTCCCGGGTGTCGCAGCTTGCAGGGGAGCCTCCCGTCCCGTCCGGGGACACCCGGCCTCACCCGCAGGCGCAGCGCAGGGCGGGCGCGGCCGGAGCATCGCAGGCCTCGCGGGACAGCCCGGCGACAGGGGGGAGGGCAGGGACCGCCGCGGTGGCTCCCGTAGTACTTCCCACAAGCACCACGGGAAATGGATGCCATACCGTGCATTTTAGGGGGCGGGGGGGGGGACCGAGGGTAACAGAGGGATCTGACGTCCAAGGTCACAATAAGCAGAAACAGGCGACGCTGGGGTTTGAACCAGTGTACAAATTGGAGCCAGCCTGACTCCGAGGGTCTGTGGTTTGGCTCCCGGGTCACCTGGTCCCCCGGGTCAGCAGAATAGGGCGTCATCCTGGAGTCACGGGAGGCGAGCTGTGCCAGGCAGCGGCTCGGGAGAGGCCGCACCCGCGTCCCCCAGCGACTCTGAGGCCCTTTGCTGCCATCTGCGGGGTCCCTGTGCAGTGCCAGGTGGCCCGGGCCCCCGGCTGCCAATCTGCCTACTCCCCACTAACAAAATTCCCTTGCAACTCGTTTTTTATCTTTCTCTTTCTCTTTCTCTTTTTTCTTTCTTTCCTCTTTTTTTTTTTTTTCTTTTTGGTTTGTTTGTTTTCTGTTTTATTTTGTTTGTAGGAGCAGATCCCCTGGCGTCTGTCTTCAACCTGCCATCAGGTCAAAGGCTTACACAGAGGTGCTTCCCCCCAGTCTGGGGCTGGGCTCCAGGGTCCTGTGACCCCGGTGGGGCTCACCCTGCGGCCTCCCAGCCCCCCCCCAACCCAACTGGTCCAGATCAGGGCCCTGAGGGCTCCCCACCCCCACACAGGGACCCCACAGCAGTGGGGGGGATCCTTCCAGAACCGTCTTGAGGCCTGCTTCCCCGCACTCACCCCACACAAATTTCCCCCCAAACAGGCAGGGAAGGGAATTATGGGAAACTGTGTTCAGCTTCCCCAGGTTGACACGTTGCAAAATCACCAGATGTGTTTTTTATTCCAGATATGTTTTGCTTTTTATTTTTCAAGCTCCGGGTTGTGTGTTTTCACAGGTTGGGGGGGGGGGGTTGTGCGGAGCCCCTGGGGGAACGTGCCTCTGCTTCTCTCCGCTGGATTCCTGAGGATCCCTTCACCTCTGACAGGAGGGGGCCCCAGGCCGGGAAACACGCGGGGCCTCCGTGGGCCGCCGTCCCGGGCACACTCCCCGGGAGCTGAGCCCGGCCGCTGCGCTGAGCCACGTCCTGTCCCCACGAGCCACATGGAGGTTTCAATCAATCCGGTCGATGGGCGATGTTTGCCGGCGTGAACACAGCCCGAGGCTGCTTGCGGGCCCCCAAGAAGGATGAGCGGCGGCCCCGGGGCCCCAAGGGTCACAGGTGACTGCCACCCTCAAACGTAAGCTGGGCCGGCAGGTGGCCCGGGCCGTGGGCTGTGCCCCCCTCGGTGCCTCGTCCCCAGCCGGGCCTGGCAACACAGCAGGCCCGTGGGGCAGCCCCGGGGGCTCAGCAGTTGAGCACCTGCCTTCGGCCCAGGGTGTGACCCCGGCGTCCTGGGATCGAGTCCCACGTCGGGCTCCCTGCATGGAGCCTGCTTCTCCCTCTGCCTGTGTCTCTGCCTCTCTCTCTCTGGGTCTCTCATGAATAAAAAAAAAAAAAAAAAAAAAAAAAAAGGAGCAGGCCGCCAGGGCCGCACCCCACTGTCCCTTCCCCACTGTCCCTTCCCACGGCACAAGCTGTCACCTCCTCAGCTCAGAGCGCCCGCTCCTCTGGCTTCTCGGGTGCAAGGAGTAAAAGGTCACTGTGTCTCCGTCGTCGTCCTGAGAGACAAGGACGGTGGCAGCCCCCGCTCCCCAGCAGGTGGGGGGCCCTGGCCATCTCCCCCCCAAGGGGTCCCTGGCCTCGGGCCGTCCCCGCTCTGCACCCGGGCCTTCCCGCGCCTTCCGGGCCGGGTTGTCGCAGAGCCCCGGCAGCTCCCCTTCACATAGCTCTCTCCCCACCCCCACCCCCGCCCCGATGCCTGAGGAATGCCCTCTGCCCTCCCCGTCTTTGGTGCCTGGTCTCCTCTACTTCCACCATCGGCCCGTGGCACCCGGGGCGCGTGGGAGGCTGAGACCCCGCCGGGCATTGTGCGGGACGCGGCCTCCTGGGGCGCTGCTTCCAGCATCCCGCTGCTGCCCTGGTGGGTGCCGGGCGCCCCGGAGCAGGGCGTGTGCAGCACACAGCAGCCCCCTCTCACAAATCATCGGGGTTCGGCTACCCAAAGGTCGCTGTGTCACCCAAAGATGCAGTATTTCCCAAAAGTCAGGAAGCAAATAAGTTATTACAGTTTAAAAATGAATCCATTTATTGATCTCCTTCTTTTGCACTATTAATGCTAATTGTTTTTCATGGTGCATGCATTTGGGATTCATCAAAATGGATTCTTAACGAATTTCCAAACACAAAAATTACAGCAGGATAACAGATAGAACCAAATCACCCTATCATTTCTCAAAAGGCCTTGTGCTCTGCAGGGTGGAGGTGGAGGGAGGCGGAGTCACATGTCTGTTAGCCTGGCCACACGGCTGGCTACGCGCTTTGAGCACGTCCTGTGAGCCAGGCCCTGGGCCAGGTCGTTTCCAAGCTCCGTGTCATCCACGACAGCCTCAAGGCGAGTTTTATTATTCCCACTTGATTTATTAAGAAACCGAGACCCAAAGGGGTTCGTGCATCTAAACCGTGGAAGAGCCCAAATCCTAGCCCTGTTCTATTTGACTGTAAGGTGCACACGCTTGGGGCGCCTGCATGGCTCAGTTGGTTAGGAATCCGACCCTTGATTTCAGTTTAGGTCATGACCTCGGAGTCATGGTCTTGAGCTCTGCACCCGGTGCCACACACTGAGCCTGGAGCCTGCTTGGGATTCTCTCTCTCCCTCTCCCTTTGCCCCTCCCCCTGCTCATGCACTCTAAATAAATAATTAATTAAATAAGAAAGATCTTAAGAAAAAAATAAAGCGCACCTGCTTTCCACGTTGCTACTGTCCATGCTGAGCTGCTGTCCACACCGGCTGCAGCAGGTCCATTTCAGGGCACTTTATCACTGTTTCTACCCATCCCTCTGACTCGGAGTTAGCCTTGAGCCATCCTCCCAAAGGAGCCCAAGCCACAAGCACATATCTCACACCCTGTATGGGTTGTCCCCACAATGGCCCATCATCACCACTGTGCCCTCTTGTCTCCCCTTATTCCTCAGTAATAACATTTTAGCCAGTCACAGCTCCTCTAAAGACTACATCTCCCAGAGTTCCTTGCAGCTAGGCATAGTCATGTGGCCAACAGGATGCAAACAGACTAAATGTGTGCCAAATATGGGCTCGGCCTTAAGGGAAGGAAAAGTGCGCCTTCCCATTTTCCAAGATAATTCCATCTTCCTGCTGTCTGGAACTCAGGCGTGAGGGCGGGAGCTGAAGCAGCCATCTCAGCCCACGAGACAGAAGCTGTGTGGGGAGGACAAGAGAGAAACGAGGTTGAAGGAACTGGTGTTCCTGATGCTACTGAGGGGCCCTCCCAGCCCTGGACTTGTCCGTGAGACAGAATCAAATGCCTCTCTGTGCATAAGCCACTACTGTTTTCATCTTGTTGCAATAGCAGACATTTGTCCTAACCAATGTAGGATAGATTGAACAATGAACTCCCAAAGATGTCCATGCGCTAATCTCTGAAACCTGTTTTCTGGGAGGCTGCAGGCAAGCAGCTTGACCTCCCATCCCTATACTAGACCTTAAAAGACCAATAATGAAAGCAACTAGGTGGCTCAGGTCATGACCTCGAGGTCCTGAGATCGAGTCCCACATCGGGCTCCCTGCATGGAGCCTGCTTCTCCCTCTGCCTGTGTCTCTCCCGCTGTGTGTGTGTGTGTCTCATGAATAAATAAAGAAAATCTTAAAACAAAAAAGAAAGAAAACAACTTTACAAGTAAAAAAAATCAATGTGTGTCAAACAACCACCACTGTGATCATTATAGGCAGGAATCATCAACGGATGGTAAAGTTAGTAGGTAAAAATACAGGAACAGCAAATTTGCATAATCCCAAAGCATCTCCCCACAAAATACTTACTACTTACAAAATAATAGTTCCATAGATCACAGTGGAGAAGCCTGGCAGACATGCCTTATTCTGGTGACCCAAGTGGACATCACCAGGGATGGCGCAGTGACTTCATGCATGTGCTGACACCAGGCGCTGAGAAGGACGCAACATCACTATTGGGATATTCTTGCAGAAAGGTACAGTATGAATCTAATTATGGGGAAACATCAGGCAAACCCAAATTTGGGACAGTCTAGGAGATACCTAGCCTGTACTTTTCAAAAGTATCAAGGTCATGGGGGCGTCTGGGTGACTCAGTCCATTAAGCACCCAGCTCTCGGTTTTGGCTCAGGTCAGGATCTCAGGGTGGTGAGACCGAGCCCCTCATGGGCCTCCACGCCAGGTGTGCAGTCTGCCTGAGACCCTCCCTCTCCCCCTACCCTTCCCCCCTACTCACATGGTCTCTCTCTCAAATAAAAAAATAAATCTGAAAAAAAAAAAGTGTCAAGGTCATGAAAGACAATGGAAAACCGAGGACCTATTACAGATTAGAAAAACAGAAAGAGGCAGGACGACCAAAGAAAACTGGACCAGATCCTGGACAAAAACAAAACAAAACAAAACAAAAAAACCCCACAAAACACCAGTTAGGACGTTTTGTGAAATTCAAGGTCTGTGGCTTAGTTTGATAGTGTTGCTCAGTGTTGACCTACTGATCCCGGTCGCCGGGCTGTGATTAGGTCAGATGTCAACATCTGGAGATGCTAAGGGCACATGGGAATTCTATTTTTGTAACTTGTTTGGAAGCCTGAAATTATTTCAAAGTAAAGAGGTAAAAAAAAAAAAACAAAAACCTTCATAGTTTGCTAAATACTTTCATACTATGGACTTGATTTGATCCTAATCATAGCCTCCAAGGATGGTAGTATCTAAATTTCCTGAGGAGGAAACTGGGGATTGAGAGGTAAGTGACTTGTCCAAGGTCACCAGCTGGTGAGTGGTGTGTGACCAGGAGATGATCCTCAATTTCCTATTCCTATTTCCAAATCCTGCTTGCTTTTCCCATTAAGATAAATTGCATTTTACTTAATATCAGACACTATCACTCCTTAATAACCAGCAGGCAGCTGTGGGGAGCCCTGGTCCTAACCAGGATGTAGTGGACAGTCATGCTCCAGGGGCTCTCTCGTTTCATCTCCCTCCCCCCCAGTCCTCCGCCCCCCTGCACACAGGGCATCATCAATGACCAGAGACAGACAGGCCTGCATTCGCCAGTGACCCCGGCCTTCCAAGGGCTGAAACGGCCTCCTCTGCCACCTGCAAATAGTGTCACACAAGCAGTGAGGGAAAACAAGAATGCACTGGGAGCACAATGAATGCCTGCAATGTTCTTAGTGAGCTGGGAGTTGAATTCCCTGGGTGCCTTGGATCCATGCCATCCTGGTTACAAATCAGTTGACTGTAGGTCCCAGGCCATATGGGAACTGTAGAGAGCTGGGCCACTGGACTGGGGGTGGGTCTGGAGCAGAGACTTCCAGGGATTTTAGTCCTGGTTGCCAAGACTGACTTGGTTTACTCCTGTTGTCCGGGTGGAATTCCTGGTTGTTCCTCCTTTCACTCTCAAGAGTGTCCTGGTTAGGACAATCACCTAGATGGTTCTCCCGTTTAGAGAATATCTGGTTGAAACTCTTCATCTTCAAGAAAAAAATGGAGGCCCAGAGAGGTGAGTGAAGTAGCTCGGGCCCACACAGCATTTAGTGGCAGTGTCTCATGAGGCTGCGGTATTACTCCCACGGGTGACCCAATTTCAGCCATTTGGGTTGAGGCTTTGGTGGTGGCACCTTCCGTAGAGTCAGTTCTCAGTCCACCTGTTCTCAGTCCACTTCCTCTGGGGCTCGGCCTCTTTCTTCCCACGGGGAAGGAGTGGCCTGATCTTGGTCGTCTGTCTCAGGATGGCTGCGGTGGCCGTCGAGGTGGTCTTGCTATGCCCCTTCTCATCCTCCCCCATGTCACGTGCCAGCCAGTGGGCTCTTCAAGGTTGAAATCTGACCATGTCCTCAGCCTGCTAAGCACGGCCCCCCTGGCCACCCCAGCTAGCGCGAGGCCCTTGCTGAGCCGACCCCTCTCGCAGACCGCGCCCCAGCCTCCCCTCCACTCCCCACCCGCCACCTGGACCCTCAGCCATCCCGGCTTCTGGTTCTACATGTTCCTCAAAATAGCCGCGCTCCCTCCTGGCACAGGGGCTTCGCACATGCTTTTCTCCCAGCCTGGAACATTCTTCCGTCATTTCCCCTTTTGCCTAAAGGCCCGACTTTAGGGCCTGTATGTCTTGCTCAGTGGAGTGCAAGCTCCAGGAGGGCAGGGCTGGGCCTGTCGCGCTCCACACCACGGCTCCGGTGCCTCGGGACGCCAGCCACAGGAGGGTGCTCCAGAAGGTGACCTGCGCCAGTGCAGCCGGCGCACCCGACCAGCTCTCGCGGCGGAGTCGGTCAGGAGCCATCGGGGCCAGGGACCCCGGGCCCCACAGCTCCCCAGGTCTGATCCCCTAGCATTTTCTTGTTCTGAGGAGAACTAGAAAGAATGACCTCATGGAAGACGCTCCCTGTAAAATGAAACACGAATCCAGCGACTTAACCCATCGCTCTCGTCTGGAAGCTGCACGATCCTTTGTCCTTTTTCATTCTGACCAACTGTATTCGCAGAACCAATGACCTTGTCACCCACCCCCCCACCCCCCAACAAAAAACAAGAAGAAATAAACAGAAAGAGACACAGAACAAGGCCATCTGGCAGAGCCGCCCCGGCCTTCTGCTGTCAGCTCTTCAAGTCCCTTCCCTATACAGATGGGAAGCCAGAGTCTCGGACAAGCTAGAGGCGGCCCTTGAGGACTGGGGCGTGGAGCCCCCGCCTCCTGCGTGCCAGGCCTTTGACCCTTTGACGCCCGGCCCTGGGACGTTTCCTGGGAGAGCAGCACCCCCAGGGTGGGACACTGGGCCTCGGCCGGAACACACACCGGGTGCAAGTGCCCATCCCCGCGCTGGGACCCACCGAAGCTATTAACACTGGTGACAGTCCCACGACGGCTAGGAATGCTTCTCAAACGGAACATGCACGCGTGCCAGGCGGGGGCTTGTCAAAACGCAGACTCCGGGGCGGGGGCTGGGGGGCCCGAGGCTCTGCATTCCCAGCTCGCTGCCGGGGACACCATTGCTGCTGCTGCCGAGCACCCCGAGGGGTACGGCTCCCGCTCCGCCGTCAGCCACCTTCCCCTGCAAAGGGCCAGACAGGAAATCTTTTAGGTTTTGTGGGCCAAGAAGCAAAATAGAGACTATCACCCGGGTACTTCTATAACAAAAGAGAAAACAAAATTCCACAGATTTTTCTTATTGATAGCATTCAAAATATAATTATGAAACGGAATACAATTTTGTTTCTGTTCTGGTTTTGGTTTTGGTTGGGTGGGTGGGTGGGAATACAGGTCTGCTAATGAAAAGACAGATTCTTTTTTGGGAAAGATAACACTTCATTTGAATGGGGCTCAGAGCCAGATGATGCTCCCTATCATCCTGTCCACTGCAGATGTTGATCTGTTAAAACCACTTTTAGCTCAAGGGCCACACACAAAAAAAACGGGTGGCAGGCTGGATTTGGCCCACAGGCCTTAGTTCACCAACCGTGGCTCCGGCCCAGTGGTCAAAACCATCCAGGGAGATTTTTTCATCTCTGTCCCCATCTTGGACAAAGAACAGAGATTCGGGGGCCTGGCTGCATGGGGAGTTGTATCAGCCTGTCAACAGTTCTGATGCCTTCTCATACCTCAGTTTACCTAAGGAAGCTCTGGGCAAGGTTGCACACCTGAAACAAATATACTGCCTTTGCCTCTGAATTAACTTTTTTTTTCTTAAAGATTTTATTTATTTATTCACGAGAGACACACAGAGAGAGGCAGAGACACAGGCAAAGGGAGAAACAGGCTCCACGCAGGGAGCCCGACGTGGGATTCGATCCTGGGTCTCCGGGATCATGCCCAGGGCCGAAGGCAGTGTTCAACCGCTGGGCCACCCATGCTGCCCTGAATTAACTTTTGCTTCGAAGTTTGCAGTCAGTCCATGCGAGCCCAGTTCCCTAGAGTTTGTTGTCCTCAAGGCCACCCGCATGTTCCCCGGGGCGATGCATGCTCACAGAAGGGGCGATGACGCTGCCATCTGACTTGTTCATCTTTCTGCCCCATCAACTGTGAGCTCTCAGACTGGAGTGATCCCGGGTCAGCCCGGAGGCCCGGTGCTCACAGGCCACGACAGGGCAGTAGAGGCGGTGGTGGTCGAGGCTCAGGTTTACACAGGTGTCTCTACCGTCTCACGCTCTGCCAGTGGTGCTTTTTCTGGTCGTTTCCAACAGTGTCCCCTTAGTCTCTGTCCTCTTCCTTATGTGGGTCGGGGATGGGTAGAGGTCACCTCCTCTGGTCCAGCTTTGGCCCCAAGCGATGAGTTAGGGGAGATCCCGGCCCTCCCGGCCCACAGCTGACAAGTCAGACGGCCACCAGCTGGCTGTCCACTCCCTCCATCACTTACGCTTCTCATCATTCAGCACCAGCTCCCGGGGACGCGTGACTTGACCAGCCGGAGCCCCTCGCCCACTGTCAAACAAGACTCTTCAGCTGAATTCAAAATGTTGCCAGGAGTGAGAGAACAGTCATGAGAGCTGCTGCCGAGCGGGAAAGCCACCGTAAGCAGGTTTCAGGGTGAGGCCCCTGCGCTCCACTCTCCCACGCCAGCCCCCTCCTCGCTATCTGATACTGTATTTTACGGAAAACAAGGACTATGAGCCTTGGGAGGTGAAACACAAGTGTTGTTCCAGGTGCACCTCGGAACTGGCGCTGAAGGTCAGGCGGCCTTTGTCTTCGAGAAATAGACCCAGCGGGAGCCGGTAGCTTTATATTCTTTGGCCAAGTGGATTCCCCCAGTGGGTTGAGGACGGGATGGCAGTGTTCGGAGCATCTTCTGAATACGGTTTGTGCGGGTGTTTCTCCCTCCTGGGGCTTCTGCTCCGGATCCACGTCCTGCAAGCCCAGTGCTGTCAGTGCCATCGGATTCCCCTACAGCAGCAACGCTGTGGTGTGGGATCGTGCGAGTGGAAGGCCCCACGGGGGAGACAACAGTAGGAATAAAGGCATCGAGGTGTGAACATGGTGGTATTTTCCAGGAACGGTGAGTCGTCTGGGTGGGTAGAGCTGTTGGCCACTCTCTCTCCCTCATTCCTGACATTTAAGCTCATTAAATCCTCCAGCTTCTGCCTGGAAACATCCCTCAGACCTTCCTCTCCGTATCCCCTGAGCCGCTGGCTGTCGTTCCGGGTCTGAGTCTCCTGATCAGGCTCGCAGTCATCACCCCCCTGGGCTTCTGGTCTCAGTTCCCTCCTGTCTCTGATCTACTCACCACCGGCCACCAGGACCAGCCAAGAAACAGGACTGTGCCCTCCCTTAAGGTTAGAGATCTCGCCAGACCTCACGGCTAAGAGCTGAACCCCTTGGCACTGGCGTGAGGGTCTTCACGCTGGCCTCGGCCCGCAGGCCTGCTGTCATTCCCTGCCATGTCATGGGACATTGTGCGGTCTGTTTTCAAGCTTCAGGGGCAGATGGTGTGACCTGTGGGGGGAGGTCAGTTATATCAGACAGTGAGCGTCAGAGATGGACAACTACAGGATTGGCCACTTCTAGAAGCCCAGGGGTGTCTCCCAAGGCTCCGGTGTTCTCCAGCTTTCTGCTCTGCCGTCCCCAGTGGGTTGGCTTGGGCCTTCGTTGGGTTCCAGTGTAGACACAAGATGGTTCGTGCGGCCTCAAGTATCACAAACTCACCCATATATGCTCACACATGGGAACTTCTACTTGGATGTTTCCTTTCTGTCCAGGAGGAAAACCTTTCTCAAGAGCACCACCTCCCGAACATCCCCCTCACGTCTCGCTGTCCAGAACGGCATTAAGGGCTTTACCCAACCACCACTAGGAACTGAATTAGCATTATTGGCTTAAAATAATCAAGCATCAATCCCCAGGGCTGATGAGAGATTCCACCCTGAGCGCACGGTCACGTGGCGTGATGAACAGGATCAGATCCAGTCGTATTACCAGGGAAGAAGGGGGAGACTGGCTTTCGGGCGAGCTGTCGGCCGCACCTGCTGTTCTGGAAAACACCAGCTCTTCACACCTCCATGCCTTCACTCACCATCTCCCTTTGCCCACATGTTCCTCCACCACGGGCGACTCCGATTAATCTCTCAAGGTCTAGCCACGAAGCCCCCATCGGAGCAGGTGGCTGTTGGGAGATACCCCGCCCCTCATGGCAGAGAACTGGATGAAGCCTGCCAGGGCCTCCGGCGACAGTGAGCAAGGAGACGGGGCCTCAGTCCTACAACCAAAAGGAATGGATTTCTGTCAACTGCATGAGCTTGGAAGTGATTCTTCCCTAGAAGGGCTCAGATGAGAGCACTGTCCCAGCCAACACCTGTGAGAGGCCCACGGCAGAGGTTCTGGGGAAGCCATACCGGACGCGGGGCCCATAGGAACTAGGTAAGCTCCATGAACGTGCACGGCCTTGTACCGCTGAGACTACTGATATTGTTGAACAACTTAGATAATCCGCCATCTTGCTCCCTGACCTGCCCCAACCTATTCTCCACGTGGCAGCTGAATGTTCTCTAGCTAAATCACGTCAAACCTCCCCACTGAAACCCTTTAAATGGCTGCTGAGTCCCCGACAACACCTCTGACCATTGCCTGTGTGTTCTGGAACAATCCGCACTCCCTGCTCTTGCCACCACTGCCTGCAGAACCACTCCACGTGTGCTACTTCCTTACCTAGAACGTCTCCCTGTTCCCGAATGCCCCACAGTCCCCAGATCCTGCTCTTCCCTTAGAGCCCTCCTGTGGACCCTGCCACCACCACCACCCCCTTCCCGGGCTATTAGGTGTTAGGCCCTTCCTTCCCTAGCTCCTTCTGGAGTCTGTGCTTGGTTTACCCTCTTGCCCCATGGCCCCCATCCAGCCCCTGGACAGGCAGATACCAGGATTGCTCCACTTGCCACTATAATCCCAATACCCCATCCGCTGCCTGACACACAGTAGATCTCCAAGATTCACCAACTGCATGAATGATTTTCAATCAAATATGCCAGAACGTATATATTCAAGTAGATGTTTATCTCAAGGGTTCACTATCACTAGTGTCATTCTATAGTCAAAGGACACACTAGCAGGGCCAGATGTGTTTCTCTTTTCCTTCTTCCTTTGAGCTCCCATTGGGTCACTGTATCCTGGGGACGAGGCTCTGGAGACATGGGCTGGAAGAGGAAAGGAAAAGAGATGAAGTCAGGGACCAGAGGGGCTTGGGTAGCTGGGATCCAGGGGAGCACAGTCTGAAGCATGTCAGAAAGCAGACGGAGTCCCGGTGGGAGAGGGGAGGCCACCCAGGACCCGGGGCCTGGGAATGTACACCCTGGGGACCCTGGCTGAGCAGTCAGGGAGGGCTGCTCTAAGTTAAATCACCCAAAGGAAGGGGCTCTGTGTGTGTGTGTGTGTGTGTGTGTGTGTGCGCGCGCACAGGCATGCAGGTGTGCAGGCATGCAGGTGTGTAGGCACGCAGGCACACAGCATGTTGGGCTTCACAAATACACCACGTTAGCTACATAGCTTTTCAGATGCATAAGCGACGTGAGTGCCCGGGCCATATTCATTTAGGCTTCTCTAGAAATGCCTGGAAAATAATAGGCATTCGGTGAGTCATTGTGGAATAAATGAAGATCAAATTTTGCGGTCCTTGGTTCTTTACTGAGGTCAGTATGAGAATGAAGCATGTCCCTTTAGCTACTATAAGACTCGCCTTGAAGATACCATCCGTCCGTGGGGGGAAGAGCACTTGGATCTGAACCCTGGCTCCTCCTCTAACCGGCTGCGTGGGGCAGCCAGCTACTGCACCTGCCCGTAGGTGTTTCTAACCTATAGCCTAGAGATTAACTCTTCGGAGTTTTGAGAGCCTTAAATGAAATCATATATGTCAAATGCCTAACGTGGTCTCCATAAACATTACTTCTCCCTTCAAGTTCTTTTATCGAAAGATCTGGGCAATACATTTCACTCTGAGTCTGAGGGTAAGAAGCTGGTCTTTCCTTAGGCCCCGTAGGGGTCCTCCTTCTATCAGTTCGGATGATCTAATTCACCTCCCCTTTAGCTAAGAAATCTAGCCCTGGGCTGAATGGTGAGTTGTAGTTCATCATTTGTCGATGCTTTCTGGAAGCCTCACCTATCCCGGCCCCTGAAACGTTTGGAAGCAACAAGCAGAAAGAGAAACATGGGGAGAAAGCGGATGATACAGGAGCAGATGTTCCACCAGTAACGGGACAGGCGAAGCACATCTGGACCCTATTAGGAAAGACACCAAAGATTTGTGTGTCATGGAGTCAGGGTCTGGCATGTGCTCTAGGGCCAAGCTTGAGGCTCATGGATGTGTGAGCATGATGGTGGGTTCTGGTTTGCTCTAGAAAATTCTGATACATTCTAATATTTCCCAGAACAAGATCACCAGAGACAGGAGAGCCTAGGCTATGAACACCCAGTCTGTGGCAACAGAGGCCGGAATGGCCCCTTGTCCTGTCAGGGAGTCCTCTTTGGTGAGTGCTGGCCATGCGGTGTATTTAAGCTTTGTACTTCTGGTGTCTAGAAGGGAGTTCAAGTCACCCAGGAGGCGTGTCCTAAAAACTTGAGTTTTTGTTCCATTCTTATAACCTGAAGTTTGTGTAGCATGTTGTATATATGTCCGTGACTCTCAGCTTGTTAGAAAATGCTTGACGGGAGAAGAGGATCCTAAGGAAGAAAAAATGCCAGCAAATCAACGGGGAGCCGAGGTCAGAGAGACGTGGCCCCGAGGAGGCAAGGAGAGAGAGCAGATCACCGAGCATTCACCGTGGCACCAGGTGCTACGAAGTCATCAGTGGGAATGAGGACCCTTTTCCGTAAGTCCGAGTCTACTCTCCAAATATACCCACGTCACGGGAGAACACACTTGTACCCGGTTGTAACACAATCACTCCGTGGAACGAAGCACATTATAAAGCTCACGCATCGCAGCCCAGCCTTTCCACGGTGGGAGTTGTCCCATTGTTCCCAGCCAAGAGTCGACGTGATTCCTGTCCTTTGCGAATTTGGCACAGTGGCCATAACTCCAAAGGGGAAAGGTAATGGCTTTAGTGGCTTCAATGAGCGAAAGCCGTTTTGCGATCTACTACGTTGCCTTTCAGGAGTGGCCGGTGGCCACCGACGGCTGCCTGCTCGTCTCGCCCCTCGAGGGACTGGAAGCGCAGAGACGCCTGGGCTTTGGTGACAGAGTCTGGGACTCAACTGCTAAATACGCCTTTTATTAGCTGTGTGATCTCGGTCATTTATCTCATGTGACCGGCAATTTTTTCATCTGGGAAAGGAAGGTAATCCGTGGCTTTTAGGATTAAGAATTAAGCAGAATAATGAACGGGGCTAGTAGAGTGCGTGGCACAAACGAAGTAGTCAGAAATGCCCGCCCCCTTCCCCTTCCCTCCTTACTTTCTAAAAGCAAGCACTTTGATCTGGGTTGAGGGAAGGAATGAAACCCAGGAGAACAAGGACAAGTGGATCCTCCTGCAAGACGTGTGCAGGACATGAGGTAGGAGACCTGGACATCCCATACCTACCCCTGACGATGAGAACAGAGGCATCGTTACCATTTACTGAATAGTTACCTCGTGCCCGACCCCGTTCTAAGTGCTCTACGTGTGTTGGCTCTTCTTTTAACAAGCCCGTGAGGTCGGTCTGATCATTATTCCCATTTTGCATATGAGGAAATGGGGGCCCATAGAGAAGTATGGGGTTAATAAAGTGGCCGAGTCAGAGTTGGCCATAGGCAGGTTCATTTCTTGGGAAGGAGACCCTGAGATGGACGTCCGAGAAGGTTCTGGAGATACACCTAGGGGCAGGAGGCTCGAGGGGGCGGAAGGAGAAGCTGGGCCGCAATGCAGTGGCAACAGAGGTCTCGGCCAATTCCCGGGATCAGGAAGCTGGCCTGGCCCTTTGGAGATGTCCCAGTGGAGGCAGGAGGGTGGCGTCTTTGTACCCCTTGAGCGTTACTGGGTGCAGCTGCCTGCTGGGAGGAGAGCGGGGCCACGAGAAAAGCGGCTGGCTCAGGCCCGGGCGCTTCCTGGACATGGATGCCATTGACAGATGTCAACTGCCCGCGCCCCGGAGCCGGGCCCCTGGCATCCACGACGGTCCCCTGTGCCCCCCGAAGATGAACTTGCTTTGATTCAGCGCTGGGAGCAGCTCTCGCAGGATGTTGGAGGGAACTTATAAAGCAAGGAGCAGTGGGACAAGCACGGCCGTGACGGCGCCGCTGGCCTCGAGGGCACCGCTGACACACGCTGGCCCCCTCCTCCCCCAGCGCCCCCGCCCCCCGCAAGAGCCCGTGCGAGTCTTGCCCGACTGGCTGCCTCGCTCCCCGGCCCGGGGGCACGAACCCCTCCTACCCGCACCCTCCAGGTGCCAACCAGGCCGGTGCCTCCAGCCTCCTGCTACGCCTCCCGAGTCCTGCGGCGTCGGTCGAGCCCTTGCTGGCTGCCCGGGGGATGACAGGCTCCATCGATCCCGACCGAAGACCCCCCAGGTCAGGCCCTCCGGCTCCCGGCCCCCCTGGGTCCCCAGCACCCTGCCCGGTTACCGGGCGCAGCTGTTACGGCCTCTCCCCTCGGCCCTGGACACAAGGTGCCCTGTGGCCTCTCTTGGTCTGGGGGCTTCTGACCTCACGCATCCGCTCCCCCACTGGGCTCTGTGGTTGTCTCCTCCGCCACCTGCCACGGCCGTCTGGCTTCCCTTCCTGGCTCAGGTCAGCCCCCAGTTCCCCCCGGCCGGGCCGCACCTGAATGCCTCGTCCCCGACTCCCGGCCGGGCCACAGCGGAGCAGCGGAGTGCCTCGTCCCCAATGCCCTGGCTGGGTCGCACCTGAGTGCCTCGTCCCCGATCCCCGGCCAGGCCGCAGCCGCGTGCCTCGTCCCCGATCCCCCGGCCGCCCGTTCCAGCCTGGCCAATAGGCTCTTCTGGTCTCGCTTTCTCTTCCCTCTCCCTTGGCCCAGCCCCGGAATCTGCCCCAGTTCCTGCAGCCCCTTTGGGATTCGCTTCTTTTCCAGTCTTAGCGGAGCCAGAGTCCCGCGTGGTGGCGTCAAGGGAGAGGCCTGCATCATCCGCAGCAAAGGGGAAGCACTTGCTCCAAGCAGCGAGGGGCGGGACGCTTAGGCGGGTCTGGGGACAGTTGCCCAGAGTCTGAGGACTCAAGGCTGTTCAAGTGCCTCGACCCAGGTAGCCCCAACCATCCCGATTAGGGGTCTGCCCTTGGGGTAGCAGACCTTGGGAGGCCAGGCTCCCTTTGGATCCTGCCAAGGGGTCTCTCTGGCTTTCAGGCTTAGCCTTTAGTTGGTGATTAATCCCACTCGGCTTTTCATTGTGCCTCTCCCGCGTGTCCGGCACAGCCCCCCAAGTCCTCTGCCTTTATAGTTCTCTTTTCCCTTGTGGACTGGCGCCCACACTCCCGTCGGCAAGTGGTCCGGCCACCCCCGGGCCAAGTTGAACGGCTGCATTCCATGATCACCTGCTGCCCGGGACTTTCCTCCTTGGCAAGGCTCAGTGAGTGACCCGGCTCCCAAACTACGCCTCGGATTTCCAAGATCCTGTTTCTGGGGACCACCCCTGGGGGTGGGAAGCTGACCCGGGCTCCAGCCCATCATCCCAAGGGGAGGGCTGGAGCCCGATGGCCCTTCAAAGTTGTTCTCAAGTGGAGCCAGGGGGCTGGGCCTTTGCAGCTCCTCCTGGACCCATCTGGAGACGTGGTCGCCCCCAGGAAGGAGAGCAGGACCTTGGAAGAAAGGACTCCCTGACTGCAGGCAGTCCCCAGGGCTCCCTGGAGGCTGGAGGATAAAGGCTCCAGGACCGGTGTGGGGCGCCTGCGACAGGCCTCCCCTCCCCGTGCTCCCAGCAGAGCAGCACACACCATAAGGAGCATGGGTAGTAGATTTTTAAAACAAAAAAAATATATATTTTTTTTAACAGAAAATGAGATTTGGAGAACTAGTAAAAGAGAAATCTTTTATTAGGGTTTTGCAGACACTTTTTTTTTTTTTTTAAAGAATTTTTGCCTTCCAGCTCTCAAATGTCCTTTGGCTGAGAAATCTCGTTTCCTGTAGGTGCAGTAACAGTTGCAGGTGAAGGGCACTGCCCACCTGTGCCTGTCGGGTTGTACGTTTGAAGTACTTTATATCCATCAGATCACATAACAGCTTGGACTTCTGTAAATTCCTACCTTAAAACATCCCTTCATCATCCTAATTAATTTGTATTTATTCCTCAGGGCTCAGCCCAAGGCCTTCCTCTCTAACTAGGAGAATGAATCACTTCCAATGTTCTCATTGCTCTCTGCCACCTGTTTTTGGCACTTACTCCATCGGTGTTGTGGCCCTTGGCTCACCAGCCAGGATGCTAGAATACGGGACGTATGCTGGGCATATACTAAGGTTCAATAGATACTTGCAAACTGAATAAAAATGTTTCTTCGTATTATCTATTTGAATTAAAATTCAAAAATTTTCACTGAAACCTTACGTGCCACTGGGTGGGTCAAATGTTAGGCCAGACATTTCACATTTGGGTAAAGTGAGGCGCTACGTCATTTTGATACCAGTCAAGACAAGAAGAGGTTGGCAATAGAACCTCCAACATTCAATTTCCCGTGCTTTTGGGATTCCACGAAACCTCCTCTATGATACTTTGTATAGTTTGAAGACAGTCACTCATATTAGTAAGCCAAAACCAACCCTGATGCTACTGTGAGTCCTAAATTTAGTATGAACTACTCTCTTTCGGAAGAATCAGTTATAACTTCAATAGCTGTAAATCAAGCGGGCCCATCCGCCGGCATGTATTTTGGCATTTCTCAGGGTCCACAAGTTTTGACAAGAAGACAGTCGCACACAGCAATGTGGTGAATCCAGGGAGAACCACAGACTCCCCTTTGGTAAATGTCCAGACCTCTTACTGGAGTCTATTTTTTTTTTTAAGATTTTATTTATTTATTCATGAGAGAGAGAGAGAGACAGAGACACAGGCAGAGGGAGAAGCAGGCTCCATGCTGGGAGCCCGACGCGGGACCCGATCCCACGACTCCAGGATCACGCCCTGGGCCCAAGGCAGGTGCTAAACCGCTGAGCCACCCCGGGATCCTCTTACTGGAGTCTAGATAGAGATAAAAACACAGAATGAAAATCCAACGTTTTCCAAAGAGCACAAATAATTCACGACCTTGTTGACGCACGTTCAGTGAGGCCTTCTAAACATCTACTAAACACTCTCAGCTCACACGCACTGGATGCGTACTTTGTGCCACTCTTAACAAGCATTCTATAGGCGTCGTCTCACGGATTTAACAAATGCAGTACATATTTACTTGATACCTACTACAAACCGGCCATGTGTTAGGTTCTTGTCCTTCTCCGAGAGACTGAAGAATACAAAGGGGCTCTTGGTTTTTTGTGTCCTCCTTTTGAAACAAATACGATTTGAAATCCCCAGCCAGATCTATCTTCTCAGAGTAGAGTGTAATTTTTTAATGAGAAGGAAGGCATCCACATTAAGGCTCTATTTTTTTTTTCCACTGTTATCTTAATACTCACATAATTAGCCTATGTTGACAGCACGCCTGACGGGGCACGTCCGGGAGAAAACAGGGTCAGATACTTAGAGTTACTCCAGATTCCTTTGTCCTGAGCTTGGCTGCAAGGGATGGGCACCATCTGACTTCGTTTTCTTATCTGTGGAAAGAAAAGAATCTATATCCGTTTGACGGAGGAATCTGTCCCCAGAATGAATGGATCTAATCTTGCTGGTAAGAGTGGAGCGAATTGCTTACCTTCTTCCTAGAGATGCATCAGCCTCTCACTCAGCGGGGCACTAATTACAATACTTTTATGAGTAATTTGCTTAAAGGGACTCGGGAAACTAGAGACAATTCAAGTTCGGTAGGTACCGAACTCTCTTCTCCTGCAAATGAATGAACCAAATATGAAGGGGGCCTTAAGGCTTATGGAGCCTCCTGGCAGGACCAGCGTGAATCGAAAAACAAGATGCTGGGATGGGAGCACAAAACGATGTAACTGCTCAGAAAACAGTTCACGTCCTTAAAAAAGAAATGTACAGAACCACAAAGTCTAAACACCCTTTTAGGCATTCACTATTTATCGTGCTGCCTCCAGAAATGTAAGGTTTGATTAAAGGGGGATGATAACCTCCAAACACGCATTGTGGGCTTGGTTCATTTAAACAATTACAGGCACACACCTCTCTGCAGTCTTTTTTTTTTTTTTTAGTTTGTAAACAGCAAAAAGAACCGAACATCTAATTTTTGAAATTCTTCTGGCTTTTCTTTTTGACCTTTGGTATTTGTATGTATTGACGATCTCTAAACCATCGTACAAAAACACCTTGAAGTGTCAAGCTTTAAAAATGAGTCTTCTTTTCTCTTTCTCCTGTGCAGCTTGGATTATCTTGGCCTTGTCAAAATACATTCTCTAGTTAGAGGTTGGAAATATTTCCCTCCTGGCTCCAAAGTATTGATTTTCTCCAACACTCAGCTCTGTCAGTCAGCTGAAGGGGTGAAAGGTGAAAGTTCACCCAGCACTGCTTGGCTTTACCTTCCTATTAATGTCATGCCCTTTCCACATTTGATCAGTTTATGTGATCACCAATCATACAGGACCGGAACGGCCCCTACTCTCCCTATAAGGACACACTGCAGTCACCAGGAGACGCTAAAGCAATTCCCCGGATGGACACTGGGCCTCTGAATAGGGCCGAAGATGTGGCCGGCAGTTCCTTTAATGTTTACCCTTTTTTGAAAGAAAATCACAGTTACATGACGGCTGGCTCGGTGTAGGCCGTTCTACATTCTTATGTGAAAATTAAAGACGCACATTCGCCACTTAATGAGCCCTCAGCGATGACCTATTTTGTTCGTCTTGCTTCTCCTGGAAACCAATGGCACCCATTACCTCAGGGATTCACATTCAGCTCCAAACTGAGTCCTAAATGAAATGAATCTAATGATCTCCGCCCGGCACCCCCGCCCCCCGACTCCGGGGCAGCCAACCCACCTCAAGAAGTCTGACAGGATGGAATCCGGTACAACGAAGCCTATTTAGGAGCAAGTTTGGGCGGAGATGGAGCGACACGCGTGCAGTTCCCTTGCCCAAACCACAGAGGGTGCTGTTGAGTTGCTGGCAGGAGTCGGGTCACACTTGGGCTGCGTCTTCCGGGTCTTCTGTCCCGCTGTCCTTTGTGACAAGTTTGCCTTTCCTGAAGCTAGCTCTCCTCGGGGGAAATGAGGAATTGTGCACAGACAGAAGGCTTACTTTGGTACCGAAGGGAGGTGGGGGAGAAAGCATATGGATTTCAACTGAGAATGTTTACGAAGAGTGAACAATGTTTTTAATGAGAAAAACAATCTTCAGAACAATTCCGTTTTATTTAACACACGTATGTACACAGGGACATTCAGCACATATAGAATCTATTAAGTGGAAATGTCTTGAGAGGCAGACATTTTAATTCAGTCGCTGCACACAGCGAGCTCAATCATCACATTTTCATACAGGTGTCACGTCATGTCATCTTCTGCTTGTAAATCACCACGGAAGCCACATATGTCTCTACGTTTACAAGGATAGGTCCAAATACGGTGCCGACGAAATCAATAAGACACTAAAAGCATACACTGGGATGACAATACAAAGTTTACCTCAGTGCTGAGAAGTCTAAGCTGTGATCAAGTCTGGGACAGTAGTTGTCAAAAGAGCCAAGGGGAGATTTGTGGTAACAAGAAGGCAAATGCTCATTTAGCGGTTAGAGACGTCTAACCCTCAGGTATCATCCGCCCCATGTGTATGGTAGGGCTATCCTACTGGCCAATGACAGCATGTGGGATGGGCTGGCCTGTGGCCACTGCCCCGATGTCTGGCCCCTGGGCCCCACGCTTGTTCGAGGCCTCCGTGGTGCGGGCCACGGTGTGTCTGTGGTGGCCTGCCACTGTCTCACACCTTTTTCCTGATGCATCTTGTTTTAAAAAACTCTCTAAGGTATACTTTTGCATCATCATTCCGAAACAACTTTGTAGTCTAGAATAAATTAATCCCTATTTAAGTTCATAAAGTAAACATGTGCTGGGTATCGAGAAGACTCGGGAGCCCACTGGAAAAAACCAAGCGCGTCTTTTGTTAACCGCAAGTTTCTTTACCTATATTGAACACAACGGGCATGTTCACCAAATGAATACATCTACACTGTATAGTTCTTTGTTTCTTCCTTGGAAACTACATATATAATCTTTATAAATACAATGTACATGCATGTGGCATAAATTCACTTTTAAAAGAACACTCAAAGTCTTAAAACCAAGAAACAGTACAGGTTCGCCATCAATGCAAATAACATACTTCATATCAACAGGAAAGAGACGTTCCAGTGCTCTTAATTTCTTAACATGTTCTTTAAAAATCTGTTTCAATAAAATGACACATGTATTTGTTCCTGGACTGTGATCCTTTTTTTTTTTTTTTTTTTTTGTATATTACATGAACTCTGACAGTCTATGCTTTTCCAATTAAATGTTCCCGTTATCATTTTGGTTCCTCTGTAAACTTCATATTTGCTCTGAATTTAAGAAGTCATTTTGTTTTGGTATTTAATAAACCATTGTGCCTAGCCAACCAATCGACTAACCAAACCACCAAATCCCCAACTATGTACAGATCAAGATTTGTTAGGAGGAGCAATTCATACAAAATGTTATTTTATGGATTTTTTTTTCCATCACCATGAGCAAGAACCAGCATAATTTGACAGAAGGAGAAGAAAGCGACCTAGTTAAAGCTTCCTTTGAAGTATGATGAACACCCTCCTTGCAGTGTTGGCTCAAATAACTTGAGAGCCCTCACGTTTTATACGTACTCCTGAAGGCTTGTGCCGTAGTTACTAATTTTCTAGGATACTTGTGTAAAAGGGATGCTTTGTTTTTAATTGATCAGTTCGAAGGCTGAACTGTAGCTATTACATAACTGACGTAGGTCGTACATGTGGGGACTACAGGTCTGTGAGGTTTCTGGAGGGATGGGATAAGGTCTTTTTTAAAAGGACCTGTAGCAACAGACATAGAATCTTATTTAGTATATATGCTATGCTTCCAAACTCAGTTCTCTATTATAAAAGCCCATTTAAGAGATTATACTGACTGGATAATTACATTAACTAGATCATAAATAGTGATGATTTTTATTTCAAACTACTAAATATACTATTGAGCAGGATATGAGCATTTTAGAAGGCTAGGTGTCTGGGAAACTGTATTCTCTTGTGAGGAGGAACTTTTTTTTTTTTTTTTGGTCTATTTTCTCATTAATCTCAAATCTGTTAGGTGTTAATAAAGCAGTAGTGGCTAAACCCTAGGAAATTGTAGTGAGTAGTTTCCTAGCAATCATAGGGCGGGGGGGGTGGGGGTGGGGACCAACCATGTAAACACCGAATCTTTTTGGTAAACAATAATGTATTTCAGGAAATCCAAAGGAAAATAACTTTGCTAATTAGGACTGCCACATGACCTCCAAACCCAATGTCAACACCACCAGGTTCAAGCAGCAGTTCGGGGGGCGGCGGGGGGGTAGCTCTATGAAAATGCTGATCCGGGCTGGGAATGCAATCACAGTGTTTACTGAATTTGAGGCTTCTGGTGCACCAAGCAACAGGGGTGCTCCTAGGGACCGGACACCCCCCCACCCCGGCCGGGGGAACAAAATGACCTAGTGTCACGGACAGGCCCCATCCTGCAGCGCGGCGTGTGCAGGCCTCGGCGTCAGACAGGGGACACGAGCGGGAGTGTGCCCCGAGAGCCATGCAGGGGTGACAGGGCCTCGGCCGCACCCCGGGTGACGCGGGCGGGCACTGAGGAACGATCCGCGCGGGGAAGGACAGAGCAACCCGGCAGGCGGCCGCGTCAGACCATGAAGCGATGCTCCCGCCCGTCGTGGGCCATGAGGATGACGTTGCGGTTGGAGGTCCAGATGAGCCGGGCCAGCCGGAGCGCGCCGTGGGAGCCGGGCGAGGCGGGCTGCACGGGCGGCACCTGGTACGTCTTGATGCAGCGCAGCTGCGGCGCCGAGTTGAGCATGCCGATGCTCCCCAGCAGCGAGGTGTTCATCTGCGGGGACAGGGGACGGGGGCACACGTGTCACTGGAAGGACGCTGCTGCGGCCGCGAGCTCTGCCTGGGCTTCCCCTGGGCAGCAGTCCGAGCCCGGCCCGGAGGGGCGCCCGGCGGGGCGGGAGGCCGCTCGGGGCTGTTACAAGGACGCAGCACCCATCCGGAGAATCCTACCCTGGGCAGGCCCTGCCACGCGGGAGGCACCCGTCTGTGGGAAGGGGGCTGAGATGCCAACGCCCCTTCGGCCGGACGGTGTCTGGCCGTGCCGGCTCCCGCGATCGGGGCGCCGTCGGGACACCCCTGGGCCCTTCCCGACCACCCAGGGAAGCAAAGCCACGCGGGGTCCGCCCCGGGTCGGGGCTCAAACCTCCCCCCTTCCCGCCTCACCTGCTTTTTACAGAATTCAGTCTCGGGAAAGCTCTGGTTCATTCTGAAGGGGAAAGCCAGAGCCAACCGCATCTCAGCACGGTTATCTGTGGCTGTTTTGCTGCCTCGCTGAACAGAGAGCACCTGAGTGCTTTCCTGGGAGTGTATTTTTATCAGCTGATTTCTGCTTTTTTGGTGGCTTTTCGGGATTTGATTTGAATTTTAAGTTCTCTTAATCCATTCACGGTAGTGAAAAATAACGTGGAAACTATGGCTGGTGAACGACCATGCATTCGGCCCAAGGGCTACACACCAAGTGCAGGGCAGTTATCTCAGTGAACTGTTACCTGAGCAACGGGGTCGGAAGAATCCTGCAGATTCTAAATGTTACTCAACAATGTGTTTCAATAGATACCTTTTGTGCTATTGCAAATCACATGGAAAACATACTGAAAATCAGAAAAGAGGTCTCAGAAATACTATTTTTCTTTACGCTAATTTTCATTTCCAATTCTCTTCTTCAGTATAGCCCCCATCTAAATTCATATGACTCTAGGGTTTTGCGTAAAGCATGCAGATTATGATTCAATGTATACAAATGGTTGACACATAAAACCTTGGCAAATCCTGTAAGATGTGTTATTGCTGGTATCATGCTCTGCATTTGGATCAGTGCAAAATATAAGCCATTCTTTTTTCTGGCCCTTCTCAGCAGCACGATGGTGTCAGAGGGCGTAAATCATGGCATCTCTAGCAGGATGCGTGCAGGCTCCACTGACATTTTCACAATTTAAATCATCTTGAGTAATAACCCTTTTAAGATGACTAATGTTACTGATTTTCCTGCATTAATAATAGTGCCGAACACAACACAGAGGTGAAAAAAAATCACTAGTGTACGAGGTCACATTTTAAAACCAAATGTATGGTTATCATTAACTCTTTCTGTTAAAGTTAACATTTAAAACTAGACAGTACTTTACTGTCATCCTCCAAAAACTTCTTTCCCTGCTTCTTTCTCCCCTTTTTCCAAAAACGCCATAAAAGACAAAAATCAATGTCTTGTTGCTTTCTGAAGGTTCCCAAATAGCTTAAATATAAATAGTGGTGGTGAGCTTGATTTGATAGTTCTCACTTGAACAAAAAGTAACAGTACATAATAATTTAGTTCTCTAACAGAACAGATCCAAATGATCCAGAAAATTGGTGGTTAAAATTAACTGGCACCAATAGGCATACTGTGCTTTAAAAAAAACAACAACAACAACAACTCATTTCTCAGTTGATAAATAACTACAAAGTGTTTTTCATTCTTTATGGATTTTCTATGAAAATATGTATGAAGCCTGAGTTCTGCTGGTGGCTCCAAGTGCTAAGGGTATCCAACATGCTCAGCCACTTCCTTATTTTTAATTATTTCCTGCAAAATTTAGCCACATAAAAGACATGGGGTGAGGGCCAAGGGGAGACAGGGAGAGAGTACGTTACTGGAATGCTACAGATGGAAAAACGATACCAAGAAGCCCATCATTCCGTTTGGGTTCTCCATATAAGCTGAGCCAGCTCATGAATGATTGATACAACATTTGATGATCTGATAAATACCCCTGGAAGGGTTGTACAGCCTCTCCGCCTCAGAACAGGGCTAGTGAGGTTCTAGGCGGGACTGCACTGCTACACTTGCGTACAGCTGAAACGATGAAGACCCTCAGGTGACAATAACGTGATGCTCCTCAGACCATGCTTTCCCCGTGACCTCTTCAGTTTAGAGATAATCTGACATAGTAAGGGTGAGTATTCCTTTTCCCAAAAAGCTCAGCCAAAGAACACTCACCGAAACTACAAACCGTGCTGTTACTCGATATTCATGTTTTCTTGACCAGTGACCGACTTACAAACAACGTGAAAGGGCAGTCTGAGCTTTGAATGAGTACGAGCTACCTGGAGTTTGAGTATTTGGTAACCTTACATTTTTTTCTTGATAACAAAGATAATACTCATTATGGAACATTTAAATAATAAAGAGAAGTATAAAAGGAAGAGCAAAAGTCCCCTGAAATCTTACTTCCCAAGGACAATCACTAACATTTTGGTGAACTTCTTCCCAGACCTCCAAGTATAGGTCTGTATAAGGAGAAGCGAGTTTAAGGGTTTTTACATAAAACAGGCTCATATTAGAAGGCAGTTTTACAATCTGCCTTTTTCATTCGACAAAATGTTGAGAACCATCTTTTCATGTTAATGGCCACAGATTTACAGTATCCTTTCTAAAGGGCTGAATAGGATTCTACTTCGTGATGGAATACACAGCCATAAGCGATACCAGTGTCCATCTAATTTACTTTCAGCATTTCTGAGGAAGGATACTCACTAGTCGGACGGTAGTGGGTAAAATTTAGATGAAAGAATCATGGCTGTATTTGATTTCGTTGCTCAACTCCCCTCGTTCAAATACCAATGGCATGATACTCTGATGTGAAATATTCAACTAATAGGAATATGTTGTCAGAGGATCAAAGGGCTTGGAAGATTGCTGGGTGATGTCATTCCATAGCTGAATTTGTAAATAACTAAAAGGCAACTTTGGTTTTTCCCTTCCCTTTAAAAATAATGCTTCACAAAATCAGTTCTGTGAAGATTATTTTCTGAACACACAGAAACACATACAGATGTAATTCATCAAAACAGGAAGTGTTTTAATGCAATTCTCAGTGTAAGTAATGCTGCACACAAGCCTTTTACTAAGTCTCACTTGAGTAATTATCCAACCAATATTTCTCATTAACACTCATTTCTCAGCAAAGATTTTAATAGCTCATAGCTTTTGTAAGGTCCTGTATTAATAAGACTTCATTAAGTTTTCAAAATATATTACAGTACATTTACTGGAATAATATAAAAGTATTATCATACATCATTAGAACAAAACAATATGTATCTAAATAAATCAGCAAAGCCCATTTTGAGAGAGCAGCAGGAGATCCAGCATTGCTTTCTGGACTCTCTTTAATTCAAATCAACCTCCCACCCCCAACCTCTGGAAGAGGTTGTATTGTATTTTCTTGATGAAGCTGAAATGCTACTGTGCCTTCCACTTAAATTTCAACACCTAACAGGGTACAATTTAAGAAATGGGCTGTGTTTTACATCCTGACATTGGGTTTGGGGGCAAAAAGACTTGGTGTCGTCTGGGCTGCCCCTGTGCTCTGTGCACTGCCCACCCACAAGTGCGGATGGCACGAGGTGCCCTGGGAGCGGAGAGTGTGTGCGCCAAGGAAGCCTGCTGTGGCTCCAGTGTGCACGGACACACGTACAGGTGCACAGGTTCAAGTGTGCTTGGCAAAGCCCAGATGCAGCAGCAGGAGCCTGAAGAGGGGAACTGGAAGATGAGAAGTATCTCGAAAAGCTACCATCTATCTAATGAACGATCTTGAGCTCTGAGGTAAGAAAGGATGCTAACCGTAATTCCCTCAATGTGCTGTGCAGGAACTCTGATAAAGATAGAAAAAAAAAAATTCAAGGAAGGGATGAATATATCGAAACAGTACCCTGAACACCGAGGTAAGGGGAAAAAGCTTTATCACAGAAAACATCAGGAAACTACTGGAAACAGTTTCATATTAGGAGGCATTCCTTTATAAAACAAATTTTCTGAGAAAGTCAAATTGGACAAAAAACCAAAAAGATTTGT
Organism: Canis lupus baileyi; assembly: GCF_048164855.1. Classification (NCBI taxonomy): domain Eukaryota; kingdom Metazoa; phylum Chordata; class Mammalia; order Carnivora; family Canidae; genus Canis; species Canis lupus. The sequence continues at coordinate 19,555,067 of NC_132838.1, forward strand.
TTTTGCTTATTCCACAGAAGGAAGCATGGACCAAGCCAAGCTCTTGAAGCAGGGACTGTGGTTGCTGACTTGGGATCCTGAAGGCAGAGGCCAGCATCTGGCTCTTCAACGCCCAATGAGTACCAAATGAACGTGGAGCTTTATATAAACACTTCTCTGGGATTCCAAGAGCACAGGAAACAGCAAAAATCTGTATCAGAGTACATTTCGTGCAGAGAGGCCACTGTGTAGAAACACTAGTTGGCGGGAAAACCCTTTAGAGCAGCGCTGTTGCGAGGGTCTGCTTTGTGGACCCCTAACGGGCTGGTGGTGGGACTGTTGGGGGTGAGTGCAAACCTCAGGCCCCCGGTGGCCTGCTGTGGAAACGGGCACTGGTGAGACTTCCAAAGAAGAGAGTTTAATATAAGCCAATTAAGATGCTCAGAGATATATTCTGGGAGAAAAGATAATGAGAAAATAAACTGGAAAACTAAATTAGAGGAAGGGCAGGAAAAGTCTGTGACAGATTTGGAAGTTGTCATGCTTTAATAGCATGTTGTTAATTAAGCAATTTATTGTATCTGTTTTACATTTTATTAGCTATTGATTTTTTTTTAAAACCATCATCAAGTTGTGCTGAAGTCTTATTTAAATTTTCATTCTTTTTTTTTTAAGCTTTCAAGGCAATAAACTGAATCTCATAAAACATACTTGCATTCTAGGAAAGTAAAGGTAACAACCTAATTTTAAATTGGCTTTTCATGAGGGAGGGAGTTGATCATGTTTAATATTTTTTAATAATTATCAGGAGGAAGAGAATGAAAAAGATGGGATGGAGATTAATCACTGAGGATACAACAAGTTCTATTGTAAAAATTAGGCGCTCAAAGATAATATGCATTTTAATTAGAATTAAATACAGGCATTGTCATGAACTGCCATTCAATGATACTCGGGTTTTTGAAAAGGTTTTGATAGTTTGGGAAGGAAAAGCATTATATGGGGAATTCAGAATGCAAACAGAAGTGAGATAATATAAAAGGGGATCTGAGGGTGATATGTGGCTGCCTTTTCCCTGTGCCCTCTGCCGTGCTGGGGTCGCCTGCAGCCTTCGGCAGTGCCTCCCTGGCCAGGCCCTGAGGCATGCTGTGCCCTTGCTTACCACTGAAAGGCTGCTCCCTTTCCCTACACACCCGCTCGGCCCTACCCTTACCATCTGGCCCTTCCTCAGCATTACCCTGTCTCAGTTCAGACGTCACTTCCTCTTGTGAATCAGCCCCACCACCTTATTCTCAGGCTCCCCTTCTGTATCATGATTGCTTGCTTATTTACACGTGTCTCCCTCAGACTGCAAGCGCGGGGAGAGCAGACCCCACTCTCTCCAGATGGCTAAATATTCTCAGTGCACCCTGCATGCTAGCATGTGGCACACAATCAATCATAATAAATACCTGATATTTGTTGAAAGGAGAGAGGAGGGCAGGAGGAAGGGCTGGTGGGCAGGCATAACAGGAAGTCTTTCCAGCAACAGCAAATCATGCAGCATACTTCAAGACCCTGTAGCATCAACGCTTACCTGCCAGAAAGAAATGTGGCTGTCCGTATTTGAGTAGGTGGCAAGGTATCGTCCATCAGGAGCAAAGGCCACTGCAGTGATTGGTCCCTTGTGTCCATGGATTGTCTAAAATAAAATTCAGTCATTAATGGTCTGCATGCCACAGAACTATTACACACACACATGCTAATGCATTCAGTGCTGAACAAGTTATGCCATGGAGATTAGCAACCCTTATCTTCTTTACTTATAAAATCAGATTAGAAAGAGGGGAAAAGCAACCGAAGTTCTCTCAATGATATAGCCAAGGGCTTTATTTAATCTTGTTCTGAAGAATCTACCTGTATCTGAGTTGGGAGAACAGCATGAGTCCAAAGGGAAAAGCATAGATTACTGGGTAAACCAATGTGTTAATTCATTTATTTCCATTAGAAGGAAGAACTTTACAATTAATAAGGAAGGTAAGCAAGTGATCACCAAGTCTATGTAGGAGCCTCACTCATCTGAAATGAAAAACAAAGCTGTATCATAACATCCCTGTTCTGGAAAGAGTTAAAAACTATAATTTCAGCCCTTAATAATTATACATTTTTCATGTTTTATGCTTCATTTCCAACCAATAACACTGTGTTTAAATGCATATGGCTGCAATTAGTAAACACATAAGGGTACCTGCTGGAGGCTTGAGCACATATAAATCAAATACTATTAAAAACAAGTTAACGGGGATAATTTTGGACTTTTGCCAAATAGCTATCATTGATTTAACCATGAATTGAAAAAAGGGAGTTGTATTTTAGACTAGGTCTATGATAAAAGGTCTTTACTAATAAAAAATTATACTCCAGTTTAATCATATTAAGTTCTCAAAAATACTGGCACACTAAGCAAATTAGCATAATACTGTATTAATATCCTTTTACTCAACTATTTAAGATCATACCTCTATCACATTAGCCAACATGCAGGGTGCTTATAAGTTATGGGTTGGTCTCCTTCCTTTGTCTGGAAGGAGTGGAGAAATACGTTCTCTTAGACTAGGACACTAGGAAGGTTCATTTCCATCTGCTATTTTTTGATGAACAGTTGTGAACCTTGAGTCTTGGTGGGAACATCAGGCTCATTATGTGACTCAGCCCCATACACACCGTAAATTTCAGGAAGAATATTCTCATGATTCAGAGCTGAGTGATTAAAATGAGGTAGAGACGGAGGAGAGAGGGATGGGTATACAGCCTGTTTTCTCAGTGCTCTTTGGATTTTGTTCTTTTCTGTCATTAGACTCTCAGGGCACTGTGAGATCCAAAACAATGCCTACTTTTCCACACTCAGAGAAAACATGTTATACTGGTAAAAACACGAGGCCTTGGGCTGGCAGAGAACACTGCTCTGAGTCAGGCTGCCTGGCTTGCATTTGGGCTCTACTATTTGCTGAAGGACCGAGGGCAAATGATGGGAGTTATTTAACCTCAGAGCACCCATGTCTAGAACGCAGGAATGATGAGGAGGGGGATATTGATAATACCTGCCTCAAAGAGCTTTGTGAAGATTAAATGAGCTACTATATATATATATGTAGCACTCTGCATGATGGCACATAAGAACCCAATAAGTAATATTAATGCTTGTATTTCTCCTCCTTTCTTAAAGATGGCCAGATATATATATATTTGAAAGGTGCTAAGAGAGTAGATCTTAAATGTTCTCAGCAACAAAAAAGAAATGTAATTATGTGACAAGATAGAAGTGATAGCTAATGCTATGGTGGTAATCATTTTTTAATATATAAGTTTATCAAACCATCACATGTATACCTTAAACATATATAATATGTCAACTGTATCTCAATAAAACTGGGAAAAAATGATCAAATGTAAACAATCACAAAATTCGATTACTTGAGTATACAATTTAAGGGGAAAAAAATGCCCTAATCACATATCCCAGAATCAGTGTCAGCAAGCATACTAGGTAGTCTAAAAACAGATTTCATTAAACCTGTCATTAAACAGATATGGTAACTATCCATGGTGCTAGGCACTAATGTGCTAAATCAAGCAACAGGGTGAGTGTGGAGAATAATTATTCGGCCAACCACACTAAAGGGAAAATATTGTGGATGAGGGTAAAGAGCTTAACCAATTAAAAGGGGAAAACTGACAATTCCCACTTATTAGGTCAATTTAATGAGCTCATTGGAAAGTATCTTTAATTGTTTTTTAAAATCAAGATTCATTTCTGCTAAAAGTCTGAAAGCTTATGGGGCCAATTTAAAGCTATGTAATGGTTAAGACAGTTGATTGGTAAGGCCTTGCTTTAAAACAGAGGTTGCAAACTGAAGACCCATAAGCTGAAACCAGATTGTAGATGTGTTTGGTTTGGCCTGAAAAATGTTTTAAAAAATGTTTTCTGGGTCCATACTCTAATTCGTCAGATATCACGTAAAATTAAGATTTCTTGCCTCTCCTGAAAGACTGGAAGCTCTGGGCAATCCTGGACCTTTGTTTGTACATGGCCACAACAGCCAGGGATGAGCAGAGGCGGCCCCTTTGGGCTGGACACTTGCCCTCCAATTTCCCACACACGAGGGGGCCTGCGCAACTAACACCCGCTGCCTGGCTCCCTTATTTTCTGCTGGTCTCTCCTGGCATTTAATGCAACCCTTCCATTAATAATACTTGATTCAAAATATTTTCTTCTGCAGGAAATAAAAAGTGTTAGTGAGGATGTGGAGAAAAAGGAACCCTCACTACAGTGTTGGTAGGAATACAAATTGGTGTAGCCATTGTGGAAAACAGAATGGTGGCTCCTCAAAAAATTAAAAACAGAAATACCATATGACCCAGTAATTCTACTACTGAGCATTTACCCAAAGAAAATGAAAATACTAATTTGAAAAGATATATGCACCCCTATGTTTACTGTAGCATTATTTACAATAGCCAAGATATGGAAGCAACCTAAGTCCTTCAGTAAATGAATGGATAAGATGTGGTGTACATGCACGTGCATGCGTGCAAATGCACAAATATTACACAGCCATAAAAAAAAAGATGAGAACATGTCACCTGTGACAACATGGACAGACCTAGAGGGCATATGCTAAATGAATTAAGTTAGACTGAAAAAGACAAATATCATATGATTTCACTTATATGCGGAATCTAAAAAATATATGAACAATGAAAAAGCAGAATCAGACCTATAAACACGGAGAACAAACTGATGCCAGAAGACAGAGGGGCGGGGAGGCCTGAAGGGAGGAGGGAATGGGTAAAATGGGTAAAAGGGAATGGGACATCTAAGCTTCCAGTTACTGAATATGTCATGGGAATAAAAGGCATAGCATAAGAAGTACAGTCAATGATGTTAAAATAGTGTTGTATGGTGACAGGTACTCACTTGTGGGGAGTACAGCATATGCATAAATTTGTGGAATCACTGTGGTACACCCAAAACTAATGTAACATTGTATGTCAACTGTACTCAGAAAATCCAAAAAAAAAAAAAACCCCAAAATAGTTTCTTCCATGCTCTGGGGTCCTGGTGTGCATCTAAAAGTGTCAGTAGACTAAAAGCTCCCCTAAGAAAAGCTGGCCCTTCTTGCAAGCCCCCCGAAGCCCAACTCTGTGTAGAAGTGGATGATTCTGGTGTTTGGGCTCCTTAAATCTCAAAACAGAATGCTAAACCTGCCCTCTTTCACATTAGTATCCCTCCTTAATCAGCAGCCAGGATGTGCTTCCGACAATAAGAATGCAACAGTGAGTTGGCCGTAAACCAGCAGGTCCAGAAAAGTCTTCAAGAAATATTTTCATATTACGCCTTCATCTTTTACAGAGGGTGGGTATTTAAAACATCCACTTGACGATTACTTCTGGGTCGGCTGAGGACATCATCATTATGCTATCCAGTGCCTTTAACAGTAGACCCTGTGAATTAGATGTCATCTTGGACTTTTCTGGCAATACTATGTTTACCTTTCCAGATAAATGTCGTTGCTTTATCATGTAACAATAATTTCATAATCTTAACATGTGCTTGCTTTACTGCCAGGAGACCCAGAACTAAACGCATGCTCCTTCTAGGTGTGCAGTGGTCAGTACTTTCTCACTTCACAATCATTGTTCTGCTTCCACTTGTTGTGACTTCCCATTAGATACTGAACTTCATTTGTGAGTTTCTTTCAAGTCTGTTTTGGGCAAAGGGGGACTACTCTTAAGATCAGAACACACATGTGCACGTGCACACATGCTTAGATACTGCTAGGCACCCCACAGGGCATCTTAAAGAGGCCTAGAGAAAACCCTGGAACACTGACTGCAGCGTCCGCTCAGAGACCTGTTGTCTTGTAAGAAAGCAAGTACCACTCATGGTAGCTCAGGGAAGCTCACTGTTTTCAATGGTTTGCTACATCTGGTGAGTTCATTAAAATCTCAGCCTAAGAGGTGCTTCAGAACACAGTGTAATGGAAATGTGGCCATTGTCTTTTGTTCAGAATCTCTGAACTTCTCAGATCTGTGCAGGCACCACCTGAACAGACTTTAACCTCGCTTCGGCATTAGAGATGCAGCTGTGCGCGGATCACAGCGAACCTGTAAGCGCTCTGGATGGGCGAACCCCATGGCTGGCATCTGAAATGCTGAACTGTAAAGAACAGTTCCCAGGACAACAGGTTTCAAAATAAAAGAAGGTGTGGTCTGATATTTATATGCGAGTAAGCATCATGTCTTGTTACAGTTGTCGTCAAAGTAATTGCTATCTTGGAAAGACAGAAATGGAATATAAAGAAATTATTCTAATTCAAGAAGTGCTATGAACAATAAAAAGAATCAAGCAATTACCCTTCGCAGAAGACAGAGTGTTGAACTGTTAAACATCCCTTCCTGTTTTTCTTACCAAAGAAAAGGAACTGAAAGGCAGGATTAATAATGAGCAATACTTGCACTTGCCAAGCAGTTTTTAACAGGCACTTTCCACGTGCTTGGCAAAGAAATAAAATTAACCTTCCTGTACAGAGAAGGAATTTCTGTACACGGATTTTCAACAATGATATGGCCGGTGCCGTTGGAAACTAGGACTGTTGAGGATATCGTCTTTAAAACGGCTCTTTACGTGGCCTCTCCCTTGATACTCGCCTTCCAAATGACAAGTCTGAGAACTGAAACCAAATCGTTGGACTCTATTACACCTACTTTATAAGACTGAATGAGATCAAAGAGAACATTTTATATTTACTTGTAGGTCTCACTACTTCTTGAAAGGGGAGGAAAAAAACCCCAACCAAACAAAATACTTTACCACTTTTGACAGAAATTATGAAGAAAAGTACCTTACTCAAGTACTCAAGTAGGTAAGGTTTTACCATCCTGCGCACCATCCCAAGGGGAAGGTTTATAAACCATGGGCCTTGTATTTTATAGGACACGTGCTAAAACAACCTGGGAAATAAAAAGAGCTTGGACTGCACTGCCCTGGCCTCACCCGAGGTGTACAGGGGCTGAGAGAGAAGAAGGCCATGTCGACCGTAGGCCTTCTCAGGAAGCAGCATGGCTAGCTTAGGATTCAGACAGGCAGCTGTGATTTGGGGGTGCTTGAAAGGTCTGCTGAGCTGCAGATATGTCCCCACTTGGCTGCACATGGTCTCTGACATTTCTAGAAATACAATGAAGCTATTGGCTGAGCTCTGTTCTCTAGAATGTGTTCTGATGGAGACCACAAAGGGGATAAACATGCCTTCATGAAGCACAAGCATGGCCGGTGTCCTCAGTTCAAGGAGAGCCTGAATGAAGGGCGCCTACAGAGACAGCACACAGGTTGGAGGTGGGCCAGATAATCCGGGAAGCGAGTGCCTAGGTAGTTGGATGAGCCCGGAGGAGAAAAGGAGACTAATACCAAACGCCTACCAAGACCGACCTTTCCTAGTGCTGGTTCCTCTCAAAGATAACAGGCAACGCCATGGGAGGTTGAGGACATGCTCACCTCTGCCCCTCGGGCACCAACCATACATTCGACATCTCTCACAGATCGTGCCAAAGTCAGAGAAGGGCCGATGAGGACAGGGAGCCAGGCTGACGGGCATGCCTTCCTGACATCCCAGGAGCGAGGCCACTGATTTCATGGCTGGCTGGCAGGGAGGCAACCGCTCAGGGCAGAGACACGACAAAGACATCGCTCTGACAGCTCTGTTTGTCAGGCGATGCAGAGACTCATCAAAAAAGAGCCGTTTCAAAAGAGTTGAAAAGTTAAGAATTAATTACATTCCAGGAAAAAAACCCGCCTCCTTTCTTTTCTTTGAAGCAACCGATTTGTGAAACTTTTATTATATATTCAAGGTTCAACTGCTCAAAAAACAATAATTTAGGCAGATAATGGTATTAAAAAAAAAAAAAGTTTCACTTATGGGCGATTAGAAGACCCAAGTAAAATGTAATTACTGCTACGAACTAAGTCTTTTCCAGCCTTTTAGCACGTGGGCCCTTAAGGCCATATGACATTGCTGAGAATGCTGAAAGGTCACCTATTCTCTTCTGTACGTGAACAGGGCTCCTTAAAGCAGGCCAGATGGATGAAAATCTATTCTGTTTTCAATATCTCTAGAGAGGATTCTAAAACCTCTCCTGAGAACCCTTTTCTGTGTTAAACAGTGTATGTTGTCGGGAAATTTTTCCTTGTATCAAATCTAAATCCAAAATGCTACGGTGTAAGCCTGCTTCCTCTTGCTCTAGCCTCAGCAGAGATGGGGAGCACCCAGTCACCTATCAGCACCATAACCTTTTATAGACTGGAGGACTGTTAGCGCAACTTGCGCCCCCCCCCCCCACTTTTTTGAAAACTTATTTTGTATTTTCAGGATTAAAAAAAAAAATCTCAGTGACTAGAATATTTCAAGTCTTATTTTCCAACTTTTTAATCACATCTGTGGCTTTTCCTTAAACTCTCTCCAAGCTTTCCCGATCATGCCATCTTAGAGTTGGATGGTACCTGAAAGCCACCTTATTTAACCACGTCTGAAAATGTGGAAGTTCAAACTGACTGAGCTGGCACTAGCAACTGGGTGTCTTCGTAGTTTCTCAGGACACCATGCAGGAAGACCCACACTGGGCTTATTTTACCAGAGCACTGCAACTGTGGCTGGTGAAAGCTTTGGTAAAGTTGCTGGCGTGCAGATGGCTGCCATGCAGAGTACCCCCAGTCATCCCTAGGAAAGCGAGGTGGGGACACCTGCGCCCAGTGGGTGGCCCTGGCTTGGGCCATATGCCGTGAGGGGGTTCCTCTGACAAGACCACATATTGCCAGTCCCTGTTTTCAATCCTTTTCCTCTCCGCTTTCCAAAAGTCATTTGTCCTAATTTTTGCTTCTGGCTCTTTATTTTCTTTCTTTCTTCTTTTTCTGGCTCTTTATTTTCATTTAAAAATGTATTCCCACTCAATTATTGTCCAATGAGCCTATGCTGTTATTTGCTCTCTACAAATGTCTTGACACTTAAAACTATCTCTTTGGTGCTTAGAGAACACAGCTTCTAGCTTATGACTGTGATCACTGATAAGAATGATTTCTACAACTTGATACCTTAATTTAAAACAAAAAAAAGTTGGATTTATCAAAGGCCAACTGCAAAGCAGCTTTTGTCATCCTTCAAACAGATTCTAAAATTGTGCACCAAAAGGTACATACGTGTGCACTGCTGTGCTAGGCACTGCAGGGGATCCAAAAAGCATAAGGAGAAACGTTCACAGCACATGTCCCATACTTTTATATAAACTTCTTTGTCCTTACAGATTAACCCTATAAGAACACTACATTATCTCCCACCTTAAGAATGAAGAAACTGAGGTACAGAGAAGTGGAGTAACCGATTTTGCTTAGAATCCATGCAGTCTGGCTCAGCAGTCTGTTGCCTCACAGAATACCAGGTAAAAGAGAACTAACTATAAGCTGCCACGCTTCAATATCTATACACCTGATTTTCATATAACTGGTATTAGGTACATTACATTATACACCAATATTTCTTTTTTTTTTTTTTTTAAGACTATTTAGTTTGGGGGGGGAGGGAAGGAGGGAGAGAGAGAGAGAGAAACAGAGAGAGAGACAGAGAGAGAACGCACAAACGAGGGCAAGGGGCAGAGGGAGAAGGGCAGAGGGAGAAGCAGGCTCCCTGCTGAGCAGGGACCCCCGTCCCCCACCCCCCCCCCGATGTGGGGCTTGATTCCAGGACCCTGGGATCATGATCTGAGCCACCCAGGTGCCCGTATACACCAATATTTTGACATGACTTTCCTGGGCCTGGCAACACAGATTTGGGGGGCTGTGTGGTGGTAACAGCAGGCTGCCTGAGAGCAGGGGCCACAGTGGAGCTAGGCCTTGCCTGGAAAGTGCCCACCGTCCCCAACACCAGGGGACAGGTGGCTTCCATATCCAGGGGTCCGGAGGAACATCCCTGGACTGCTGCAATCTCCCCTGCCCTCCGAGGACTGTGGACTGACAGCACTGCCTGGCAGCAAAAGGCCAGGTCTCCCAAGGGACATCATTCACCCGGGTGGTCCTACACAAGTGGGAAGAAGCACGTTCCTTGGCCCCCATACCAGTGGTAGGTGAAGAGAAACTCGTTCCTTGACCCAGTTCCCAGCAGTTTAAACATCTGAAGCAGAGGCTGAAAGACTAGAAGCTGCCATCTTTCTTCACTGGCTGGGAAGGAAGAGGATGGCCTGTGCTGGCTCCCCCGGGACACGCAGGCCACAGAATTTGATGGTCTCATCTCTCTCATCAGCAGCCTCCCTCCCTGGCCCTGGGTCCCATTCGCTCGACTGTGCCCCAAGGAATCACTATAAAATTAGGGGCCTCTTTCTCACTTGGGACACAAACCACAGAAACTGAAAGTACTGACCAGTAGGAAAGTAGGTGGTAAATATATCCTTTAAACTCTCTAGTATAAGAGAGACCAGTGTTTCTTATTGGCCATACTATCTCCTACAGTGTAAGCACATAAGCCTAGATGCTGCCCTTTGGCAATTTTATAATGATTTTGAACAGAGATTCGAGGGTTGAAAATGGGTTGTTTATCTCTATAATTTCTTTCCTTGATGGAGGGCTGAGGCAATACTTGTTATTCACATTATGCCAACTCTATGATACAGACTCAACCCGTAGTGGCGGCTTCCCAGCCAAAGGGTATTGAAGCTATTCGACGAATTGAGTTTTCTATCACTATCTAATTGAAAAGAATATACATTCAGGGTGAAAGACAAGTAGATTTGGTATCATTTTAACATCTAAATGGAAAATAGATTTAAGGATAAATGTAATAAAGCGAGCTACCTTAAGTCTGATTATAAGATATAGTGTCTTTATTCCTAAACAGAGCTGCAGCATATACTGTCCATCTTCACGGACTCAAAGCTCCTTAACAGCCATTTGGGGATAAGCTAACTGACATAGATGAATTAAAGGAGCTTTTCAATATCTACATATTGGTAATCCTTATGACACAAGCAATAGTTTTTGAAATTTCTTTTGTGGAGGATTATACACCAACAAGCACATGCATGCATGTGCGTGTGTGCACACGCGCGCGCACACACACACACACACACACACACAAACACCTTATCCAAGAACAGTAAAAATCAACATAAATGCTCAAGATGGTTTTACTATTGTAATCTAGGCATTAGTAATAATTTCAGATTTTTATGATATGGAAGCTTCGATTTTCACCAATATCAATTATAAATGACCAAATTTGGGGATCCCTGGGTGGCTCAACAATTTAAGCACCTGCCTTCAGCCCAGGGCATGATCCTGGAGTTCTGGGATTGAGTTCCCACATTGGGCTCCCTGCATGGAGCCTGCTTCTCCCTCTGCCTATGTCTCTCTCTCTGTGTCTCATGAATAAATAACTAAAATCTTTAAAAATAAATAAATGACCAAACTTGACTTCTATTTTTTAAGATTTTTTATTTATGAGACAGCGAGAGAGAGAAAGAGAGAGAGAGAGAGAGAGAATGTGTGAGCATAAGCAGGGATGAGGGGCAGAGGGAGACAGAGGGAGAAGCAGCCCCCCCTGGAGCAGGGAGCCTGATGTGAGGCTCCATCCCAGGACCCCAGGATCATGACCTGAGCTGAAGGCAGACGCTTAGCCAACTAAACCACGCAGGCACCCCCAAAATTCACTTTAAAAAGGAATAAGCAGGGGGGCACTTGACGGGATGAGCACTGGGTGTTATTCTGTATGTTGGTAAATTGAACACCAATAAAAAATTAATTAAGAAATAGAAAAATAAAAAATGCTAAAAAAATAAAAAATAAAAAGGAATAAGCAAATAGAGAATAAACATTTAAGCTTTAGTTGCTTTCCAATCTTAAAATGTTATGGTCATCAAAACAACAGTCTTATAGTTAAATATATGTACTGGTTTTAGGGGTTTCACCCCCCCTTCTATTCAATTGAGGAACTTTTTCAGACTCAAAGAATAAATTTTCCATAATTCTCACTTATTAATATTTAGGCGCTTCTTCCATCTCACACATGTTCATATGCACGCATGCACACACCCACCCCTCTTCTGCTTTAGTAGACCAAATAGTTTCAGGATGAAGTAACTATAAAATTTCCAATTAAGCTATACATAACTGATATGTTCTTTCTCTGCATGCTGAAATGATCAATTTTATATAGTCATACTTTGAAATGACATTTGCCAAAAACCCCAGACATCACAAACTTCCAATTATTTTAAAACATAATTATCACTAATTTTGGCTGATGAAATGACAGTAGTGCATCAGTATTGTGAGACGCTCAAGCTCAATAATGATATATCACACTAAAAAGTCTAAAGATGTAACTCAAACCATAACATTTTCATCAACATTTAAAAATAATTAGTCATATTTAAAGATGATTCATGGATACTGAAATATGGAATGCTGATGTGATTTAGATTAATGTGGTTCAGTTTTAAATAAAAAGAGTGAATAAACTGTCAAATATTCACATTATTGGTATAAAATAATTATAAAATGATTAAAGTGTATGACTCACATATGCTTCAAAAGTTACAGAAAATGTTTTCTTCAGATTTGGACAGACCCAGAGCTAAATGTTTTTTAAATCAGTATTTCTAATATAAACCTATTCAAACACAAGCTAGAAATCTTCAAATGAACAAAGTTTTGTTTTTATATTCCCAGACTGAAAACTGTGTTGTTAAATATTCAAAGGATTCTTAAGAATTGAACATAAAATGGTTAGATGATTTTTCAAAGAAGCTTGGAGAAAGTATATTTTTTTTAATAGATATTAATTTTTTAAAAGATTTTATTTATCCATGAGAGACACAGAGAGAGGCAGAGACACAGGTAGAAGGAGAAGCAGACTCTCTGAGGGGAGCCCAATGTGGGACTCGATTCTGGGACCCTGAGATCATGACCTGAGCCAAAGGCATATGCTCAACCACAGAGCCACCCAGGTGCCCCTAGGAGAATGTATCGTTAAAGGTAATACTGGGCCACAAAAGGAAAACCCAGTTGCTTTCGCTTGGAGCTCCCTAGAACAGGCAACTGTGCTGTTCATCTCGATCTCCTCTCAAATCCCTGTTGGCCCTCACACAGCAGGCCTGAAGCAGACACGTGCCCACCGTTAACTGGCGAACTCAGCACTTTTCGTGGGTTCTGATCTGGGACAAGGTAAACAGAAGATGGCTTTTGGCCTGAGTAGCAGGACACGGCCTTCACACATGTGCTCTCTTACCTCTCTTGCCAGGTATATACTGCCTGGTGATGCAAAACTGTCTTACATAGATTGTACTAAAGCTATGGAATTTATATTATTCAAAAACACATTTCGTATAGATTGACTTTCTTACCATTCCAAAAAAAGAAATCACCTAAGAAGTGTTCTAGGGGGTACCTGGTTGTCTCAGTCAGTTGAACGTTTGACTCTTTTTTTTTTTTTAAATTTTTATTTATTTATGATAGTCACAGAGAGAGAGAGAGAGAGAGGCAGAGACACAGGCAGAGGGAGAAGCAGGTTCCATGCACCCGGAGCCCGATGTGGGATTCAATCCCAGGTCTCCAGGATCGCACCTTGGGCCAAAGGCAGGCGCCAAACCGCTGCGCCACCCAGGGATCCCGAACGTTTGACTCTTGATTTGGGCTCAGGTCATGATCTCGGGGGTCCCATGTCAGGTTCCACACTTACCATGAGGTCCGCCTGAAATTCTCTCTCCCCCTCTGTTCTATCCTCACAATTGAATAACATGAATATACTTAAAAATGTTTACTAGGAGTTTATGACATCCTAGGGCTGTGTTGGAGTATAAAGATGAGGAACAACACCTGCCAGTGAATCTGGGAGAGGAGAGAGACTGACAATAAGCAGCTAATGTATAGTGTAATTAATGGCATAACAGACATGTGCGTAGGGTGTCAGGGAGAGAGAGAGAGAAGCAGGCCCCCCCGGGGCAGGGAGCCTTATGTGAGGCTCCATCCCAGGATCCCAGGATCATGACACCCCAGTAGGGTGTCAGGCACTATTTGCTGTTCAGGGTAGGATTTGTCAGAACAAGGTACAGAGTTAAGGTGGTGCTTGAGTTGAGCTCTAGAGGAGAACAGAAATTGGCCAGAAACAGAAGGCCATCCTATGTGGAGAGATGAGTCTAGCAAACACGAAAGAGGTGTCCAGGAGAGCAGCGGGCGTTCCTGTGTCTCTCTGCCAACACAAGTGCAGGGGTCAGGGACACTAGGGAGAGACAGGGTTTGCAGATAAGACAAAAAGGCAGCTATGGCCAGGCTACATACCACCTTTTTGTTGTGCCAAGAAGTCTGGACTTAAGTTCACAGTCAACAGGAGTTTCCTGAAGTTTTTAAAGAGAATGGTCAGATCAAATCTGTTCTAAGACAATGCTGGCAGAGGGAAAAGGGGAAAGGAACTAGGAGAGAAAACGACAAGGTAACAGTAGATGTAGTGGGTCAGTTAGGAATCGAATGAGGAACTGGATGCGGACACACACTGGGTACACAGGGATACCAGGACCTGGAAGGGAGGGTGTAAGAGAAAGAACATGTTTCTAGGTTGGGAGGACAAGAGAGAGCAGGTGGGAAACTGTAATGAGCTAGGTTTGGGATAGGCAGACAGTAGCTTGAGCAAGTAGTTGGAAATATGTCAGCAAGTTAGAAAGACGAATGTGGAACTCAGGAACAGGCTTAGGGAAGGAAAGACAGACTTGGGACTTACTAGCACACAGGGAGACGCTGTGGCACTGACCTGGCACTTGCCACTGGGCCTGGTGCCCAGCAGCCTCTCCGTGAGTATCTGTGAAATCACATATAAGTGACTAAGGGAACCCATGAGGAGCAGATGGCGAAAAGACAAAGATGAAAAGGACAAAGATGAAAAGGTAGAGGTCCCTACCACTGGAAGGGCCGGGCAGAGAAGAAAGAGCTAAATGAAACGGTTTTGGACTATGATAACATTTTATCTTTTAAATAACAATCCTTTATCAAGTAGTAATTATCCAAGTTGGAGATCAGGAAATAAATTAATAAACGGTCAAATTTCTAGAATCAAACACAGGTATGTGAATTAGAATTAAATTTGTAATTAACTACCAATACTAGTTAGTTGCCCAAACTGATAGTCTAATTTCTCTAATTTTAACTTTGCTTATTAATTTCATCAGTTCTCCACAGCTTTCAATATTTTAGAAAGATCATTAAATGAAAGATGTCTCCAAATATAATTACAAAGAGACAAAAAAGATACATTATTAAAAAGCTAGGAAAGACACAGGAACTTGTCTGAAAAATGGAACTTGTACATATTGGTGTGTATGTGCCCATGTTTATGCACACATGTACTTTGGTTGCTCCTTTTGATTTACAGATCTTTTTCAAAAGGAGAAATAGCTTAACCAAATTAGTGATTTTATAAAGACTAGTATTAATGATCACAATCACTAAGTTTGTTCTGATAGAAATTTCAATGATTCACTAGATTCATAAATCAATCTATGCAAGATATCAATGCAAGACATACTGTATACTTTATTACTAAGTATAGTCATACAATGCATACTAAACAAGCTTTCCCTACCTATAGTTTGGCTAAGAGCAGTTAACTTAAATGCAAAGGAAAATGAATTAAATATCTCACCGCCGAGATTAAATTCTATGGGAATACCTGTTTGACGTTCTTAGAGTAGATGATACGTTGGCTTAAACCTCTGCATCTTTTAATGCAGTCATACTGCCTAATGATAAGCAAAACTAAAAGTCCAATTCACTACAGGATTCAATATTGGGACCATCGAACTCTTTAGCACTTAAATAAGCAATTAATATTTGTCAATGAAAAATGTTTTAGTAACAGGTGAAAATCCATTAACACTGGCCTACTTGTTGCACTCCAGCACTGACAAGGTATCCAACAATCCTTAAGGGAAAATAACTGCTTTGATGTTTTAATTTACGTTCTTCCCAAGCAAACATGAATCCTTCTTGGAAAATATTTTTGTTTCTAACTCAGAATGCACATTGCTAGCATAATGTCTATAACTGCTATCATGTATGTAACACGCAGCGTGCCTTAAAATAACATTCTATGCCTTACTACAGGTACAGTTTTTATAAAAACATACTTAATACTATACATACTAATTTTATTCACTTTTAAGCAAAAGCCTTCTATTTAATATTTCCCTTTAGGAGTATGTATGTGTATTTAAAAAGACAGTTTGGACACATTTCTGAAGGCTTAAGAGATTTTGTTTTTAAAAGATTTTATTTATTAATTCATGAGACACACAGAGAAAGAGAGACAGACACAGACAGAACTTGATCCCAGAACCCTGGGATCACGACCTGAGCCAAAGGCATATGCTCAACCACTGAGCCACCCAGGTATCCCAGGCTTAATAGATTTTATAAGTGAACTTCATATTAGCAAAAATGATTTTTAACAGAAGCATGATTTTTATTTTGGAGGGTATTTTTTTAAAGTTTATTTATTTTTAAATTATTTTTTAGTAACTTCTACACCCAAGATGGGGCTTAAACTCACAATCCAGCAATCAAGAGTCACATGCTCTTCTGACTGAGCCAGCCAGGCACCCCTTTGTTTAATGTTACTATTATTTTAATATAGAGAACAACTCCAAAAAGGAAACTGAAAATTACCTAAAATCCCACAACTTTTTTTGAAGTACCTATAATAAAATTGGGATACCCAACTATTCTTACTCATCAAATCCCAAGCCTTATAGGAACCACCATAAATCTTTTGCCATTTACCTGTCCGGACTTTCTATTGATTTGTCTTTGAAATCATTACAGTTGATCAGTTTTTCCTAGTGTGAACAATCTGGTATGCCTCTGCATTATTTTCTTTTTTCATAAATATATTTTATTTGCTCAGAGAGGAGATTCACCATTATCAGATCATTTTATTTTATTACTTTATTTTTTTATCAGATTATTTTAAATGTTAAAATAAAAATTGTGCATTCCATAGTAAGTGCATATACCCCCCAAATTTGCTTCTACTTAAGAAAAAGAACCATTACTTAACAAAGAAAGATTTTTGCCACATATTTAGTTGCTGGTACAAACTGGAAATGATAGAGACTCGCTAACCATTTCTGTAAAACAAAAGGC
The DNA here is from genome assembly GCF_048164855.1 of Canis lupus baileyi. Classification (NCBI taxonomy): domain Eukaryota; kingdom Metazoa; phylum Chordata; class Mammalia; order Carnivora; family Canidae; genus Canis; species Canis lupus. Next base: position 19,572,255 of record NC_132838.1, read on the forward strand.
AGGTGTGCTCTTTTAAAGGGGAAGGTTCTTTCAAAAAGAATAATACAGCTGAGGAAATTTATCTTTTTAATAATATGATAAAAGCTTCATTGTAAACATTCTGCACGTTAGGATGGTCTTGCTAAGGCACTATGAACTACTTGCACTTACAGGCTTTAAATCTATAATTATCCAGGTGTCAGAGTTTATAAGTGCTTTAACAAGGGACCTAAACTAAAAAGCAAACAATTGGTAAACCTAAGAGTACTCCTTAAAACCCCTGCAAATCTTCACACTCAAGGTTTGAGTACAATTTAATATAGAACAGAAAATACCGGGATCCCTGGGTGGCGCAGCGGTTTGGCGCCTGCCTTTGGCCCAGGGCGCGATCCTGGAGACCCAGGATCGAATCCCACATCGGGCTCCCGGTGCACGGAGCCTGCTTCTCCCTCTGCCTATTTCTCTGACTATCATAAATAAGTAAAAATTAAAAAAAAAAAAAAAAGAAAATACCATTTCTGGATCTTTGGAAAGTTTAAAATTTAATGAGAACTCTGATTCATACTTCCTGTTATACCTATGACAAAGTCAGAGTCCAAAGTCAGAGCTCACAGAAAGGCAAGTGATGCATGTGAAGTTCAAACAAGATCAATGCTATAAGAACTTTTTTTGTTTTTTAAATTCTTTTTTTTTTAAAAAGGATTTATTTATTTATTCATGAGAGACACAGAGAGGGAGAGAGGAGAGACACAGGCAAAGGGAGGAGAAGCAGGGTCCCTGCCGGGAGCCTGCTGAGGGACTCGATCCCAGACCCTGGGATCAGGACCTGAGCCAAAGGCAGACGCTCAACCACTAAGCCACCCAGGCGTCCCTGTTTTTTAAATTCTTAATCATTTTTATTACATATAAAAAATATGAAACCATTCTATTTGTGGTTCTGTGTATTCACAACAGACAGTGTTCCGCAGGCACCCAGTAATGTCACAGGCACACACCAGTGACACTTTCCCGGTGGGATGATGAGGTGCTTCCACAGAGGCAGTCGTCAAATAAGAGGTCTGTCTGGAGTTCAGTTGCTTGGACCTCTGAACACATCTATTCAGTGAAACAATCCCACAAATAGCAGTTAGATTTCCAGGCCAGCTCTCAAAAGCCTCTAGAACTCTTAATGTTTCAGAATTTATAGTGCCAGTTCAATCTCCCAAGCACTATTTATAACAGTTTCTATGGGGAAAAGCATTTTGAGGTCCAAGTCAGGCCCTAGGAACCTAATTATCTGCTGTAGATGCCAGAAACTTCTCTGAGCCCTAGCATCTTTAGGTGTATGGGGGGCATATACATGTGTTACCACATCAGTGGGAATGTGTGTGGGATGTCGGAGGGAAGCATGCAATTACTGGTCTTGGACCCTTACACTATGGATTCACTAAAGTTCTAAGCTAAAGCGGGGGAAGACACTAATTTTCCTGCCTTTACATGTACACCTTCGGGTAGAAATTAAATTGTGGGAATACTGTAGGAATGCACAGCGATCTTTTGGGTAACAGTCACCAGTGGCCACATACGGCGCTGCGTGTGTGTGCACTGCAGTCAAGTGGGGAACCGCAAGACCTAAGGCGTGTCCCGTGTAGAGGCTGCATTATGATCAAAGGCCCAGAGAAAGAGAAAGTACCCCCTGAGCAGAAAAACTAACTTTCAAAATGACTGGATTTATGGTGAAGGGATGAAGTGGAGAAAAGTAAAGGTGGATGGAGAATTAGATGCAGGTAGATCACAAGAGCCTTGTGATTTTTCAGGGCATATATACTAACTGGAAACACATTTTGTGACGAGGACTTTAGGACCCAATAATATTTTTAAAAATATTTACTGAAAGACATTGTGCAACCCAAACCATCGCATTTTCCATATAATTTAACTTTTAAAATAACTTTTAAGATCAGATTCCTATCTAAATCTTTCACTCTATATGGCAATTTTAAAAGTTGGGTAACAGGGACGGCTCAGTGGATTAAGTGTCTGCCTTCAGCTCAGGTCATGATCCTGGGGTCCTGGGATTGAGCTCTGCAATGGGCTCCCCGCTCAGTGGGGAGTCTGCTTCTCTGTCTGCCTGTCACTCCCCCTGCCTGTGTTCACTCTCTGTGTCAAATGAATAAAAATTTAAAAAAGAAAGTTGGATAATAATAGTTTTGGTCATTTAATATTTAGATAAGTATGGTTCAGTTTTGAATAAAACCGGGTGAATAACCTGATCACTTTTTCTCCAAATAATTAGAGTCCATGTTCAAAAAGTTAGTAATTACATTTTCTTTGGATTGGGGTAGGTCTAAAAGCAAAATATTTATAGTATTTTTAATATGAAATCTACTTCAAACATACAGTACAAGTCTTAAAATGAAGGTAGTTTTGTTTTGGAATTCTAAAATTATAAGTTCTTTAAATTTTTAAAAACTGAAGAACCACAAAACAAAGAAGAACTGATTACTGGGGCTTCTCCACATTCAAGTTTGGCTTCTGTGAACACTATAATAAATCTATAGATATATACCTCACAACTACTCACAAATTTATGTATTCTTTGGTTTCTGGTCAACTTTCAACAAAAGCAAGATAAAACCACAGTGAAAATATAAAGATGTTTAATTTATCTAAGTGCTGTATAAAATTAATGGCTGATTTTTTTTTTAAGTAAGGCATCTTGGCTCTGATGATCAGAACTGTTTAGAATGTGAATTGCATGATTTTTGGTGGCTGCACACTCAAGGATAACAGTGAATGACCTTGAACAGCAGTGTATAAAAATACATTTATCACTGAAATGGCATGCTGGCTGCCAGTCAATATATGCCTCTCATTTGTTAGGAGGTTCTCCTGCTGTGATTCCCTCATTACAATTTGCTTTTACTTCCTGGGCAAATGACAACTAGAAAATGAGGCAGCTTCTTTCTTGACCAAACTTAATCCAGAAGAAATGAGATGACAGCTGCAGCCACTGAAGTGTTACAGGACATTTTACACAGGTTTGTAAAAGGCGTGATGATATATTCTAAATATTACATCACCTATTGCCACAGCCAACAAGTCATCCCGCTTGCTTAGTCTATTTCATTTGTGGGAAGAGAGGTTTCATTTCTGCCTATAAAATAACTTCTTGCATCCTATCCAATCTATTTTTCTAAATAAATAATTTGAGGTGCAGGACGCAGATAAACGCTCAATTTAGAGGCACGCTATAGAAAACATTCTCAGATAACTTAAAAAAAAAAAAGATCCAGTTGAAAAGTCTGACTGTGGGAATAACTAACTTCTGGGAAGCCATAAAGGGTACATTTGCTTAGATAATTCACTTGTACTAGAAAAATATTCCTAGCTGTAAAGAAAATTATAGTACAGTCACATATACGTTTAAGTTGTATTTAATTTAGTTTTTCATATAAGAATTTTCTGACCCACTGATTTCTAGTCATGAGTTGAGATACCTCAGGGCACACAGTACATTACTACAAGAGCTGTGAAATTATCACAAAATGCTGAAAACAAAAACAATTTTTCCTTTTAATTTAAAAATACAGATACCAGAAAGCACCCAAGGAGTCAGAAGACAGCGGCAATAAAAATCCCAATGACAAGTCAGAGGGACTAGAAAATCAACTTCAAAAATAAAGACTGCTCCAGGAATTGTTTTTGTTTTTTTTTTCCTCTATTTAATGTGGCTGAACAATTTCTGTTCCCATACAGACGGACCCCTGGTCTTGTAGCTGGGGTTCATACTTGGCCTCTGTATCGAGAAGTTTAGCATTAGTGCTTAGTAAAGAAAAACAGACTAGAAGCACGGTGAGGTCAATGAAAATAAAAATGATGCTAAGTGAACTAGGCCAGACACAAAAACCACATACCGTATGAGATTCACCTTATGAAATTCTCAGTAAGGCAAAGCGACAGTGACAGAAAGAGCAGTGATGACGAGAAGGAAACTTCTTGGGGTGGTAGATATGTTCTCATCCTGATAACAGCGGTGGTGAGAAGACTGGACGCATTTGCTGTCACTCGTCGAACTGTGCATTTACCATGGGTACAGTCCCTACATGTAAACTGTACCTCATTAAATCAGCTACAGGTATGTGTATATAGGAAAATAGATCTATTACGAAAAGGTGTGTAGTGTAGTGACTGATGCTTTTGTCGCTGTTGTCTGGAAACCCCCAGGCCCGGACATGCAAAAAGCTAATTACTTACAGCACGAAGCTACAGCCGTTCCCTGGAATGCATTTCCTAGCTGTTCATCAGATCTCAGTGGAGGGTGCGCCCACACTCTCCCTTGGGGAACCTTAACCACAACCTATCATTTCTCAGTAAGGACACTTTTCCTGTAAATCCACAAGACGCGATCTTTAACTTGAATTCTTGTGCATCACTCTAGTACATCTTTGTATGCCAAAGGCAACATTTCTTCCTTTTGAATACCAGCTCTACCTTCTTTTTTTTTGGTTCACGATACTGGCGATTGATTCAGGATTTCTGATCCAAACAATTCTTAAATTCTTTTTTTTAGAAAGTCCTAAACCCACATTTACATCTGTTATTGTTCATAAATATTTATATTACTTTCAAAAGATGAAGGATTTAGTAAAGTATTTTAGAAATTTTAGAATCTGCAAATATAGACTTTTATGCTAAATATTCTGTCAGAAATCTATTAATTTATATTTAATAAATGGCATAATACTGAAACAGCCTAGCTTTTACATGAGGAAAACTTTTGAATGTTGTCTAGAAGTACCACCAATCTATAAAAAAAGAAAAAAAAGCTGCACACATCACATGTGTGTCACGATGCAGTTCTAGAAGGGCTTTCCACTTTTCCATGGCTGTGTGAGAGTGACAGACCAAAGGACCTGCTGCTGGAGTTTATCAATTTTCAACACACAATCCTTTCCCAAAAAAGTTAGATTAAAAAACACTAAAAAACAAAAATGCTTACGGTTTATTTGGTCAATTTGAAAAAAATCAATCTGTCTACAGAATACGGGGCATACAATTAAGATAACACTCAAGAAAGGGGTGTGGAAAACACAATATTCAATGAAAGAAGGAAAACAAATCAGTGTTTTTGAATCATTCTTCATTCACACTTTCTTAATTAAGAAACACAGGAAATGAAACAATACAGGATCTGTGAAATCAAATACGAAAAAGCTGGAATAATATTTTTAAGACTTTTCTTCTTGGCCACTGAAGAAATTCTGGTTTATGATAGGCTTTTAAAAATATAAATGTGATTCTGGCTAATTAAATAAAAACACAAATAAATCTCTTTAAAACTACTTTATAAACTACAGGATCATACTGTCAGGATTTTAGCTTACTGACATTTTTCTGTGTCCATACTATATTTGTTAATGTAGGGCTCTCTAAATAGTTTGGTACTCTCAGTTCTTCATGTCGAGATGGTTGCCAAACACAGGAAATGGTGGTCTGCCAACCAGCTGTAGCACTATTCCACGTCCTGATTACAGAAATCTGCTGCAGGGAATTCGGCCCCAAATGTAAAGCAGTACAAGGAATGCTGCCAAAGGACAAGAGAGAAGCTCATGGTGGCCAGAGGGAGACAGAGATCCCTTCTTTTTAGGAAATTGTTGTGGCAAAGCCAGGGAACGGTTCATGCTCTAGGAAGGGTTTCTGGAGTCCTACTTCTGCCCTAGTTAGGTAGTTGATTTGCGGTTTTCTATTTTTCTTTCCATCTTCTCTTCTATCTGTCTGTATTGTTAAATTTATTGGATAAGATCATAGCGCAAAAGCATTAAATTCTTCTCATTAGTCTTGGTCATTTTTCCTTGATTGTTTTCTCTGCCATAATGTATCTCTATCTCTTCTTGGCTGTCAACACAAAGAAAACCTTTGCTATTTTTTTTCCTGGCCTACATTTTTTCTGAACACTTTTTCTTCTTCTGAGCCCTTTGCCAGATATTTTTCAAGGACTCTGATGCCCCAAACTAATATAGGGGCTGATCTCATGGAAAAGGTTTAAAAGAATTCTTACTTTCCTTTCTCATTATTTTAGTCATCTCAGAACAACTGGTTTAAAAGAATTCTGTGGGTTACTCTTCCTGCCCAACTGAGGCCATATATATATTTAATATAAACATATTAAAAATATATAAATATAAAATTCATCACCATTTCATATGACTATTTCCTAATATTTATTATTGAAATATTTATCTCTATTATCTCCACTTATCTAATGGACTTAGCTTTTTTTATACTTCTGGAATCACAAACATTCTCCCCACCCTAAATCCTTAATTGGGTTTCTTCCTACACAAAGACGGGTATTGTAGAATATGGGGAGATTTAGAACTCTGCTGTTATTTGTCATTAAGTCTTACATTAAACTAAAGGATTTCACTGTCAGGATTTTATTTCACTGACATTCTCTGTAAACTTTTTCATACTGTGTTTTCTAACAGAAGACTCTATAAGTATTCCCATAACTCTGATTGCTTCATGAACAGGCTATCCCCAGATATTTGAAAGTACAGAATAAATTATTATGCCTCCTATATGACACATTATCCACACTAGTATTGGGTGGGATATTGTTGCTAAAAGCTTATTTTTCTGGGCTACTAAGTACTATCAAGAACTCAGAACAATTAAGAATAAGGCCTACAATTTCTCAACTACTCAATATTTATAAATTTTTTAAAGATATTTTCTTATTCTGTAACTAGAATATGCTCATTTATTGCTTCTGGGTAAACAGCCACTTAAACCACATTCATATCTACAAAATTTGCTCTTCTTTGGGTAAAAAAAATGATGATTTTCTATGTGCACAACTTACTGTATTTTTGTGTGTGTGTGTGTGTGTGAGACTTGCTTTTAATAATGACATTTTACAGCTGTATCATTTGATGATTAGCTCCCTGAAATGGACCTCCCAGCTTCAAATCATCCTTCCTTAATAGAATTCTATATGGGAGGAGTTACAAAGGCAAGCAGCATAATAAAGGAGTGTAGAAGTGATTAATTCAAAGCTGCTGAAGGCCATGCTGACTTCAAGTATGCTGACAACACAACCCTTTCCCTGTAGACCATTTTGTCCCATGAAATACGCCTGCCTCCATGTTCTAAGGGAGTCTACGCCAACCTGATTTTAGTAAGTAGGACCCATTAGAAACCTGCATTATGCCTACAATGTAGCGTCAAACATACATGTTGAGAGATGGCACACTTGACCTCTGCCTCTCTGAGGCCCAGTGAAAGAGTTCCAGGAACATGCACAGCTCCTGAGAGGCGGGAGGTTTAAACCCAGTCTCTCGTAGGTCTGGGGTGGGGCAGGGAGGCCCACGAAATGCCAGAATAAGGGGGTTTTCACTACATAAACACTGGGGCTTTAGATATCAGACTGTTCTTTTCAGGAACACCCTGGGACCTTGGCACCCTCCTGCCCACCTCTTTGGACAGGTCCTTTGGTGCAGGATGCCCAAAGGTACACCTCATTTGCCTTCATTCCTTTGTTTTTGTTTTCCACAGAACATAAGAAAGCAACACCATAATGAGGAGGAGGACTTTCTCCCCTGCTCTTCGCTCTTCCTGTAAAGATCATCAGGAAAAGCAGCTTCTCTAAAACTAGAGTTAGAGGAAAGTGAGTTCTAAAACGCACATCATGCACACATTCATTATTTAATTAGTATTTATTCAGTGCAACTAAGAGAACACACTGAAAACCAGGCTGGTCTCCTTCCCCACTCACTTGGCTCCTGCTAGCAACACCGCACATCCCACTGGCACCAGCAGCTGTTTGGTCCTGTGCTTATAACCTACGTAATTTACTCATCTTCCTTCTGAAAAGGCTGGGCTCTAGGGACCAGCCCGAGAGCCAAAAAATATCCTAAGATGAATTAGGAAATATTTTTTTTACAAGGAGTGGAATGGGTTTTAAAGGCTTGATTGTATTTGTTTGTTTTTAAGAAGCCACAAAAGGCAACTTTCCCCTAGCTCCCTCTGGTTGCCAAGATCTGTGTTATCTGTCCATATGGAAATGAAACACCCTTTGGACAATTCAGCAAAGTTCCTTATTTCACTTTGCCAGGAAACACACAGATATTTATGATAAAAATGAATTGTTAGTTTAATTTCCGGTTTTAGTCATTAATACTCAGCCTTACAGATCTAACAGTAAATGCCCCCCAACCCCCGCCCAGATCTGACCCATGGGGAAATTCAAGAATGGATGTTGTCTTTTCAGTAAATACTTCAGCTTTGCCTCAGATGTTTACAAGTGTGATAAACATTTATTCTTTTCTATATCTGCCACTACTGTGAGGTTATTGATCAAATCATACTTGAAAACACTCTGCCAGAGACCATGGAGAAGGATGTATGTTGTTTCTGAAAAGTAATTGCTTCTTTTCCTCTGAACAATTCATTGTTTAATCCAGGTTTGTTTTAAATCTGATTTTTTTAAAGGCCTCATGCAAGTCACAGTTTCTTATAAAATGCTCAAGCAATTAAGTATTTACATACATAACTTTCATTCATATTAATCTCATATGACAGCGCTTATGGTTTAGAAATGTGATTCTTTCTGTATTAGGTCTAGAAAAGATCCAGTTTCTTTTTTTAAGGCTATTTGCAGGCAATTTAAAAAAAAATATTATATGCTCTTTACCTCTCAGGTGAAATATTAAAGAAGCTTTTAAAAATAAGCTTAAATGCTTACATGGCCATTGTAGGGTGCAAAGAATAAAGAATATTATATAACAGTCTGCTGCTTCCTGAAGCCTCAGATTTTGAGCACCATTTTGTACTGGTTGACAAAGCAGAAGGAATAAATGAGGCTGTTTCCCCTGCCCTCTTCTAAATAGTTCTGGTCATTTCTAATTCCCTTGGGGTTCTCCCCTCTACTGGACCAACTGCCTCAAAGTTGAAAGGAACACAAAATTTTTATCAGGGACCAACTAATTCTACAGAACTTTCTAACCTACCAAGTAGCCTAATTTTATTTATATACCAGCTTATACATTTTTGGTTGCATCTATCGGTCAAACTGCTATAATTTTCCATTTTCAGCTTAAGGTAAATTTGGTTATAAGAGCATTTTAACTTTTTTTCCTGAAAATTTAATTTTTAAATATTTTCAGTAATTTGTGAACTATTAAACTATCTCTTTCAAAGCCCCAGAATTTAAGAGAAGTAGCCATATATCTTCTCTAAAGTACATGTGCAAAGAAAATCCAAGCTTTCCTTTTAATTTAGATGCACCTGAAAAAGAGCAGTGACCAGCCCTTGTGCAGTGTGCAGAAGCTGGGGACCAGCTCCTTAAGAGAAGAAACAGATTCTCAATTGATTTGTATTAGAAAATAATATTTAATACATGGATGAATAAATGAGAATGGGAAGGGATTACAGTCAGCCTCTTATGAACTACTTGTGGACTCACTTTAAACAGCAGACATGCGGATGCTCCCACCCCTCTGGCAGTCCTCTCAATTTATTGCTCTATTCTTTGATTTGAAATTAGTAGGCCTCAAAGCAGTAAGTGGCCCAGTTACCGAATGTGTGTTAATTCCAACTGCCTCTATGTCTGTATGAGACAAAATATCTCGTTGGACAGAATATCCTTTCACTAGCAGACCAGGTTGTATCCCCATGACGATGTGCTGCGGAGGGAATCCCCAGATGTGTGCACATCACACCTGCTAAGGCAGCTGACACTGTGAACCCAGGGATCGGGAAGAAAGAGGACGTAGGGGGAGGAGGGGGTCAGAAATTCAAAGTATCCAGGTGGATTCTAGAAGTTCTCATGAACCCAAGTGAAGGAACTTTGTTATATTTTCTGGCAAAGAAGAATACATTTTAGGATTTTGAGGTGAATGCCTAGAGGCAGCAGGAGAGGAAAGAAGGACAAATCTGTGAATGCTGGAAGAACTGGGCATGGTGTACAAACAGACAACTTGGGCGTGATTTAGAAGAAAGCTGTAATTCATATAATCCCAGTGGCGTTTATTGTAGACAGAATGAGTTATGCTGGAATATACTTTTAGTATATGACAGAGCTAGTTCCAGGAGGATGCAGTCCTTATCCGTCAGGTTTTTTTCCCTTAAGAAATAAATGCTATAATTCAGTAATTACTTATACTATGCTTTAAAAAAAAATCACAAATTTTATACCTTTAAACTTGTTTTTGCCAGGAAATACCCATTATGAAAAGGAACCCATCCTCTGAACTAAAATGTGGGTTTCTGAGGAAACTGGCAGGATTTTTGCAAAGGCAGTTTTCTCAAGGTCCTTTTCTATTCCCATTTATCCTACAACTACAGGCAGATGGTAGGCACACCAGCCATCACCTTCAGATTTTTATATCCTTAGCATTATACCAACTTTGAGGATTTAATTCATCTGAGTTATGTACCATTGTTTCTCAAAATAACTGTTTAATGAATTAATAAATGACTAGCTACCTCCTAGAGATTTAACACTGTCTAGCAGGTGATCAGTTTGGTAAAATTCCCTGCTTATGATCCTGAAGTCTAGAACTTTTTGGATGCTAGAATGAGGGGAGGCTACGCTATTATGAGACTTGAAAGTTTAAATATGTTCTAGAGTGGCATGCAATTGGATTTTTTTCTTTAATATAATGGGCACTATGGGGGTATGGCTGATAAATAGTCTATCAACAAAGGATACTGAGAATCTTGCTACTCTTTATTTTAAAATCACAGAGTCCATTAAACAATGCTCTTGCAAATGTAAACATACTTATCCAGTATCATGAGAGTTTATAATTATTCTGGGAAAACTTTAGAAAAACAACAACACAAAAGAGGTAAAAAAAAAAAAAAATTCCCAGTATGGAACAAATTCTTATTCCCAGTAAGATGAGAAACTACATTTAGTCGTCAAAAATTAACAGAATAGTTGAGAAAGAAGGAACTCAGAAATGCCATAAGCATAACAAAAGTCATGGGTTTCCCAGGATTTCCATCCACTTACTTCAACAGAGGATAAAGACAGATGTAGAATGCAGTGAGATGCCCCTTAAATAGTAACGAATGAACAGTCTTACAGGTTCCATTGTAATCAACAAAAAATGTAAAGTAGGTGACATACTAGCAACAAGGTCTGTTTCCCTCGGCAATTGCCATATAATTGATTGACAGCAATTTACCTCCCCAATCACGGCCAAATATGTATCCAGTAATCAGAAGATTATCCTGGGAAATGACTGATCCCTTTACAGGAAAATGCCATTCCTGTGAAAGGGTTTCCTATAAATTATGGTGAACAGGAAAAACATACCCCCCCCCCCCATCCCACCAACATCCCTAGACAGAAGCTCCGTTTGACAGCCTCAACAAAAGTGCTTTGCTAACACTTTTAAAATGGAGCGTTTACAGAGTTAAGAGCTGAAAAGGCCTATCCAGGGAGACAGAGGTAAATTACATACATTTCTGCATTTCTTTTGATACAAATTCAATTTTTTAAGAGCCTTTACTCAGACACGACGTCACACTTTTTACAATAAAAATTTAAAATCATGGCATGGGGCTTCACAGAGTGGTCAGCAGGTTTACTATTTTTCCAGGCAGCCCCATCTCATTATAGCAAATGGCATTATTCCAAAAGAAATAAAAGAAAAAAATTAAATTGATTACTAGTCAAACTTGGCATCCATATGCCAAACTTGATAAGAGTTAAGCATTAGAAACTTGAGAAAAACTGTTTCCTTTACTGAATTCCAAATTCTTGTTATCAGATACAACTTCCGAAGCTCATGAATGTCTATTTAAACAATTTGAGTATTTCCAAAATAACTCCAGAGGTTTTTCTACTTTGCTTCTTAGGAAGTCAATTTATTAGCCTGCTAAGTATGTCTCCTTCCCTCTCCCCCCCAAATTACTCTATATCATTCAAACTATTTGACAAATATGTAAACATAGATATACTATGTAGTCAACTACCAGCAACATTACTATGATATAGATTTGAGTTTTGGAGGTACATAAAATTCCACAAAATACGAGGCAATTATTATAGTAGTGAGGGAGCTTGCAGTTTGGACCGGCATGAAGGAGAGGTGAGTCATAGCTGTAACACCAGCTGTGGTTTAGCTTTCTCTCATTCAAGCTCCAAATAAAGGACAAACAACTGTCCAGAGCTGGGACATGTCCCTTTAATGACAACTTTACCCAAGGGATGCTGCAGGTTCCCTTGACATACTATCCTTGAACTCCTGGTCCAGGGGAATATTTGGGGATAGGTTGGACTGGCTTTGAGAACTCACAGCAGGATTGGGGAATACAATGCAACCAGGAAAAGTCACTTGATTATGTTTACACATTAATTACATTGTTTTCTTTTTTTGAAATATTTATTTTTTTAAATAAATTTATTTTTTATTGGTGTTCAATTTGCCAACATAGAGAATAACACCCAGTGCTCATCCCATCAAGTGCCCCCCTCAGTGCCCATCACCCAGTCACCCCCACCCAATTACACTGTTTTTCAAAAAAAATTACCACCTATTACTTGGAATAGTTCTCTGTTACCATCCTCTGCTCCATATGGCCCTAACCACAAAACTTTTCATTTCTACTCTTCAGACCTTTTCAGAGCTACTTATTACTTAATATGCTCAATATTGTTAGAAATATATTATTTTCTACTTTTAGATAAAACTCAATTTTAATTTTAAAATTTGCATAAGAAAATTCACTCCTTTGGGAATAATCTCTGTGTGTAAAGGCCCACTCAATCTCATATTTGTCTTGATCCTAGGTCTATCATTTTTGAGATACCTTAGTTTATTAAGAAACATTCCACACAGACTTCTCTTTATAAAGATATTCTATAATCTCTTCCAACAGATAGACTTTTTAAATTGAAGTATCATTGACACACAATATCCTATTAGTTTCAGATATACATCACAGTGATCTGATATTTTTATGCATTATGAATTGAACCCCATGATGAGTCTAGTTACCATCTGTCACCCAAGTTATCACAATATTATTGACTATATTTCCTATGTGTACCTTATATCCCCATGACTTATTTATTTTGTAACAGGAAGTTTATACCTCTTAATGCCCTTCACCTACTCTGCCAATCCCCACCCCCACAAACTCTAATTTACAAGATGCTGAGCTGCTATGTAGTGTTGCTTGTTCCACAAAGAAGGCAAGCATCCCCATCTTCCTGGCTCTAAAGCAGTCATGTTAATGCACTTTTGCTACTGACGCATGTCTAGCTTGGAATGGATTCTCAGGCTGCAGGAATGATTCCAGAAGACCGGCTGCCTTAATCAAGATAGGTAAGGAGAAAGGAAGTTGTTATTTGATTAGCTGAATTATTCTTTTTCATTATGGGTGCTTTATAAAATTAAACAACATGGGCTTGAGGTTACTTTACACTGAGCAGGCCTCATGGCTTCAGTTTTAATTGATTAATATGATTAATTAGAAGAAGAAATGGAGAATGTTAAAAATCTGGCAAGATATATTTATAACATAAATAATAATATGTTTTGAAAGGCATGAATAGTCTGAACATTGCATTAAATTATACCTGAACTCATAAAGAGCAAGTGAACTAAAACGTGGGGGTCTTTTCTCTCATTAACATTTTATTCCTCTGAAAGTTTTGTGGAATCACATTTTAAAGCAGGGTACTGGTATTCATAGTTTAAATAATATTTTGGACTGCTATTAATAAACCATATTTTATTTTATTTTTTTAAGATTTTATTTATTTATTCATGGGAGAGAGAGGCAGAGACACAGGCAGAGGGAGAAGCAGGCTCCATGCAGGGAGCCCGATGCAGGACTTGATCCCGGGACTCCAGGATCATGCCCTGGGCCAAAGGCAGGTGCTAAACCGCTGAGCCACCCAGGGATCCCAATAAACCATATTTTAGATAGAGGTATAAGATACTGAGAGTTCTACAGAAACAGATTTTTCTTTTTTACCCCATAATTACTCATGCTTTTATCCACATCTGTAGATTGCCTGCAGGCCCAGGGTAGCCTGCAAACTTGCTATGTTTGGTCCATGTGATACCTAAAATTTTTAGAGTTCTTCACCCTTGCTCTTCAGGGAAGCTGGTATTTTTCCACTTTACCATGGTCTTTCGTCTCTCTCAAGATTAAGCCAAATCTCATTTGACCAGTTTCCCCCCGTTATTTATAAAACAGAGGAGGACGACTAGGGTAACAAGTGAGGAGAGGTACAATCTTCATATGTTGTATCCAAAGCTGAGAAAGGCATCTGTCCTGATTTTAATCACAAGATAACAGAAGGTGAGCAACTGGGCTTCTGGATGGGTACCGGGCTGAATGAGAATCCATCTAGTCCCCAATAGTACAGTTGTTGTATCAGTGACCACTGGGTTTAGGAACAAGTGAGGACTTGTTTCTAAACCCATTGCTCATTTAGAGCCGTTAATTTAAGTGAGGGAGGGTGATGGGATATGTCAGCCAGAGAAGAGAGGAAAAATTATGTGCAAAGGTTCTGGGTGTGAGAGAGGAGGAGACACTGGAGTACTCCCTTTCCCCTCCCCACAAAAACAGTTTGGTCTAAGCAAAGAAATTGAAGGGTAGCCTTCAAGAAGGATGAGGGTGAGCAACAGCAAGAGTTTAAAGGAGAATGACTATGAAATGAGTATATATTACCTCACAAGTATTATTATCAGGGATATTAATATTTACACTAACCCAATATATAGTTGTTTATATTTAAAATTGTTATGGAAAATTTCAACATGCACAAAAGCAGACAGAAGAGTATAATGTACTCTATATACCCTTCACCAACCTTAACAATGATCAATTCATGGTTATTTTTGCTTCAATCAGACCTATCTTCTCTTCCCCTTCCCATGTAGTTTTCAAGAAAATCTTAGAAATCATAATATTTCATCAGTAGCATATTTTATTTTAAGATAACTTCCTACTGGGATGCCTGGATGACTAAGCATATGACTCTTGGTTTCAGCTCAGGTCATGATCTCAGGGTTCTGAGATCAAATCCCATTTACGGTTCTACTCATCGAGGAGTCCGCTTGAGATTCTTTCCCCTTCCTCTGCTCTCTCCTTAGCTCCACACCCCTGCTTGAGCTCTCTAAAAATAAATCTTTAAAAGAACTTCCTACCGCTATCTTAAAAACAAACACCCCCCCCCCAAAAAAAAACAAAAACCTTGCTTAAAATTAGACATAAAGGTGGAGTATGGTGGTTCTTATTAGGAATCCAGAAATGCAAAAGGATTCCCAAATGTGCTTTTTGCGCACAGATCAGCCCCTCCAATCCTCTGACTGCCACATGTAAAAGGAGGAAACGCTTCCTTCCCTCTGGACTGTAATGGCAGCAGCTTCTACTGCTACTCACTGCTATTCACCCAAAGAACTATCTAGAACTTTGTTTCAAATATAGTTTTATTTGCCATGAATGGCAATGCAATTCATATAATGAAAGAGGGCTCCCTCCCTCACACACCCTTTGATTTCATGGATTTATACTAAATGCATTGGCAATTTTGTTTACAGTTGTCTCCCTGGCATGCTCTAATCATATTTTTAAAGACTAATGAATAAAAATACAAAATACCAACAAAAATAGTAATTATATCAGCCTATGCTTTAAGAAATGTTTATTTTCCACTTAAAGAAAGACACTAGTTTTACATGTTCCTGTTTGCTCATTTAGAGGACATTCACCTACAGACTGGGGCTTGGTAAATATTTTAGCTTAAAAGTCAAAGGTGGTTTTAGGAATGAACAAACTAAGCTATGGAAATGAGAAAGCCTGGACTCACCAACAGAGTTTTTGAGGTTTAAATAATATTCTTGACCTTTTCAAAATAGGAAACTGTACCTATAAGAAAAAAGGCAGGCTTGGACATTCGAATTCTAATTAAGAAAAAAAAAACATTTTCTTTCTACGTGATAAATAAATAAAACTACATGGTATGATCAAAGATTAGGTCTTTTAATAAAGAGGCACAAAAAGTCCCAGCATTTTGGTTGGCAGAAATTCTTCCTAAAGTGTTTCACTTTGCCAGGGAAGCTATTACTTTAATTTTGCAACTAGTTTAATTGTTTGAACATGCATCAAAAACTTAACTACTGGTCAGGAACTTCTTTTGTGTTTTTTTTTTTGGAGGGTTTTTTTTTGTTTTGTTTTGAAGATTTTATTTATTCAGGAGAGAGAGAGAGAAAGAGAAAGAGGCAGAGAGAGAAGCAGGCTCCATGCAGGGAGCCTGATGTGGGACTCGATCCCAGGACCTAGGATCATGCCCTGGGCTGAAGGCAGGCGCTCAACTGCTGAGCCACCCAGGTGTCCCTGGACAGGAACTTCTGAAAAACTGAATATGAATTAGAATAGAAGTTCTGCTGAGGAGAATTTTAGGCCTTGTAAAACTTAGACATTTTCAGTTTTTACTTAAACATTATAATTTTAAAAATTATAAAACAGACTAATTCCTTGGAAAATACTCTTTTAGGCCACAAAGTCATTCATTTCTCAGTAATTTTCTAAGAGGAGCTCAAGAAAGACAAACTTTCAGGGATTTTCTTTTTTACTTGAGAACTAAGCTATTCAATATATTAGTCATCAGCCAAATGCACCTTTAAATTTAATTAAATATAATAAGAAATTCAGGTCTTCAGTATCATTAGCTATAGGTGCTTAATGTCTACTGTATTGGAAAACATTGATATAGATCATTTTCCTCATCACAAAAGAGTTCTAGCGAGTAGTTTTGTTTTAGAATGCATGATTAACTTAAATTCATACTGAAAATATTCCAAAGTTAGCCATGATATTTTCAATATTTCCCCTTTTTCAAACAAAAGTATGTATACACACACATTCCTGAGAAGGTAGATCATTTAAAAGGTGGTCTCTTTTTCCCTTTCACATGTCAATGCTACTGTCGATAATCCCATTTTTCCTTTTAGATACCAAATTAGGGCCTATGCAAGAAAATAAAAATTATTTTTCCCTGAAATATTACCAATTCACCAGACATCTGAACTAAAATAAAATTCTGAAACTGCTATTTTCTCTTTTCCCTGCACTGGTCTATTTTTAACTGTGACAGTTACAAGTGATAAGGTGAAAGAGATTTTCTAAACCAAAATTCCAATTAATATTTCCTAGAGAACTTTCAACTATTTAGTATCTTCATTTACATGAAAGCACATGCATGTCTAATCCTTAAGCGCTTCTTGGTATGGTGTCCACTAACTGCTCAAAATTACAACATCAAAAAATATCTTTGCTTTCCATGCAGCCTTTCTTCTGAAGAAACTTTACCTTTAAAAAAAAATCAATTTATATTTTATTCAAAGATGTACTTGCAAGTCAACTGAAACTACTTAAATAATAAAAGCTTATGGGCTCACATTTTTGGTTTATAAGTCTGAGATCTGAACCAATCATTTTATAAAATCAACAATTTGAATGGGTAAGAAGGTGGGCAAGAAAGTGTCAATTTTATCCCAACTCCAGCCATGCGTATATGCAACGATGGTATCAATGAGCAGCAACGTGGCATGTTTATCATGAGATAATCACACCCCTAGAGGTTTAGAAGCACTCAGCTGAACCTTGTGCCTCACAACACACTTGGGGTGTCATTATCTCATGATAACCATACTCGCTGTCAAGCCTTATTGCTTAATTAAGGGTTACAGAGGTGATAAGACTAAAAGAAATCGGATGAACAGTACCTAAGATGAATGATACCTTAATCAACTTAAACCTGGTGACGGAAGGGAGCACGATGAACATACTATGAGTTAGATTTTATTTTTAGAGAAATTTGT
Source organism: Canis lupus baileyi (assembly GCF_048164855.1). Lineage (NCBI taxonomy): Eukaryota > Metazoa > Chordata > Mammalia > Carnivora > Canidae > Canis > Canis lupus. Next base: position 19,590,071 of record NC_132838.1, read on the forward strand.
TAATAATAAATGAGAAGCCCAACCTGCATTCACAGATTTGAATTGTGTTTGCCATGAGACATGATGTTTACGATCAATAATTTAAATTGTGTTTTCATACAGCATGTAAAATGTTCACGAAATTAATGATAACATGAAATTTAACTTTGACCTATGATACCAGGTTTATGCATGACAGTGATTCATCATAATCCAAACACAGAATTTAGGTATTAAGTCTGCAAGGGAGCTGATCAATAACACCCATGCCATGTCAGATTTTTAACAATCTAACCTGAAACCCAAGAGGAAAAATAACATGATATGCCCCTTCCAGTACCCCTACCCAGTAAAACTTAAAATAATCAAACATGAAAAACAAAAGAATGAAAAAAAAACCAGCACAAAATGCTCTACAAATGCCATGTCCAAATATTTAATTTTAGTTCTTTTGTTCTATTTTTATAAACAACTGCCATATTTGTGGATAGAATGTAGCTCCAAATATGGTGCACTTGAAGCTGCTTTCCAATTCACTGTGAAACATCAATTATCTTTATCAAATAACAGTATCTCATCTCAGTCCATTATCAAGATGGAGTCTTATTTTAGCTGGACTGCAGCCCTATCTGTATATCAGGGCTGGCCGCAGTGGCAGAGCGTGAGTGAAAGGCTGTGAAATAATCAATAATAATCATCAAATTGTGGTCGAAAGGTTGTGAGGATGGAAGTTTTTGATGAAACCTCACCTTTTTTTTTTTGGTGCAGATGATAAGGCTTAACCTTTGCAGTACCTGATAACTATGACTTGGTTAGAGGAAGCCTTCAGTATACCTTAAAGTGCTCTGAATGCCCAAAGACACCCTGAAATACTTATGCTTAAGTGGAACACAAACCTCAAGCTATCAGAAATCATCAGGTGGGAGGGCTCAAAACCACTGTGACCAAGGTTTACTGTAAACTTCGTACTTGACTTCAACACAGGGAATTCAAACTTGACATACTGTGGGTGTAAAATCCACATAGGTTGGCTCTGGAAGAAAGCTGCTTGCATAACAAGGGGTCCCATGTACCTGGTTACTTCCTCCAGAGGTGAATGAAATGTTGCCCAAGCCTGGGTACCCAGATTTGAAAAAGGCCTCAAAGAGTTGAGAGATTTTGTCAGGTTCATCCTTATCACATGTCCCAAGCTTTCTGAGGTATGGCATGAAGAATCATGGGGAATTAATTTTAATTTTAAAGTACACCACTAATTTGGAGGGATGAGAAATGGGACACCCTTCCTCTGACTCTCTGTCATTGGCTCCTATTTACATCAATGGACGTAAACCCAAAATGAATTAATTGAGAAACAAACCAACTTGAATTAGAGACAACTTAGCTGCTTGGGGTTTTGTGTGAATCTGTTGGAGGCAGTCTACTAAGTCTATGCTATATCCCTCCACCAGCCCCAAACAATACTTGCTAAAAACTTTAGTTAAAAAGTTCTTAAAAAAAAAAAAAGCTCTTATTTTATGACAATTTTATATTTTAAAAAAGCATATGTTTAGATTAGATAAAACAAGAAAATACACACTAAGTCCTCCAATGCAAATGAATTATGCTTTCAAAAATGTTCAAAAATTCATTGGCAAAGTTCACTGATAAAAATCGTCAAACAATTAACATGTTTCCAGTGGTGAGGTACTATTAATTTAAACATACTGCTAAGCAGTTTTATAGCAAACAGTTTTGAACCAGACCTTAGTTAGGGAATTTGTGAAATTTGACATGTACTAATAGAAATGAGCCTAATTATAATTCCCCAAATCTGAATTTATTAAAAATAGGCTATTAAAGAAATTTTAGTTTGCTCTTTCTAATGAAAACTCTCTTAAAACAACTTAAATAAAAAGTAACCAACAATATTAACCTAACCTATAACTCTTGCTTTTTGACTTATCTTTTCTATAAAAATATCCAGATACTTCTAGAAAGAATAATTACTTTCTTTTAAACTATTTTACCACTTATACTCATACCAGTACTTATAGTGGGTTAAAATATTTAAAGTATTTTTATGAAACACATTCATTTTTATCCTCTCCATACCAGCAGAATCAAAACCTATTTCTCAGGATCCCTGAGATTTTTTCTTTTTTTGGAAACCTACACTATGAATCAACACTAAGGATACAAAGGAATTACAAATGCTGATTGCAGATTAGGAAAAAAAATGGGAAATAAAAATTAAAATAATCTGATATTTCAAAAAATAAGAAGCCTCCAAAAGAACACACACAAAAAATATGCTCAAAGAAATCCACTGTCTACTAATTACAGCTTAAATTTTAAAAAGTCTTCCAACATAACTAAGAAAGGGTGTCAAGGTATAAGAAATGACATAATACCTATTAGAAGTCAAAATGTATTTTGGAGAACACATTGGAAATAGCAAACTAGAAGCATTTTATTCAAATACAATCAGAAATCTGAAAAAGCTATCATTTACTATACAGTACAAGTCATAGCATAATCCTCATATTTCAAAATTTAGCTTTGAAAATGAATATTCTAGCAACATGTCAAGCCTAATGTTAAAACATAATATTCCTTTTATTATCTCAATGCTCTAAAATTAATTTTGTACTAATAATATAAAACGTCACGTTAACAATATATGCAAAGCCGGTATTGGCTTTTTTAAAACAACAAAAATGTAATAGTGTGTGTGAAAATCTTGCTATAGAGGTAGCTATTAAAACTATACAACACGGAATCCTAAAATTGCTACAACACTTTATCCCATATACAATAAATGTTCTCCAGAAACACTGTGATCTTCTAAGGCTGAATCAGTAGGCTTCCGAGCTGAGTTGCAATAAGATAGTATGTTTTATTATGAGTGTCATGGAGACGGTGTGAAAAATCAAGAGCCACAGGCAGTCAGCGGCAATGGGTCAATAATGCTCCCAGAGACACTGTGTAGATAATCAACAACAAGGCCCGAGGTTCTCTCTGCATTGCACACAGCTGAAGGGCAAATCAATACAGCCAGGGGAAGGACACTGCCCTGCTCCACTTCCCACAATACACCATGGCTACTCTAGGAAAAACACCCCCAAAATGGAAATAAAGCAAACTTGCTGTGCAACTAACAATCAACTAACCTTTAATGTATTCACAAATTCACCCTTCAAATAAGCTTCCAGAAAATCCAAACAGAATTCACTGTAAAGATTGCCTAAAAATGAAATCAGAGGAAGGGAAAAAAACACTACCCAAACAGGGGCTAGGGGGAACCACTTGGGTATAAAATGGGCAAACCTGATCTTAGGACTATCTCAGTTTATAATCCTAAAATTAAAGTTTAACCAAAATTTTTATGAGCAAACTATATATCAGGAGCTTTCATTTGCTTAACTCTAGACTCTAATATTGATGGTGTTTGAGCAGATCATGTCCATGGTTATGATGGAATAAAAACAAGGAATAAAACTACTCATTTCAGAAAATTGTAAATTATATTTGAATCACTTTAATTGTTATATAAAAAGAATGTAACATTTTAATGCAGTCTACTGGTTATAAGGGCAACATTCTGTCGACAGCTTTTGTATCTGACATCTCGTTAAATATATGCTGCTAATATTTCACATTTTTCAGTAAAAATTTATGGGTAGGAATATGTTGATTTATTATTTCTCAAGAAAAAGGTGATTCATCACATCCATCATTCTGTTAATCATTAGGTGTTATTTCTAAGTTACTATGTAAAGCCATCTTTCTTGAAACATGGAGAAAATATGCTGGAAGAAAAAAAGAACAGTGGAAAGCATTTTGAGGTTTATTTCTTATTTTATTATTACTTGGCAATTAATGCTTCTTTTTCCCCCCAAGTTAAAATAACATCTTTAAGCATTAAAATGTGCACTAGATCAAGCGTGAAATACTGTAAGCATTCCTCCAACATATTGTCATAGGAAGGACCGCAATATGTTTCTATTGTTATAACATCAAAAGAATATTAAAAAAGAAAAACAACAATTGTGTAAAATGCCTTGTGAGTGAATTTAGGAAACAAAGCACTGATCTCTTACAGGATTTTCATCACACTTTAAAAGAATGTTATTTTTGCAGCCTATTGACATGAGACTTTCCTGTTGTCTTTTTCTTTATTCATGGGCAATTATTTATAGGTATTGAAGAAAACAGTACTATATTGTTCAGTAAGGCGATGCCATAATACTCCAAAATTATGATGATTCTGGGGACACATGATTTTTAACTAGAGAGAATATGAATTCAAAAACAACAATTCCTTTGTTGGTGCTTACTATGTTTTCCTATTAGGGGACTGACAGAGAGTTTACTCTGTGTGTGTGTGTGTGTGTGTGTGTGTGTAATTATTGAAATCCGATGTCTATCAATTAAATTTAGAGTTTAGGTAGGAGAATAAGCATAAATTGTCTACTCTAAACTCTACATTTATGACTACTTTGTTGGAAGACTATGGTTAAAAGCAGGTTTTCATTTTGGAAAAGTTATATTATATAGTCACCATGACAACAAAATTGAGGTACTACAGCAAGCCTTAGAAGAATACCTGCCTTAAGAAAAGTTGGATTCTTAAAGTAGTTGGAATCTTTATAAATATTTACTTTGTTAAAGCCCTAATCTTATAATCTAAAGAGTAATTAACAAAAAATAGGAAGTGTTTCATCCTCAAATAAGCAGGTTCAGACACAGATGCCACTGATGATGGGAAATCTGAAATGAAAAGCAGTAATATCAGCAGTCTTTAAAAAGCAGTTTTCCTATGGGATCCCTCTTTGTCCTTTCACATCTACCTATTATTAAAGAATTTGTGTTGACCTATTTAATTTTAGACCTTCCACCTCTTTGTCAAATCTGGTTGAGATCAGCTTGCCTAAGTCCTGCTGTTGTCCTGTGAACGAGGAGTGTGTGACATGACAGCTGGCTGGTTTGCATAGTGTCCTCTCATTGGCTGAGGAAACTGCCTAGGCAGTGAAACACTCCAAGAAGGCCGAGATCTTAGCTGCTTCCTCATTTTGAAAACTAGGAACATTTCTACGTGCTTAAGAGCATTTACAAAACCCCAGACACTATGCATTAGGACAGTGCTTTTTCCCACCTGACATGAGCAGAAGGTTCAAGATAATCTAAAATGTACTCCTATAGACATTATGCTGGCAGATTAAAAACCCCTCAATTCTAATTGTGTTCAGAGGCTTTGGTGTTTGGTGGGATTTTTTAAAGTCCCATAACCACATGATCAATCCAGGTGATTTAAAATCAATGCCAAAGCCAGACAAAGGCTGTTGTAAACAGCTCTCTATTTGCTTTATGGAAAAGGTGAAAAATCTGAGTTGCACTGAAGCTTTCTTCAGTAAGATGGCTAAACCATAAGAGAATAGCTCAAGCCTGTGAGGCCACTTGCATTCCCTTGGTGGAAATTCAGAAATGCAAACTGAACCCTGAGACTACCTCTCTCTTGTCCAGAGAAAATTAAGAGAAAACCTTTATAAATTGTGCTTATCAGAAGCTGTTTCTCTTCCTTGCTACTTTGAAAAGAACGCTTTGGCCATGCGTATTTATATTTATATATTTGAGAAGTCAAATACATAGCCAAATAGAGCTCTATCTGTGGAAAAAAAGATAAGCCCTTTAATCTTAGAAGCAGAGGATTATTTGTAATTTCACTTAAGAATACTCAGAAGTGGAGCGCTTTTGAAATCCACCAAATTTTAAAGTAACACATCTTTGAAATCCCTGGACACATGTCCCTCATTAAAGTTAGATATGAAGGTATTGCTCTTTATCTTGGTCTGTGATTTCAAAGGTCTCTTAGTGGTCTTTCATTACTTACTCTCCTTAGCATAGATATCATGCCATTTGTATTCTTTAGATTGGCATTAAATTGATATTAAAATGACTCAGAATAATAGTTTTAACATATATCAGGATATAGACAATGTACAGGAATGTTTTTTTCATAGCCCATCCAAAACAGTATCTTTCAAATCTGTTTAAAAATCTTTCCAACTGCAAAATGTTTTAGTTCTGTGAACCATGGGACAGGCGAATATTCCCCTTAAGCAGTCAAATATTCTATGGCATGGTAAGAGTGTGTGTGTGTGTGTGTATTCATTCACATATATCTTAAAAAGTGAAACTCTCATGATGCCACATTTACTCTTAGCTGTGTCTCTTCTCTTATTTTTCCAACCAAGCTTCTTGAAGGAGTGGTCTACACAAGTCTGCCTGCCCATGGCTTCACTGCTGCGAGGCTTCCATCCCCACTACACCAAGACTGCTTTTTTTTTTTTTTTTTTAGTCATCCACTGATGACTCCTTCTGTTGACAAATCCGATGGACTTCTTTTAATTTTTATCTTACTTGACCTTTCAGCAGCATTTCTCCATGAGACCCTCTCCTCTTTTGGAATCTAAGGCACCTGAGTCTTCTGATTTTCTTCATGCCCTCCAGCCATCCATTCTCACGCTTTTGCCAGATGCATCTCTTCCATCTCACCCTAAATGGTAAATTTTTTGTAGGGCTTTGTCCCAGCCCTTCTCACTCTATCTGACCTTCTCTTCTCGCTATATACTCATCCACAGCTATGGCTCTCAACACACCAACATGTCAATGACAATGACGTCTGTTTATCTCTAAAGCTATTCGATAGCACCACATGAACATTTACCACCAGGCTTATCAAAGTTAACACCAACAGCTAAGTGAGTAACTTTCTACCACTCCTTATTCCACGAATCTGCTTCTCTTCCAATGTTCCTCACTTACTGACTTGCTAAAACCAAAAACCTAGAAATCATCCTCAGTACCTCAGTCTCTCAATGACCATACCACCACATTCATCATGAGTTCACCTTCCAACTTATCTCAAATTGGTCCATTTCTTTCTAACTTCACTATTCTTGTTCCAGTTTAGACTGCAGTCATCTCTAGCCCGAAATACCTCTAGAATAGCCTTGTAAGTGGTCTTCCCATTTCCACTTTTGTCTTCTTTCAATCCATTCCCTGTACAGTAGTTAAGTCAGATCAAGTCACTTGCTTAGAATGCTTACTAGTTTCCCACTGCACGTAGGATAATATAAAATTTTTCATCAATGACTTTCATCAATGGCTTCTGTGACCTAGCTCCGGCCCATCTCTCCAGCCTTGTTGCTCTGCCATCAAATCTCCTTGGTGTATATTTTTTCGTATATTATTAAGGATGTATTGATACAGTACAGTGCTTAGTGTTTTTCCCAAATATGGAAGTGATTCATATCCTGGGGATTTCACCGGATTCACCATTTAGAAAAGCAAGGTAGCTAAGAATGCTCCTGCAGTTATGTTTCTGGAGGAGGCATTAGTTTCCTCATAACCATTAAATAGAAATATATTATTTTAGTAGTTTGTAGCACTAGCATAGTAGCTAGTACATAGTAAATACTTAATACTTGTTAAATTAATAAATTATTTGAATGGATGCTGCAGCAAGAGAAAAGATCCTACCATATTGTGAGAGATATTCAGAGATAGAAAAGTCTTGAATTGTGTGTTGTATCGGAGTAGCTGCAGAAATCTCCCAATTAGAGACAAAGCTCTAAGGAGTTAACAAGATATTGGTGACTTCTGTAAGCACATTTTCACTTAGTGATTTTATCTGGTAAGGCTCCCTCTTGTTGTAATTTGAAGAACAGAAAATCATCAGAAAGGGGACTCTGGAGAGAAAAGGAGACTGACTATACATGCACCCAACAATAGCTGCTTAATGCTCTGTCAGGGTGGGCTGGCCTAACCCAATGGGAGAATTCTCAAATGCAATATGAAAATTGAGAATTCTGGTCTCAGCTCAGGACAGTAAGAGAAATTTCTGCACAGAAAGAAGTAACTAAAATCTCATAAACTGTTATGATTTTATGTAATATTTCAAAGCAAATGTAGGGATATGTAGGCCATGACTACAAAAACCTACAAGTAGCTATACCCATGAAATAGCAGCATATAAACATAAAATCTGTGTGGCGTGTGTGTACGTGTGTGCGCGCGTGTGTGTGCGCATGCACACGGGGTGCAGGTGGAGGGACTGTGACGGATTTTTCTCCTCTAAACCTTTCTTCAATATTGCTACATTGCCTTCTCAATGGTGATACCTCCCCACCTAAATCAAATTCCACTAAGGCCATCCTAAAGTTCCATTTTAGTCTATAGGATTCTAGATCTAATGCAAGCTATTCTTCTTTATTTTTAAATGACTTGATTTTACAGAGCATGGGAACTTCAATATAAATTCACAGATTATTTGTGCTTCTTATTATCTGCCATTTTATTCAGTAAACCCAGAGTTTCTCAACTCCCGGCCACCTTAGAATTACCTGGCAGCGCCCTATAAAAATGTAGATATCTGGGTCTCGGACTCAGAGATTCTTGTTCAGAGGTCTGAGGTACTAAAATTCCATTCTGAAATTTCCCACATGATTCTGACAGGTCACCTGGCTTAGAAAGAACAATGCTAAGTGGCAGCACCCGGTGAAGTTATACGAGAGGAAGGAACTCCTAGTCCTAGGCAGGTGGAAGCACCAGGACTAAGCACATACACCATCATATAAAGGAAATGTTGGCTTTGTATTACAATCAAAATTATTTCCCCTTGTATGCACTTCACAATTTTCAAAAATCCTTTCACACACTCTGTAAAGTACCTCATCTTTCTGGCCTCACTTTGCTTTCTAGCAAAAATATGGATGTTATTAGCCTCAATTATTTCTTTCAGCCTGAAAAAATAATGTGTGCCTGACATACAGTAGGCACTCAATAAATATTTGTTCAACAAATGAATGAATGCATGGCTACCTCACAAAAACCACGCAGTGTGTGCCGAGGGTGGCATTAACAGGTTTTGGAAAATCCAGTCTGCAACCTAGTAAACTTATGCTTGGAAAAGTTCAGTGACAGAGTTAGTAACTGGAGGTAAGACTAAGTTTCAGCATTCTTGCTGAAATTTGCCGATTAGACTGTGTTGGGTGAAGGACGGTCCACCTGCTGTATTTCGTATTCCGCCCACTACTGATGAATGACAAACTGCTGTATATGTATAATAGCATGTAAGTTGTTACCTTCTTCTTTAACCTCTGTCTACCATAGAGGCAGTAATTCCAGAGGCTTGATATATGTATCTACAAGTGATAAATCTGTGTGAGTTACAGCTGTGTCCTTGTAGATTTACAACTGTACGTTTTAATTCATCTCTGACAACGCATTTACATAAATTACAGCAACACAGTAACAATGCCATATGCTGGGATGTTCGCCCAGAGAAATGCAGGAGGCTTATGGGAGCTGGCTTTCTTCTCTTACAAAGGGCCACTTTCGGTATATATGAGAAAGCAGCTTCTAGTTGGTGTGGTGGGCATTATATGGATGTCTTCTTGCTCCTGACATTCCTTTGAAAGTAAACTATGTTTCAACACTTTTCAACAGATTAAGGAATTTTCCACATTAAGTTGTTATTTTAGGGAATGGAAAATTACCTAAGTAGTTAAACATTCAAAGGAATGAATGTCAATCATTTCTGAGCATCTACTCTGTCTTCCAGTGTGGCTGCTCAGCAGTAGTCTGAAGCAGGTGCCCCTGTCAGCTGAGGTGGGACTGAAGAGGGACAGAGTGAGGTAATCTAGGGTGAACCTCTCCTTCTGGTGCAATGAAGGGAAAGGCTCTTGGATTCAGACAGGACAGAACAGAACCAGACCTCTGGAGGCTTATCCTGTACTATTCCATCCCAGCTCACTATTCCTACAGGTATAAAAGGACAAGTTGATTCTTTGAGTAACTTTATATTAGTCTACTTAGTTTTAAAATGTTTCCTTTAAGAGTTTTACTCCTTAATTTTTTTCCCAAAATTTTATTTATTTATTTTTTTAATTTTATTTTTTTTTATTGGTGTTCAATTTACTAACATACAGAATAACCCCCAGTGCCCGTCACCCATTCACTCCCACCCCCCGCCCTCCTCCCCTTCCAACATCCCTAGTTCGTTTCCCAGAGTTAGCAGTCTTTACGTTCTGTCTCCCTTTCTGATATTTCCCACACATTTCTTCCCCCTTCCCTTATATTCCCTTTCACTATTATTTATATTCCCCAAATGAATGAGAACATATAATGTTTGTCCTTCTCCGACTGGCTTACTTCACTCAGCATAATACCCTCCAGTTCCATCCACGTTGAAGCAAATGGTGGGTATTTGTCATTTCTAATAGCTGAGTAATATTCCATTGTATACATAAACCACATCTTCTTTATCCATTCATCTTTCGTTGGACACCGAGGCTCCTTCCACAGTTTGGCTATCGTGGCCATTGCTGCTATAAACATCGGGGTGCAGGTGTCCCGGAGTTTCACTGCATCTGTATCTTTGGGGTAAATCCCCAGCAGTGCAATTGCTGGGTCGTAGGGCAGGTCTATTTTTAACTCTTTGAGGAACCTCCACACAGTTTTCCAGAGTGGCTGCACCAGTTCACATTCCCACCAACAGTGTATGAGGGTTCCCTTTTCTCCACATCCTCTCCAACATTTGTTGTTTCCTGCCTTGTTAATTTTCCCCATTCTCACTGGTGTGAGGTGGTATCTCATTGTGGTTTTGATTTGTATTTCCCTGATGGCAAGTGATGCAGAGCATTTTCTCATGTGCATGTTGGCCATGTCTATGTCTTCCTCTGTGAGATTTCTGTTCATGTCTTTTGCCCATTTCATGATTGGATTGTTTGTTTCTTTGGTGTTGAGTTTAATAAGTTCTTTATAGATCTTGGAAACTAGCCCTTTATCTGATATGTCATTTGCAAATATCTTCTCCCATTCTGTAAGTCTCCACCCCAAGATTGCTAGAACTCATACAGCAATTCGGTAGCGTGGCAGGATACAAAATCAATGTCCAGAAGTCAGTGGCATTTCTATACACTAACAATGAGACTGAAGAAAGAGAAATTAAGGAGTCAATCCCATTTACAATTGCACCCAAAAGCATAAGATACCTAGGAATAAACCTAACCAAAGAGGTAAAGGATCTATACCCTCAAAACTATAGAACACTTCTGAAAGAAATTGAGGAAGACACAAAGAGATGGAAAAATATTCCATGCTCATGGATTGGCAGAATTAATATTGTGAAAATGTCAATGTTACCCAGGGCAATATACACGTTTAATGCAATCCCTATCAAAATACCATGGACTTTCTTCAGAGAGTTAGAACAAATTATTTTAAGATTTGTGTGGAATCAGAAAAGACCCCGAATAGCCAGGGGAATTTTAAACAAGAAAACCATATCTGGGGGCATCACAATGCCAGATTTCAGGTTGTACTACAAAGCTGTGGTCATCAAGACAGTGTGGTACTGGCACAAAAACAGACACATAGATCAGTGGAACAGAATAGAGAATCCAGAAGTGGACCCTGAACTTTATGGGCAACTAATATTCGATAAAGGAGGAAAGACTATCCATTGGAAGAAAGACAGTCTCTTCAATAAATGGTGCTGGGAAAATTGGACATCCACATGCAGAAGAATGAAACTAGACCACTCTCTTTCACCATACACAAAGATAAACTCAAAATGGATGAAAGATCTAAATGTGAGACAAGATTCCATCAAAATCCTAGAGAAGAACACAGGCAACACCCTTTTTGAACTCGGCCATAGTAACTTCTTGCAAGATACATCCACGAAGGCAAAAGAAACAAAAGCAAAAATGAACTATTGGGACTTAATCAAGATAAGAAGCTTTTGCACAGCAAAGGATACAGTCAACAAAACTCAAAGACAACCTATTTATTTATTTTTTAAGTAAACTCTACGTCCAACATAGGGCTCAAACTCATGACTCCAAGATCAAGAAGAGTCACATGCCCTACTGACTGAGCCAGCCAGGTGACTCAAGAGTTCTATTCTTAAACCAAGACTAAAGTCTCTTTCAAGTTCAGAAACTCAAAACTTTAAAGATGACTATCAATCAACCTAACTACCATTTACTGAACACTTAAAATGTAATAGTCATGACAGTAAATATCTTATATATGTTAGCTCAACTAATCTTCAAGAAGACCTAAAATTACTCCCATTTTACAGGTGCTCAGGGAAGAGGACAGCTTTTGCTATTCTCAGGGATGAATTTCAATTAGTCACTCGTGATTATTCCATTCTTTTTGCCAACAATAGGTTGCAAAATGTGATGTAATTCTGGTCAATTGAGACACAGAGAACAAAGCTTTCTCAAATGGTGTATTTGCTTTAAAAACTTCTCCTTCCTGTCTCTGGATGGATCCTGTGCATCAGAGGCTATACATTATCATGGTGGTCCAGCCTGAGACCAACTACTAAAGGCAGCAAAACAGAGAGATGGACAGATGGCTCCTCAACCATACCACTGAGTCACTCACTTTACCATCTACCTCTGGATGTCTTGTTATACAAAATAATAAATTTCAACTTAAGACTCTTTTGTAGCCTCTATTACTTTGTAGATGAAATATCCTATTAAATCTTTCCATAGATTTCACAATTCTTTTCAAAATTCCTCTCTATGCCTAACCTAAATCGTTTGTTCTTTAAGATTTTAAAGTAATCTCCACACCCAACGTGAGACGTGAACCCATAACTCCAAGAGCAAGAGCTGCACACTCCACCAACTAAGCCAGCTAGATGCCCCCTAAATCTTTCTTTTTATGTGACTAACTTCTCTACTGGTTTATACATAGCCCGTCCCCGCTCCTCAATTTTTTTTCATAAAATATTGTTTTTACTTTTTCATTATGGCATCACTTTACATTTTAATTTAGTATATACATCTGAGATACTAAGTTTTGAGGCTTATCAGAGTCTACTTGTTCTCTATTATGCTTTCTACCTCTTTTCTTCACTCAGCCACCACAGATTCCTTCTGAGCCACATCAACTGTTGCCTGGACCACCATCACCAAAGCCTCACAGAGCAACTTTCCTCAATTCATCCTCTGTAGCCCTGACCTTCTAAAATGGAAGATCTGATCCTGTTGCTTCCCTGCTTAAGACTCCTCAAATGGTCTCTGAATGTACCACTACACATTCAGCATAGTACTGATTTATGCACTTTAAAAAATTTTAAATCCATCACTAGCACTGAAAGACTAGGAAGCTTAAAAACAAAAACCCAGATTTTCAGCAATCTTGTAAAGTCAGATTAGGCAACACCAGGTCTGTAATTCCACGTGGCATCGGCTGGCAGGATCTGAGCTGTGATGACCCCACTACAAGGAGTGCATGCTGTCCAGTCGGCCACAGCTCCTTGGGCTCCCCAGTTCCATCCCTGCCGCTCCAGTCGGCCACAGCTCCCTGGGCTCCCCAGTTCCATCCCTGCCGCTCCAGTCGGCCACAACCCCCTGGACTCCCCAGGTCCATCCCTGCCTCTCCAGTTGGATACAAACCCCGCAGGCTTCCTAGTTCCATCCCTGACACTCAAGGACAGTAGCATGCTGCGTTTTACTAAAGGCTTAAGCTGCTGGTTTTTAGAGAGCAGTGTTAAAAAGATAAACATTTCTTGGAAGGTGTTACCAAAAATGGAAAAATGACAGATAAACCAAGAGGGTATACCTTGTTCTATTAATTAATTCATGCCACCTGCTTCATCCATGTAGGTGTCTGAGTTTGTCTCTGCTGACCTATGAGACAGACTATGAAACAATCCATCTAGGAAAGGCCTACCATGATCTTGCTCCTCCTAACCACTGGCTTTCTCTCTCTTCTTTTCTCACTTCCACACTCCTTTGCAACCTCTGCTCCCAGCAGAGCCAAACCCTAACAGTTTCTGGAATGCACTATAAGCTAAGTGATGCCTTTATGCCTTTGTGGATGCTTCATCCTCTCTCTGATGAGACTCAGCTCAAATGTAACCCTCTTTATGAACCTTTTCCTGTTCTTGTCTCTTACCTCCACAGGATTCACCCTTTCCTACCTTGTGGCTGTCACGCTCCGTTGTGGCACCGAAACACTTTATGGCACTCACTTGTTTCATCTTTGTTACCCCTGCTGGATTGCAAATACCTAGACCCTAGTGGTCATTCTCTTCTGTATTTCATAGTGTCATGTAAATACTTCTGGGCACCATGCAACACAATCTCTCTTAGCAGACTTTGATTTTACTGACACTGGGTGTTAACCAATGCTCTCTATTCCCTCTGTAAGGCATCCTGGCTGATGCCCACCACCTGAGGAATGCCAGTGGCTAACAGGCCCACTCACTACTGCCCCCACCAGGTAAGCACTCTGACCTAGACAGAGTTAACCAAAGCCATGCTGGCTGTGTTTGTCAATGTGAATATGTACTTGAATTAAATATCAAATGAAATTATTAAATAAGAGCAGGAAGATGGCTTTAGAAAGACATATATATATATACACACACACTCGTGGAATTAGGTGTGAGACTGGGCAAAATGTAAATATCTAGGATTATACTCTGAGCCTGCTTTGTATGTATCTTTAATTTCCCAATGCACTTAAACAGAAGATGGTGCAGTTTAGGAAGAAAAATGTTCTACAACTATAATCAATGGACCAATTATAGAAAGAAAGGCCCTGGTCTCACATCGAGATGAAAAATAAAATTATTTTGATAGGATTTAAATTAAAATGAAATGTTTAAGATACCTATCATCTTACATGATGCCACACTTGAGCAACATTTTTGAGTAACTGAGCAATTTCTGGGGCTGACTGTATCAGATCCAGGTGCTTTTATGATGCCTCCTTCCACCTCTTCCTCCACCAGATGTGAACTCCATGAGGAGTTCTATTTAGGATAGGAGTTACCAAATTTTAACAGCAAACTCATTTAAATCATCAACATCTCTTTAAAACCTATCATGAGCTATAGACTCACGTCCTCATTATATGTGTTTTAGAGTACTTATGAATCACATTTATTGAATGACTACTACATGCCAGCCCTGATTCGAAGTACCTTTTATATCAAGAGTGGATATAAAGACTACAAGGCAGTGAATCCAGAACAAATTCAATATACCGTGACTCTCCTAACATTTTCTAATTTTATAGACTAATATACATGGGATTTCTAAATATATGAACACACTCATACATATACACGTGTACTTTCATTTATTTTTAATGTGTAGAGAGGAAAAAGAGAATGGCTAGGAAGGAAACTGAATGGCATTTAGAAATGTATATAAAATGTGAATTTTGAAAATCAAAATAAATTTTAGTCTACCTAATGCTTTTGGCAAGGATGCTGAAATGCTTGTAGTAACTGATGGGTCTGTAAACAGTAGAGTCCTCTGACTCATGTATTTCCAATTACAGATATTGCCAAATATTTTAATTTTCTTTATTGGTGAAAAAATCTTGACTACCACCATTGCAAAGTAAAACACAAATGCAAGAAATATGCAATGAGTGATAGAGTAGATAAACAACAGAAAAATACGCAGTCAGTTCAAAATATTCTTTAAAAATGTTTAAACTTTCAGAATAAATGATGGTCTGATTTCAAGGACTGTTCTAGATATCTGTTTCTCTTCCTAGAAATTCCTTTCTAAAAAGCATTTCACTTTCAAAGCAGGAAGCTTGTTAGGTAATTCTTCAACACAGTGTCAGGAAGCCATTGTCTTCCCCAACCATTCATCTTATTATCACCCCCGATGCCATATTTCTGGTTGGTGCTCCAGAATGTCATAGGAAGCACCTGCCATAAAACCAGCTGCTGAAAAGAGCAGGAGGAAAATACCTAAAATGTCACAGTCTGACTAAGTACTGTAGTCAATTCTCACTGCAATTTTTGCAATCACCACATAAGTGCCCTTGATGTATAAGCGTTATAGACTTCTGCTCAGTGAAAACTGTGCCTGAAGCTTCAAAACTCTGCCTTAAAGAAACATCAATCTTACTGTCCACCAGATCCCTAAGGTCCATTGCTCCTTCTAACTACAAGTAAAACCTTTGTTATTTTTAGAGAGAAGAACACATTGTTTTCCAAACTTCTATTAATATAGGTGTGTTTGCTGACATTTCTGTTGAATCTTGAATATTAGCTTTCTTTTGATATATAGTAGCCTCAGAGTGCTTGCCAGAATTAAATGTATTATAGAAAATTAAATTGGTTTATGTTTATTAGAGTGCTTTAAATCTCATGCTGAAAACATTTTCATATCTTACCAAGCCAGTAGTATTTTTCCTAAAAATATTATTTATGGAAAATGCCAGCATTCAGTTGTTTAACACTCTGCTAACACCCTGCAACTTTATTTACAAAATTAGTTACTTAGAATTTAATAAGTCACAGATAAGAGGTGTCTCTATGTCTCTATTGGAATAACTGTTTTTCATCTAAGATTTGTGCAATTCCAGGTGTTATGCTAATTTGAAAACTGCTATAAATGAACCATTCACGTATGCCCAGGAAAACAGCTGTTAGTTTTGGGTAAAGATTCTTCCCCTATGCTTTCTGGCTCCTCTGCCCTTTGCAGATGTTAAACCTTCTGCTTGGCATAACGTCCCTTGCCCTTCTCCTTCTTTGCCTAACTCTTAATTACTAATGGCTCAGTTCAGATGTCTTCCCTTAGAGAACCCTTCCAGACCATAGTCCCTGGACTCCTAGGCAAGTCTGGGCTAGTGCGCCTCCTGTGTTCTCTCACAGCGTTGTAGAACGCGCTGCTGGCAAAGGATGATCACAGTATTTCAGCCACCAGTTTATGTCTTGTCTTTCATACCCAATTATAAATTCCTTGAGTGTAGGAACAGTTCATATTTATTTTTTAATGTCCTGTATATAATATGATGTCTGAAACAGAGAAGACCCTTCATAAAATTTTTTAATTTTTATTTTTCTGTGTTTAAAAAAAGAAAATGATTACTCCTGAATAAATAAATAGTCTGTTGCATAAGATGACAAATACAGGAGGCAAAATAGAGCAACTGTGGGGTTTTACTTTTTATGAGAATAATTGCAGTTCAAGAGTCATTCTGTTATTCACAGGAATGCTGGGGAGGGTTTGAAGAAACATAAACTGTGGGGAAATGGTCTCAGAGCATTCTGGCAATCAAATGCACAAATCTTCTGACCTACCACTGTACAACCAGGAATTTACCCCCCAAATCAGATAGGCATAACAAGTTACATAAAATCAGGCTATTCAACGTGACACTGTTTATTATGGTGAGAGGTGGCGGGGGGGGGGGGGTCTTCAGTGTTGATTGATAGAAGACTGGTTAATGAATTGTCCTACTTCTGTGTTTCAGAATACTATGTAGTCTTCCAAACAGTTTAAAATAGCCCTTCGCATTTAATATGTACAAGGTGGTGGAGTCCTGAACTTTATCCCTACTCCTTGCCTGCTTTTCTCCCTGTTGTTAGGGCATCAAAATCCATCTGAATCACCCCTGAAATCTCTCTCTCACTACCGCCTCCCCCTTAACTGTCCCACACACTGCATCTACATCTGAACAATCATTAAGACCTGTTGGCTCTCCGTCATCTGTCTGCTTTTCTCTGTCTCTACTGCAACAATCCTAGTCGCAGTTCAGCAGCAAGCAGTTTTTAAAAAATAAAAACGGGTCAAACCAATTCTGATTTTTAGACTCTATCCTACAGAGAAAAAAAAGCACTGGTATATAAAGACATATATTCCAAGATGTTTACTGCAGCCTTGTTTGTAAGAAGGTAAAGCTGGATTCAACTTGAATATTTCATCAAGAGGAAAATAGTTTTATAAAGTAGCTTATGTGTTATAAGGAACATGCTAGATTAATGGTTTTCAACTGGGAGGTGGAGCTATGATACGCAATTAAGATTTTAACTCTTATGGTGGTGTGTTTGTTAGGATTCCAACATTGTGAAATAAAGAACAAAAGCCTTCCAAGACCGACAAATAAAAAATATGTTGAAAAACCAGACCATATAATTTCCCTACTGAAAATTCGTTAATGGCATCCCATCACACTCGAATAAAATCTGAGATCCCCACCCTGGCCTTCTGGATCAGACCCTTGCCTTCCTATCCAGCTCCACCTCAAACCTATCTTCTGCTTGCTCACAAAATCAGTGCCCTCTGCATTTACCTTTTTTTCTGTTTCCCAAACTTTTCTTTTCTTTTAAAGATTTTATTTATTTATTCATAGGCACAGAGAGAGAGAGGCAGAGACACAGGCAGAGGGAGAAGCAGGCTCCATGCAGGGAACCCGATGTGGGACTCGATCCCGGGTCTCCAGGATCACACCCCAGGCTGCAGGTGGCGCCAAACCGCTGTGCCACCAGGGCTGCCCTGTTTCCCAAACTTTTCAGGGACATTCCAATCTTACTCTTTGTACCACCAGCTCCCTATAGCATCCTTCTTCTAGATGGTGGCGCAGTCTGAGGTTAAGTGCCATGCCCTCAGTGTGTTCACCCCTGAGTGCTCAAAGCAGCTATCCAGTCATTCCCCTGTATTTTCCTACCACCACCTGACATTTCCTTGTTTAGTTTGTCTCCTCTCACTAGGACAGAAGCTCTTTGAGGACAAGATCCATGCCTGTTTTATTTGCAGCTCCTAGTAGGCATTCATCACATACCTGCCATTATTGAATGAGATAGATGGACTCACAGGAAGAGATAATACATTGCTAGTAAAAATACAAACATGTTGTAGAAGACAATTCTACTGAGGAAGAGGGAGGGGATAGTATTATTTGTATATTACAGAAACATGACTCAAAGGATTTGCAACAAACAGCTAAATAGGCATTAACTCTAAGGGACAGGTAACGGTGGACTTTAACTTTCCACTTTAAATATTTTGTTACCATTTGAGGTTATGTTTAAAATGAGCACGAATTACATTTATAATCAAAGGAAGCAATCAATATAATTCATTTTGGGAAAAAATGGAATGCCAAAGAAAGAAGCAGGTAGGCTTCCTCCTTCACCAGCTGCTCCATATTTTCCTCTTCTCTTATTCTCATGTAAATGCTAATCATTCAAACATTATATCTAGACTTCTCATGGGGAGGATGGAAATCACACAAATTACTCAATTCTGACTGGCTAGGCATCAGTAGATCATTACTGTCAAAGATGACAAAACACTTCTGTCAGAAAACAGTAACAACACAACTGTTACAGGAAGCTTCCTGTTGACAAGAAGAAGAAAATGAACTGGGCACTGGCCATAGCTGCCAGATGCAGAGATGAAACAGAATAAAAAATTTTAGACCAAATCCACACCTAATAAAAATCAAGTAACAACAAACCTTAAGATGCTAACTACAGTTTTCTTTGGATAATAAAAGTAGCCACCTACCTATGCAACATAAAAAGGGCTTCTAATTTACATAAAAAGTTCATAAATAGGGATCCCTGGGTAGCGCAGTGGTTTAGCGCCTGCCTTTGGCCCAGGGCGCGATCCTGGAGATGCTGGATCGAATCCCACGTCGGGCTCCCGGTGCATGGAGCCTGCTTCTCCCTCTGCCTATGTCTCTGCCTCTCTCTCTCTCACTGTGACTATCATAAATAAATAAAAATTAAAAAAAAAAGTTCATAAATAAAGTAGACTGAATTTCAATAGATAAGTAATGAAGGGATAAGTAATACATGATATGCAAATGAGGGAGAATGAGAACACTCACAACTATTCCAGTTGAAATCAAGAGAAACTACAAAAAATTATGCTAATACATGCGAAACTGAAAATAAGAATAATAATAAAAGGGTTGAATTATTGATTTAATCTTTTATATTTTAAAAAGAAGAAAACAGATGTAGAAAATTACATAGTAATAAAGTGGTTTTTTTTTGTTTTGTTTTTTTTGTTACAATTTTATTTACTTATTCATGAGAGACACAGAGAGAGGTAGAGACACAGGCAGAGGGAGAAGCAGGCTCCCTGAGGGGAGCCCAATGCGAGACTCATCCTGGGACCCCACGACCACGACCTGAGCCGAAGGCAGACGCTCAACCACTGAGCCACCCAGGTGTTCCAGTAATAAAGTTCTTTAAAAAAAATCCAGTGGTAGTTAATATAAGACTAAATATATGCAAACAGGTGGGCCAAAAATCAGACATACTGGCAGCTTAGAATATGATATTACTTTACACAGAAAGATTCCAATATAGTAGCAACACTAAATGTAACATTTGTGATGATTTCAAAAAAAATCATTGAAGGGAAACCTATCAGGACAACAGATTAAAGGTACGAAAAATTAGGATAAAAAAATATAACTAGATGAGGACAGATCAGTATGTATAATCTTGAAATCTGCTAATTACTTGGTTTGATATTCTATTCATTCTACTTATAAGATTAATCAAGTAGTCTGGAAATAAGAGCAGCAAAGAAAATCGTAAGAAAGAAATTGTGATAGATCTACCTGGTATGAAGGTTAACATATAACAGCAAGAGTGAACAGAATAAGGTTGACTGATTTTGTCTAATTTAACCAGTGCCTAAATAATCACCATGATGTCTAAGAGTTTTCAACCCTTACTATAGGCTGACATTTGCTTTATATTTATTCTTTTAATCTTTACAACATAATGTTATGAGAGTTATTGAGCCTGTTTTATAGATGAATAAACTAAAGCATCAAGAATTTAAGGTCCTTGCTCAGGCCACAAGGCTAATAAGGGCTGAGCAAGGATTCAAAACCAAGTCATTTGGGTTCTGGAATCTGGTCTAATACTGCCTTTTCTAATAAGTAAGAGAAAATATATAACTTGGTAATTAATTTTAATATCAAATATGGTATGTTGCAAATACTATCAAAGAAATAAGCGTAATTTATCTGAGCCAGATACATGGGTCCAAGTGAAGAATTTGAGAGGGCCATAGAACTGACAGTGGATGTAAGGTAACCAAACGAAGGTCAAAGGAGAATTAATTCAAAGGAAAATAAGTTTCAATAGAACTGTTAATGAAAATAGGGCCAATTTTCATTATTTTAATGTGGATTATCCGCAGCATTTTTGTTAATCAGGAGTGCTTCCCCTACGAGTATAGCAACTGTATATATTCAGTGAAGTCAGACATTTCAATATAATCTAAAGACGAATGTAATTGGAAAGGGGCCTTTCTTGAAATCTTCACTGTGTTTGCAACAAATCATCCAACAGATATTTCTGAATGCTTCCTATGTGTACACTGGGAGAGGACCATGATAGGGACAAGAGAGGATAGTATTATTGAATAAAATGGAGCTCAGAGGAGGAGAGGATTATGTATGATGATCAAAGCCAGAATCTCAAAGTCCCTGAAGCACAGGTCCAGGGCCGAATTTAGGTTGTTAGTAGAGGACAAGGCAGATTTAGGTACATTGTTAAAGAAAGTTGACTGAACTGTGACTGGGTATAGATGGGTAAAGGACAAGGAGTAAGAATTGTGATATAAATAAATAAATAAATAAATAAATAAATAAATGAAAGAAAGAAAGAAAGAAAGAAAGAAAGAAAGAAAGAAAGAAAGAAGGAAGAAAGAATTGTGATGTCATTTTTGCACCATTAACTGAAAAAGGTAGGTTAGGAAAAAGACACTGGTAGAATGTAAGCTTAGATTTTCTAAATCATTGAATTTGAAATAATGACAGGATAGTGAAATGTAAATGTCTAGGAGATAAAAGCCTTAAGGCTGGAGTTTAGGCTGAGCCCAGGGCTATAGGCCTGATTTGTCTCACTGGCTAAGAGGAATAAACAGGATCAATTATAATGTATGGATTCTTAGTCAAAGTCAGGAAAAAGAACAGATGAGTGAAGGAACTTGTGCTCTGGACAGCACAGTAGTAAGAATTAACATTAGGATACCCCAAGAAATTAAGAAAACCATCAAAGGTTTCAGTAAAATGAGAAATCAAGACAAGTGATAGAACTATGGAAGTTAAGAGAAGACAAAATTTGAGAAGACCCCTTGCTAGTAGTGTGGCCAGAGAATTCTAGTGATGTCCGTATGTGGGATTTCAGTTGCTCTGTGAAAGTGGAAGCTAGAAGGTGTGGGGCAGAGGGGGGGCTACAGACCACTTGTTCAATACGTACAACAGTAAGAGAAAGGACAGGAGCAAAATGGTAGCAACAGAAAGGATTATGAAATGCATTTTTTAAAAGGAGCCAGTAAAGATGGATTTACCATGAAGGTGTGTGCATGTGCACGTGTGTGTCTCTCTACACACACAAACACACACACACACAATCCCCCAGGCCTCTGATTTTTTTTCTTCAATAGAAGTTCCCCAAATTATATATGCTCCAAGCCCCAAGACCTGGAGGCCTAATGAATGAAGCAGAGATATATGCTCCCCACAAGCTAGTAAGTCTAGTTTTCAAAATTACTTTGCTCTTGAGGACAAATGGGAACAAGAAAGGAAGGGAGCTGGATAGGAAAACAATGAAGCAATTTTCCTTATATTCCATATTCGTTTTATTGCACTTATTCAGGCTTTCTCGTTAGTTTATTAGAGGCCTAGCAGATGTCAGTACCTAACACCACAGCGGAAGAATGAAGGGAAGCCAGGCTGGACCATGATAAAACAAATCAAGGTATAAAGACTGGTAAAAGTGGAACAAAGTTCACGGTTGTTTTCACTTCAATACCACTGAATTAGCAAAAGAGCAGAGTGTTTAGGAGATAAGGATAAAATAAGTGGATGAAGCACCCTGTGGCCTCCTTCCCTGAGTTTAGACGGGGCCCAGGCTGTAGACCTGATTTGTACCCCCTGCTCAGAGGGAATAGTTGGGGTATAATTATAAGGTGACATCTGAAGTTCAATGCATCTATCCCACATAGAGTAAGGACCAGAGTAAGGCCAGAGGAACTCAACATGCAGGCTCATTACTTCTTATAGCATTAAGCAAGATGATGGGTCACACATCGGCATTCCAGAATTTACCTTCTGCTCTAGAATGGATTACAGCTAGACTTCAGTTGTCACAGTACTATGAATACAATCAATCTTTGCTTCTATTTTTTCTTTCATTATCTGGCCTATGGCAGGCTTGGTCATGGTCCACTACAGAAATATAGGTACCTTTCATGACTCATAAGAAAGAGGTTCTCCATGCTATTTCTAAAAAGATATAAGATATCCCTTAGAAACAACAACTTGACAAGGTGTTTCTGGCAAATCAAAGTATAGCTATGCCCAAAATTACACATATATTTTTGATATAATTAAGGTAATACTTTGTTTTCATTTACCATGTTATATAATGTTCATTATATGTTTTACTCCAAAGACCTACAAAGAGGTGTTTTATTTGATCAACATGTATTGTATTATGCGTCCAACCATGTTCTAGGCACTAAAACAAAAATTTTTAAAGGAACTTACTTAAAATTTTCAATAATAAAGTCCTTTTAAATAATTTAAGACCTAGGCAAGACTTCTGCTACACTTTTTTGTCATACATCACTGTGTTTTTTGGAGCACTATGAAAAAGGAAGTAAGTATCCAGATTTACCAAAGTGGATCAGATACCTCCAAGGGACACAGTACAAACTTCAAGAAGAAAACTAGCAGGATCCCTGGGTGGCGCAGTGGTTTAGCACCTGCCTTTGGCCCAGGGCGCGATCCTGGAGACCCGGGATCGAATCCCACATCAGGCTCCCGGTGCATGGAGCCTGCTTCTCCCTCTGCCTGTGTCTCTGCCTCTCTCTCTCTCTCTGTGATTATCATAAAAAAATAAAAATTAAAAAAAAAAAGAAGAAGAAAACTAGCTAACATGAGCCCAAGAGAATCATGCACAGAGCTAGCAGTTAATCTATTACAAAGAATGTGTTTCAAAAAGATTGGAAAATCAGTGAGACATAATATCAAGTCTGCCAAACCAAAGGCAAATATTGCTAGAGGGAGGATTTTCATTGCTGATTGAACCACACACAAACCTGTAGCTATAAGGATTCATGGAACTTAATTAGCCTGCTTATCAAGAACACTGCCTACCAACAAAATTTAAGTACTTCACAGGGAGTTACTTTTCTTTTTTCTTTTTTTTTTTTTAATTAAGCAAAATGTGAGTTAGGTATATTCTTAAATTGTTGGCAGTTGCTGGGTAAAAGAGAAGTCAGAGGCACAGCTGGATTTTTAACTACTGAGCTGCATCAAAGTTCTGATTTCCATAATTAGAGTCAGCCCAATACCACGGGCAAGAGCTGCCTTTAGGAAGGAAATCTACATGGCCCAAGGCAGCCCTGCTTAACTTGTCCCCCAAAGTGCTCCCCACTAAGGACCCTGAACTAGCCCCAGAGGCTACAAACACCCTGGTGTCTCAAGTGTGACCTTTCACGTTCTCTAAAATTAATGTAACTCAATTGCAATGTGATGTTTTTCCAAATTTGTTTGAACGAAACAACAACCAGGGCTTACTGAAGACTGTTCAGCAGGCACTGTGCTAAGAATTTCACATCAATTATCTTATTTACTTCACAAGCAAGAACTGGCATTAATTCTATCTCCATTTACAGTAGGGAAACCAGCTCAGACAGGTTGAGAAACTTCTCCAAGGTTATGAAATCCACAATCGGTGGAGAAGGGATGCAGGCACAGTTTCTAATTTGTCTTCTCAGATACATTACGCTGCAATGTTTTTTGTTTAAAGATTTTATTTGAGACAGAAAGAGAGCGCGTCATAGAGATGGCACAAGCAGGGTGGAGGGGCAGAGGGAGAGGGAGAAGCAGACTCCTCATTGAGCAGGGAGCCCAATGTGGGGCTCAATCCCAGGACCCTGAGATCATGACCTGAGCCGAAGGCAGATCAACTAACTCAGCCACTCAGGCGCCCTCACTGCAGTGTTTTAAGGGACTTTGCAGTTAAATTTGCTGACTCTTCCTCCTCGGTGAGGTAAGGCATGGGTCAGCAAACTTTTTCTGTAAAGGGACATAGTAAATATTTTTGCCTTTGCAGACCATGTACTGTCTGTGATAGCTACAACGACTCAATCCTGCTGTATCAGTGTGACAGCACCACACGCAATTCCGCTATTGTAGTGTGACAGTACCACGCACAGCCCTCAAAGCAACGAGCATGGCTGTGTTCCAGTAGAACTTCATTTGCTGAAATGGGCAGCAGGCAGACCTGGGTAAGAGTTTGCAAATGCTCAAGTAAAATTCATGTTCTGGGCAGATACGCGTATTTTTCCTGTGGCTTTGTATAATCCCCCACTATGATTGGGAATAACAAGTAGAAAGAAAATGGATTTTAAAAAATTTTAAAAGCAGCAGCCAATGCCAAAAAGTAAGGGAAAGGGAATTAGTATTTATACTCTATCCTTTATCAACCAATCAGGTTAACAACAGCAGGGAATCTACATGCCCTCCCTCTACTCCTTCAGTCAAGGCAGTCTGCTTCCCCTGGGACCATGGATATTCTAAGCCTCTGGCATCCTGGAAAGGCCACAGCATATTTTCCCATCAGCTGTGGCTCTCTCTTATGGTGGTTATGCCTTATCTTTCCACCTAATTCGAACTCTAGCCCCTAGAGTCCAGTGAATTTACTAATTATCCTCTCTACATGTTTTATGTCCTGTCTTTGTGTCTTTGCTCATGCTAGGAAAACACTCTCTCTGTTAACTGATTCCAATAGCTGATTCAGGAAATGTATGACTGCATTCCCAGTTCAAAATTCCTAGTCCTTGGATTCACCTGTAACACATCATTTCTGTGCTCACTTCGGCAGCACATATAATAAGACATCATTCCTGAACATGCCAATTATACTTATGTATTCTGTTTCAGCTGTTGACTTACTTATTTCAAATACTACAACACTGACCCCCCCAAAAAGAGTTAAGAGAATCCCCGGAGTGTCATTGTCACTAAATATGACTGGAAACTGGCAAAAGTAGTTAAGACTGAGTTTAGAGATTTAGCTTCATTTTCTTGTTCTGAATGATTAGAATAAAAGGTAACCTTTACTTTCATAAAGAGCTGGAAGGTCAAAGTTATTCAATCACATAACAATAACGGTAATTTGGGATATCAAAATCAAGAAGCTGAAGTAGAAAAAAAACATGGGGCACTAAAATGTCTAAATGTACTAAAATGATGTACAGAAAGTAAAACGGAATATGAATGACATTACAAATTCCTGTTAAGAAGGAATGCCTTTGATTAATAAGTGTCTCAATAATTTAATTAAAAAGAATAAAATATTCAAATTATTATGTTTTTTGCATGTTCCCAAGACCTTCATTGAGAACACTTAGGAGGAAGAAAACCGTCAAGAACATATAGTTCAGGACAGGTCCTTAATCCTTAACTGCTTTTCTTCCTTCACTCGGACTGCTTCACTGTACCCACAGGACATCACGTTTCTGTTTCTCTCTGCTGGTGGCAACTGTGTCTTGTCCAATAGCAGAGTCTTCTGATTCCTGTATTTCAGTTTTAAAGAAGCTTGAAAAAGTCCCTGTGTTTTTTTTTTTTTTAATGTGTTTACCTTGTAGATGTTTGTGATTTATTTCTCTTAAGTCTGCTAGTAATAATACTCCAATTTTTTTGTATATATTTTTATTGGAGTTCGATATGCCAACATATAGCATAACACCCAGTGCTCATCCCGTCAAGTGCCCCCCTCAGTATAACTCCAATTTTTAAAAACAGCCTTACTAAAATAGATTCTGGAAATGCTATCTGAAGAATCTGTCTCTCTTAGGAGAGAATCTTATAAATAACATGGATCTTAGTTTTTAAACAAGTATTTAGAGTGATTTCACTGTTCCAAGTCAGAGTTCAGAGTAAAAAAACAAAAAATACAGCCACTGAGGAGTTATGTCTTAAAAAAATTCACAGAAACAAAATTCAACACTTACACAAGTAAGGCAAATGGTGATCCTCTACGCACACACAAGAAATGTGCATTTACACATTAGAGACAGAGTAGGTCTGCGTAAAGAAACGTGTTTAATATTACAACAGTACTTCCTAAGCTTGTCTGACCCCTGAGATTTTTACCCCCAACATCTGTTACTAGCTCTGAGAACTACTGTTTTCACAGAAAGCAGCCAGGGAAGCTTTTGGAGAATTAACAGCTTATTATATTTAAGGGGCTGTTTAAAATTTTAGCTATGTCCTTATGATTTCTTCATATTCTTTCTGATACAACTGAATATATACTTATCTAATACAGTCAAAACATAATTCCTAATGTGGTTGAATAGATCAGCATTGATAAATGCTGTAATGAAACCTAAGAAGTTATGGCTTGGAACTATTTATCAATGAACACCATAAATTCACCATGATCACAGGGGAGCTTAGCCCTGGTTTTGCCATTTGTTAACAGTATGACCTCTGGGATAAAGAGATATCAGGTCTCGGAGTTTTGATTCACATATATCTAAAGTGGGGCCAGACTTGCCCTAACCAACCAACATTTTGAGAATCAAGTGGTCAATTTGAAAATCAAAATCAAGAACAATTCTTCATAAATAATAAAGTGTTAAAAAACATAAAAAGAGTTATAACAGTGGGATGCCTAGGTGGCTCAGTGAATTGAGCAGCTGCCTTTAGCTCAGGTCATGATCCCAGGGTGCCCAGATCGAGCCCCATGTTGGGCTCCCTGCTCAGCAGAGAGCCTGCTTCTCCCTCTGCCTCTCACCCTGCTCGTGGCTTTCTCTCTCAAATAAATTTTAAAAGAATCTTTAAAAAAAAAAAGTTATAAAAGTATAAAAATAATACATGATTTCATTAGCTTCTTTTTTATACAGCCATGCTAAATGCTCTTATTTTCTCCTCTTGAACTCTGGCTAGAATGCTTAGAATTGCCAAATCCCTCATTTTACTTAGAAAATTAATTTTTGATTAGTCATCAATCATAATAATGTATCATCAAACTTTTTTTCAGAAAATGTATGGCAGGGGTGCCTGAGTGGCTCAGTCAGTTAAGCATCTGCCTTGGGCTCAAGCCATGATCCCAGGGTCATGGGACTGAGCCCCATGTCGGGCTCCCTGCTCAGCGAGAAGCCTGCTTCTCTCTCTCCCTCTGCCCTCCCCCTGCTTGTGCGCTCTGTCTCAAATAAATAAAATCTCAAAAAAAAAAAAAAAAAAAAGAAAGAAAATACACAGCAAAAATAGGAGAATCAGAAAAAACTGTTTAAAAGAAGAAGAGATTTATTGCAAAGTAGTTGGTGAGCAGAACCACCTTTCTCTGGGCTCTATTATGAACCCATCTGTGGCTGCCCTTCGATGCCAGTGAATAAAGACAGTAGGGCTCTATATTCTTTGAGTCCTTCATTAAACTATTGATCCCTTTAGCATTATCCATAATGTTCCAGCAGCTCAGCATGTCAACTGGTGAAGTGCTAGTCTCTCACTCCTTTCAATAACTTCCACACTTTATGGAGAGGAAGTCACAATGATTTATTTACCTGACATTTTCCAGTCCGGATGTCGTACAGGGCCACTGAACCATGGCGAGCTCCAACTGCTATTCTGTGATTCCGCTCATAATAGCTGACCATGTAGAACCTGAATTGAACATTTTAACAACAACAAAAACAAAACAAAACAAAACAAAAAACCCAGGTGAGATGACCTGCACATGGAAGTGGATACAATATATTTCAAAGATGGAAGTCAGCTCTATATTTTTAAATAAATATTTCTAGAATTAATACATTGAGATTTTTCAAAACTGTTTCATTTTAGTAACTCTTAAAATCAACTGAAAGAAAAATGATGCAGAATACCACTTTGGCCTGTTAATAATTATTTTCAGTAGAAAACAACTTCATCATTACAAACACTTTTGAATTTTCAAGCAAGAAATACAGTCAAATACAAAAAAGATTTAATATGAAAACTCAGTTTTACTTAGTATTATGCAAATGCTTCTATTTGAACAGAATGGAAAAGATGAAAAGGCTTACGTATTTAACCTACTTATATTCTCACATTTTATTATAGTATTAAGGAGTGAAACATACTTTCTAGCAGAACAATCATAAAAAAGCTACATTAATGTTATGCTTAAGTTCATATCAATAATTTATCTAAAAGAAAAAAGTTATCTGGCAAATTCCATAGATTTTTCACATTCACCAGTTTAAACAATAGCTGTGACTATCAGTATAAGTAAGAACATTTGGTTTTTATTTGGCAATACATGTAAAGAAAACTTAGGATGATTCGAAGGTTTTAAGAGGTTGATTTCTTTTTTTCCTAAGGTAATTTACATGAATAGATTGTGTATCTGAATTCCTGATGTATATTTTGCCATAATGATTTCATGGTCACATGATTAAAGCCTGGGAAGATATGAATAAACATTATTAGAAGTGTAAATAAGGTATGATTTTATATCCCCAAAGAATTTTGAATATATCTTCCCATTATCTAGTGCTATTGTCTCTGTGTGAGTTGCCCAGATGCACAAGTGGCCTACCCTAAATATTTACAAGGATATTACATCAACTCTACCGCATGTTCCTTGCCTTTTTACTCTGAGGTGTGTTGTACTACCAACCTAACTTTTCTGTTGTTATCTTTATTTTTTTATTTTATCTTTTTACAGATGGAAAGGGGAGATGACAGCAAGAAAATATTTCTCTAATGCCGTCTTGAGTTGGCGTAAAAAAAACTACTAGGTCATATGACAACATTTCTGAAATTCTGGTAAGAGAGGCTGAGAGAGGCTGAGAGAGAAAGAGAGAGAGACAAGAGGTTTGAATGTGTGCATCTGGAACCCAGAGACACTGTGATAAAGCCATCTGGGCATGAGATGACATTATGACATTCATACACATTTCATAAATCTGGAAAATGAAATAATTCAGTTTCAAGACTTTTTGTTACTTATTAGCAAGTGGTGGATTCAATAATACTTCTATCCTGTCCCTAAGCCTTACCCATCAGTGCAAGGCCTTTCCCTTCAGTGAAAGATTAATGCTTCATTGTTTAGTCACATGAGACACACTAACGTAGGATGTACTGCTAGTTTTGCTGTGCTCAGGCATGGGATATCCTCTTTGTATGCTGGTTTGAGGGCAGGAAAAGGTACTAAAGGCTCCTGACATGTATGAAACTTCTCCACTATTAAGTGGTTAGTAAAAGTTTGATTTCTTAAAGCTTTTCCTGTCTGAATCATCATATTACTCTATCTCAATAGAGAAGGTAGGGATTAGCATTCAAAATCCAATGTTCCTATAATTGAAAATAAAAAATGATCTAGAAGAGTTTAGAAACTTTTACTATTTTGTTATTCAATAATTATAGTGGTTTAACTATTGAGCATCACTATATATCTACACCTACATCTATATACACATATACACACACAATTTATTCCTAATTGTAGTTGCATGGAACATAATACTGAACAAATGCTTTAACAAATATTCTGTTCATATTAACAGGCACAGGAAAATAAAACTTCCAGAAGTATGTATTTTTAAAATCTGTTATTGAACTTTGCACAGGTGTAGCAGTGATGTTGCCTTAATCTTTCTGCAAAACCTATTATTATCTGTCAAAATAATCCTCTTCAAAACACATCTGTGGTAAAATATATTTAATGTGGACAAAATTTACTTAAACTAGAATCTTAAAATTTTTTTGTTATACTGGCCATATTCTATGCTCTAGATATCAACCTCATCCTTCTATATCATCTATAAACACTGTAATTTATGAAAGAAAAAAGATCGAATCTATTCTTGGTATCAAATCTTTAGTTTTCCTGAAAGGACCATAGGCCTGCATTTATCATTCTTTGCAATTTACTGCTAGAGTAATACTTCTAAACAAGATCTTAAACAATTCTGGGCAGTGAAGGTCTTATGGCGTATTTTTATCTTTGGATTTCTTGTTAGACTTTTTATTCCTTTAGCAGTGTCTCTTTCAACAGAAGAAATCCGTGGTATGAAAAAAAAAATTAAAAAAAAAAAAAAAGAAAGAAAGAAATCCGTGGTATGTATGCAGTCACAAGTATCCACTCTGGGGAGACTGGCTGCAGTGAGCCTACCTCTGCCAAGGGTTTCCAGAACCCACCGTACCCCTAAACTACTCTTCTCCTAGAACTAGTTCTCCATTGAGGGATTGTCAAGACCAAAGATAGTGAGATATGCATTATTTGCCAATACCCCCAAAGGTATCAATGGATTGAAGAGGAAGATTCACTACAGTTTTAAAGATTTGGGGGGGGGTTGTTCTCAGAGTAAAGACTGAGGTGCGCGGAGTCTTCCGAAATGCTATTTCAGTCCCCACCCAGTTCACTACGTTGATAACATGTCACTTGGGCAGCTTTCTTGGGTAACAACCTGACAAGAATCCTTTCATTATATTCAAATCAAAACAAGGATCTCCTCTACTTGGCATATCACAAGGAGACTCTGCTAAGTTAGAGAGAACACTACCACCCAAGTGTGTGGAAGAATAAACTGGAACTGAGTCATGTTACAAAATATATTTCTTACTGGGGTTGGGGTGGTCATCATCCAAGAAATTTAGTCAGATCCCACATTTTCATTACTACCCACATGCAGCCAGGGTGATACTCTTCAACCATAAATCAAATCACCTTTCTCTTAGGTTCACAACCATCCTTCAAGACCCTACATGATGATGTAGCTCCATTTCTCACACTTCATATTCTTTCCTCCTGCTCACTCTGCTTTAGTCATATCGATCTCCTTGTACTTTCTCGAATATGCCAAGAATGTTTCTACTTTGGAGCTTCAACACTTGCTGTTTCCTCTGCCTAAAAACCTCATCTGCCGGCTATCTCCATGGCTCATACTCTCACTTCATTTAGGTCTCTGTTCCAAGGTGATTTTGACAAAGGAGATCTTCGTGGGCCATCTTATCCAATACAGCAGCCCTTCCTCATTATTCTGTAGCCTCTTATCCTTTTTTCCTTATTGTACTCAATCATCTCTGATATTAAACAATATTTTGTTTATAGCTTATTTCTCTCTACCAGAGACTCTTTTGTTGAATGTATGAGAACATAAATGTGGTCCAAGTGAGCAGTAAAAAGTAATGCAGTAAGAAGTTCAAACACTATGCCTATCCTTCAGTGGCTAGTGTATAAACCATGCTAAACATATTGATTTTTAAGACATATGAATATTTTATAGGATCTAAAATAATAATTGAGATGAGGAAAGGAAACAAAAACTGTCCAAAACAGGCAGAAGTCAAGAAACAAAGAACTGCTCATGATCTCTCTAAAAATTTATTTTTAATTGAGACAAACAACTGGAGATTTATATGAAATTCTCTGTAAAGGTCCTTGTGACCTGAGTATGTTAGTATGCGGGTGACAGTGGCTTAATGGAAACTACTGAATTATTCCCAAGATTACTTGAGCTGAAATTAAAAAAGGCAAATATAGTCTAAATAATGAAGTATACAAGAAATTATGTATTTTTGATAGATATTATTATGGAAATAAAAATGCTAAGAATTTGATAGATGTATCACCACACATAAACGTCCATGAATATAATACTATTACACAACACATAATTAAAAGAAATAACTATCAATCATCAGTAAACTGGAATAGGTTATTTCTCCAAAGCCCAATGTGTAACTTCATCTCTTTAGGACTAAGTCACAATGGGGTGTCATCCACCCCACAATGGGTGTGAAACATGAAACGTAAATGTGAATTGACTGGAGGATCCTGGAGCAAATCACTTTGCTTATGAGTCTGTCAAGCACCCAGTGCCCAAGTCTCTAAATAACTTTGGTACTCTCTATTTATAGTCTCCTTTGAATTGATGACCTTTTTATCTTTATTAAAAACGGCCTTCAAAAACAAACAAACAAACAAAAAAACGGCCTTCAAATAAGAAAAAACTGATGTGAAATTTAAAAGTCAATTTGGAAACACACAGGAAAAGGAAACATCCAACTCTAGGCAAAAATATGATTTGGGAGGAAAACAGAAACCTGCAAAATCACTTTCTTAACTACGACTTCAGTAATCTCCAGTGACCTCAGGATGTTAAGTTACTACTGTCTATCATATCCTTGAGCATTAAAAACAACAGGAAACATTCTTCAATAATCTAAAATGAATCTCCAGCTTAACATGAAGCCCTCTAAAATCTAAGAATGTAGGACAGAATGTATGGAATAGAACCACTTACAATGTAGAACTATCTACAGTTCACTAACTACACGACCTCAGCTAACATTTACTGAGGACTGGCTGTGTATCAGGCATTGTCCCAAGTACTTGGCACATGTATTCTCACAAGCAGTTGAAGTATTAGGATTATTGAGTGGCTTTTAGACATTCTTGATATTGATTTACAATGGTTCACAAACTTTTGACTCTGTTTGTTAAAAAGGTATTAAGGCAATGTGTACTTGGAATAAACTCAAACACTGCCAATGTGTATATAGTAAAAAGTAAATCCTCCCCCTCACACCCTTCCCCCACCTCTCACCAAGGATTAACTACCGTTAACAACTTGGTGGACCTTCTGAGAGGTTTTTCAATTTTGATTACACAAATGTTATCATATTATACGTGTTATTCTGCAACTTTCTTTTCTTCTTTCAACCCTTCATGGAATATCCCTCCATGTCAGTAGACATGATCCCATGTCATTCTTTCTCATCCCTACATCGTACTCCTGTGTATGTATATTCCATTATTTATTCCCATTCTGACAGTTAAGTTATATTGCATATGGATCTTATATATATAGATGACCGTTTTTGTAGGATAGAATCCCCAAAGCAAGATTCTGGATTAAAGTATACACACATTTTTCATTTGATAGGCAATGTCAATTTACTTTCAATTCCCACTGTGCCCCCAGTTAGTACTACCAAACTTTCTACCTTTTTCACCAACACAAGGGAAAAAATTGTTATCACATTTTTACTTTAATTTGCATGAAATAACTTTTTAGATTGATTCATTCAGTTGCATTCTGCTGGATATGCATGAAGGTTTCTTTATTAATGTAAACAAAAATTATTTAAAAACTAATCAACACTGTGCTTCCCTGTACTCATCGTGCATTCTAAATGAGGGCTGAGACTCCTCAACATCCACAACATGTTCCCAACAACCAACAAAAAAGATTGGAGCCCAAAAAAGATTGGAGCAGGCAGACCTGCTCTGTGGGAAAGAGTAGGTGGGCCGCCTGCAGTGGAGCAAAGTACAGTCCCACTGACCACAGGAGGTCCCACTGCCAACACCTGTCCCAATCCCTTCTGTCCAGTATGAGATGCCAAAGAGCTCTTCTGAGGGGCACCATATGAGGGCTAAGGAAATAATACGGAGGAGGTTTTCAAAGCACAGGCTGAGGGCTCTGACAGATGCACAACTGCAATCAAAGGCAGGGGCCACTCTGTAAATCAGGAGGTATTTTAGAGAACATGTTCCTACACAGACCCCAGAACTCCAGGCTGCTAATGTGTTTGAAAAATCTACGGACGTGAAAAGTGACTGGCGAAGGCACCAGTTCAGGGGGACCTGTGTTAGTTTTGGCGGGGGGTAGGTGGGGGATGTCTTCTAGAAGTGGTTCTTTCCAGCACAAGGTACCAGTTCAAAAGACAAAAAGGAAAAATCCCTCATTCTGGGATGGTGATGGATACTGGTGAATTCCATCTAAAAGTCCCCAGAAGGGAGCCTGATGCAGACTCAATCCCAGGATCCTGGGATCACGCCCTGAGCCAAAGGCAGATGCTCAACCACTGAGCCACCCAGGCATCCCACATCAGCTCCCTGCATGGAGCCTGCTTCTCCCTCTCCCTGTGTCTCTCTGCCTCTTTCTGTGCACCTCTCATGAAAAAATGAAATCTTAAAAAAAAAAAAAAAACTTCCTTATATCGTTTCAAACAGTCTGAAAAGTAAATATTCTTTCTGTTATACAGTGAAATGGAATACTCCTGGAAGCTTTAGAGTTTTGTTTTGTTTTATGAAGAAATTTAATATTGAAAGACTGTTGTAGAGTTTTCAGGAGTAGAGAAATGGACTAAAATGGTTTTAGAGTGACTTCTACTCACCTGAGTACAGGAGTAACATCTGTAATTATTTATTACCGAAAGTAGACTATAATATGGTAACCAATTTAAGAATCTTCCTGGAAGTTAGGATAGAAGCTGTTTTATATCCTATTACTGTTATCACCATATGGGATAAGAACAAACCACAGGTTTGAGGAGTTTTTTAAAAAATGAGCTCATGCACTGTTCTAAAGTAGACGGTGTTCATTTCCTTACTGGATTTTAAGTGCCCATTTAGGACGAACAGAGCTGATTCAGCTATTCACTTGAAAAGCAGAATCAATCAGTCTGTCTACATAATAACAAAGTTTAAGAAAAGGTAAACTGGCTCTGAAAATACAGACTTTTTAACTCTTCTTTCTAGATTTTTTTTATCCTATTCAGTTCAAAAGTTTACTTATTTTACCTTGAGTTTTTGTATCTTATCTATGTTATAGTGTTAATGTTTTCCCAGTGATCACTTTATTATTTATTTGACTTTTTAAATACATATCCAATTTAAAATAAATACATGCTTGTAAAAAAGCAACACAGAAAATATAGAAAAATAAAGTTAAGGAAGGAAAGTTACCCTTTACTACCAATCCCCTCCAACACCCCAGGTAATCATGAGAAATACTTTGTGGTATGTCCTTTCTAGATGTTTTTCCTCTTCATATATATGCACATACATGCATGAATATTGATTCTGACATATAGTTTTCTCCTTCAAAAATGATTTTATTTTACATGCTCTTCTGAAACTCTGCTAATTTCTCCTTAAGTTTCTTTTCTACTGCCATCTTCCCTTATCATTAGTAACAGAGTAACCTTAATCTTTTTAATGGCTGTATGGTGTACCGCAGTTCTAGTATCATTTAATGGAAATAACTGTTGGGAAACAGTAATTACCTTTAGAGGACATGAGTAAATCAAAGTGTTTTAATATAAAGTAAATTTTCTATATAAAATCATACTAAGAGATTCCCAACAAAGGTCAGCTGAGAGATAATCAGTTAAATCCAGCAAAACCATAAAATGTTTTAAATTTCTATGTCAATACTACTAAAATGCAGGTGACTTATCCATTTACAGTAAATTAGAGAAATTTATATCCTGAGCCCTTTAGTTTCCTCCATGCCACTACTATTATCTTTTTAGTATCTACCAAGAAGTCCAAGTATTGAGCCATTAAATATGTTTAGGCCTCTGCATAGACTGAGAACTTCATTCTTGGTAATGAAATATACAATGTAAAAGAATACAATTTACAATTTTTGCAAAGTGATTGTTGACTTATTAGTCAGAGATTCACAATTGCATTTGACATATTTCATTCAATGACAGCTAATTCTACATTTGGAAGTAGCTCAGATTTTGGGATCCCTGGGTGGCGCAGCGGTTTGGCGCCTGCCTTTGGCCCAGGGCGCGATCCTGGAGACCCGGGATCAAATCCCACATCGGGCTCCCGGCGCATGGAGCCTGCTTCTCCCTCTGCCTGTGTCTCTGCCTCTCTCTCTCTCTCTGTAACTATCATAAATAAATAAAAATTAAAAAAAAAAAAAAAAAAGGAAGTAGCTCAGATTTTGGAGTCAGAAGGATCTGTCTGCCTGATAAACATTTATTCATCTTCTTAAATTCGGCTAAAACATCACCAATTCTCCTTTTTCCTCCTGTACAGTATTACCTGGTCCCTCCTTTGTGTCCTGGAGACCCCTTTATTGTTGCATTATGACATTTTTCTGATTTACCATTCTGTCTCTGCCAAACCAACTTTAATATTTTGGAGAATAGTGTGGTGCCTGATTGACCAGATGTAGCTGAGCAGCCCACACTGGCCAAGCACTGCACCATACACAGAGCAGACACACATTAAATGTCTGCTGAATAAGTGAATAAATTCTAAAACCACTTTCAGAAAATTTTAATCAAGAAAAACCACACAATTGCTTAAAAATTATTTTACTTTGTTAAATCACCTAAAATCCATTTATTGATTCTTATTTCTTCAATGACTTTTTTTCTTCTAATTTTGGAATTAGGTACTGTGATTTATCATTATTTGGCAAAATCCAGTCAATTAAAATATTTTCTTTTCATATCAATTTTTAATTCTAACAATAAACACCATCTAGCATTATTTAAAATAATCGGATGATATAAACCATAATAGAGTGACTAATTAATTAAAATTTCTCATCACTGAGTGATTGAAAATGATATGCTGTCATCAAAAATAATTACTGAATGTTCACCATTACACATGACTTAAGTTCATATTGATTTCTTGACTTTTTATAATAGATTATATATTTTTTTAAAAATGGACTTTACGGGCAGCCCCGGTGGCTCAGCGGTTTAGCGCCGCCTTCAGCCCAGGCATGATCCTGGAGACCCGGGACGAGTCCCACGTTGGGCTCCCTGCATGGAGCCTGCTTCTCCCTCCGCCTGTGTCTCTGCCTCTCTCTCTTTCTCTCTCTCTCTCTCTGTCTCTCATGAATAAATAAATAAAATCTTAAATAAAATAAAAAAATAAAATTAGGTTCATAGTCTAAATTTATTAAAAAAAAAAAAAAAAGGACTTTGCAGAGTCCCCACTGAGCAGGGATCCTGATGCCCCACCCAACACAGGGCTTGATCATCCCAGGACACTGAGATCATGATCTGAGCCAAAATTGAGTCCAACAGTTAACTAAGCCATCCAGGCACCTCCAAAATGGACTTTACTTTTTAAAGCAGTTTAAGATTCACAGCAAAACTGAGCAAAAAGTACAGAGTTTTCCCAAATACTCGTGGGCCCCCAACATGCACAAACTCCTCAATTATCAACACCCTCCTCCCAAGAGTGGTGCATTTGTTACAGCTGATGAATTTACATTGACACATTACTATCACCCAGTGTCTGTAGATTACATTAGGATTTACTCTTAGTGTTGTACATTCTATGGATTTGGACAAACACACAAGGACACATTCACTGTTCTAGCATCATACAGAATAGTTTCTCTGCCCTAGAAATCCTCTGTACGCCACCTATTCATCCTCTCTTCCCCACTAATTCTGGTAACCACTGATCCTTTTATTGACTCCACAGCTTTGCCTTTTCCAGAATGTCATATGGCTGGAATCAAACAGTATGTTAGCCTTTTCAGATTGGCTTCTTTTACTTGGTAATAAGTATGTAAGGTTCCATCCTTCTCATGGCTTGATAGCTTATTTTTTTTTAGTGCTGAATAACACTTTATTATCTGGGTATAACACAAATAATATGCTTTTAAAAGCACAGTGGTGATACTATGTTAAAATTATGCTCTGATTTCTACCTAATTGACAGGTTAAAAAAACAGCATAATAAAATAGGTACTTCTTGTTTTTTCTTTTTACAACATTTAACTTACATTTCATATTGAGCATTTTGTTCATTAAATAATCTAGTGTCAGTTCAGCTTTACTAGTTAATTACTTCAAAGAATATTAGGGAAAGCACTAAAGAAGCTGTGGCATTCCTATATTGTGAGCCTATGTTATAATATGTTTCAGAACTTATGATGAGATAGAATGATTAGTAATCATATATCAATAAATTAGCAATGGGGAGAGGTTTTAACATCTTTGAGCTGTATCTTGCCCCAGGTTATCAGGGACTGGAAGCCCCTCATTTCGCAGAGGAGGAGACAGAAGCCTCCTCAATCTAGAATTCATCTGCCACTGCAGGTAGTCCCACAGTCATGCTTAGAGCAGGAGTTCATAAAGCATGCTCTGCATCAGATCCGCTTTCATAGGAACACTAAAATGCTATGTTCTCTTTTCACTCTCATTTTCTCATGAGTGTGTAGCTGACGTCCAGATTCTACATGATGTGAGCTACCACAAGCAGAAACAGATAGGAGATTCTGGGGGACTTCTACTGCAGACATGGTAGATTGAAAAAAAACATAAAACAAAACAAAGGCATTCTTCTAATTTTCTCTGTTTTGGAAAATATAATTTTTCATTAAAATATTATTTATGTGAACAATTAATAGGCTACTTTTAAATTTCTTAATTCTAATTTCTAATATGGGGAGGGAGGAAGGAAAAAATAATTTCTAGTATGGCAAATATTGACAGTTATAATCCATATAAATATTCTTTGGGGTCCTTGGATGGCACAGTCCATTAAGTGTCCGACTCTGATTTGGCTCAGGTCATGATCTCAGGGTCATGGGATCAAGCCAAAACAGAGTCATGCTCAAAAGAGTCTGTTTTAGATTCTCTCTCCCTCTGCCCCCTCTCGCTCATGCTCTCTCTCAAATAAATAAATTAATTTAAAAAAATTCTTGTGGCCTTCAATAACTTTTAAGTATAAAGGGGTCCTGAGACCAAGAGGGTTGAGAATTGTTGACTCCTATTTCAAAAACAGGAGACTCAGTCTCTCATTCTCTCTCTCTATATATGGTACATATGTGTATGTGTGTGTTGGGGGGGTATATAAAATACGTATCTTAAAGATTTCATATACATTCTATACCTTTTGAGAATCTGGTTTCAATGAAATAAAAGCAAGCTAAACACTTAATAGTGCTCAGGCTTCCAAGAAGAGGCTACATGATAACTCTGGAATCAATAGGATGAGATGAGATTTAGGATTAGGAAGAGGTAGCTGATGGGACGCCTGAGCAGTTTAGCATCTTCCTTCAGCCCAGGGTGTGATCCTGGAGTCCAGGGATCAAGTCCCACATCTGGCTCCCTGCATGGAGCCTGCTTCTCCCTTTGCCTGTGTCTCTGCACGCCCGCCCCCCACCCCCCGCCATCTCTCATGAATACATAAATAAAATCTTAAAAAAAAAAAAAAAAGGGAAGAGGCAGCTGAGAAAGAGAGAAGGGGAGGCTCTGGCGGCAGAGGTGAGAGAGGGTGAAGGGCAGGCCTGAATGTGCCTGCCCTGTCAGATCCTCTGAAGCCTTGCTGCAGGCAGAGGGTCTCTGAGTGCATTTTTTCAACAGCTTGGGTTGCTGGAAACCTAACAGGAAAGCAACCAGACAGGGTCCCTGTTCTTAAGCACCTCATGAGGAAGTGCAAATATGAACAAGGTGACTTCAGATGACATACACGCTATGAAGATAAAATGACAATGGGGTAGTGGTGGTGAGGGGGCTGTGTGAGACAGGGAAGTAGAGGGAGTGGACCTGAATGAGGAGACCAGATGGGCCATGTCAAGATCTAAAGGGAGTGTTCCTGGCAGAAGGAAGAGAGGGAACAAAAGTCCTAAGGAGAAATAAGTGTGGCTCTATTCAAGGAACAGAAAAAAGACCAGTGTCTTCAGCACAGTGAATGTTGAGATTGGGATTTGAAGAATGCAGGTCTAACCCATTTCATATAATACCATCTGTAACGTGAGTCCTAAACGATGGGCAGTTTTGCTGCCAGGTATGATATATTGCAGTGCATTGTATAACACGCAAAGTCCAGGGTTAAGTAGGCCCCCTTCCCGGAGCAGCAGCACCGGACTGTAGGGAGAGCCAGGAATCCCTAGAAAAGCAAAGGGTCCTTTAAAGTAAGTAGAATCGATTTCAGGATTTGTACTGAGCCTCAGAAAAACTAATCCCTGGTATTCCTGAAGTCTAGCCTACCTCCTCCCTGGGCACTGGATCCCAGGAATGGTTATGATGTAACCTATCTATCAATCTTTGGGATTTAAAGGGTGCAGAAAGCAGAAGAGCTTTAATTAAGAAGAAAAATGTTTCACATTTCATTGCAACCAAAAGCTCTGCTAAATGAGTGGTTCTCAAAGGGTGATCTGCAGACACCCTGGGGGCCTCAGGCTCCTGTTCGGAAGTTTGTGAGATCAAAACTACTTTTGTGAGATACTGAGACAGACATTGCTTGATCTGTTCTTTGTGTTGACCTTGCACTGATGGTGTAAAAGCAACGACAGGTAAAGCTGCCAGGGTGTCGGCCTGGAGCACAGCCGGGGCACCGCACTCTACCAGCAGTCATTATGTCTTCATGGCCATGCCCTGTGAGTAAACAGAACTAAATAAACCACAAGGCATTTTCACTTAAGAATCTCCCTGATGTGGCAATAAAAATTATTAACTTTACTTACATTTTGACCCTTGAGTACATGTCATTTTAACAATCAGTATGACAAAATGGGAAGTGCACATAAATAAAGCATTTCTACTGTACACTGAAATCTGATGGTTGTCTCAGGGAAAAAGAGTTGTGGGATCCAGGTGCAAGCTAAACCAGCTGGGTTTTTTGATTTTTGTTTTTTGTTTTTTCATATGATACCATTTGTACTTGAAAGTATAACCCAGAGACAAACTGCAGTTATGTGGACGTGGGTATCTGGCAGACGTTTTCTTGAAAATCAACTATTTTATTCCTCAGAACATAACTGACAGAACTTGTTGACAATAATAAAATTCAAGCTTTCAGGTACAAATCAGAATTCTGGCCTCCCAATACTCACTGACTTTTTGATATCATCAGTAATATTAGCAAAAAGTGATTTTTTATATCATATGTTACAAAGTGACAATATATGGACAACCCACATAACTCAGTGACCAATATTTTCCAAAGATAAATGCATAATGTTACAAAGTTACACATGGGAAAAAGACCTACTCAAAGTGCAAACTATACCAAGGGATTAAATACGATAGTATGAAAATCAGTTCGTTATGATTACATACTCTACGTTGTGGCTAACCTTTAAAAAGGGCCACATGTTAATGTTTTGGTGAACTATTAAAGAAGATGCAACAGGATTTTAAAAGGCTATTGAAACACTCCTCCTATTTGCAACTCTAAGTGAGGCCAGATTTTTCACCACATACCCAATTAAAACAACATTCCAGGGCTGCCTGGGTGGCTCAGTCGGTTAAGTGTCTGCCTTTGGCTCAGGTCATGATCTCCTGGTCCTAGGGTTGAGCCTCACATCAGGCTTCCTGCACAGCAGGGAGTCTGCTTCTCTTTCTCTCCCTCTGCTTCTCCCCACTGCTCATTTTCTCTTTATCTCAAATAAATAAAATCTTAAAAAAAAAAAAAACATACGGCAAAGATTAAAGACGGGCACAGATATGAAAAACCACCTGTCTCCTATTAAGTCAGACATTAAAGAAAAATCTGCAAAAAATGTTAAAGAATGTTCTTTCTCAGTATTTTTTTTTTTTTGGCAAAGTAGTTATTTTTCATAAAAATATGTTTTTATATCAGGACACCTGGGTGGCTCAGCGGTTGGGTGTCTGCCTTTGGTTCAGGGTGTGATCCCAGATTCCCAGGATTGAGTCCTGCATCAGGGTCCTTGCGTGGAGCCTGCTTCTCCTCTCTCTGCCTGTGTCTCTGCCTCTCTTTGTCTTTCATGAGTAAATAAACAAAATCTTTAAAAAATATGTTTTAATATCAACATGAACTGTATTTAGTATTTCATTTTTTTAAAAGATTTTATTTAATTATTCATGAGAGACTCAGAGAGAGAGAGAGAGGCAGAGACACAGGCAGAGGGAGAAGCAGGCTCAATGCAGGGAGCCCAACATGGGTCTTGATCCTGGGACTCCAGGAACATGCTTTGGGCTGAAGACGGGCGCTAAACTGCTGAGCCACCCAGGGATCCCCTGTAGTTAGTATTTCAAATAACTCTTTGGGTCTTTAAGTTTTAAGGAGTTCTGAGACCAAAAAGTTTGAGAATCACTAAAGACTGAAAAACACTGGACAATCAAAAAAAATTGTAACCAGAGGGGGAGGGAGGGAAAGAGAGAGAAGGGGAGAGAGAGAGAGAGATGAGCAAAATAGTGGGAGAAAAGATCAAAGTAGGTCGAGAGGACACAAGAGGTGACGAAATGGACAGAGTGCTGACTCCTTCTCCTGTAGGAGAAGAGATGAGAGACCAGGAAATAGAGGAGATGTAGAGGTAAGGGAGGTTTGTCCAGTGAGACACAACAGAGCCCACTTTCAGGCTGAGGATGAGGTGCCAGAGAGAAGAGAGGATAATGGGATAGCAGGTCCTCTGGAGAGCAGAGTGCAACAGGAGGGGAGAGAGGATGGAAGGAAGAATGCAGCAGCAAGAGCCTGGGGCCTGGAACATAACAGGAGCCATCCTGTGCACTGACGGGATGACACAGCTGTGTGTGTTGCCTCGCACGTCCACGCCTGTGGACTCTTCCCGGGCAGCACACAGAGCAGGTGTGAGATCTGTTCAGCAGAGCTGGGCTTCATGGTCATCTATCAACATAAAAATGTTCTTAAGTTTGTCCATTTGGTAAATGAAGGACAGGAATACATGATGCTTACACTGCTTAAGTGAAATAATTGGTGCCATTTATTTATTTTATAAAATAAGGCCTGAACATATGAAGTGGCATAGCTGGTATTATTATTAAACCTCAGTTCTGGGATCCCTGGGTGGCGCAGCGGTTTAGCGCCTGCCTTTGGCCCGGGGCGCGATCCTGGAGACCCGGGATCGAATCCCACATCGGGCTCCCGGTGCATGGAGCCTGCTTCTCCCTCTGCCTGTGTCTCTGCCTCTCTCTCTCTCTGTGTGACTATCATAAATAAATAAAAATTAAAAAAAAAAGTTAAAAAAAAAACAAAAAAAAAAAACCTCAGTTCTTGAGTGTCTATACCAAATGTTCATACCTTCTTAACTAAAAATTGGGACAGAGCCCACCAAAGGATTTCTTTTGAATCTGTGAGTTTAGTTGACAAGTCTTTAGAAGGCATAAAAATTAAATCACTCTTAGTGATATGTCAAATCAATTGCCTCAACTTAAAAGAATAAAAATGCATGAAATAAGGACCTATCTGGGAATTCTGGGGCATATGGTTTTTGGCCAGAGAAGCCCTCTCCTACTTGCTAAAGGGCACCATACAGGAAGTGGATATAAAAGCCCCTTCAAGCTACTGATAATCTGCATAACTGAGGAGTCATAAGTAACTAAAAATTGCATTTAGAGGCATA
Source organism: Canis lupus baileyi (assembly GCF_048164855.1). Lineage (NCBI taxonomy): Eukaryota > Metazoa > Chordata > Mammalia > Carnivora > Canidae > Canis > Canis lupus. The sequence continues at coordinate 19,633,957 of NC_132838.1, forward strand.
TGTATCTAACTCTTGCTATAAAAAAATCCTGAAACCTTTATATCTCTAAATATAATCATATTTTCCTATCAACCTACAACTTCATTACTCAATCCCTAATCTTTCATTTGCTGTGCATTATGTCACTCCTAGTCCACAAGAACATAATAAAATAGCCTCAAATTTAAAAATTACATTATAATTTCATTCTACTTCTGGAGGTATTTAATCTTCCTTTCTAACTGAGTTTTGATAGGCGGTAGCTTACAAGAACTTAAATTTTTTATTCTGAGACTAGCAAAAGAATATTTTTACAAACTCATAAGAAACCTATATTCATTTTAGAACAAGTATATGACACATATATGTGTTCTATACTGCTTTTCCTTTAGTTCAGTAACATCTGTGTATTTCTACACTTTGATTTTTTTATGCTGCTGTAACAAATATAGTCATGTAAAGTGAGTCAGTGTTTACAAGGTGACCAAAAGAGGAAAATTATTCAAACCAAGTCAGGTATGGCATGTTCAGTGTTGACTGGTCTGTTGTTGGCGGGGGGGGGGGGGGGGGGTTCACAAGGATATCCAAGTTCAGCAACACGGCACTTGGTAACCACGTATTAACAAGGAATTCTGAGAAAACTCCATTGAAGTTTATCTTCCACTCCTTGAAAAAAGTTAGTTCTACTCTCTTAATGTCTAGGGTACGTTTAACTAAGGACACTGTATTATTTATAAACTGGCAATTAAATGTGGAGTCTTCTGTACTTTGCCTCCAACAATTATCTATAGAGTGCCAGATGAGGCCTCTTTGAAGATCATTCCTCTGTGGAGGAATTCATTTCTTCAACAAGTTACCTGATTGTACCTCTGTAATTCAATGTTTCAAGAATCCTACTGCTAATGTATCTGTGCTTACTTCCTCTAACATAACAATATAGCCTTATTTGTTATAGTGATGAAAAAATCTGGCAGCAGAACTATTTTGTCAATTAGTTTTTTGAAGGATATATGTTCTACAGTCTCTTGAGGGCACTGAAATTTAAGGAATTTTCTTTTATTATTAATAGATGCTTCTATATTATTAATAATATCCCTGGACCTAAAATGTAAAGTATTAGGAAATATTTAAATCTATGACTATAGAGTTTATACAGCAGTTAAAATGACGTGATTTTTGTATCTTTCAGTAAATATATAAAGAAAAATATCTAGATATATAAACTACTCCGGGAACATCTAGGATACTTAAAAGAAGGACTTTTAAAAATAGTTTTTAGAAAATAATTATAGTTGGTATTCTGTGTACAATTATTTTTGTTTCCATAGCTTTTGAAATAAGTTTTAAAATATGTATCCATTTCACATACACACATACATAGATATATATTCACATATTACATAAAGGACTTAGAGAAACTTCTAGAACACAATACAGTAAAAAGATGGAAAAGAAAGAGTGGTCTGAGGTGTGATGGTAGGGGAAGGACAATGGGGGTCTAAGACATGACTTTCTGAGAGTCAGGCAGAGATCTGGCTTTGAGCTGCCTAAGATTTGGCTTTGAGCCACACCAAAATTTTTAGATTAACCCCCCGGTTATGTGGAAGAAAAAACAAACAAAAACCAAAACACATACTAGCTCCTTAAGACAAAATAAACAAAAAAATTCTTGTTATCTGTGTTCAAGAGAAATGTCTTGAGTCTTCACAGAAGGGACACTAAGCTAAGTGCTACATGGCATCAGCAACATGAGCCCTACAATAAATGCACTGGCAATATTCCCACGACACTCTCTCAGAAGATGCCTTAATGCAAATTGCAGGCGCAATCCTGACAAGGAGCTTCAGGGACAGAACTGCAAAGGAGACCAGGCACTGTGGTCCGAGCAAGGCAGCTCCCCTGATGTAATTCACTCTCGGGATAGAAACTCAAACATGTAGAGGAATAAATGGACCATGTGTTTTGGGTTGTTGGTTTTTTTTTTTTTTTAAATCATGAATATTATATTCTCCCCCCCCCCTTTTTTTTTTATTGGTGTTGAATTTACCAACATACAGAATAACCCCCAGTGCCCATCACCCAATCACTCCCACCCCCCGCCCTCCTCCCCTTCTACCACCCCTAGTTCGTTTCCCAGAGTTAGGAGTCTCTCACGTTCTGTCTCCCTTTCTGATATTTCCTACCCATTTCTTCTCCCTTCCCTTATATTCCCTTTCACTATTATTTATATTCCCCACATGAATGAGAACATATAATGTTTGTCCTTCTCCGACTGACTTACTTCACTCAGCTGGGTTGTTGGTTTTATTTTTTGATGGACTATGTGTTTTTTTTATTTTTACTTATATACTTTTAAAGGCTTTGGACTTATTTATTTATTTTTAAAGACTTATTCATTCATTCATTCATTCATTCATTCATTCATTCGAGAGGGAGCGAGAGAAGGCACAAGAACCAAGAAAGGGCAGAGGGAGAGGGAGAGACAGACTCCCTGCTGAGTGGGGAACCCGATTGGGGCTGGATCCCAGGATCCCAGGACCATGATGTGAGCTTTAGGACAGACCACATGTTTTTCAAACAAGCTCTTTAGTGTTCTGTTTCTCCCAAATGAGTTTTAGACAAAAGCCAATCGATGACCAGTTTGAAGTTAAAACTAATGGTGCATCACTGGAACGGAGGCAGTGAAGCAATGTCTTCAGGTGTTTCCTTGGCCTTCCTCTGAGTTTAGTCCATATAGAAACATGTATTCAAGGATCCAAGGTTTTATATAACAGGACATGGTCACCAAGAACAATGACTCAGGTTTTGTGTTTCTCAGTTTTGGATTATTAGAGTATTCATTTTCATACTTCAGTGTACTTAAAAATCACCAGGGAAGGCTGCTAAATGCAGCTTCCCAGGCTTCGTAATCGTCTGAGGTAGAATCTCTGCAGGGGAGCCTATAAATCAGGTAATTCTCTTAAAGATGGTCTAGGAACTGCACTTAGAGATCATTATTCCTCATAGGGCCTACCTGGGAGAGAACGAACCCTCAATACCAGTTTTTAAACTTCACCTTCTTATCTGTGTCCTTAGTTCTCTCAACTGTCTGTGCTTTAATATTCAGTTGTGTGAGCATCCTTCTAACATGCCCTTGAGAGCCACAAAATCTCTAAAATTCTAGCGTCTACAAACTACGTACACATTTTATTATGTCTTTTATATGAGGACCCTCAATTACATGTTGATCTCAGGCTATGAACAGGAATGTTCTTCTGAACTACTGTTCTACCCTATGAACACTGTGACTTAGGTACTGATGGTCTGTGCCTCTTTGCATGCTAGCTGCTACATTTAGATTTGAACGGCCTACTTCTGGCAAATTATGCATTTATGCTTTGCTGTAACCTCATGTTTTACTATCAGTAAGTGAGCTTTGGTCAGTGATAAGAAAGAATGTCTATCAAATTTTACTGGCATGTGTTCTAATGCATCCCTACTTTCAAGCAGAAGATATTAAAAGAAGTTTTAACAGTTGAAAGAAAAGCTATTATATAAACCAAATTAGATAAATCAAACTTTTTGTATTACTCTTCGTTTCTTTCAATGAATTTACAATTTATAGCTTAAACTTTAAATATGTTTTGAATAAAGATGTCAGAGGACAAAAATTCAGTTAACAACATAGTAGATGAATCCACCACTCATTAAATTATTTATGGAGTCATATAATCATGAAATAAACCTGAATAGATAAATGAATAAATAAGCAAACCTGAATAAAATGGACTCTTGGTATATAACAACACACAGAGGTCAGACTAAGTTAAAACCCTTGACTTTCATTACAACAGTAAAATGGAAATTTTATTGTAATATGCAATCTGAGAAATAGCTGCCAAATTACCAACAATAAAGAAAATCTTAGAGAAACTACCAAATGAATATTTGTTAAAGCTTTAAAATCCTGAACTGAAAATTCAAAATGTAGATGCATATCAGAATCATTAAGCCCAGTGGTCAAGGTTAAAAAACTAAGCAAAACAAAACACCAAGAAAACCAATCTCAGGATTATTCAGCATTCAAGGATGCTACTTTGTCTTGGTACTCACAGAAAACTGTGAATTTTATGTATAACCCAACTCAAGAGTACTTTTGATTTTTAAATACTTGATGACTTCTGGATACCATATTAGCTCCTAATTGAATTAATACAACTTTAGATGTGAAGATCACCTTTATAACATTGACTAAAAATTAGTTAATATTTTGAGAAGTAAACCAACTTTTTCACATCTATGAAAATAATGCCATTTTGTAGTCTGTATGTATATAAAATACTTTCAAATTTTCATTAATTTCTTATATACATTTCCATTTTCCACATTATTATTAAGATAGACCCACAGGAAACTAACATTCTCTGAACATCTAAATCATGAGCATTCTGCTGGGTGCTTTGACAAATATTTCCTTTAAAATCAATACTTAAAAAAAAAATAAAACGAATACTTAATGAAGTTTTTTTAAATATATTTTTATGATCTGATCTACCAACCGTAACAATTGAGTATTGGTATACAGCAACATTACACAGTTTCGCCTAAGTTAAAACCCACAGCATCTTTAAAATAGTATAAGGGAATAAATAAAAATAAAAGAAATAAAAAAATAGGGTAAAAAAAAAAAGAAAAATTAACAACAAGACTACAATATTATATAAAGATTGTAAAAACAAATGCCACATGACCAGACCGCAGATACGTACGTCCTGACTTTGACTAGAGTTTGATATCTAGTGAAAGGCATTTATAAGTAGAGAGCTCACAAGTGCTGTAAGGCACCCAGGACAATGGCACAGACATGGCAGATATTCAATAAAATAATTTTAGCTTCTGTTGATATGTTGGTATCCTTGTTGTTGTTCATTTATCAGCCTAGTACAAATCAGCTAATAGGTAGCATGGCATCGACCAGTAAAACTTCTGAGGCCCCATCTAAGTTTAATGTTCTCTGACATTCTCCATAACTTACTGCCTGTTCCAACTAACATTTAGCATAAGCAACAACCTTATAGTGCTAATCACCCTTCTATGCTTATGGACTAATTCTTACATAAATGGGCCTCTGTGACTTATATTCTCACAGTTGTATAACATCTAACCTAATCTCATAGTGAACTGTTATAAATCTGAAGTTTCATTAGATTAGGTCTTACCAACTATGTCCTGGCCAAAGAATTACATGCTTTTGCTTAAACACTGCTGATTCTCCATTGTTTACAGAATAATGGCCAAAATCCTTTGTATGGAATTCAAAGCCCTATCCCTCTGACACTGTATCAGATTCCCATCCTCAGCCTACATTCTAGCCACTACCACAGGAATTTGCCAAGCTCACCATATACTTTTGTGTCTCTAGACATTTGCTGATCTGGTTCTTTCTGTAATTTCAGATGTTACACACCGGTTCATTCTGCAAATCTTGCTCCATCAACTCTTCTGTGAGGCTCTTCTAGAATCCACCACCACCAACCCAAAACCTTGTGGGGGACAGATCCTTCACTCTGATTAGCGGTCACTTTTATTAAAACATGTTCCTCTTTGGGATCCCTGGGTGGCACAGCGGTTTGGCGCCTGCCTTTGGCCCAGGGCGCGATCCTGGAGACCCGGGATCGAATCCCACGTCGGGCTCCCCGTGCATGGAGCCTGCTTCTCCCTCTGCCTATGTTTCTGCCTCCCTCTCTCTCTCTCTGTGTGACTATCATAAATAAATAAAAATTAAAAAAAAATGTTCTTCTTTTAATAAAAGGAGATTATTATTAGTCTGCCTTCTCTTCTGTGAAACTTTCTAAGAATCTATTATTACTATTATTATTATTATTATTATTACTTCTCCTTTATGAAGCTTTCTAAGCCTCCTCCACCCAGAGTTAAGCACCGCCATTTATTGCCCAACCTTGTCTCTGGTATGTTATTCTCCTCCAGCATAGAACATAGCACCCTGGAATTATTTATCTTAATAATCACCTACCCTATCAGACCCTGTGTGCTCCTCAAGGAAATCATCTTATCCCCATCATTGTTCCCTAAGGCCTAGCTAGTACTTGATGCACACAGGTGTACAATAGGTGTTATTAAATTAATAAACAAAATACAATCGCTTTCGGTCAAATCAGAAAAATCTGGTAGTGAGCATGCCTCTTAGCATCCGAGCAGAATCCTTAGCCTCTGGCGAAGAAACAACAGCAAACAAAAGTGTACACCAGCAGACTAGGGTAACTTAAGGAACTGAGGGTGCCACTGGGTGGCAGGCAGGCTTCCAGCAAGGGCAAAGACAGGCCCTTGAAACACTCGACCATTTCCTCACATTAACTTCCAGGAAGCTTAGTTTATATTGCCAAGACTGGTGCTGTAAGGAATCCTTTGCTAACACTCAGCTCTGTGATAATCATCGCCTCTATAAAGTCACAACCCAATGTCCATTTTCACATAGGCATTTCCTTAGAGAAGGACTGACTAGGAATACAGCAGCTACATGTACTCTCATCAGTTAACTGCATAAAAAGATGTTATATGTACAAGTTTTAACAAAAAAGAACACAAACCAGACAATGTGGCATGATGTTAAAAAAAAAAAAATGACTGGATTCTAACACACCTAATCTGTACCACAAGAAAATACATCTGTGCACATGTATATTTTAGCATAATCTTTTCCTTTTGGGTATTCAGGGTGGCATGACTCAGCAGCAGCAAAAACGAAGAGGTTACAATATGAAGCCTACTGTAAATATGGAAAAAGATACTGGAAGACTCATGGAGTACAAGTAATTCAGCAAACACCTGCTGAAATGCCAGGAGATACAGAAGACAACGATGCGTCATATACCATCACTGCTCTCGGGAAGCTTATAGTCTAAAATAAAGCTTTTTTCTACTGTATGTGCGTAGAACTGAGAAAACATAAGTAAGGAGGTCACGGAATTTGTCTTAAAAAGAAAACTGTTATGTAGCTATGACTAACTGGTTGTTCTGTTTTCTTAAAAACAATGATTTTCAATAGATTTAAGCACTATTTCCACTGACCACTTGGAGGTAAAACATTTCCTAACAAAATGTTCCCCAAGCTATACACATTTTAAGAACCATAAACTACTTTAAAGGGAAAATAAACACTACTACATTTGACATTTAAAAAAAAACCCTTCATTTCATAACAATTACATGCTATACATGTTTAAAATTATTGGTTATGCTTAACATATGCAACATTATTTATGTCAATTCTAACTGCTCTTGGCCAGCCTTCTCATAGGGAAAACACCTACACTTAGTAAGACAATATGAAAAATGCTTTTAAATTAAAAATAAAACTTAAAATGTGAAAATGTGGTAGGAAAGGTTCCTTTGACTGAATAGTATACTTTCTAAGTCAGAAGCTTCCTAAACTCTTCCTTTTATAATGTAAATGCTAATTTCAGTGATGAATATATGAACACACACATACTAAACAGATGCTATCTCTTACTCATTTTTTTAAGTTTTGAAAAAAATTTCATCAGTACCCAGTTTCAAATACTAGTTCTATTATACCTGTGCTTTTTACTATGATCTGCCTAAATTGTTTTCAGAAAGTAAGCAGATATTAATTTATAACCGGTTTTCTAACTAACAAAACTACTAACTCATCCTGCTAAAAATTTTTTCAAAATTGTTAGTAAAAATTATTTATTTTGCATGCTATTGAAGGCTTCTTTACCTGCAGATGGCTGGGAAACATTCTTGAAGACCTTTCTTTTTAACTAAAGATCCTTCAAGGCAGTACATAATGATGTCCATTACCTTTATAGAAAAGATGTAAATCCAAAATTAATTTCAAATACTTAATTTTCCAAACTACAAATTATTTAAGGCCTCAGCTGCATGAAAATTCTAGATGGTTTGATCACAATATTTACAACTATAGCATATTTATTGAAGTTACAATATAGTTACTCTATAAGATATTCTCTCTCTTATCTGTGAAAATTATAAAAAAAGAGCAGTAACATACAGAAACAAAACTTGTTGACTTCAAAGCCAATGCATATTTATGTACAATATAGGTACCTTTTATTCACGCACACTACAAGTTTTTGTTTAGTTATAATGCAAGAACATACCCTTTAAAAAGTACTCCAATACAGACTACTTCCCTATGAATGATAAGTACACAGTTATCATTTTGACTTTTAATGAAATTTAAGTAAGGTCCCTAGAAATGGTACAAAAGTTAATTCATTTAATTATCTCCCTCTCTTTCTTTAGATAATTCTATTAAGGCTCTCTTTTTATTTCCTTGGAAATAAAAATGCTGATTTATATTACTACATGGACATTAAATATCGGCTGTGCTGTCACATTTAAAGCAGGATATCTTACCTCCACAAGAAGATCCACAACATCTGTGGGCATCTTTTCAATAAGAATCTCAATGACTCTCAGAATTTCCCCTTTAGCTCGTGCAAGAGTTGTCGTGTGCATGTTCTGTTGTGACTGGGTATTTGCTGCAAGAGCCGTATGTCTGTGTACCTGTGAAGACATAACCATGCTATAGACATGGCTGATACTTGATTCAGTTATGCATTTCTAGCCAGTGGTTTATTTTTCACTTGTTAATACAACTGGGGAAGAAAAAGAGAATCAACAAAAACAAATCTCTTGGGGTGGGTCAGGAAACACTTGATTGCAAAAAACAAAAACAAAAAAAACCTAAAATATAGTTTTTAGTAAAATAAAAACTAAGTATTCTCTAATAAAATCCTGTAAGTTCTTGGGTATAATAGGAGACTTTAATATAATACTATCATGACATTTTTCAAAAGACACACTGAAGGTTTGTGGATTTGGCATATCTGATGCTGAAGTCAAGACAGCAGTTAGAAGACACCAGCAAGTAAGAGACATGAGACTTGCTCTCAAGTAATAACAGTAAATGATGCTTACATAAGACTTCTGTGTCCCAGGTACCATTCTTGGTGCCATATAATTAAGTTGAGAAATTCAAATGAACATGCCTCCAAAAATAATAAGCATTGTAAATATAAGTTCACTGTGATTTTTCTTCCCTGTACAAATTGTAAGTCTTAATCATTCAGAGGAGAAAGAACACTGGTAGGTGCTGGGCTAGCCATGGAGGAGTGGGCATGACAGGGGAGGAGGGGGGGAGAGAAGAGGACAGAAACAGTGAGAAATAGAAATACTTTAGGATCTAAATCTAAAACTCTAAGTGGAAAATTTATTTTTACAAGATAATAAATGTGAACTATCACATTGAAATATTAGAACACTAAGAATGTGGAAATCAACTGGCAATTAGTAAAACATTAACATTAAAAAATATTTTTTAAAGATTTTATTTATTTATTCGTGAGAGACACAGAGAGAGAGAGGCAGACACATAGACAGAAGGAGAGGCAGGTTCCTCACTGGGAGCCGTATGTGAGACTCGATCCCGGGACTCCAGGATCATGCCCTGAGCCAAAGGCAGACGCTCAACCACTAAGCCACCCAGGCGTCCCTAAAATATTTTTAAAATACCTTACTAGCCAAATGTTGGAGTAGAATAAATCAAAAGCATGGCTATTCTAACAGTTCATTTAAAAATACTCATATTAGAGCCTGCTTCTCTCTCTACCTATGTCTCTGCCTCTTTCTCTCTGTGTCTCTCATGAATAAATTTAAAAAAAACTGATGTAGAAGGTGAAAATTAAGTTCAAAAACATAATCAACACAGATACTTGCTTACTCTTTAAAGAGGCAGTTTTATGCCTGGTACTTTTAGGACCTTGTATATGAGACCAGACTTATTCAATATATTCAATATTACTGTCTATGCATACTCAACTGATAAGAAAAACTGGTAAGAAATTCCAGGCTAATAAATCTGCTCATTTATAAATATATACTTCATATAAATATTAATATCTACAAATCATAGATCTATAACATACACATGCATATTTTAAACACAATGCAACCTTTCTGTAACACTATGCACTAACAGCAGAACACACCCCCTTTACTCTACAAATTTATTTTAGGTATGAATTCAAAGTCCCACCACCTCATATAAACCCATACAATCTGCTATTAACAAGACCTTCCTTCCTCCCTTCTAAAGCTACTTTCACGTCACAAATACTTGCTGCATGCCTATTAAGAATGGCTCTAGGTAGACACGGGCCCAGCAGGCTTCAGGTCATCAGGGTAGACTCAGAGGTATTCATTTAGTATTTTAAAAATTCATCATAGCTACAGGAAAAACAACTCGGACAGAGTTCATACCCCATGGACACCAAGTGTGCACATTATTTATGCTGAAATGGAACAAACCTTTAAGAAAAAATGTAGGGGCTTATCATCCTTTGCTTTCTCTCCCACTACTAAGACCTACAGGAAAGATTCTATAATTGGTTCATTGTTCTTTACTAGTTTTTCAGTTAGATGTGGGCAATTAGTTAGAACACTAAGAATGTGGGAATCAATTGGCATTCAAGTCTTTATCTGTGACATGTAATAGGAAAAACAATTAGCAAGTTTATGACTTACATTTTTGTTTACAGTTGAAGAGCCAATGTTAAATAAGTTCAGTGTTGATTACGGGAAGATATTTACACTTATAAAATGTGAATATCTTTAGTATATTTTAATTTGAATAAGCCTGTTATATTTCAGATTGAAAAATTGATTTCAAATATTTGCAAGAGAGTTAACTTTGAGAACAGAAATGAATACAAAAAGCACAAGTAAGGAATGCGTTGCTGTGGAATTCAGGGTACATGCATACAGGTACGCATGTATTCATTTTAGCACTAAATTATTAACTTGCACTGTTGTAGAACAAATTGGAAGGATTATTTGTGGATACGGACCCTCAGCTCACAGTACGTAATAATTCCTTTAAATGAGAAGATGGAGCACACAGAGAGGCTCTGCTCACCTCTTTGGCTATAGTTGTGATGAAGGCGGGTGGTCTGGCAGTGGCGATGAGCGAGAGGGCATGCCTTGCGGAGCGGGCGGAGTCAGCTGCAGGGCTAAGAGGCAGCCCCATTGTGATGCTAAACAGGGATCAGGAAAAAAAGGAAAAAAGAAAAGAAGCATTTGAAATATAGACTGAAAAGATTAGACACAGCTTATAATGTCAGTTCAAGGTCAATGGGAGCACTCAAACAGTTAGAATATAATGGACTTGCAACAATGAGCAGTGATTAGGAGTCAGGGTGTTCTGGCATCAAATACAAAATCGAATAATTAACCGTGAAGATTGAAAACAGTATGTGCATCTGTCCAAAGTGTTAAAAACGCCTTGTTAACAAATTATCAAGAACTAGTACTGAATGCATATCACAAAGCTCAGAATCAGGCAAGAAAGAAGACTGTGCTGGGTATTTTCAAATTTTTTGCCAAAAAAGAAAAAAAAATTAGAGGTAATAATTTGTTTATAAGGCCACAGAAAAAGGCTTCATTTAAGGACGTGTACCTGAAAGGAAGCAAAATTCACTTCCATCCATATAATTATCAAAAGAACTCAAAACTGCAAAATTATTTTTAGTTTTTAATATTATTTTTAGTTTAAAATATCCTCAGTACTGTTAATTTACCCCATGCTCAATACTTTTAGAACCAATCTACAATGTTCTGCCAATAGTTATTTTGTGTTGATGCAAAAATTATTAATGGACACTTATTTTCTCTCTATAAAGATCATGGGCAGGGCATTGTCCAGGTTATTTTTAAGAGTATGTACATGACAAAATAAATCTTTCCGAACTGTGAGAACATCCTGATCAGGATAGTGATGTTATATTCTTTTGCTACCCACCCCTAAAACATAAAAATGATATTCTGTTTGTAAGCTTCCTGTATATTTTATATAATAGACTCCTGTGAAAACTAGTAAGACTCTTCATTAAAATGTGGAATGTGATCTACTCGTCAACTATACACAAGGAGCGTTTTGCTACTCAGTACGTGATCCATTATAGTTTCTCCCTCTAGTCACATAATCTTCATTCTTAAATATCCATATGAAATTATATGAAGATCTGTACTGCTCTAATTATGTAAGTCTGTATACCTCATGTGTAAACTGGATTGTTTACTAAAAATTCTCAAAATGTTTACAAATGTTTTTACAGATTCGTCTAAGAATCATTATTTTAACTTTTAGATGAAAGTAAGTACGCATTACATGGACATTCTTATCACTGTTTAAAGAAGGTGAGTTGATTCTAGGAAATTCTGCCTATAATTTCTTAGTGACTGCTACATTGACTGATAATAACTGAGAGTAGATACAAAGCAGGAACTCAGGAGGATGGAGGGGGGTCCTCTGATATTCACCACTAAAAAGGAAGATGTTAGGTGACAAAACACACACATTCTGAACAAGAAACAGAAAGGACGCCGTCGGTGCCCACATCACCTCCACAGAAGATCTTGATGCTCGAGATCCAGTAGGGGACTGGAAAAGGGGCCTTCAGCGGTATAGCAGGGCGGAGTAGGTAGCCAGGTTCTTTTCAGGATTAAACATTACTACTGAGATCCCACAAAGGCATGAGCATGCTGACCTAGATTGCTTAATTATTATAGAGTTTAGATCATAGTTTAAGTTTTAAAAAATTCAAAAGCTAATTACATTTTTAAGATATTCTATGTTTCTTTCGTCAGCATGAAAAGGTGTTGGTAATACTGAAAGGCTGAAACTCAAATGGTATGTTAACTAAATTCTGAGCAAACCTAAATCAAATTTCCTAAGATCAATAAAATCACAGAATGCTGGGAGTTGGAAAAGATCCCCAGGCAACCTCCCTGCCCAACAGCCAGCCATCCAGCAGGAATGTCTACCTCCTGGGCAGCCTGACCTACGCGTGGAAGGTGTGACAGAGAAGAGAAAGAACTGGAGGTGGAACTGAGGGTCTAGGTTTGAAATTGAGCTTTCCTGTGCTGTTTCATGTCTTCCTGCACCTGCCCAGAACATCCCTAAAGAGGGCAATGGTACCAGCATTTTTATGAAGGAGAAAACTGGGTCCAGAGTTCATCGAGGTGCCAAGGTATGATGTCTTCTCGGACAGCTGAATGGTGGTATAAATAAAGGGGAGGGGGCTCGCCCACATTATGGTTAACTGGATTAATGAAATGGTAACATGACTAAACTCAGCGACTTTGGGTGAGTAGCTAGATGGCATCCCTGGGTGAGGTTTCCAGTGGTCCATTGTGACACGCGGACTTCATCTCTGTTCTTTCCAATGTCAATTGTGAATAACTGAAGATACAGTTGCACGGTTATCAATTGGTGTGGAAATAAAATTGTAAGGGAAAGTAACTATACTAAGTGGCAGAACTGGGATTCAAAAGTCAGAAAGATCAAATTCAAATTGGGCTCAAGAAAGAAGTCTTTAAAGTATTTTTTTTAAAGATTTTATTTATTTATTCATGAGAGACACACAGAGAGAGGCAGAGACACAGGCAGAGGGAGAAGCAGGGTCCTCACAGGGAGCCCGATGTGGGACTTGATCCCCAGGCTGGGACGATCCCCAGACTGCCTTTGGCTCACGCCCTAACCATGGAGCCACCCAGGCGTCCCAAGAAAGAAGTCTTATTGTGTGGGTTCAAATGACCAATTTTAAGGGAATGGGGCAGGCAATATACTGCTTGACCAAGTTTAGGGAATGGCACTGAGGGCTGTAGCTGAACCACACCTATGTGTTAATAATGTGGCTTCCCTAAAGGGCTAGGTTGTAACAAGGGAAATAGGGTGAAAGACAACATGTTGACCCTGCTGAGCTTCATGGTTCTGGCTGCCTGTCCACACTCCCTATGGGTGGCTATACTATCTCCCGAGTTTCTAAGAGATGGGATCTCCCTTTTGCAGACCAAGTGTTAGAGCATCTCCTGGAGTCCAGAAAAGTCCCGTCCATTCCCTGCTGTGTGCTGTTGTGATGGCTTGCAGTTGGAAACCAGAGTTCTACTCACACAAACAGAATCCTACCAACTGCACCACCCACCTCTCTTCCAGACCTTCTTTGTTCCTTCAGGAGTAAAAAGTTTAATGGGAAGCCAAGAAGGGAGTGGAGGGAGAGAAAGAGAAGGAAAGAATGAGAATGAATGACTCTGCATGTATGTGTTCACCTAAGGATGACAAATGGCTATTGTCCCCCGATCCTTATGCTGTGCCCTGTGGCCAACCTGGCCTGAGTAAAGCACAACATCTGTAAAATGGGTCTATTAAAATAACAACTTCCAAGGCTGACGAGATGATTAAATGAGCAGGCAAATGTAAAAACCTCAGTCCTATGTCTCACCTATATATATTATACAGACAATAGATGTTTGTTGTGCCCAAGATGACTCTCATAAATAGAAACAAAGTGAAAAGAAAATGAGATCAACTTGCAGCAGGTCACTGGTTTCAAGTTAAAGGCATCATACAATACCCTTAATCCATCTCAGCAAACGATCTTGTGAATTTGGGAAATAGGCACACTTCTTGTGGTAGGAAAAATGGTAAAAGTTTGGCGTCTGGAAGAGAAGCTGCAGCAAGTAACCAAAGACAGTAAAAGTATTGCTCATGAATTCAGTGGAAGTTGGAACATCCAACAATTTGTAAGAGGCATCAAGAGGGTACATTTGAGTGATTCTCTTGATCAGCGTCTGATGGCTGCAGTGCAGGACTTCAGGATGCAGACACATCTATTGCTCTGAGGTCAGTCGTCTGCACAGGTTCATTCAGCACATCCATGGTACACAGGCAGGGGGGCTGGGAGTGTGGGAACAGAGAGGATTTGCCAAGGCACAGGGGAAGACTCCCCTCTGTAGCCTATTTAATGCATCACATCAGAGTAATCTTCCAAAAGCACTAACTTTACTTCATGGTTAAAGTGCTTAAAAACCTCAGTGGGGACCAGTGCTTCTAAGAAAAATCTTAAAACCTTGGCTTGAGGTTCTAGGCCGTCCATAATCTAGTTTCACTAATTTATGACTCCGTCTTTGCAACACACCTCTGTTCCTGAGGCCAGGCTAAGTTGAAAGCTGGTCCCTAGAATTCCATTCCTCTTCTGACTAGAGTACACGGCTTACGCTCCTCCACTACCACTGCCCCCATTAGCATGCTCTCCTCACCCCTCTGTTCAGTTCTTGTGGAAGCCAAGAGTTGTTCTGCAATTGCTAGAGCATTCAATTACAATCTATTGAAACAAAACCAACAACAAAACCCGTTTATCCTAGGCTCTTAGCACTAGATCTGCTTCTGCCAAGCATTATGAATTAGTTTTGTATCATGAACTCTATGCAGACTGGTACTATGCCTTCTAATCCTGTGATCCCCCCAAAGTGCCCAGCGCAGCCCCTTGGACGTAGTGGTAGCTTGAGAGTTATGCGCTAAATGAAGTTACCTGGAAAATCCAGCAGGAAAAAAAAAAATCGCTTAAGCCAGTTATTTGACTGAACTGACCAGGCAATGAAGTCAAAGTAATTGATCTAGTCGTCCCAACAGGCAAAGTCTAATTCTACACGTAGTTATCTTCAAAGTCAAAGGTGCGCTGTGTATGTGATATATTTTAATGTGGGATTCTAACTGAATGAAGGAGGATTCTACTATCAGAGGTGTGAAATTAAAGGGGTGTCTGTCTTATTCTGGGATCTTCATCGCATCCTGCTTATTTGGCTGTTATGCAATTCATTGGTTATATAGGGTTTTAAGATGGGTCTTTAGTTAAAAAAATAGGATAGGACATACTCTCTATTTTACTCAGCATTTCAGTATACCCGTCCCACATGAAACGCGAGTGATGACAGATACTGTAAATAAAAATCATGAATAGAGAAACAGTCCACTCAGGCTGAGCTCATTCCTCACGTGACTGCTCATTAATCTGCTCTAACCCTTACTCCATCGTGGTAAAAGCATTTTAGAAGTCACACGTCAGACCACTATAGTTAAATGTCACCATCTACAATTGTCAGACTTCCCCATCTGTCAAATTCAGGAATACTGTAAGAGAATATTCAGGGGGAAGAACCACTTAATCTTTCATAGAATAACCCACAAATCATGGCCAAACAGTATTACGAACTAAATGTTTGTGTCCCCTGAAAATTTGCTGTGACAGTATTTGGAGATGGAACCTCAGGGAGGTACTTAGGGTCAGAGGAGCCAGGTGGGTGAGGCCCTCATGATGGGATCCCTGCCGTATAACAGACCAGAAAACGTGCTCTGGCTCACTCCCAAAGGAGTTGTGTGAGCACGCAGCGGCACAGCGGCCATCTACAGGCCCAGAGAAGAGGCCTCAGAATGAAACTCACCTTGTGAGCACCTCCTTCCCGGAATTCCCAGCTTCTAGAACTCTAACAAGTAAGATTCTGTTGTGGAAGCCCCTAGTCTGTGCTATTTTGTTACAGTAACCCAAACCAACGAAGATACACAGTAACAGGGCACGGAAAACATTCCTCATGGAAAACAGGGACCAGAATTATTTTGGAAATGCATACTTTGTTTCATAACTGAGAATTCCATCTTACCCCTTCCAGACACTTACTAGCAAGTGTCTTTAATGTATCAAGGAATCATCAATTCTTGTCTGTTATATTAAACCTTAATTTGATAACTCAAATGTAGCATTAGTCTCCTAAACACAAATGTGATTCCCCCAACAAGTGCCCAGCTTTTATATCTATTTCCTATATGTTGTATACATTTACAACTATGAGTTGTAAAAACTATGCTAACATAATTTAGTTAAGTGGTTTCCTCAGATTATACATTTTCTATTAAAAATAAATGTCTGGGGCACCTGGGTGGTTCAGGCAGTTAAGCGTCTGACTCTTAGTTTTGGCTCAGGTCATGATCTCAGGGTCCTGAGACTGAGCCCTGCATTGGGCTCTGCACTGGGCATGGAGACTGCTTCAGATTCTCTTTCTCCCTCTTCCTCTCCCTCTGCTCCTCCCTCCCCCTCCACACACTCTGTTAAAAAAAAAAATTAATAAAAAAATTTAAATAAATAAAGGTGAATAGGAAACATAGTTTAAATATAAAATCCTAAAAATACCTTAGTGTTTATATGATATATTCTCTACCCCCTGTCTTATAGTTAAAAAGTATGGTTAAAATTTGAGTTAAAATGTCAATTCTTTTTCTCCAAGTATATGGTTCAAAAATAACATTTCTTTCTAACATATGGGGTTTATCTGTATGTTAATCAAAGCACGGGGTTTCTAGTTGACTATATGTTTCTCTTTTAAAGTTTGGTAAAGGGATGCTTGGGTGGCTCAGTGGTTGAGTGTCTGCCTTCAGCCCAGTACGTGACCCCACAGTCCCGGGATCAAGTCCCCCATTGGGCTCAATGCAGGGAGCCTGCTTCTCCCTCTGCCTGTGTCTCTGCCTCTCTCTCTCTCTCTCTGTCTCTCAAGAATAAATAACATCTTAAAAAAAAAAAAAAAGTTTGGTAAACTGAATATTGCAGAAAAGCAGTGGGCTTTTGGTAATTCATTAATATTCTTCCATCATAGCCATAGGAGATGAGAGATTGCCCCCCTCAGCAATGGTAGCCAGCACAGCTCTACTGTTCTCTTTGAGAGCAAAGGCCCTGCAATATGAACTAGGAAAACAGAATCAGAATTAGACCACAACATGTACAGAAGGGAGTTAGTCTTTAAAAAGCACAAGGATTTTTCTGTTCTTTTACAGGGTAGGATTTTCTATTGTTTCTAACATTTTATCCATATGTACATAACCATGGTGACCAAAAAAAGGAAGGATCTATAAAATTCATAATACTGCATGTTTCTTTTTTTCTCACAATTAGCTAGGAATGGTTCTATCTAGGATTTCAATGAGAGCAGTCTGCATTCTCTATTAAACAGTCCATCAAAAAACAAAAACAAAAACAGTCCATCACAAATGAGCAGCCCATAATCATTAATTTAAAAAATTCCTCCGAGAGTCTCCCTGTGGATCACTTGTCACATAAAGGGTGGCATGACAATACAGGTATGGGAGAAGCAAAATGGGAGTCGGGAGACCTGGGTGATCGTTTTAGCTTTTCTAGTACTGGTGAGATCTCAGGTAAGTTGCATCATCTCTCTAAACCTTGTTTTTATTGGATAGCATACTGAAAGCACTGGATTGAATACTGTTGAAGATGCTCATCTCTAAAATTCTTTGACATTATTAAATGTTTATTAAATGCAAATCATGTGACAGGTGTTATGAATAAATATGAATAAATGCATAATACATGAACCAGGCACTCAAGGAGCTTAATGATATTTAAATAGGCTATTAATTTCTAGAAGGTACAAAATTTGTCATGGAAATGATTTCATTCAGTATACTTTTAAAATCTGAAAGTACACTGACAATTGAGTTGGCAGCTTTTATATCCTTTGAATAGGCTGTTTTATGCTTAATATTCTCTTGATCTGTAGCTGTGTGGGTGCAAGATGCCACAGGGGTAGGAGCAGAGCTCTTGGGGTCAGTGAGACCTAGGTCTGAAGCTCACCTTTTCCAATGACCAGTATTTCTGTGGACAAGAGACAGAACCTCTTTCAGATTCATTTTATAAACTTCTATTATCATTTTATAATCATTTTATAAGATAAAAGAGAAAATCCTCTCTTTAACCCTGATTCTATTCCCCTGAGATAACTGGGAAAGAACTTATGTTCAACTTTTAGATGGGCACTCCCCACAGTTTAAGTTCTGCAAGGAATGAATAAAATAAAATTGGTTAAAAACCATGTTTACAGTCATTTGCCATATGTTTTAAAGAGCTCTTCGGCATCTGTGGGGCATGCTCATACATTTCCACCTCTGTCCTTTTGCCTTTCCTCAAAATTATTCAAATGGGAGATGCAAATAAAACTCTTCCTGGCATCCTTTCTGAGCACCCAGCTGTGACTCACCTCCCCATCTTCTGAGTGTCCCTACCTTTTACTCTCCTTCTCTTTTTGCATCATCAGATCTTATCCTTCCTTCAGATTGCAAGTACCTTGGAGACAGAATCTTTGTCTGATGCAACTTTGTAACTAAATATAATACCCAATATTGTACCTTCCATATATTAACTACTGAATAAAAGCTTGCTTAGTTAATAAACATAGTTTAAAATCTGGTAAAATAGCTAAACACATTAGAAAACTGGCATTATTTTGATTTCAAAGATGTAAAATTCTCAGTCCTATTTCTAAAATAAAGGCATTTTAATTCTGGAAAAATGCCCTATCAATTAAGCCATCTATAGTTTCTCAGGAGACCTCTCAGGAATAATCTCTGACAGAGGTTGTCAATACATGGGAGAGAGAGGAAGAAAGAAACTCTGCTATCATATGTGTCTTACAGAACTAGGTAGCAGTCTGAGTTAGCTCCCCCTTCAATCCCCTTTTTCATAAACTCACAAGAACAGTATTAAAGAGGGAAGGACTCTGTACGTTTTTTCTTTTCCTTCCCTTTTTTTATTTTTTTAAGACTGGATTTATTTATTTGAGAGAGAGAACACAAAAGAGTGAGTGAGTGAGCGAGTGCATGGGGAGAGGAGGGGCAGAGAGAGAGCAAGAAGCAGACTCCCCACCCAGCAGGGAGCCTGACTCAGAACTCGATCCCAGGACCTTGGGATCATGACTTGAGCTGAGGGCAGATGCTTACTCAACTGAGCCACTCAGGTGCTCCTGTTTTTTCTTTTCCAGTTAACATGAACTGAAATTTTAAAAAGCACAAGCCTAACATAAAAGCTTCTTCATAAAGCGAGCCTAACGCAGCAGTTAGAGGCAAGGTGGCTGAGCACTGTCATCACATACAGAGTAAATCAGGCACAAAGGGGAGGCACAGTAGGCACCATCATGTGGGTAGGAGGCACACATCCCTGCTCTGTTTCACCCTGTCTCAGTCCTTCTACAGCCTGTACCAATGGTGTCACGGATGTAACAGGCCATTTTCAATCTACATCTTGTTATAGATTAATAAGCAAACATTTTCTTGCTTATTATGCAATTTATCATGATGAAAATTACATTGGACTCCTCAAGGCTACATGCTGATACATTCATTTATTTAGAGCTGTGTATAGAGTTATACTAATCTTCATGACAGAAAAGGATGTAATAGCAGGATTTAAATTATCTACTGAAGAACTAAAGTGTCTATGGACATACTACATGTAGATAAAGCACAGTATATCTTTATGTTTGCTGATATAAGCTTCATGTAAACTGATTTAAAAACAAAATAAAACAAAATATTAAATTCTATGTCTAAAATAAAGCCTATCACTTCTCCTAGGCAACAAAACAAGACTGCATACTATTGAAATGGTGTTTAGATCAGCTTTGAAAATAGACTATAAAATTAGGTCAAAACAAAATTGGAAGGTATACAGGCAGTTGCAGAAGAAGGCAGAGGGTTGAAAATATGTTCTGGGCTTTGCACAAAGGCCAGTTGCCTCTTACTATTGCTTCAAACTCACAGGCTCAGTTTCCTCCGAATTCTTAAAGTCAATCAAGAACCTTCAGGCCTTCTGCATCCAAAAACTATCCTGGCTGCCATTATGTCAAACTATTCATTCTAGAACCAGGCAGCTCTTGATCTGCTGACTCTGAAACAAGGACAATGGCATCACCACTTTTACTACCACCATACAGGGAATTCCCATTTAATCTTTTAGTATGTGCTAAGTATTCTTCCAAGTGCTTTGCAAACAGAAACACATTTAATATCAACTTTATGAGGTAGGTATTTAATTAGCCCCAACTTGTAGATGGAACTGAGGTAAGAGGTGAAATGACTTGCTGAAAAGCAAACAGCTAGGAAGACACAGAGTAAATGTTTAGGAAATGTGGCAGTATGATAGGAGGTAGGGGGCGGGCAGCTGCCTAAATTGGAAATAAATACCACCTTCTACCAATCCATCTTGGGACTTTGGGCTGAGAATGTCCAATCTGTAGACAAAGCCACAGCATCCCAGTCTAGCCTTTTAATAACTTCTTTGATCTCTACTCCCTGAGCCTAGAGCCATGATGGATCATAAGAGAACTATGGGATATAAGAAAGACAACCATGAAGAAAAGGACAAAAAAAAAAAAAAAAAAAGAAAAGAAAAGAGAATTCTAGTTTTTTCCAAGGTCAACAAAGATAAGATGAAATGCCATTCAATGAGAAAATCAGAGGTGATAACATTTACATTTAGAGAGGCACCATGGGCCAGTTCAAAGATTCCTAACACTAGGATGGCGATACTGAAAAAACAAAAACAGGGGCACCTGAGTCATGAAAAAACAAAAACAGGGGCACCTGAGTGACTCAGTTGGCTAGGTGTCTGACTCTTGATTTTTGGTTCAGGTCATGATCTCACAGTAGGGGGACTGAGCACTGCACTGAGCCCCAGCCTCCGGCTCTATGCTCACCACAGAGTCTGCTTGTCTCTCTTTCTCTGTTTCTCCCCCTATTCTCTCTTTCTCTAAAATAAATAAAATCTTTTAAAAAATAAAATCGCTGGGATCCCTGGGTGGCGCAGTGGTTTAGCGCCTGCCTTTGGCCCAGGGCGCGATCCTGGAGACCCGGGATCGAATCCCATGTCGGGCTCCCAGTGCATGGAGCCTGCTTCTCCCTCTGCCTATGTCTCTGCCTCTCTCTCTCTCTCTATCATAAATAAATAAAAATTAAAAAAAAATTTTAAAAATAAAATCGCAAAATTAAAATAAACAAAAACCTTCCTCCAAGAATTAGGAAGCTGAGTTCTCAAGTCAACATGAACCTCTATCATCACACCCCCAACTGCCTTCCCATCATTCTTGGCCACTTGGCTACCAAGGGCTTCCCACTTACTTCATTTCAGCAGCTCCCTCAGCTCATCTGCCTTTCCCTCTACTCTCATCACTGCTTCTCTGGATCTCTGCAACCTCCTACAGCTGGTCCTTGGCTGTGTGCAAGTGAAACCTCAATAAATTTAATTTAAAAATTACTATGAGTGTGAAGGAATAATTCCCCAAACTATCTGTCATGTATTCTATGAGTAAATGTTTGAGCAGGTATATACACAATTTTCCTTGTAAGTGATATGTTTACACTATTATTAGATAATAATATGTCAAGGCACAATAAGCACAATTTAGAAACTATGTCACAGATCAGCCATTCACTGGCTCAATGCTAAATCTTAAGTGTGCCCAAATTACATAAATAGATTTCCCTTTCCTTATCTATAACCAAAATTTCATATATTGAGATATGTGGGGTTTCATTATCTACTAAAAACACATAATCTATCAAGGGCAATCAATGACCTCAAACAAAAATAAAATACCAACTGACAGAACACAAACAAAATCTCCACAAATTAACTGGAATTGAGCACGTACTTGGCGAGCTGTTTCTCGGCATCAGCACAAAGTTCAAGAAGCCCCATGAGGACAGCAGACACATCCATGTAAGGCTCCCAGACCGTGAAACCACGTCCAATTAGATCAATGGCTGTTCTTCGGATCGTACTGTGTGGAGGAAGTTTGGGGCTGGGGGGCTGCAGCAGAAGAAATGTCAGTGCCTTACCTAAAATTACAAAATAAGAAGCAAAGCAATAAAGTAATTTTACTTTTGTGATTTTTTTCGAAGACATTTTCAAAGTATAAATCACTTTTGATTTTTTTCTCTTTAACTAAAAGGGGTTTTTGAGCAGTAAGACTATAAAAGATCTCAAGTTTACAGTTCGCTCAGCCACATACTTTAAAGAAGATAAGTTAGGTTACAATATTTTATACCATATTCTAAAATGCTTTAATTTCATAAGAATTATGTATAAATAAGTATATATAATTTCAAAATATATCAGTGATCCTAAATTCCAAACAAGGTCTCTTCCTACTCAGCATTCTGTAAAATGGAGATGGTTTCAAATAATGTTATATTTGTTATATCCCAACAGGGATCAGGGATGAAGGCACAGATATAGTTTTAAAAAGTTTCCCCCACAAGCATCTATGTTTCTCCATATTCTGCTATGCTGATCCAGTACAATGATGTGAAGTATGTGGTAAATTCTTCACACAAGTTTGGTAAAGAAATGAAAAGACAGTTTGATATTACTTTTAAATCTGATGAAATCATCTAGATTCTAATTAACATGTATTTCTTTATGTCGAAGATAATGCTAACAATTTGTATACATAAGCCTAATGGCCGTCAAGCTGTAAAAGCTCACCTATTTCAAAAGGCATTTTGACATTTAGAAAACAGGGACTGTGAAGAGCAAATATCAATTTAGAAGAGGCTGTTTGTTTCTTGAGGGGAAGAAACAAAACTGTTTACACATCATAGAACAGTATAGCGGACTGCTTAAGGGATACACAGGCTTCAGATTTAAGACAGGGAAGTAACCAGTTTCATAACTTAGTAGGGGCAGGCCGAAGAAGGTATCATGAGCTTCAGTTTCCTTGTCTGTAAAATGAGAAAACAGCTCACTCTCACAGAGCAAGAGTGTTGGGCTGATCAGACAAAGTGCACTGCCATGTGCCTAGCACCCGGGAGGGCTCCTCAAACGGCAGTCACGAAAAGCATGTTGAACTTGCCTGTTTTCAAAATTGAGAACGTGGCATATAAACTTTAATGCAGTTAACAAATAAAGGCATTTACTCATTTTTATGTTCTAGCCAATTGTTAAACGAGAATGGATTGAACTGGAGGTGAAGAGACATGAAGGATGCTGTAAAGCCCAGACTCTTGTCTGCCAATGCACTGTTTGTTCGTGGTTCAGAATACCTGCTGCTGTAGAACCCTTGAAAAATCTGTTGAAAACCATTGGTCTTTTCCCCAGGAAACTACATATAATACATGTACATATCCATCAAATGACACACACAAAAAAATTTCCAGGAGGCCACGGTTCTTGGGTTAACAAGTCTTGCAGGAAGCTGAAAAGGTACGTATACGTGGAAAGCCTCCTGGAGGAGACATCTTGATATTCATGACTTCATTCATACACGTATTTGAAAATTTTACTCTCCCACTTAGCCATGTCCTACATTAGCTTCAAGTTTTGTGGATCATAAAAATATAAACCCCTTTTAAAAATCGTGACCCACTGTTTTATATTTTCTGCCAGCACTTACTCATCCCTTACCACACGATATTTTTAAATATAAGCCTTTCTGTGAATTTCCCTTTTCCTCATCAAGTTTGTTGCTCCTGGAGGGTAGGAACTATGGTGCATGTAACTTTACATCTCCCAGATCACCAAGCACAGCACTCTGCACACATTACAGACCTAAGATGGAAATACATCTGCCTTTACTGCATGTACATCTCTAATGCAGTTCCCTGCTCCAGTTTGTCAGAATGGTATTTCAAAATGTCAAGAGATCCACCACTTTTCTGTCATTCTTTACTTCTAGGAAGTTTTAAGAGCTGCAGAGAAAACCCCAGTGCTGCTCTCTGCAGACATCCTGAAGCACAAGCAGCAATGGCTCCAGTCTAAGGGACAGGGCTCCCTGAAGCTGTGTCCTTGGGAAGCAGTTTTGTGAAGGGGCAAAGGTTTCCTAAGTACAATGTTTTATAGCATTTCAATCATCATTTCCCTTAACTGCACTCCACTATTCCTGTATTCATTACAGGCAGGAGCATTCTGGCAATCCCAGGGAGGGCTGATTTCTTGCAGCCTCTGTGTGGGAACTCTGGAGGCAGCTTCCTCACCACTCTGACAATTTTATCTTGAAAGCAAAAGTAAACCATTAAGTGGCCAGTTTCTTGATGTTTTCCATCATTTTTCTAACAAAGTAGGAAGGACAGCATAGGGGCTGTGATCACTCACCTTGCAACGAAATGACAGAAAAGGAAGACTCAGTAGGCAGACTTCAAAAGACCCCTGGCCTTGCAATGGTCCTCGGGGTATCTTCTGCTCCCCTGCAAAGTATGGTCTACCCTCACAGTGAGGATGCCACCCAGCTCAGCAGGAAATGCAGGTTCCTTCTGGCATGCCATCGCCTCTCTTAAATCACTATTTCATTCAGTGATCTTATAAGTAAAATTCTCCTATAGCACCTCTCCTTCTTTAGTTCAGATCACAGTCTCTGGGTAACATACAGTAAAAACCCCCACAGTTCTGGCAGGCGATGTAGGGGGCACCAAGAAAAGCCAAGAGAAGAATGGTCTGTTTAACACACACATTTTAAATCCACTAACTAGAGTCTGATTATTTTTCACTGGTCTGTTTTGGAATTATAAAGACAGAAGAATGCTATATAATTCCACACCTGACAACTTATTCCAAGCAAAATGTGTAAATAAGAGAAGATGAAGAGGCTTTTCAAGTAAACATTTTGATTTCTAGCCTTGTTGATTAATAAGATGCTTATGACTTTAATGCTACCAGGAATAATGACACTGATGTTCTGGAGGAGCACTCTCGGATGCCTAAGGGTTCAAACTTCCTAATCACAGATTCCTTCTGATGATATAAAGGAATGAGCCTTTAAGAAATAGTTGTTACAATAATAAAAAGGGATAGGTAAATTTAAGATTCCTTTTTTGACTTATACTGTATTCTCTACTTCAGGGTTTATCTGACTTATGATTCCATAACAGATAGCAGCTCTGCAACATGGACCAAGGTGATAAAAAAAAAAAAAAAGCTAAAATTAAGATACCTACGTACTTCTCTTTTGCCAGAAAAAGTCTCATGACAATTTTATGAATTTTCTCTCTCAGAATTTTCCTTAAACCTTTGGTACCCAATAATAGTTATATTTTAATCTGTGCAAGAGGAAATCTAATTTTGTACCAAAATAAATAGTAAGCAAGGCACAGAATGATGCTCTCATCTGACACCATGACTGATTGTATCATAAAAGGCTCCCTAGTAGCAGTATGAAAAAGTTCAACAAACTGGACTTTCTTCAAAGTCTTCCACAATTTGGTTCCAACCTAGCCATCCAAAGATTCCTGTGATAACTATATATAAAATAAATATAATAAAAAGTTCAAGGACACGGATTCTAGTTCAGGAGATGGTTGAGCAAACAGGTCATTTCAATATATTCCGAGTATTGTTAGAGCATTTAAAAGCATAAGGTATCCAGAGAGAACTTAATAGGGGCACTTAACTCCACCAGAGAGTATGAGAAGGCTTCCAGGGAAAGGTGACTTCTATACCCAAACCTAAAGAGTACGTAGGAGTCAACTACTCAAAGGAGAGGACTATGGAAAGAAAGCATTCCAGACAGAGAAAAGAGTATGTCTCATGATGAGGAAATGAGAAAGAACAGGGTCAGATCAAGGGATTACACATAGCTCAACATGGCTGGTGATCTTGTTGGGGAAAAAAAGAAGAGGTTGAGGTGATGGGCAAGGGAGAAAAGAGGACAAGTTGGATGAACCAGAACAGTGAGACATGAGGCAGGACAGGTTACTAGAGCCCAATCACAAAGGGCCTCATATGTCATGCCAGAAGTTTGTTTATTCTGGTGACAATGGGGAACTACTGAAAGTTTTAAGCAAAGGAGGTTTGATTAGATTTTCATTTAGAAAGATCAACACTTGGGTTGTCTTATGCTAGAAAGGGTAAGACCTATTACCTGTTTAATTCTGATCTGTTCATCCCCAGCCAAATGGATTAATTAGAATCCTAGAATTTTCAGACTGAAAGGACTTTAGAACAATAGCATCCCTTCCTGTGCTTCACATGAGATAACTGAGAACTATAGAAGGCAAGGGGTGAGCTGCAGGCCTGGGAAAGGAGTCCAGGCCTCTGTGGCCCAGGCCATGTGTCATAGGGCCAGTACAGGTCTGAACACAACTTGCTTCTTTATTCATGACACTCTACCCAACTAGGGATTCAAAACTATAACCTTCCACCTTCTGAATTAAGGCATGATTTCAACTGCAGTTACTAGTGTCTCCCGCAAACAGAAGATTAAATGAATTAAATGCTTCATCTTTTCTTGTATAATGAGAAAGTTGCTGTCACTGGATCGACATCTAAATATAACCATAGTAAGATCCTCGCAATCATCTTGGCTCTAACTTAGTTGCACCGTGGTCACAAAACAGTCTACTGCACATCTAGCACTGCACTCACCTTGCAGGCAGGAAGTGGTAGAAAGCTGACGGTATAGAATTCAGCATTATTCAAATAATTCTGGGGCCATATTCAAAGTCCATTTATCAAATTACTAGTGTTTCTCACCCATGAGATAAGTAATACATACTGTGGCAGCTTTATAGTGGGAATCTAGCATATAGCACACCACCATCACCATACGGATGTCTAGCCAAAAGTATAAATGAACTACCAAAAATGCACACATGCTCAGAACAGTAGAAAACAAATCAAAATACAACAAAACGCTTTGAAAAGCAGAAAGCACTAAAATCTAGCATTGGATAAATCACAATTAACTTAGGCCCTCTGGCTGTTTGAATTCTGTTGTCGGGCAGTCAAGAGTAATAACAAAAGCTCATATATTAGTGCCATCTTATCTCAAGCTTTTTAACTCAAGCAATTTTTTGAAAACGGTTCCAACTTTATTCTTACTGTTTTTTTAAAAGTGCTACATAAAAGCAAAGTGGCAAGAAAATATTTATGCTTTGCTGTAACAGCAAAACACTAAAAACGAGAAAGGATTGAGACAGAGCAAAATAAAGCCTACGAGAGCAGTGATTAAAGAGCTGACGGTTTTCTACCATGACTAAGTTGTTGCTTTTGCAAAATAAATATTGTCTCATCATGAAATGACCAGTGAAGACCCCAATTCAAAACATTTTTGTTTTATCTGCCTGGTAATGATGACTAGCTCTTTCAAAAGATTAGCAAACAAGCCATCTCTTTCTCCCCACCCCCCCCCAACGCAATTACTTAGGTAATAACGAATTTGTCTTCTGGGGCATTTATTCATCCTTACCACAAAGTGTAGACTTACTTTATTAATGTACCCTAAGCATTATGGAATACTTATTCTACGAAAATATTAACCATAAAAAACTATAGTTATATATTTCTATAAGCACTGGGTATTATTTTAAGCACCATTTGATAACAGATAACTTTTATATTGTTATCTCACTTTTTTCCCCTTCTTGCCTTTCTAACGAAGGTAGGGACTGAGCCTGATAGGAGTACCTTGAGTTCTCTACAGCCTATTAGACTGTCTTTATTTACACACACACACACACACACACACACACACACACGATCAACGGCCAGTTACATACACCAATATTAACACTTGCAATACTAACTCAAACCTTTATTTTTATACAACCACAGATCCTACTAACATGACATGCTCATGACATGAACTTGAATCATGCAGTAGTAATTTTTACTCAGTTCCTAATTGTCCTGCAATAGCACTAAATAGGAAAGGATCACCTAAAAAGTTGTAAAATTGGTACTTTTTCCCAGCTTTCCATTTGTAATTTTTATTTCCTTTAGGGGAAGGCTGTTTCCTCTCATGCTTCCCTTGAAGCTTGAAGACCTCATAGGCAGATTCCAGAACGAGCTATTACAAGCCCTCTAGCAACCAGTATGCCCTGTACAAGGAAATAGCACTGGATAAATGAAAGCACTGGAACGACTGAGTGTAAGGACAGAAATGGGGACCTACTTTATGGAGTGTCTCCTTGCTGCAGGCAGGGGAACTTGGATTTTATGGTAGCCAATGCTTTCAGAAAACTAGTGGCCATAGGAAGGAGTTTTAAGAACTGGAAACTAAAACAGAAGCTAGAGTCATACCATATTTATCAAAGGAGAATGAAATTTTCTTACTGGAATTACTACAAAACCATAGCATTTCAAAGAATTTTTCAGAGTCCTCGGAGGTCCTTCATAATTATTATGGCTATCCCATTGGTAGGTTATATATAAACTATTTTCTTGAGCTCTGTCTGGTCCCTCCTAGGCCAGTCATCGGGCCTAGTTAGACCTTTGTTCCTTTTACTTAAGAAATATCATAAATGAAGAAATGGCCACTAATCACCCTTAGCTCTGAATAGCACAGGAGGGGGAAAAAAGGTCATATTAAAAAAAATGCATTAATTAATAGTTCAATTACAAGGAAATTCCTATGGGAGAACACATTATATGCACTTTAAACCAAATGAATTTATGATGATTTATGCCATTACAATGAGTGCAAAATGAATTAATAATGATTGGCCACTTATTTCAAAGTGTAACCAAGTGAAGGAAGCCTTTTCCCACTTGTTAATGTCCATCAAAGAACAAGGATGGCAGAGTGCCATCTGGAATTCCACTCCTTTGCTTTATACAGAAACCTGACTTAATTAAAAATAATTCCAATGTTGTGTGCGTTATTCATGGATATGGACTAATTAACAAACACTTCTATAACTAAATGCCTTGTATTAATGCAGTTGTTAAAACTGCTTGTTAAACAGTTTACATCCTTCATTGCACAGAAGCTTAATTTTTTAAATAAAAAGTGTAAAGTAACTCTGAAATTAGGAAGCCAATTTAACAAAGATATTTAAAAACTCATTCATCTATCAGTTTTATCAAAAACAGTCCTAGAATCAGAAGACTCTAAAATGCAAACATTCTTTGATTCAAAGTATGTTTTTTGTCGGTTTTACTGAACTTCAAATTATGTCATACAATGATATTTAAAGTCATTTTGGCTTTTTTAGTATTTTATATATTTTGGATGGCAAACTAAAATTAGGGAATCTTACCTTCCTATAAAGAAAGAGATATTACTTACTGCATATAGTCTTTTTCTGCCTCGTGAATGTAAAAAGTCCTGACTTTTGGACAGTTTGAGGGTCAGTAATAAAGAAGTAAAATAATAGAAGTGGGTGTTTATGATATCAAAGAAGTAAAATTTTAAAATCCATTAATCTAGGGAATCTTTAATTAAATCTTTAAATCTTTAATTAATAGAGGTCCAAATACCTCTATGTCCTGATCCTAAAAGGTGTAGGATGGTTAAACAGCATGAATCAGTGGGTTGGCGGCCATATGGGTGGGTGGCAAAAGTACTCTAGGGTTGAAGTTCTAGCTCTAGTGCCTACTAGCTAAGTGATTACCTATTCATTCAAAATTTACTAGTACTTGCTATGTTCCAGGCATTGTTTTTAAGCACAGGTCA
The DNA here is from genome assembly GCF_048164855.1 of Canis lupus baileyi. NCBI lineage: Eukaryota > Metazoa > Chordata > Mammalia > Carnivora > Canidae > Canis > Canis lupus. Next base: position 19,664,044 of record NC_132838.1, read on the forward strand.
ACAAAATCTGTGCTCTCACAGAACTTACATTCCAGTTGAGCCAGACAGACTAGAAGAACAAATAGATATGTCAAGCAGAACTAAGTCCTGTAAAGAAAAAGCAAGAGTAAAAGCCTAAAAACTGACAAGAGGAAAGGACTCTGCAGAAGGTAACATTTGAACAAAGGCCTGAGTGAAATGAAAGAGAGGCATGGGGGCACCAGTGGGAGAAGCATTCTAGGCTAAGAGAACAGCACCAAAGGCCCTGTGGTTGGACGGGATATCTTCGGGCCAGCAAAAGTCCAGAGTGGTTAGATGGCAGTGGACAAGGACAAAAGTGGAAGGATATACAATAAGAGAGGCAGCTGTGGGATGGATCACATGAGCATTTCTCCTGTGGGGTTTTAAGTATTATGAGAAATTCATGGAAGTTACACGGAGGAGAGTGACATGACCCGCTGTCAACCAGGAAGTATCAGGATGCTGTATACAGAATAGACGGTCACATCAGGAAGGCCAACTGGGAGGTTCTTAAAATGGTTCAAGCAAGAGATAATAAAGGCCTGGACTAAAACGGTAGTGACACAGTTCTTACACCCTGTAAATTCTAGATTTTTGAAGTAACTTCAGTAGAGCAGACAAGATTCATTTAGGGATTGGATGTGAATATATGATATAGAGAGAAGTAAAACGGATTCCAGGCATTTGGGCAGGAATGGCTATGTTAATGACGGTGGCACTCACTAAAATGAGTAGCAACAGGAGACAAGGAAGTTTTTTATTTGTTTTTGAAGTGGAAGCAATAATCTAAATTTTAGTTTTAGGCATTTCCAATTTGAGATACATCTGAAGGTAGAGTTCAAATAAGCAACTGGACATATGCGTCTGGAGATTGGCATGGAAACCAGGGTTGGAATCAGAAAGTTAAAAATCATCTGTATATGCTGCACTGAAGCCACGGGACTGGCAGTAATTGGTAAAGAATGAGGGTAGGTACAGAAGAAAGAGGGGGAACACCAAGTCTGGGTACAAGTGGCTAATGAGGTGGGAGAAACAGGAAAGAACAACGTCACAGAAACTAAGCAGAGTCGCAGGTTTCAACATAGCTGGAATTACTGGCTACCAAGAGAAAGAGACAAGAGCTGTGACTTGGGCAACACATGAAGTCCCTGGTTACCTTACTGAAAAGGTTTCAGGAGAGTGAAAGTCAGAAAAGCCGGACCGAAGCAGATTCAGGGAAAAAAAAAAGGCTAAGAAAGCAAAGAATGTAAACATAATCAGAGTATTTAGTGCAGAATGTGTACAATTATGTAGACTAGACTATTTATAATTTCCGGACTTCTGAATACCTACTGATAATAATGCAGCGTTCATGTAACCTTCTGTAGATACAGACAATGGAGGAAACAGATAGGAGTATCTGGTTTATGGGACATACTTCTCAACGTGTTCCATGCATAGCTTCTACAGCCTTCTCTGGATCTGATCACTTCCAGGAACCAACCAATGGTCTTTCCAGAGACGAACCCCCTCCCCCCATGACGGCAGCTTCATTCATGTCTGAACAGGAATGCATCGTAACCTTTCCTGGTCATCTGTACACCATTAAACATCCTGTGAGAGGGGCTCACCAGATGGATTACAGGGTTCTGAAGGTGCTGATGTACCTCTCCAAAGTAACTGACTTACTGCTCGATCAAAGACTCATGCTCAGTTATTTTACCCATTTGTCTAGGGCTTTTAGAATTATTAAAAAAAATACATGAAATAAAAAACAATGACATTTTCCCAAAAATACCATTAAAGTTAATCAAAACTATGGCAAAAACTGAAATGCTTCATGGTAATTTCATAATTGCATACTCTTTTTAAATAATTCACACAATTAAGTTAATTAAGTTAGCATAATCTCAAAGTAATTTTATAAGTAGTCTAGTGGAGATGAAAATCACAGGCAGGATTAGTTAATTTCTTTTCTAATAACGACAGTAAAGCGTTCACCTGAACATGGAACTGCTGAATGTTTAACCCTTCACAGATAGATCATCAAAGATGAGAATCAGTTGTCCTTAGTGGACACTAAATATTAAGTAAACTGTGAGATGAAGACTAGAGTAACCCTAGGAGAAATTAATTCAGAATTGCTTTACATGCAAGCAAATAAACAAATGCCAACATTCTCACTGCGAGCACGCTAAATGCTTCCTTTCTACACATTTATTTTATTGAAGTTGAGTAAGGGAGGAAAAAAAAGATGAGCAAACAAAAGTCACTCTGCTGCCCGTTTCTCAGTCTGGACATCTTTGTTTAAGCTTTGACTTGGCTTAAATGAACGAATTAATATTGACAAAAACATCAACTAAGCTAATGAGTTGTTAGTTAAGGCAATAAACATGTCACATTAGAGTCAGCGCAGTAAAGAGGTAATTAGCCCTGGAAAAGCCCTGCTGATTGGAGCTGTTGAGATCCTCTGCTCTTAACCTTTGAGTCCATTATCCAGCCCAGGAGTGGTGGCTATGTTAATGGGAACTCGCTAGTAAACAGCAGCCAGGCTACAGCAGCTAGACCTGCGTCAGAGTTCTGGGATTCAAGGGGCGCCAGGAGGAGGGAGGCTTACAAAAGCCAACAACAGAGCCCTGGGAAAAGCGGAAACCGAGCTCTTTGAGGAATAGAAATTAATGTCCAACGGAGGAGGCAAATATATTTCCAAAGAAATATCTATTTCCAAATAAAATATTTTTTTAGCAACAACAAAAAACTTTGCAATATACTAAGTAACATACGATGAGACAAAGGAAAACTCACTCTAATCACAAAATATGCTCCCATCTGCAAAATAAGGATGCCCCGACCCTTTCAAGATAAAGCGCAAGACACTGTAATATGATGAGTTCCTAAGCTGTAGAGGCAATCGTGGTCACAATTAAAAATCATAGCAAATAATTTACATTAAGACAAAAAAAGAAGCACACATGCTATTACACTTCTAAAATATACATGTTTAGGGGCGCCTGGGTGGCTCAGTGGGTGAAGCATCTGCCTTTGGCTCTGGTCATGATCTCAGGGTCCCAGGATCAAGCTCCGCATTGGGCTCCATGCTGAGCAGGGAGTCTCCTTCTCCCTCTCCCTTTGCCCTTCCCCCTCGCTCGTAATCTCTCGCGGATAAATAAAGTAAAATCTTAAATAAAATACATACATTTACATGAGTAATTATAAATTGTCCTTCAGAGGGCAGCCCGGGTGGCTCGGTGGTTTAGCGCCTGTATTTGGCCCAGGGCGTGATCCTGGAGACCCGGGATGGGGTCCCACGTCGGGCTCCCTGCATGGAGCCTGCTTCTCCCTCTGCCAGTGTCTCTGCCCATGCCACCCCGCCCCCACCCCGTCTCTCATTAATAAGGAAAATCTTAAAAAAAAAAAAAAAAAAAGGCCGTTTGCTCTGTAAGTTCTTCTGTGTGTGTTCTTTTTTAAACTTCTCACTAAAAAAAATAAAAAGAAAAAAGAAAAAAAAAGAAAAAAATAAACTTCTCACTAATTTACTGATTTGGCTTTGGGACAATCAACACTATCATTTCAAAGTCTATTCTGAAAAAGAAATCAGATTCTTATAGAAAAATCACAAATAGCAGGACAGAACCTACACAGGAGTTAAAACACAACATATATAAATAAAATGCCCATTCTCTCAATTAGTGGATCATTTCTGAAATAAAGCAAAAGACCATGTTGGAGAGTATAATGTGAATTTGTATAATCTTCATAACTTCCCAAAAAATTGTCAAATGGGCTAAGTTTTAACACTGCTTCTAAAACTCTACATGCCTATAAATGTATTAATTGGTACTAGTATTTGCACAGAAGTAGGTTAGACTGAGACCATATTACCAGAAAATACATTTTCCTTTGGAAACTTGCTTTCTTTTAAGCTTAAAAGCAAACACATTCAAGATAAATACTACACTGCCATTCATTTTACGTGCTTTAATAATTTTATGCTATTGTGTTTTACAAAGGAAGAAAATGTTCTATCCCAATTCTTCATTACGTAAGTTTGATGGTAGAGGTGGTTAGATATGCAGTTCCTTGCCACTCCTGTTGTGTGCATATGTGCAGTATGTGTCTGGGTGTTAGAGGAGGAGAGACATGGGACATTTACTATATACAGTAAATCAATATGTGCTCTCTTTTCTCAGGCTGAGTAATTTCGAAAGGGACAGGAAGCAATTAGCTTCCTCATACCTTATTGGGCAGTGTATGGTTTAATATTTTTCCCCCCATACAGCTTTCTACTAAATTTGCAAAACAGCTGTATACGGCTTAATTTTCCTTAGTTAATTCTTCTACATAATTAGGTTTAGATCGAAAAGCACTATAAACCAGTTTTCATTTTCAATGAAAGATGAACCAAGAAGTAATGCTGCAAACTAAAATAAGAAATACATGTTTTTGTTATTTTATTGTCACTGACAGGTAAGTGTAACCTGAAAAAAATATACAGTATTTACTACTTCTTTTATACAGAGAACATATAAAGACGTCCAAATATTTCTAAATTGTCTAGAAGCAGTAAAGAAAAATAAGGTGGTCAGAATATTTTTAGGACTACATCCATACATTAAATCCATACTTGTAATTATGTATATAATTTCATATCTAGGCAGTGTATCACAAGACAATAGTGTTCAATCTTTTTTCTTTCATTTATCATTCATTCATTCATTCATTCATTCATTCATTCATGAGAGACACAGAGAGAGAGAGAAGCAGGCTCCATGCAGGGAGCCTGATATGGAACTCGATCCCGGGTCTCTAGGATCACGCCCTGGGCTGAAGGCAGGCACTAAACCGCTGAGCTATCTGGGCTGCCCCTCAATCTTTTTTCTACCCCAACATACTTGCAGAATGTGACATATTACCAAACCATTTCTTACTGTGATGGAATGGGGGTAGCAAAATTAGAGGGAAGCAGAGTGCCATAAGCATAATTTGAAGATGCCCTCCAGGTGATTCAGATGTGTTACCCCACTTCATACCTTGCCCTTGCCACTTCCAGGCAGGAGGCCAAAGTCAACCCTATCCCACCCCTCACACCGTCCCATGACTGAAAATCCATGGAAAGTAATACAGAGCTATGAAGTATGATCTGGATTCTAATCCTACACCTACAAACTCAAATAACATGAACTGGGTATTAGTTTCCTCATCTGAGATCAAATGAGATGGAGAAAAGACCTATTTTTGAGTTGACAGGAATACTAAATGACAGAACATGCATCATGCCTGGAATGAGGGAAGCTCATGATAAATTCTTCCTCCATCTTCCTGAATATAATTACACAGAAATTAATTATTTTCCTTAATCACAGATATTTATTTCTATATTATCCTAAGACTACAAAAAATGGACTTTTTTAAAAGAGGAAAACTAGTGGGACTCTAGTCCTTTTAAAAATATGTAATATCAAGGGGCACCTAGGTGGCTCAGTCAGTAAAATGTCTGACTTTGGCTCAGGTCATGATCTCAGGGTCATAAGATCGAGCATGGCATTGGGCTCTAAGCTCAGCGTGGAGTATGCTTCAGAATCTCTCTCCTTCTCCCTCTGTCCTTCTCCCCCATTTAAACTGTCTCTCAAATATGTAAAATCCTAAAAAAATTTTTAAATATATGTAATATCAAGCATTTTACCCAACAGAAAAACCAATAAAATGAATGAATGAATGAATGAATGAATGAATGAAAGCAAGGAAAGGGGTAAGAAGGGAAATTATATTCATGGTCTGGTGGGTGGCATGTACTGTTTTGAATGCTTTACCTACAGGACTTCATTTAATTCTGAAAATAACCCTGAGAGGAATATATTAGTTTCAGTTTTGAAGATGAGGCAAACCGTTTCTCAGAAACCCTAAATAACTTATTCTAGATCGTACTATGAATAATGCCAAAATAGGGTTTACCTGACATAAAATCCTCTATTCTGTCCATTATATTCCATACAATTATTACAAAAATAATAGGCTATGCCATATTTCAGACTTAAGATGATATCTGCAAATGATTTTGTTTAATATTGCAAATGAAATACACCATATTATTTCTTGCCTGGTAATCCCAGAAACCATAAATTGGCTTCATGATGATGCAGCAACCACTGAATCCTTTTAACATGTATGGAAAGTGAAAAGCCTAACTGGCAGAGCCACTTAAGGAATGCTGAAATTGTTTATCTGAGTAATCTGCATATATTAACACATAACAAGATGAGAAAGGCAAACAAGTATTATAACACTAGTTTTCTAACCTTTTCCCTGTTAACTCTGGGCTAGTTAAACTGGGCCAGCAATGCTATTTTTCTTCCTCTCAAAATCTATAGAGGGTGAATCAAATGTGAAAGCAAGATCAATTCTGTCCTAAGACAGTAAATGAGTTTAAGATCAGACCTGTTTCAGTTTATGGAGAGAATCTAATTATGCTAGCTTAACTATATGTTCACAGAACTATATTACAGAGTCAGGAAAAAGAGAAAATACTCTCACTCACCCCACTAACAAGCAAATTTCATGGGCACTAATAGGGTTAAAAAAAGAAAAAAGAGTCTCACAGACCTCACCATCTACACATAAAGTGAAAGCTACAGAGCAAAATACCTTCACCCATCACATTTTCATAAAAGTCACGAGCTGGAATGGTCCAACCTCATTATGATAGATCAGAAAAGAGAAGCTCAGAGAGGTTGTGTGGCTTCCTTTACATTACAGAGCAAGTGCTATGGCCTGTCCAGAAGCTAAAGTTCCAGCTTCAAAAACCAGTATTCCCTCTAGGGTAACAGAAGATCTCTACAACAAATGAGGTTCAAAATGATCATCATCGTAACTGCATCAATCACAACCATATCTCAGCGCCTGGCATACTACATTGTCTGGCACTGAAGGAGCATTAAAAATATTTGTGGAATGAATGGACCTAATTCACACTCCACTATCCACATTTCAACTACTTTTCAAAGTCTCCTTTATTTACCAAGCTTTGCTGGTCACTCCTAACTACTGTGTCCCTGAGTTTCTTGAGTACATCTTATTGATACCATTCCAAGAAATACTAGACTTAGAAAGCTCAGAATTAGATGAGACTTCAAAGATAGTCTGGCCCTGAAGTGTCCAATCCTGATATTTAGGATCACTTGATGAACTTAAGGAAAACCCAAATTTGTGGCCTCATGGAGACCTACAAATTTAGAACGCAGAGTCAGATGGCATGGAATTCACTACTCTGTGGGGCAGTCAATTCCACTGTGACACATCTTGTTTATTACGTAAAATTTCAAACATATACAAGAAGAATATAGTAAACCTTGTTGTAACCATCATTCAGCTTCCAGAATTGTTAAGTCCTGGCCAATCTTGTTTGCATCTATACCCTCACTCACTCTCCCCAGCACCCTGAATGACTTTGTAGTAAATCTCATCTACAAATACTTCATATATATGTCTAAAAGATTGGCACTTATAATAAACATAATCACAATACTATTATCACAGATAAACAAAATTATCAATAATTCCATTATCATCAAATAGTCTATCAGCTTTCACATTTTATTGATTTTCTGATTTTCTCTTCCCTATTTCTCATCTTTTCCCCTTCCTTCACTTATCTACATTTCTCTCTCCAATCATAATCCAAATATGTCTCTTAAATCTCAATCTAGGGGCACCTCAGTGGCTGAGCTGGTTAAGTGTATGACTCTGGATTTAGACTCAGGTCTAAATCGGGGTCATGAGATGGAGCCCTGCATGCCCCTACCCACCCCTTTGCGTGCAGGCACACACCTTCTTTCTCCTCCTTTAAAAAAAAAAAATCTATAGGTTACCTCCCAACTCCTGCTTTTCTAGAAGAAATCAGTTCTTTTGTCCCACAGAGTTTTCTAAAATCTGGATCCTACACATTATTCCTTTAATTTCCATATTCATCTAACCTCTGTATGTCCTATAAACTGGCTAAACAGATTCAGGTTTGAATTTTTATTTTTACTATTTCTTAGATGTTATGCACTTCCATCCAGAAGTATACAACATGTGACTGTCTCTTTTTGAGGGTCATTAGGAGTGATTGTTCAGGCCCATTAACTGATCAGGGTGGCAAAGTGGTGATATTCTATAACCCCTTTTTCATGTATTGGCTAGAACACTGTTCTCTCGTCAACCATTTAGATTATGCTGAGTTATATCTGCACAGAAAACATAGGATAAATATTTCTATTTACCAAAATTTTCAAAATTACAAGCTAATTCTCTTGCATCATTCAAAAGTGACACGGAAATTTGCGTGATTCCTCCCCCTCAGGATCATTTTGAACTCTTGAATCAAAATAAATCTATGTGTTTCTCTGTTTCAATCCAATGCTGCTATTTTTGTTGCTTCTTAACTTTGTTTATGGTATCTTATACAAATACATAAATACAGAATATGTTTTTGGATTCTGAATCATTGTGTACAGAGGTATTTCCACATCAGATTAGTTTTCTGTGAGCACTTGTATGATTTCACAACAAATATAAATAAAATCTCAAGTAGTTAGCATTAACACTAAATAGAAAATAGCTTGCATGTCTTAAATTCTAAGTTCTTAGGGACTAACATCTGTATTTTTATATCCATCAGAATAAAAGTTGTTAGAAACAAAACAGAAATCCTAATACCACCTCCTAAAAATTATCTATAGTCAAAAAGGGAATTAATACATCATAAAAGTTTCTCAATTGTTTTAGATATTTCTTAGATTTTAGGCTTAATTTTAACTTTCAGTCTTTTTTCTGCACTCAGAATATTTGCCCTCTTCAACCTGTTTCATCCCTTCCAATCTTCTCAATGTTCTACAAAACAAGTTAAAAAAAATTTTAATGACCATACCACAAAGATTCTTGCATTTTGAGGTAAAAAGCCAAAGAAAAGGATACTTGAAAATGAAGTTTCCTCAGTATGATAATGCATTTAAACATGAATTTCCACAGTCATTTAAAAATTACAATTGAGAGAAAAAGATTCTGCATACTAGATTCCTTTCTCCTAGTAATGAACTTAACTTGATTTCCACATGGGGAAGCCAAGAATAACTGCCAATCTCTAATTTCCACATGGGCATGTTTTGTGAAAATTATGATAATGCTCCGTGTTAAATCATTTGAGTATCTTGGAATCAAAAGGCCATGAAACATACATAATTGCCAAAAAAGTTAGGCAAATGTCGTTACCAAGTCTGAAAGCGATTAAGGGCAAAACACTTCTAATTAATAGCTTCATTAACAGCTGAGGTTTTGAAATACAATACTGCATTAAAAGTTAGTCTTTGCATTTTCATACTCAAGATAAAAGTTCTACAAATTTATCAACCCATTAACTTACAAACATTGCATTAACTGCACATTAAATGGAAAACTGTGAATCATTACAAAGGAGTTCTCTGGATAGCTCACTGTAATTTAAATATATTGTGAACTATTGTAAGATTGAATCAGACTAGGTCCCAATAAAAATTTTTAAATAAATTACTTTCTGGACACTAAGAAAAAGTGACTGCTCATTGCCAGTGAGAGGGCAGTTGGGCCTAACGCTGTCTGTAGCACTTTTCTTGAAGTTGACAGAACCCCAAAGCCACCTTCTATAAAAAATGGCCAAAAAAAAAAAAAAAAAAGGCAAACCGCCCCCCCCCCCACACACACACAAAAAAACAACAAAAAAGGCAAAACAAAGGGCATCTGGGTGGCTTAGTCTTCTGTCTTGGGCTCAAGTCATGATCCCAGGGTCATAGGATCTGCCTAGACCACATGGTCTGTGCTCGGGGCGGGGGTTGGGGGGTGCAGTGTCAGTCTTCTCCCTCTCCCCCTGCCCTTCCCCCTACTCTTGCATGCGCTCTCGTTCTCAAATAAAATTTTTTTTTTTTAATGGAAAAACAAATATGTCAACTGGTCACTGTTTTACTACTGGCCATACCAGTATGGCCATTTACTATCCATAGTTCAATTCTCCAAATTCTACATCTCACCACAAGAATGAAGATTATTGAAAATTTCAAACTAATTTCGGTTTCATTCACATAACTAAAAGACCCCACTGACTCTCATCATTAGAAAATATCAAGAGATAAAATCAGACCACCAGAAAATCCACAGCCTCAAAAGTGGATGAGGTACTTTCCACTGGCATCTTTTCAGGTAAGACTGTCATTAACTACACAAGTACCACCTGAGGCACTAATATACAATACCACCAAAGGGCAATCACCTTGGTATATAAGTCAGAAAGACAACAAAGAGTACAGAAATAAATATCTGCTGGTAGGTATGTCAAGATGGCAGCCACGTAAGCAAATGTGAAATAACTTATGTGCAAGGATTTGCATAATCCTAGACATAAGACACATTGTTCAGAGACTGAAAAATCTGTTGACCAAAATATTTTCTGCCAATATAGTGATGAGGATCACACTTCAGTTCTGCACCGTGGTACAGGACTGTCATAAACTACTTGTTAGCTGTATTTTCCTTTATATCATTTCTGTCTCTTGTCCAGTTGTTAATTTGGGTTCCAGCTTATATAATTTGCTTTAATAACTTGGTGCTCTTCTATATCATAGCAGAGTTGATACTTTATTAGGATGAACCAGGTGAAATTGCCAATATCTTACCTCTTTGACTTCAGAGTCAATTTTAAGGAATGGCAACTTCATGTGATACAAGCTAACACTTGGTACTGCACAGTCCTCACTATCACTACACCAGCCAACACATACATTTAAAGAGAATAATCAAATGAAACTTCCTTTTGTTTGCATTTCAGTGACTATAAGATTTAAGGGTGCAGTAAGTCTGAAAGGCAGTAACTTTTAAAGCTTTCACATCCATGAAGAAAGCATATTATATAAACATACATACATACATACATATATATATATATATATATATCCTATGTATAAATGTCCACAAAGGCAAATTCTACCTTGCAGTTCCCAAAATTAACTTGATTGACAACCTATAGGTTCAGCATAACGATTTCTGGGCAATGAAAACAGCTTGAATGACATACTGTATATAACCCATATAACACTGCTATACTTGCGGAGTGGTCACATCAATATTTTAGGACTCGCGCGGAACTCTTCCTTCCCAGAAGCAGAGTGGCCTGCTCTACTCAAGCTAGCTGCTGCAGGAAGCTCTGGGAGGTCACAGAAGCAACACTGGATATGTTCTGAACAGACTGTTCCGTAATGTGATGGCTGGTCAGACAAAGCAGAATTTTAAATGAGCTTGGGCTTAATACACTACTTTCTGTTGGCCCCAAATTATTTTCTAGTGTGAAAAAGTCCAAAGAATTCTCTCTTCATCTGTCCATAGAATTCCCCCTTTAGGCCACTTGACACGAAAACACTAGTAAATCCCCTGCTTGCCATTTTTATTTATTTATTTTTTGCAAGTCACAGAATGCTGTCCCAGTGAATAGACAACTGCTGCTAAAATGGATGGCACTGCAACATTTCACCACATATAATGGGACTGGGCTGCCTTTTCTGTTTTGGAGAAAATACACTGTAATGTCCACTGGGTCTGAGGATGAGAGATTATAGGAACCATGTCTTCAGTCTGATAAAGTAGCTAGCAGAAAGCCCGGAAATCCATAGCAATTAAAAGGCAAATAAAAGTTAAATATAGAATTTGTACATCTATTGTACATAATTATCAAAGATCTGATCTTGTTAGTAAATCATTAGTTATTCCTTATCACTAACATCCTGTGCCTTGGTTGGTAAGTGATGGGACATTACTGGGCCATTGAAATGCAAATCTGGGACAATAGTCACCAACCATCATTTATTTATCTGTAAATGCAAAATGGGGTTAGTCCAGTTACCCACCCACAGGCGGGGCTCAGGGTTCAGAGGCCTGGTCTAGTTCTCCGTTTTAAACCTGCTCCTTCCAGCTCTATGATATTGCCTAGAGATCTATACAGCAATGATAAGGGTCCCTCTCTGAAAGAAGAAAGGAGAACAATTCCTTTGTTGCTCTAACAGAACTTAAAATACTACAGTATTGAGGGGGGCTGCATTTTGCTATCTTAAAGTTTACATTTCTACAACTTAGAAGCTATGTGCTTTTCTGAACATAAAAATATATGAATAATGTTTGAGTGTAGGAAAGTATTAAATATATTTACAGAGGACATAATAACCTCGTTATAAAGAACCGAGCAGAGAATGGCATTTTAGAAATTTGACTGTCCTGACTTAGGAGACTATATCTTAGAATTATGATAAATGATTCCTTCTGGGTCAGTTTTCAATTTGTAGTAACAGCTAAAAACCCATTGTTTTCATCCACTGCTTCGTAATACTAGAGCTGGCCTCTGAAAACACCTCCTTTGTCAGTTAGTGCAAAATGTTAAGCTTTGGCAGTGGAGGTCAACAGTGATCCTGCAAGGGCACAGACACTTCCCTGTCTGTGAAAATGGCAGACTGCTCCTACAGGCTAACTTAGATCAGCTCCTGCCCTCCAGCTAGGCTGCCTCCGGGCCCCCATGCCTCCAGCAAGGTCAGGACCAGCTCTAAGCTGCTCCCTCCACTGCCCCTGAGGCAACAGTAGGCCATTCTCGACCAGGACCATTGGCAAGTTTCTCCACCTCCCGTAGGCCAGGTGCTTCCCTCTTTGAAGAAGTCTAATCTTGGAGAAGAGGCCTTAGTTCCTTTGTTATCTATTTTCACCTCTCCATAGACTAAGATAGTAGCTGCTGTCTCACATGTGCTACTCCCAGCAGTTTACCACTTTCTACCAGGAAGCAATTCTTTATGATTTTCTTGTTCAGATAAATGACTGATGTATTTCTTCTTTGTCTTCAAGAGTTGTCAGGAAAGAACACCATACTATCCCAAAGTGTCTGCTTTTACTGCTGCATATGGAGACAATTATACAACTTCCCTGGTCTTCAAGATGGTTCTACTTCTTCCTTTCTTCACACAATCTAGAAGTAGCACATTTTAGACACTATGAAAATTCTCCAAAATGTCTAGCTCAATTTAACTTACAGATGACAAAACGAAATTTCTGGTAACAATGAAAATTTACTAAAATTTACTAGATGCCTAAATCACAGTCCCATTCACAAAACTGAATGATGTTCTTTTATACATACATATACACACACACACATATATATATACACACACACACATACATACATACAGGGATGAGTTTCACTATGTACATATATATGTATAAAAGAACATATAAAACATAATTTGTATATATAAATATATAAAACATCATATATATATGAGTCTGAATTCTCACCATTATTTCCCAATATATTTGTTTCTTAACATGTTAACACTTTGACAATGGAAATGAAACACTCCTTGTTTTTGGATATTATATGATGATTTAGAAACTTAACATAAAATCCATCTAGTTATTACACGTTAGGTATGGTTCAAGATCAGTTTCTCACCTGTATAATTTAGAATGGTCTTTTTTCCATTTTTAATAAGTTTTTAATTTTAATTCCAGTGTAGTTAACATAGAGTTTTACAGTAGTTTCAGATGTACTAGAATAATTTTTTTAATAGTAAAATAAAAAGTGACAATAAAAGAGAAGCATACTGTACTGGGACCTATTTTCACAGGCAATCCTTCATGAAGGATTCAAGAAGCACAACAATTAATCGAACAGGCTCAAGTGGAAGAAAAACTTGTAAATATAAAACAAAAGGTGCCTTAAAATGTTCAGAAATTGGGATGCCTGGGTGGTTCAGCGGTTGAGTGTGTGCCTTTGGCTCAGGGCGTGATCCCCGGAGCCCAGGGATGAGTCCCACATCGGGCTCCTTTCAGAGAGCCTGCTTTTCTCTCTGCCTCTCTCTCTCTCTCTGCCCGCCCCCCTCCTCTGTCTCTCATGAATAAATAATCTTTTTAAAATTTTTTCAGAAATTTAGGGTCATATCTTAGAAGCACACCATTATAACTCTAATAAAAGACCCTAAAAACTTTATTGAGAATAGCATGAAAGATTTTTTGTTTTCCTTATGACTAGCTATAAACAAAATTCAGCTATGGAAATATTTATTCGATACTTTCTTTCAAGTTAATTGCATATAATACTCCAGGGACAAACACATCTAGCTAAACAATGAGTTATAGGTAAGAAGCACTGAGATTTAATGAACATAGAATAAAACTGAATGTGAAAAAAAATCTGTTTTGCCTTCCAAAGCTTATCTATTAATATAATGATATATGCTAATAAGAATCTCTAATCCTTATGCTTTTATTTTTAAATCTATAAATAAAACCGTACTAAACTTTCTGCCCAAGAGCTGTATAACACTCGGAACCTGGGGAAGGAGGGATATTGAAAATGAAAGCCAGAAAAAATAAAATTGCGATTTCCAATTCTGAACATCCTCAGCTAATTTAAAATACTGTATTACTTATACCACTATAAAACATAAATCTATCTTTATACTACCTCCTAAGAACAGCTTCTTAAAAACTTCCTAGTTTGAAATAATATTTTTAGACCTATAGAAAAGATGCATACATAGGACAGAGAATTCATATAAATCCTTCACCCAGCTATTCTCTAAGGTCAACAATTTACATAAGCATCCAATGGAGGACAGTCTGAGGAAAGCAAGCAGGGACAATCCCTGCTTGGGGATTGTCCAAAGAGGAATCTACCCTTAAAAGGAAAAGGAACCTGTCCTGTTATTCTTCACCACCTCTAAAGGAAGGAGCCCTCTACCCTTTCCTATGTCAGCAACTACCTGGTAGGTAGATGAACACACAGACAAAAACTTGGAGGACAGGTGCAGGGAGGGTTAATCAAATTAAAACAGCCCGGCAACAATCTCATAAAAACCCTAGACTGAGAAACTCTGACACCAACCCTCTTGGGTCCCCTCCCTCTTCAGGAGCTTTGCACTATTGCCCAATAAACTTTGCTTTGCTGTCACCCCTCTTTGTCTGATCTACCTCTTCTTTCTTCGAAGCGGCTAAACAAAAACCACGAGCACGAAAGGAAAAGGAATCCTGAAACAATCATATGGTTATCAAAACTGGGAAATTCACACTGGTAGACTGACTACAGACCTTATCTGAATTTTGATCATGTCCTTTTTCTGTTCCAGGACCCACTTCAGGATCTTGCATGTATTTATTTAGCTGTCACGTCTGTAGCCTCCTCCAATCTGTGACTGGTCCTTCCACTTGTCTTTCATGACTTTGACACTTTTGATGAATGCTGGTCAGTTATTTTGTAGACTTGTCGCTTACCTGAGGTTCATCTGATCTTTTCTGATAATTACACCAAGGCTATGCATTTTTGGCCAGAAGACCACACAAGTGATGTTGAGTCCTTCTCAGTGTGTTATATCAGGATGAGCATCTTATTACTGATGTTAACTTTCATCACTTAGTGAAGGTAACCAATTACAGTGGAGTTCCAATTTCCCTTTCTAATTGATAAATATCTTGAGAGGAGATAGTTTAAGGCTGTGTTAATATAGTGATTTTAGCACCTACTAGTGGATCTGGTCTGCGACAATTATTACTATGGTCTTTGCCTAATGGAGATTTAGTATTTTCCTCATTACTTCTGTATTTCTTAACTAAAATTCTTCTGCAAGAGCTGTCTCTTCTTTCTTGATCAAGTTACATTAGTATGGATGCATTTATTTTGTTCTATGGGTTATAATCCCATAAAATATATCATTTATTTTATTGCCTAAATTATTCTAGTTTTGGCTACTGAAAGCACCTTCCAGTTGGCTCCCATGTCCTTATGACATGCCTCCATCTATTTTAAGCCCTTTCTTAATTTTTTTTTAAGATTATTTATTTATTTATTCACTCATGAGAGACACAGAGAGAAAGAGAGGCAGAGACACAGGCAGAGGGAGAAGCAGGCTCCACCACAGGGAGTCCGATGTGGGACTCGATGCCGGGACTCCAGAATCACGCCCTGAGCCAAAGGCAGATGCTCAACCGTTGAGCCACCCAGGCGTCCCCCTTTCTTAATTTTTGACATCATAGATGTTTCAGGGTCAATTTGTACCTTCCCTGTGCCAGCCCTGGAACCACCACTTCCCCAAGGAGTCCTGGGTCTTTTTATTCGAGAGTGGTATTTAAAAATCAATATCTGAGCTCTGGGTATACATACACTGTTACTGCTCCCAGGCCCTTTCAGTGACCAGAGCTAGGAAATCTATGTATACATAGTAACCAACATATACACACATATCTATATTTCTGTATTTATCTTCATGCATACCAAAATCCATGAGTTCAACTGCTATCGCAAGGTTTATTCTAGTATTTTCCCTTACTTGTAACTGGGAAAACCGCTTTTATTACCTTGGTCGCTATTATCCCACACTTATATATAAGTAATATATATTACTTACTACCAAATTGAACAAAAATGTATATACTTATGTCCCTTATTTTTTTTGGTTCAATATAAAAGTAAAAATCCGGGTACATAAAAATTATAAATGTCTATACAAAGAATCAGAAAATGTAAATAACTGAAAAAATATTTGCAATATAGATAATACAAAAGTAAAGAATGATATAAAAAAACATGAGGGATGAAGGATGGGCAAATGGGTGAAGGGGGTCAAAATATTCAAAATTCAGCTATAAAATAAGTTATGGGGATGTGATGTATAGCATGGTGACTATTGTTAATAATACTGTATTGCAAATTTGGAAGTCGCTAAGAGAATAGATCTTAAAAGTTCACATCACAAGGAAAAATATAATTTAATAACTGTGTGTGATGGGATCCCTGGGTGGCGCAGCGGTTTGGCGCCTGCCTTTGGCCCAGGGCGCGATCCTGGAGACCCGGGATCGAATCCCACGTCAGGCTCCCGGTGCATGGAGCCTGCTTCTCCCTCTGCCTGTCTCTCTCTCTCTCTCTCTCTCTCTGTATGACTATCATAAAAAAAAATTAAAAAAATAACTGTGTGATGTGTTAATTAGGCTTACTGTGATGATCATTTAGCAATATATAAATATAAAATCATGTTATACACCTGAATCTAATATAATGTTGTATACCCATTATATCTCAGTTAAAAAAAAAAAACAACAGAATAAGCAATTCACAACTAAAAAATGGTAAACACGAAACAAGAAAATCAACCTAAAAGGTCTAAAATGCAAATTAAAGTAAAAATAGATATCATTTCTTATCAATCATATTGGCAGACAAGGAAAATAATACCCTCAGAGTTAAAAAGGTATAGAGACACAGCAGAAGAGTAAACTGATACAACTCAATTGGAGGACAACCTGGCATAAGTATCCAGATTAGGGCAGGGTTAAACTTTCACATGGGGATTTACATCTAGGAAGTTATCACACCCACAAGCACAAACACAGAAGTGGCAATTGTAACAGGGGATCTCTAATTGTAAAAACTGGAAACAAGTTGCACATTATAACGTTTCCCAGTACGACTGTCTTAAAGTTTGCTTAACTTATTAAATCTCTAAATTTACATATTTCAGCAAATTTGGGAAAGTTTCAGCCATTACTTCTTCAAATGTATTTGGTGTACTAGCCATTTTTTTTTTTTGACCATTCTGTTTTCTCTTCTACTGAGATTCCTAAAGGTCTCACAGAGAATTAACCACAGAATACTACTGAGAGGAATAAAAAAAGGTATAAATGGTGCAATACACCACATTCACACATTGGAAGATAATATTGTTAACATGTCAATTCTCCCCAGATTCATCTAAAGATTTAAGGCAATTCCAATCAAAATTCCCTATAGGCTTTTTGCTTTCTTAAACAAAAGTAACAAGTAGATTCCAAAATTGTTATCAAACCACAAATGACCTAGGCTGGCCAAACTAATTTAACAATAGAAGAACTCAATTGGAGAACCTATGCTACCTAATTTCAGTACTTAACTCTAAAGCTAAAGCCATCAAGACAGTGTAATAGTAATGAATAAACAAGGATTAATGAAAGGGGATAGAGGATCTAGAAATAGACCCAAACACCCAGGATTAAGTGATTCTCAAAAAAAAACTAATTTAATGGGAGCAAAAAAAAAAGAACAATGCTTTCAATAAATGTTCCTGGAACAACCGAATTTCCGTACATATGTTTAAAAAATATTTTAAAATATTTACTTCACATCATACTCAAAAATGAATTCAAACAGCATACACTTAAATGCCAAAGCTAAAACTGCCAGAAGAAAACACGGGGGAGTGGGAGGGAATCCTTGAGACTTTGGAGTACGCAAATACTTCTTAGAATACAAAAAGCATGAACTACAAAATAACTGATAAACTATACTTCATTGAAATCAGAGAACTGTGTTATTTGAAACACACTGGTAAGGTAACCAAAAGGCAATCCACAGGAGATTTCTTATTTCACAGGTGGAGTGGTTTCACACACTCTTTTCACAGGTAGAAAGGTTTCTCTACAAGAAGTAAAGAGCAGACCCACAGGGATAGTACACCAAATTGTTTTCCAAAGCTTAAGCCAATTTGCACTCCACGGTAGGTGTAAAAAAAACAAAAAACAAAAAACAAAAAAACCCTTCTATTTGCTTCAAATCCTCACCAAAATTTGGTAACATCAGACTAAGCTTTCAGTTTGGTAGATAAGAAATGATAGTTCATTTTGCTTTTAATTTGCATTTCCCTGATTACAAGGCTTGGCATCTTCTCATAGGTTTATTAGCCATTCTAATTTTGACTGTAAAGTGCTTTTCCAATCTTTATGCATTTTTCTTCTCTATATTTTTTTCCTAATATAAATGTATTTAAGAAGCTCTTGTCAGTTACCTGTGCTAAAAAAAGACCTTTCGACCTTTCCCTTTATGTGGCTTTACTTTTCACTTTTGTAAAGGTATTTTTGGTTATAGAAATTTGTAATTTTAATGTACTTCAATTAGTCACCTTTTCTGTTTGGTTACGCTATCACCTGTTTACAGAATGATGCCCCATTCCGAGGTCATGTTTTCCTGTGCAATCATTTTAAAGTAGTATGGTTCTAGCACTCATATTTAACTCTTTCAATCCACATAGTTTTGTGGGGTTTTGCTGTTGTTTGTTTTTGGGAGGCTGGCTATAATGGGCATTAGGGATCCAATTTTATTATTCTTCCTAGGGTACCTCTACCATTTATCAAAAATTCTATTCTTTATTTCACTGATCTACAATGCTAGGTCTGTATGAAATCAAATTCCTATGTCGACTTAGAACCATTTCTGTGCTATTCTGTTTTATAGATTAAGTTTTTGGTCTGTTCTGCACCAAGATAATACCATATTAAGTACTATAAATTTATAATAACTTTTGATATAAAGTAAAGGAAATCTCTCCACCTTGCTCTTCTTTAGAAGTGTTCTGGTTTGGGGAGCCTAGGTGGTGTAGTCAGTTAGCTGTCTAACTCTTGGTTTCAGCTCAGGTTGTGATCTCCCAGTTCTGGGACTGAGTGCCGAGACAGGCTCCACACACTCAGCATGGAATCTATTTGGGATTCTCTCTCTCTCTGCCTCTGTCCCTCCTCTTTGCTGGCTCTCTCAAATAAATCTTAAAAAAAAAAAAAAAAAAAAAAAAAAAAGTGTCCTGGTTTTTATTAGCTCACTGCTCTATCCCATAAACTGGAGAGTCAGCTTGTCAAGTTCAATAATGAAAACAACAAAGATCCTGTTGGTGTTTTGTTTGGAATGGTACTGAATACATAAAAATTCCCATTCTGATTATACTCCAATCCATAAAACTGTCTATCTCCCTATTTATTTAGGTCTTTAAAAATGCTTTTAAACGTGCAGCCCCCATGGCTCAGCTGTTTACCACTGCCTTCAGCCTGAGGTGTGATCCTGGAGACCCGGGATCAGGTCCCACGTCAGCCTCCCTGCATGGACCCTGCTTCTCCCTTTGCCTGTGTCTCTGCCTCTCTCTCTCTTTCTCTGTCTCTCATGAATAAATAAACAAAATCTTTAAAAAAAATGCTTTTAAACAAAATCAATTTTTTTCTATAACAGTCTTACATATTAAGTTAATGCCTAGTATTTTATATTTTTACAGTACTTCACTTTTTAAATATAATTTTAAACTTCAAAGGATTATAAATGAGATTTAAGAGTTAATTTATTTGTAAAGTCTAAAATAGTGACTGGTATACATGTGTTTATTGAATAAAACAAAATAAATCAAATAATTGCAATTATTTCTGGTATGTTAATTTTAGGATAATTTTGATTACTAAAAAAATGATGTTGAGATTTTTTACTGTGTTTGTGTAAGATTTACACATTAATTTGGGAATAGCTGAGATATTCACCAGATGGATTCACCCATCAAAGAACTACATGCTTTCCTATTTACTCAAATTTTATTTCCCTCAGTAAATTATTATAATTTCTTCTATATTTCTTAAATTTATTCTTAGTTATGGGGCTTCTTTTAAAGGACATAATTATTGAGATTTTAATTTGAAATATAAGCATTTATCATCTTCATTATATCAATATCCACTTACTGTTAAAATTCTTTTAAACAAACAAGTGAAAAAAAATAAAAAAATAAACAAACAAGTGTTTCTAGCAAATTCTTTCTATCCCCCAATTCCTTTAATTATTGGGTAAGTTGGCTATTTTTTTGGCATCTACATTCTTTCCATGCTAAATGCCTAACAGTAGTCTTACTCCAGTTTGTTTGTTTCTCTTGGTTTTAGGGTCTTATTAGTTCGACGTGTCTTTCAAAAAATCATTGTTTTCTACATTTTCTATTTTGTTCACTAGTAGATTAAAAACCTACTGATATTTGAGTATTTGTCTTGCTGATTAGTCATCTGGATACCCGTGAGTGAGAAGACCTACTTTTGGTTTTAAAAGCATTACTACTGGGTCACCACAGTGGCTCTGTCAGTTAAACGTCTGACTTTAGCTCAGGTCATGATCTCAGGGTCCTAGGATTGAGTCCTGTCCTGCCTGAGTCATGCTCAGCAGGGAGTATGCTTGTCCCTCTGCCCCTCCCTTCACTCCTGTTCTCCCCCTCTCTCTCTCAGATAAACAAATAAAATCTTTTTAAAAAAGTAAAGCATTACTACGATGTTTACTATGTTAAAAAGCTAGTACTATAAGGGAGATAAGGGTAGTTGCTGGAAGGCTTGGCAGTAATGGTGAAAAATGAAGTTAGCCAACCAAGGTGACAGCAGTGAAGGTAGTAAGCTGAATGTTTGCTGTATTTTGAAGATAGAGCCACTAACACTTACTGATGGATTTGATGTTTCTCTGTTTGGTAGAGTCTAACCCTGCCTTTGACAGTTTCTCTTTGCAGGTACAAACTTCAACTTCTAAATCACTGTACTTTAAGTAGTGTTAAAAGCCCAGACAGCCACCAAGCCTCCTCTGTGGAGCCCTAGGGCTCTGCAGAACATAATTTGAAAACCCAAAGTATCAGGAAAGAACTTTACATGTATCGATTTCATACAAGCATTCAGGTCTCCTCTAGTGGCCTGGGTGGCAGCAAGATGTTCACCAGCTCCTGCCATATGATCACAGAGGCCAGAGTGGAAAGCAGTAACATACATCTGTGCATCTGACCATTTACTAGAGTCCTAGAAATGGTGTCTTCTAAGGATATGGCAAATAAGTTCATAAAATGTTCCTGTTCACTTCTTACTGAAAGGCTTTTGTTTAAGGGGAGAGGGCAGAGGGGAGAGAAAGAATCTTAAGTAGGCTCTAACCCAGGCACAAGGCTCTATCTCGAGACCCTGAGATCATGACCTGAGGTGAAATCAAGAATCTGACACTTAACTGACAAACCTATCTGCCCCTTATAGAAAGGCTTTATACCAGAAAAAAAAAAAAAAAAAAAAAGAAAGGCTTTATAAGAGAACTATCAAAACTTCTACAGCTTGTGTGTATGTGCATGCATTCACTATTTTTTTTTTTTAAGTAATCTTTATGTCCAGTGTGGGGCTCAAACTCATGAACCTGAGATTAAGAGTCACATGCTCTGTTGACTGAGCTAGCCAGGCACCCCAAGTTCTACAACTTTTGAAGAGATTAGACTAGGTGTTCTCCATTGTCCCTTTCTGATTTAAAATTGTTTGAACCTATAGAATTAAATATATTAATTACAGTGACACTGGAACACACATAGTAAGACACACAGATGTGAAAAAACCATTCTGCAGAGCTATCAGAAAACTTCAGATCAGGATTATTTAAAAACTACAATGTCCCGTGCAAAACTAAAAAAAAAGACAGGAAAAAAAAAAAAAAAGACAGGGGCTTGCCACTGGCAATAATGCTAAGACTTGTCACTGAATCTACAATTCAGCCAGTGCAGTGATAAGAAATCAAGAAAATTAAAAATTGAAATAAAATTGAAAACTCAATTCAGGTAACTAGTATATACATTAGATGGTTGGCAGAGTCTTATGCCAATGTCACATCACATTCTAGACCAAAAAATTATTGTAATGTCTTTGTACTATATTTCTATAAGGTTATAGATCTCAAACTACAACAGATGTTACATTTATCTACTGAAATAAATTCAACACAACACATGTCCAAAAAGCTGGATATGTGTAGAGAATGAATTTTACAGAAACTGTGGCCTGTAAGTTGATACGAGGCACCCATAAAGAAGGATGGTAGAAAAATACTCTAAAGATGCTCAGCTTCAATGGTGTGGCTGTTGACTACTGGAGCCTAGATAAAAAACTGGTACAAAGCAATCAAAATAAGATAGTCAAATTCACATGTCAGCAATAAAAACAAGCACTCTATATAATAATAATGCAGTAATAATTTCATGGAACCCTATAATTTTGGGAGAAATAGGGGATCCCCGGGTGGCTCAGTGGCTTAGCGCCTGCCTTTGGCCCAGGGCATGATCCTGGAGTTCCAGGATCGAGTCCGCGTCGGGCTCCCTGCATGGGGCCTGCTTCCCCCTCCTCCTGTGTCTCTGCCTCTCTCTCTCACTCTCTATCATGAATAAATAAATAAAATATTTTTCAAAATTAAAAAAAAAAAGAAATAACCTTGTCCAACTTCCTTGTTCTATGGTAGAGGAATCTAAAATAGTTAATTAACAACAACAAAAACAACTGCAAATTAAAGTTATTTTTGGGGGATCCCTGGGTGGCGCAGCGGTTTGGCGCCTGCCTTTGGCCCAGGGCGTGATCCTGGAGACCGGGGATCGAATCCCACGTCGGGCTCCCGGTGCATGGAGCCTGCTTCTCTCTCTGCCTGTATCTCTGCCTCTCTCTCTCTCTCTGTGTGATTATCATAAATAAATAAATAATTAAAAAAAATAAAGTTATTTTTGGACAACAAGGATAGGATTACATCACTGACCAGAGTCTATAATTCAAGTGTCAGATCTCAATTAAAAAAATGATAAAGCTGTTATGCAACATAAATTATTTACAAGAAAAACAATGGAGAAATGAAAATTTCCATTTGATCTTAGTTCACTGATGTGGTTAAAATAGGAAACAAAGTGATAAGCATTAGGAAACTTATCCCATTACACATAAATAATTACAAAAATACTCAGTGTTTTATTTAAACATGTATATAATAATATGACCCCAAAAAATGTATTTTTACATAAATCCTCTAGGAACTAATAGGCTTTTACACCAACAGAATCAGCATGTGTTGTATAAAAGGATTTCCTGGACCCTTTGTGGGAAAAAAAAATGCATCTGGATTCAAATCCCTTACAAGACAGATAATTTAGAGGAATTTGCTAATTTTTTTTTAACAGTTCATTCATATAGAAAATGTTGATAGTAATACCTTTACCAAAAGGTCCTTAGGAAGATTTTTTCAAAGTAGTATGAACACTATAAATGTCCTAGCAAAGAGCTGTTAAACAGAGTTATTTCCCTTCTTTATTCTTCGATAGGCATTTCTTTTAACATTAACATGTACTAATTTTTGGCTAAAGCTTAAATGCCAGGCACTTTAGGTGCTTTACATGCACTAATTTACCTGATCCTCACAATAAGTCTGTGAGGTAGGTGCTATTGTTATCACCATGTTTAGTTAAAGAAACTCAGCCATGAAGCAATTAAGGCAACACAGCTACTGAGTGGTGTTGAGATTCAACCCCAAGCAATCCAGAATAATAAAATTCCAATAAAAAAGCCGAACTACCTGAAGAATTAGCTTTGAGAGTGATATAAATGTCATTTATTCACTCAGATTAGTTCCCATTATCTCTTCCATTTTAAATATAAAGAAAATTACAATATATATTGTGCATTAAGGTAGTTTAATGACCAGAACTACCAGAGAACACTCAATTTAAAAGAACTAAAGGATTCCATATTCTCTGGGTGTCTCTACTCTGGCTATACATGAAAATTACATGTGAAATTTTAAAATCAAATAGATACCCAAACCTCATTTCTGACTTTTTGAATAAGAACTTCAGGGTAAGGCTCATTTTTAAAACACTGTACATAAGATTTTAGTGCACAGGCAAAGCGATGACTTACTTTTCCTAACAGAGAAGGTGTACTAGCAATGCAAGACAAGTGGCATCTGATGATTTCAAAGGTAAAATTCCAAATGAGAAGTGGTGGTGAGGAACAAGACACTAAGTTCATGCAATGAGAGGAATGAATGAATCAGGTGGATAGTGCAGTAAGAACACAGAAGGCAGGATTACTCCCCAGTGCTAGGAAGCCCAGTTTAACAACAGAACGGAAAGCAAACACAAAGACAGTCTCTGTGGCGCAGCAGCAGTTTAGGAACACAATCTGATGACTTGTTGGTGAACAGTGAAAATACCCATTTTTGTCACTGTTTTTCCTTGTAAATGGCATGATGCGTTCTTCATCTTTGTCGCTACTTTTATTCATTATGTGAAAATACCACTAGTTTTGCTCTTAATTGCATTCAGTGATTTTGTCCTAATCTTGACAAAACATCTGAGATTTGGCCTAACTTTCTTACCTTAAAATTTAGGAAATAAGTTCATTATAAAATCAACCTCAACCAGTATTAATATAGTCATTAAATAAAACATGCATGGTTAGAAAACATGAAATACTGGAGACACATTTTCATGATGTAGATTATAACAAAGCAAAATCAAACATAGTAATAGTACTAGAGTATAAAAGTCTAAATATAAGTTTCATAGAATTAAAATATTCCTATGGTAGTGTCTGAGGCGTCCTTCCATTTGGTGGTATTATAAACTAATCAAGATGAATATAATTCTGTTGTTTAAAAGATTCATTTTCTCTAATTGAAATATTTCACACTATAGATGTAAGCCATTGCATTAAGTATAGAGATGAAAATTTTGTGCATTTTTATCTCCAGGATATCAGCACATCCCCAACGAATGAGTCAACAGATGTCCCTATTTACAAGTGACCTGGTACTTGCTGACTTCCCTCTCTTTTTAGCAGCACTGCTTCTGAGTCTTATTTGCTTATAACATAAGACAACTATGTGAAATGATGATAATGCTTTGATTTAAAGTTGCAAAATATGTGTTTAACTCCAGGTTCAGCAGGATTTTTTTTAAAGATTTTATTTATTTATTTATTCATGAGAGGGGGAGGGGCAGAGACATAGGCAGAGGGAGAAGCAGGCTCCATGCAGGGAGCCTGATACAGGACTCAATCCAGGAATTCCAGGATCATGCGCTGAGCTAAAAGCATATGCTTAACCAGGCTTCCCTCAGCAGTAGGATCTTAACATATTTAACCTATGCCCTCATTTAGTGTCTACATGAAGACAGTTTAATCCAATCTCACAAAGCTTTGGTGAGTACTGGGCAAAGGTTCAGGTTCCTCCTCTGCTAAATGTTAACAGTAACAGTATCCATTTGATAGGATTAGAAGATTAAATAAGATACTATATGTAAAGTGCATAACAAAATGCCTGGCACAGAGTAAATGTTCAATAATCAGCTATTATTAATGGGCCTCCTATTGTGCTAGGAGTTTAACAGCTGTCTTGCAGGGTTATAAGAGATACATTAAGAGTTAAAGTAAAAAGCATGTTCAAAGGTAGTCCCTCTTTCCATTTCTGATGATAGAAGAGAGAACTGGGATGCACATAAGTCAGTAACATGCTGAGTGGAAGTCTGGAGAGGCTGTTCATCTCCTCTCCTCCACAACTGAAGTACTCACTCTGTCCCCAAGTTCTTGGCAGTGTCAGTGGCTGGTAAGCTTCAGCTGAGTTCCCCCTGTAGGATTTGTGCTAAGATGAAGAAAGCTACCTCATCCAAGGTCACACTCCCTTCCCAGGACACCCCAGATCCACAGATTGAATATGGGGATATGAAGGCCAAGCCCTTTGCTCCAATTCAAGGACAACTTTGAAGGGCCATCTCAGTTCCAGAGTTCCCTGGGATGAGCTGAAGCTTTCTAAGTAACTGAAATACTATTCAATGTTTTCCTCTACCCAGTCCTTCTTCCACTTCCTAAAACTACTGATCCCGAGAGTATTTCTGCACACAAATCTGTCTCAGAATCCACTGCCTGGGGAAATGACTTATGCTACTTGTCCAAGGTCAAAAAGGTAATGAGGATTCAAAATGGGATTTACTACACATGTGCCAGCATAATTCCACAATTATAGAATAAAGAAGAAGAGGCCAAATGAAAGAATGAACCAGGGGTACTGGGTGGTGCAGTCAGTCAAGCAACCAACTCTTGGTTTCTGCTCAGGTCATGATCTCAGGATCATGAGATTGAGCCTCAAGTCGGATTCTGCACTCAGCACAGAGCCTGCTTAAGATTCTCTCTCCCTCTCCCCCTCTTGCTCTCTTTCCTCCAAAATAAGTAATTTCTTTTTTAAAGAATGAACTAAAAGACCTATAGGCAACATTTTAAGTGCTACCCTAAAATATCCCAACAGTGACTCATTTTTTGATCAAAATAAAAATGAAAAGTGATCTCTACTGAAGTTGAGTTGAAATAAGTGTGTCTATCCCTACAAGAAGGGGAAAATGAGAAGGTCATGAAGGTAAATTTCCTGAGATCCTCTCTATTTCACTTCAGAAGCAGAGACTAACTGGACCAAAAGGGGCTTTGAAGACAGAACAGTTCTGTCCTTTATTTTATACAAGAGGAAACTGCAACTCCCACCAAGGAAAGAGTGGCCTAGTTTAGGCTTTTCTTTTTCTTTTTTTAAGATTTTATTTATTTATTCATGAGAGACAGTGAGAGAGAGAGAGGCAGAGACACAGGCAGAGGGAGAAGCAAGCTCCATGCAGGGAGCCTGATGTGGGACTCGATCCTGGGTTTCCAGGATTACAACCCAGGCTGAAGGCAGTGCTAAAACGCTGAGCCACCCGGGCTGCCCTCTAATCTAGGCTGAAATTCCAGAGTCCTTCAGCTTGGGCTTCAATATGTGATTTTGATATTTTATACAAAGTGTAATTTTGCAGTGTGAAACTTCTGCAAAATATTTATATATATTCAGGGCAGCCCGGGTGGCTCATCGGTATAGCGCCACCTTCAGCCCAGGGCCTGATCCTGGAGACCTGGGATCAAGTCCCATGTTGGGGCTCCCTGCATGGAGCCTGCTTCTCCCTCTGCCTGTGTCTCTGCCTCTCTCTCTCTCTCTCTCTCTCTCTCTCATGAATAAATAAATAAAATCTTTTTTTTTAAAAAGACAAGATTTATATATATTCAAATATAAGTATGAGATGCATTATAAAACAAAGTATGACTTTTGAATTAGGCATCAGTGTAGTATCATCTTCCCTCCTATTAAGGTGGGTAATTGGGAATTGACTACATTAAAAGTATTCACAGAACAGAATGGTTTTACAAGGAAGGTTAGAATTCACTATCTATACACCTCTAGCTACATTAGCAATTAAAATTCATCAAATATTGTGTCTTAATGGCCTTATCTCAAAATGAGGATAATAATTATTATCTCATTCAATAGGATGCCATGAAGACTAAATATTTAATGGTTGCAATGCATTCTAAATGTCACATAAATAACATAGCAATACATATAGTGACTTCTATCAGGTGAACATTGTAACAAGTTAATATTATACATAACTGATCAAAAAGAGCCAAGAAGGCACAAGAATATTTAAGACCTCTGATTGCTTCCAATCATGAGAGCAAGATTTAAACTGATAAATATTTTATAATTATTAAAATAAAATAGAGCAGTCAGGCTCACTAATCAGTGGGGAATCTGCTTCTCCTTCTCCCTCTGCTCCTCCCTCACTGTTCATGTATTCTCTCTTTCAAAATAAATAAAATCTTTATAAATAAATAAATGAAAAAATAAATTAAATTAAAATTAGGGCAACTATAATAAGGACATTTTACACATTTTAAACTGGTTCTTTATAGGTATTCATTTGTTTTTAAATTAAAAAAAAATTTTTTTTCAAGCAGGCTCCATGACATGGGGCTCAAACTCATGATCCTGAGATCCATACCTGAGCGGAGATCAAGAGTCAGACATTTAACTGACTGAGCCACCTTGGTGCCCCATATCATTCACTTTTATTCTTATAATCTTTTTTAAAGATTTATTTATTTGAGAGAGAGAGAGAGAGAGCACATGTTGGGGATGGTGGAGAGAGGGAGAGAAAGAATCCTCAAGCCAACTCCCTACAAAGCACAGAGCCTGATGATCCCAGGACCCCAAGATCACAACCCACACTGAAATTAAGAATCAGACACCCAACCGACTAAGCCATCCAGGCGCCCCTCATTCATTTTTATATACTGTTTCTCACTGGCTGGAAATCTCTCAGAATCTTTTATTTCAATAAAATAATTGTAAATAATATTTGCTAAAGAAGCATTACCATCTGCCCTTCCCACATCTAGTTCTTTGAATAAAGAGTTTTATTTTGAATAAAATACTCAAGAAACAAACGTGGCTTTAAAATACTTAAATATTTTCAATGTTTGGGTAAATTCTATTTATTTTGCTTGGGAAAGCTAAGATGTCATTATGCAAAAGTACCTCCTTGTAGAAAATCCCAGGGTTTCCCTTCTGTCAGAAATAGCCTTTGGGATCTCCTTATATGTAGTTCAGCTCCCCGTCCCCTAACAAACCCAAAGAGTAGAACACTGACACCCTATCATTTTTTTAAAATCAATTTCCAAGGCTTCTTTGAAAAATCTCTATTTCTATGTTGCCACACCTTTTTAAATTCCTGCTTTTCTACTAACCTGTTTCCTCTTTTTGTAGTTACAGTAGACACAATTTGCAAGTGAAATTATTATAGTTAAAAGAAAACTCTGGGATGCCTGCGTTACTCAGCAGTTTAAAACCTGCCTTTGGCCCAGGGTGTGATCCTGGAATCCTGGGATCGAGTCCCACATGGGGCTCCCTGCTTCTCTCTCTGCCTGTGTCTCTGCCTCTCTCTCTCTCTGTGTCTCTCATGAATAAATAAAATCTTTAAAAATAAATAAATAAAAAGAAAATTCATGAATATCAGAATTTTGCATAAAGATGAATTGTAGTTAGAAAAGGATGGTAACAGTACTGGCCTAGATAACTAAGAGAAAGTGATGTAGACCAATCTGCCCAGCAACTAGCCAATGACTTAGGTGGAGTCAGTCAGCAATTTATTAATTTATGATGTTTCTATATTTATGTATAAGTACTTCTATTGAGCTATGTGAAAATTCCTGAGAAACAGCATTTATGTCCATTTTCCTTTTCCATTTATGTCCAGGAAAATACAAAACACACAAAAAAACCTCTTAAGATATTATACCACAAAGGTTGGACTAATTTGTAGTCTTCAAAATAAGGAATGTAACCCCTGAAATGAGGGCATTGTAAGATTTTTCAAGAATACATGGTTTTAAAAGCACAAATAGTTTTAAGATCTGTTAGTTTGAAGGAACTGATTTTTGGATGCTAAATATGCAAATAAATACCTTTCCTAAAACTGCAAGTGCGAGGGCAGAACTTTTCTAAGGAAAATAATCAAGGATGTAGGATTTGACTTTTTTGAGAGAGAGGGAGCAAGTGTGTGCACAGGTACATGCAAGAGCAGGGAATAGCAGAAAGAGAGGGAAAGAGAATCACAAATAGGCTTCACTCTCAGTGTGGAGCCAGATGTGGCACTTGATCTCATGCCCCTAAGATCATGGCCTGAGCCAAAATCAAGAGTCAGATGCTGACTGACTGAGCCACCCAGGCACTGGGATTTCTGACTTTTAAAGGTAAGTCTGTCACATTTTTTTTTTTAAACATGAATGATGATGGTTAACAAATAGTTATGGTAAATATTCTATTGAATATAAAAATAGTATTTTATTTTTAAATGTCAATATTCACACTACCCTCAAAATAACATCTTTTGCAAACGCTTAACTTTATTGTTGGAAAGTTTCAGCTGTCAACATAAAAACATGCATGGAATCAGACATTTCTTGATCCTCATTAGAGAGATGGTGAGTGGGGGGGAAAAAGTTTGAAAGCCACCAGACTAACTCGGGCCAAAGTTTCATTAACCTCTAATATTCTAGTGTCAATACTCCAAGTAAGAAGCTATACACATAAATTTTATATACATAAATCCTGGAATGACATAGAGAGGTGAACCTTTTGTAGAGTGGGTGAGATTTGAGCAGGGTTTTATGAATTAAAAGCAGAGAACCTGCAGAACTTGAGAAAAGATAAAGATGCTAGAGCTGAGAGGGAGGGGCCCACAGCTGGCAGGACCACAGGAGAGAGGCAGAGCAGATGTGTGCAGGTGGAAAATGCAAAGGGCCTGGGTTTTTAAGTCCCAAGAAGCTTGAGTTAAATTGAGATTGTACCACCTTTTGGCTGAGCTACTTTGAAGAAGATTAAACGAGGGGATGGAAAACTCTTCTTGTATTTTGGAGTAACAGCACAGGTTGGTCATTAAGCCCTTCTCAACGAGGAGCCATTGAACAGCAGCAGTGTGCATAACAGTCAAAGCACCAGCTCTGGGCCCAACAGATTGTGCTGAAACAAAAAGTGCCATTTCCTAGAAGTATGTTCTCAGCCTGGATGACTAACTCTCTCTGTGCCCAGTTAGCCTTATGTGTCAAGTAGAGGTAATTGAGGTGCCCACTTAACAGGGATATTATGAAGATTAAGTGAGTTAATGTATGTAAACGAGCTTAAAATCATGTTCAAAGCATTAGTTGCTTTATTGGTGGTGGTGGTGGTATTGTCATGATTACTCTCTGATTCTGAATATCAAACAGGGATCAGGAGAATACCAACCACTAATAAGTCTTTGTTGTATTAAGAATCTTAAAAAAAAAAAAAAAGGAGGTGGGCAAGGACAGGCAGCTAAATCTATAGGAGGGTTTTAATAATAAAAGCTTAGTATGGCTCCATGATTTTGTGGCATAAGTACAGGACAACAATCCAGGGAAGTTTTCTGGTTTTCTGCTGTTGTAACTAACAAAGTAACAAATATCTTTTTCCTTTCCTTAAAGGGCCCAAACCCCAAGGCACACTGCAATTTGTTCTATAAAGAATACCTGCAATATATTCAGTAGGACTATATTTGGTTCTTACAATGACACAATTTGTTAGAAATAATTCTGCAATATGGTAGGAATATTTTGACCTTACCTAAAGGAGTTCCAACACTGAAGTACCAAAAGACATTTTAAAATATCTTTAACCTGTTATTAAACACCCCAACCACAGAATACAAGGTAGCAGTACCATACAAGCTATTTGAGCTCTAATTGTAACTAATCCATCCCTACTCCTGACTTTTCAAACCTCATTAAGGACATATTGCATAGTTTTATAGAAATTATTTTAGAAATGAGAAGTTTAGGTTAAAATCTTAACCAAAATATGCAAACACAAAGATCAGAAATGTGTTTTTTAAGAAAAGCATTTTCAAGACCATGTTTTAAATTTTAAAAGGAAGCTTGGATAACTACAACCAAAGGGTAATGTGCCAAACAGATTGTACTGCTTTCTGATTTTGTCGGCATCCTATTGAAGTTAAAACTCAGAATATGCATTCTGAGGTTTTGTTAACAAAACATATATATTGAAACTAATAGATCAGCATTAGGAATTTTATAACTTACAAGTATGTCTGGCCAGTGAGTAGTTGGATCCACCACTAGTCAAGCCAAATCCCTCAGGAATTTGACTAGAGCTTCGAGGTCTGGTCAACAATTTAGGAGGTTCAATTTCAGCACCAAATTCAGCTCCTATTACTCCTAGTAAAACAATAGCAGTAGCCTGCTTCCGTCTTTCTTCATAAGATGTGGAAATCTTCTTCATTTGTGGAATACTTGACAAGCAACCTGAAAACAAAGTATAAGTTAAAAATATCAATACACAAAAGACATGTAATAATAAAAAAATTCAAGATTACTCTTTCAGGAAAGAATACCATTCGACAAAGGGTACTGAGATGACTTGTTATCCATCTGCAAAAGAATTAATTTGGGCTTCCACCTTTCACTACACAAAAAATCAACTCAAAATAGATGCACAGTACTAAATATAAGAGCCCAAACAAAATAAGTTGCAAAAGAAAACAGCTGTACCTTCATGATCTTCAATAATTTCTTTAAAAAAAAAAAAGATTTTATTTATTTATTCCTGAGAGACACAGAGAGAGGGAGAGGGAGAGGGGGAGAGAGAGAGAGAGGCAGAGACACAGGCAGAGGGAGAAGCAGGACCCATGCAGGGAGCCTGACATGGGACTCGATCTCAGGATTCCAGGATCACACCTTGGGCCAAAGGCAGGTTTTAAACCGCTGAGTAACCCAGGGATTCCCGATCTCCAATAATTTCTTAAATATAATACAAAAAGCACAAGTAATTTTTAAAATTTCTTTAACTAGATTTCATCAATATGACAAATTTTTACACTTGAATGACAGAATCAAGAAAGTAAAAAGACAACACACAGACTGAGAGAAAGTACTGTCAATTAAGTATCTATAAGGGATTGTATCCAGAATATACAACAAACTCCTACAACTTTTAAAATGGGTAAACAATTTGAATAGATATTTGAAATACAATGATATATGAGTGGCCAATGTGCATATCAAAGATGCTTAACATCACTGGTCATTAGGAAAATGCAAATCAAAACCACGATGAGATACCATTTCACATCTACTAGAATAGCTGCAATAAAAAGGATTCTAAGAGGTGCTGTCAAGTATGAACAAAATGAATGGACTGCAGGTGAAAATGTAAAAAGGTACTTTAGAAAAGTTTGGCAGTTACTTATTCAGTTTGGCTTTCTATTTCTTCTTGAGTCATTTTTGATAGCTTGCACTTTTAAAGGAATTACTTATTTGATGTGAGATTATCTGTAGTATTCTCTATAATGAAAATATTTCAAATGTATCATTCCTATGGATCCCTTTAACTATTTTTTTTTAATTTTTATTTATTTATGGTAGTCACACACAGAGAGAGAGAGAGGCAGAGACACAGGCAGAGGGAGAAGCAGGCTCCATGCACCGGGAACCCGACGTGGGATTCGATCCTGGGTCTCCAGGATCCTGCCCTGGGCCAAAGGCAGGCGCCAAACTGCTGCGCCACCCAGGGATCCCTCCTTTTAACTATTTATGCCTTCTCTAACACTTGTTATGCTTTCCTTGATCAGTTTTGCTAGAAATATATATTTTACTAGATTTTCAAAAAATACTTTGGTGGGGTGTCTGGTGGCTCAGACTGTTGATCATCCAGCTCTTAGATGATGCCTTCAGTTCAGATCATGATCTCAGGGTCATGAGATCAAGCCCCTGTGTTGGGCTCCTCGCTTAACAGGGAGTCTGCATGAGCTTCTCTCTCTCTCTCTCTTTCTGCCTATGCCCACCCACTCATATGCTCTTTCTTTCTCAAAAAATTTTACAAATATTCCAGTTTTGATCTTAATATTTCATTTCTTTTATTTCACCAATTTCTGTTGTTATTTTTATTATTCCTCCGTCATGTTTTCTCTGTTGGTTCTTTTTTTTAAGATTTATTTGACACACAGAGAGAAAGAGAGAGAGCACACACACAAGTGTGGGGTGGGAAGCAGAGGGAGAAGCAGACTCTCTGCTGAGCAGGGAGCCCAACGTAGGGTTTGACCCAGGATTCTGGGATCATGACCTGAGCTGAAGGCAGAGGCTTAACCAACTGAGCCATTCAGGAATCCCTCTAGGTTCTTTTTAAAAATCTACTTTTAAAGTAAATTCTACACCCAACATGGGGCTTGAATTTACAACCCCGAGATCAAGAGTCACAAGCTCCACCCACTTAGCCAGCCAAGCACCCGTTTTGTTTCCGGGTTCTTAGGATAAACACAATTCACTTATTTTCATAACCTATTATGGTTAATGTTCCCAATCACAGTATCAACATTCATTTTCCTCTCCTTTAATAATACAACTTCAATTTTTACTGAGTAGTGATATGTTTACATCTTCTCAGGGTCCTTCCAAGAACTGGCAAATCTACAGCCTAGATCCTGGCTTTAAGCTTTACTCATGATATATCTTAAGTCCTTTTTAGCTCACAGGAGCCAAAAGCCTGCTTCTGGAAAGCAGCTAGGGGTTTCAGCCCAGATCATTTCTATTTTATTACTTGTCCACAGAGATATCTATCTTTCTGGAGACTAGTTATGTCTTTTTGATTTTCTGTTTGTATATCTTATCCATCATCGCTATATATTTGGTACAGAAAAATTTTAAAAAGTGAACTTCTGGAGACACCTTCACTGGAGGTCAGCTTTCTACTCTTTTCAGCCATCCATCCAGCTTTTCTGACCCCTTTCAAGTAGCCTGTCTCTATATTAATAAAATCAATATAACAAAGGGCCCTCAGAGCTCAGAATGCCAAATAGGAAATTAACAGCAGGAACCTCTGAATGCTTTTAGATGTTATTTTATTTTGTCTCTTCATTTACTTCTTCAATGTAAACTAACTGGAGGTAAGGCAAGGGAATGACAATATGAGAGGCTATACGTAGACCAACCAAATCAAGAGAGACTTTTGCAGGGCAAGCTGAAGACTTTTAACTTTTGGTTAGTGGAAAGGTGTTGAATAATTTCATATAAGGTGGTGATATCAGATTTATTCATTGTTAGAAAGATCATGATAGTGGCAGGTGGGAGGCAGATTATGAGGTAAAATAAGACATGTCCAGTAGAACCAAAAGAAGACTCCTGCAACGATCAGGTTAAAAATAGTAAGTACCAGTAGTAGTAGGAACTCATTAATTCCATCAGTTACTCAGTCTCAATATAAGAACTGAAGATCTGGTGTATTCGTGGCATCATGCTTGCTGTGAAAAGACATGTGAAAAGCAAGTTCACTGTCCTCTTTGAACTTAAAGGCTACTAAATAAGAATAAGAAATAGGTTACAGAATCAATGAGAACATTATGAACTGAGAGAATAGTATGTTTAAGAACCTAAAAAAGGAAGCAATTTGTTGACTTCTATTTCAAGAAGCAGTAGTTGGGTTG
Source organism: Canis lupus baileyi (assembly GCF_048164855.1). NCBI lineage: Eukaryota > Metazoa > Chordata > Mammalia > Carnivora > Canidae > Canis > Canis lupus. The sequence goes on from NC_132838.1 coordinate 19,699,506, forward strand.
CAAGCCTATGAGACAAGAGAAAGACAGAAAATGGGCAAGGGAGGCAGGCAAGGGCCAGACCACAGATGGCATCATAGATATTCACATTTTAATTCTTATTCTATAAACAACAGGAAGGAAGATACCCAAGGTAGGATTTAAGCCACAGAGTGATGTAATTAGATCTAGGGGTTCAGAGGATATTGTGGAAATCAAAGTGAGAGATTAAGAATAGTTTGGTCTTGGGATGTCAAATAATGCTAAGTAAATAGGAGATGCAGAGAAGTGGGTATCTTTAAGATCCACGGTGAGTCCTGAGTAAGTTGGTGAAAACACTGCAGATTTTAGATGTCATGCCTTAAGTTCTTTTAAAAATCTAAATTAAGACAATTAACAAAATTAATTAAAACAAAATTAGAACAAAAAGTAAAATATTTAGTAAGAATTTTGGCAAAAGTTAATTAAAACAAGAGTAAAAGCAAAGCAAAAGAAATCCTTTCAAGATAAGTAGGTATGGCCTTTCCAGAAGCTTAATAAAAAAACCACCTAGAGCACAAAGTTCTTTAATATAAACTTTAAATTGCATTTATTTAGCCGTGCTGAAAGGCAGAATGGGTGTGAGCGAGCAGACCTAGTTGAGCCTTAGAAAAGGAAGTGGCAGATATTACAAAGAATTTAATAGTTGGAAAAGAGTAATTGTGTAAGAAAGTGGCATTAAAGTACTTATAAAAAAACTAAGAAAATTAAGATGGTAACATCAAAGAGTGGTTACTGTTTATCTGGAAAATAAGAAGAGTTTGGTTCATCGGAGTACAAAGAAAGATTTGTTGTTCCTGTTGTAGTTTCTTAGCTTCTGCATGTCACTTTTGCTTAAAAAAAAGTTCTGAAAATTTGCCATTAGTTTTCACGCACTGTATTAGAAAGACAAAAGCCAAAATGAGTCCAGAGAATACACTGATCTTTAAAAATATTGTAATTCTTTCATGTAAAACCTTAGTTATTATTCATTACTCTAATTTGTTAAATTTTTTTGTAGTCTATTTCAAACCACTTGTAGGCTACAAGAATATTCCTTCCAGCCTTATAAAATTACTTTATCACTTCCAAGGTCATGATCACTCTTATTTCATGAATTCACATTTCTCATAAAAAAGGCTCAATTAACATTTCAAAAATATTTAAGTAATATTCAGAAATATCTTCTAAACAGATACCACTGATTCTCTCTCTTGATGGTTTTCTTCTAGTTTTTTAAAGGTAAAAAAGTGTTAGTAAGAGTGTTAGTTCTTATGGGCAATGACAGATTCCAAGTGTGCCACTGATCTGTCACAGTTCCAATAACGAAAGTAGGGGAGAAAGCTAAAAGCTTACCCATACTAAGAAGAAACAAAATCAATAACCACTGCCCCTGTGTTTAGGAGGGTGAAAACGAACCCAAATTCTAGAGAAAGGAATATCTAACAGATTGATAATTTGTATCTCAGTACATGCATTTAAAACCAACTTTGTTTGAGTACAAGCACACACACACACACACACACACCCACACACACGAGTGAGAGCTCGGCGCAACTGCATCTAGCTTCATGTAGTAGATATTTCACTCTTTCCATAGTAGTCTTGAAACAGGAAGCAAATCGAGTTCCCCTCCCCCCATGTCTCAGCAAGAGCATGCTCCATAACAATAGTTCAAAGGAAAGCTCTATTCTGCAGTTGCACTGATTGTTCTGTCAGCTGACCTCTGCAGAAGGGAATTGCTAACCGCTGCCTTGCTCCTTAGCTGACAAATGAATGATCGCAGCTCCATCTATTTTCACTATGGCTGCCTCTAGCCCAGGTGCTCAGACAGAGAGCCCGGTGTGACATCTTAGATCAAGATGAATTGGCACAAACTCCTGATCCAAGATTGTTTTATACCATTTAATTTAGTTTCTTCCCCTGCTTGGATGAGCACAGCTCTGGTTATGGATTTCTATTCTAATGTACTGAAGCAGGCCCTGAAAGAAGCCAATGAAGCAGCTGCTGGAGCAAGGGACTGCAGGGATACTGATCAATAGGCAAGGCATTGACCCCAGCCGTTCAGCCTGTGCAACGGCCACTGCTTGAAGGGGGAGGGGGCCCCAGAAGCACACATGGGCTGCTTCCAGTAGGAAATTAAACAACAGGGGCATTTGGACAGCTCCGCCTCCACTCTGGTCTCCTACCTTCCCTATGTTCCTTTTGTTTAATTACCTCAATCTTGTCTTAACTCCCACTTCTCGGGAAGGAATTAAGACTTTAGGGAAGTTTAAACAATGTGCTTTAAAACAGCCATTTCTAAATTTTATCCTGAAGCTAATAGAAAGTACCATAACAGGTGCTCTCTGCTAAGTGGCCAAAATATGAAATCTTAATTAGCTGTCAAGCACATCACTTGGTGTAATTTAAAGTTTGGCATGCGCACAGGCTCAGAAGAACACTGTCCAACTGGCTATTAATACTACTGATGGTGAAATTCTCTGGTATGTAATTTTTATCAGTACTCAGATCTGAAAATATGATAGTTCTTTGTTAACAAGGAAAAAAGAGCAAGAAAAGGATCACCTAAAAAGAGACACTGACTGATTAGTGATTATATAAGGTACAGATGCCCATCCTACTACTATTCCAACAGCAACATATAGCAATTTCTGATTCTTTGATTTTTCAGATTTGGAAACATTTAAAATTATTGGCTTTGCCTGGGTTTGCTCTTAAATAATACAAGACACAGGCAATTAGCTGCAATGTTTTCCTATAAATAAATTGACACAACCAAATGGGAGATTTTGAGATATTAAAAATAAAATAATTCTGTAAAAGTAGACCTTTCTACAATTTCATTTGTCTCATGAAAATTTGGTATTTTTTCACAGAGACATGCCTCCATTTAATCATGCTAAAGGGTGACATGGAGATCCATTTTCTTGACAGGACGGTTGATCACCCTATCACAGTAAGAAAATTAATACCTTCGACTAGCCCTGTGTGGAAAACAGAAGCTGGATGCAGTGGTAAAGGACAAAAATGTTCTACATTTTAAGTTGCAAATAGGATACCTGTTCCGTGTAAAAATAGCAGCTTTCTTCATTATTGGGTTTCTTTAAACAAAATATGAGCCTTTGATTTTTATTAAAACAACCATTTAATTCATACAGTGTTCCTCAAAAGTACTTAATTGTCTTTAGATTTAGCATAATTGACTCTAGATTTACACGAATAGGAGTAAACACTTTACTTACAGCTTAACTAGAACACAGGTAAAATATTTGAGAAGTTTAAGCTATTTAAAGGGCTGTGAGATATTGATTGCCTCATTTAAAAAGCAGTCAGAGAGTGCAACCAAGAGGTCAAGATAAATTTAACAGTTTGAAGCACTTTACTAAATAACTCTAAAGATCATGTTAATTGGCTTTGTGCAGTTCCAGGGTAAAATTAATTTTATCCTAGCTTACAATAAAAGGATTAAAAGACATATTAAGTTCTTCAGTTTTAACTGCAATAGGAATCAATGGATTTGAATTAAGGCTAACGGCGGTTTTATGAGAGATGGACTACCAGCAGATACTTTATATCTGCGATTAGCCATATATTGATGGAGCTCTGTTATTGTATTAGGTATTAAGCCTTAGATAAGAAGATACTACCAATTTACTACTCTGAGAATATAGTGTAAGAACGGTGAGGTTTGACCTGGAAAAACCATTATCAAAAATTTGATTCTTTGTTTAGATAGAGTATCAGAATGCTTTCCATAGACGACTTACATATGTTTGATATTTAAAACTCTAATAAAAATTAATGAAATAATGTGTTTGAATTCAGGCATAATTCACTTCATGATCATGACTATACTTAAAACTGTATCACAAACACATCACTAGGGTTTTTAAAATCAAAACATTACATTCAGATTGGCTTAGCATACTAATTTTATGCCAGAAATTTCTGCTATATGATACAGTCCAAGTGACATTCACAATGATATCAACGTTTTCTAAATTTGGTATAAATTTTAATATACTCCAAAACACCCCTTTGGAATTTCAGTAATATCTATTTATTCATGATAAATGAGAATAAAAATTTAAATACTTTTCTTTACTCTTTCAGTATTTAATCTATTTTAGAATTTTATGTATAGAAAAACTGCTGTTACTATGTACTGCCTCAGAAAGCAAAAAAATTGTATTCAATAAGGTATATATCTTATATATTAATAACTGTGACTTTGTAGGATTCTATATGAATGATCAGAGAATATGTTGCAATATCTTACAGCAGAGAACTAAAGGGCAGCATGTAAAGACTATTTAAAATAGTAAGTTGGATTAAGCTAGATAATAGTCTCTATTATGATTCTTTATAACTTTGTTTTATTTGCCATAAAGCATATTTCCTAATATTAGGTTTTGATTATTAAAAAATAAATTTAATAAAGTGAACTTTGTTAATATTGGCAATCTTGAGTACAGAGAAACTCTTTTTTTTTTTTTTTTAAGATTTTATTTATTTATTCATGAGAGACACACAGAGAGAGAGGCAGAGCCACAGGCAGAGGGAAAAGCAGACTCCGTGCAGAGAGCCCCACGTGGGACTCGATCCAGGGACTCCAGGATCACACCCTGGGCCGAAGGCAAGGCTAAACCGCTGAGCCACCCAGGGATCCCTGGAAACTTTCATAATTAGGACATGATTTACTATTTACAAAGATTGCATACAGCTAGAATAGTCAGCATATATATATTCAAAGCTCTTATAAATGTCAATAAAACTATAAAAACTTTTAAGACTGGTGAAATATTCTTCCAAATTTTTATTTTTATCTATTTCTCTTTTCCTAGCCCTAAGGATACTTTATGTGGCATTATAAACTGATACTATGAAAAACATTAAGATGACTTTACAATAGTATGATGGTGAAATATGTCCAAAATATATTTTAATACATTACTGAACATAAACAAGTATCTAAAAGAAATTAGATCTTCAAAAGCAAACTGAGTTCAAATTGTTTTCTAGATGTACTTTAAACAAAATACCTTCAACTGTCTCCTGTTATTGAAATTGATAAATGTGGTTGCCTAATGGAATAGTATTTTTAAGATATGCCTTTTTAATAATCATTATAAGGTGCTAACCAAATATGCTTTTACATATACAAGACATTAGAATTTAAATCTGAGTGAGCTACAACTGTATTTCTGAGATATTAAAATGTGTTATCCAAGTTTTAGAATCATAATGAGAAAAATGACCCTCAGTGGAGTTTCCACAGTGTAAACTGTTTCCACATATATTTGGCCTGAACATTTTCTATACCTACTTGATATTTTTTAAAGATTATTTATTTATTTATTCATAGAGACACAGAGAGAGAGAGAGGCAGAGACACAGGCAGAGGGAAAAGCAGGCTCCATGCACGGACCCTGACGTGGGACTCGATCCAGGGTCTCCAGGATCATGCCCTAGACTGCAGGTGGCGCTAAACCGCTGCGCCACCGGGGCTGCCCCCTACTTGATATTCTTAAGTATAAGACTGATAAAGTACAATGCCATAAAGATGTCAACTCTTAACCAAATAGGTAACAGTAATCTTCCAAGAAAGTATTAACAATAGGGTGTGAGGAGGAAGTCTTTAAGCAAAAATCTTTTCATATTAATATATTTTAGAAATAATTTTTAAAAGAATTTAAAATGCTACAGTATTCTAACCAAATTTCAGTTATCCATTATATCCCAATTCTTAGTCAAATACTTTAAAGAAGAATCTGTTAAATGGAAACATAAAAAGACATTGATTGGTACAATCTAATGGGTGAAAAAGGACTCAAAGACTTCAGTCTCTTCGTGGTGAATCTGGGTTTCATAAGCTCATAAGGAGAATCTATGGGTCAACACCATTGTAAACGTAATTAAGTTCCTTTTTTCTCCAGCCAAGTGCTTTTATATGAATATTGCATAGTATTTTCATTTGTTGACACAACTTAGAGCACTGCAAATCCTGCAATTTTTATACATAATAAGGTGTATAAATTCCAATGATATGTGGAAAAAAAACTGCAGATTGGTTATATGGCCAACATGTAAATTTCTGCTGCACCATTGAGTAAATAAAACGTGAAAGTTTTCTGAATCTTCCAATCTACCTCTTTGGGAAGAAAGATAAATTGATTAAAAATGACAATCACGAGGCACCTGAACATTTACTTCCAAACTTTCACATTACCACCAATGCAGGTGCATGTACATAGACTACTTTCAGAATTCACCTCTCTTACCAACATAGGTTTCCTCTGGTACTTTAAAAACATTTTAGTTTACTTTTTGACCCATCTGTCAGTGTTTTCCTCATACCTACTGGGGTTAGGGATATGGAAGCTGCTCCCCCAAATCTATGAGGCTTTCCCTGTTTTTGCTGCTGCTGCTGCACTATGTCCTGCCCCCCTCCCTTGAAAGCTGAAGTAAACAAACAAGCTCTTCATTTGTATGTATGCACGATAGCCCCCTGCTGGAACACAACAGGTTCTGCAAACGCGTTATCTCCTGTTGCTGCCGATTAAGCCATTTTAAAATAATGTCTCTTGCAAATATATATGTGCATGAGCACTTGACAAAATATATCAAATCCATTATTCACAAAATCAGATAAATAAACACTCCAAAATGATTTTCCTTTAAAAGGCAACTTAATCACGATACTGCTTGCAGGTTATGTTGATAATTTTGATAAGCAGAAACTTTAAACTTTGAAGGCAACTTGTATTTTCAAGTAATTCTTGTAACAGTTTCTTATTCTTCACACTGACAAGTTCTTTATCCTTTCCCCCCATGATCTGCATTATTTTGTCCCCCCCCCATTCTCTACTTAAACATCTGCAAGTCAATTTGTTTTTACTTTTAGTGCAAATACTCTGAGAGAAAATTGCGATTCAAAAAATTCCAAAGATCTATCATATCCATGCACTCAGAAATCCTGTAGTTAATAATTACCAAAAATAATGTTCAAGTTCACTTTACCTTTCAAAGCTGAATCTGAGATAACACGTCAAGTCTTAAAAACTATGAATTGTAACATTAAGACCATTTTAGCTTTTTCATGAAGAAAGAAATATTTCAAAAACAGTGGTTAGTGGCATATAAAGTCATAGAAATTTGAAAATATGACAAATAATTCTCATAAATTCTCATACAGGTAATGTGCAGAATAAAACACCTGCGGTGAGATTCACCTATAAAAATACCGGAGTAGATATGATGTGTTTCTTTAAGAGATCAAATGGGACACATGAGACTTAACATTTGGGGCACTGTTAGGGTGGATCCGTGACAATTTCACACCCGGGCATTATGGACAGTGAGAAATAGACTGTTACATCTGAGGTCACTGTTATTCATAAAATGACAAACCATTTATTAGATTCTTAAACTTAAAAACTATTTTCACCTAAGTTATTATCTTTATCAACTTGTTAATACAAAACCAGATAAAAGGGGATCCTTGTTCTACTGAGAAGTAGAACATCAGCTCATTTATAGGAAGTATTTGTAGTATTCGTTTTTCTGAATTATTATACATTTGGTCACAATAATGAAACAATGCCATGTAACCCAAAGTTACCATTTTTAACAGGTTTGTTTGCAGTAAGTTAGAACCTGTATGGTATTTCTTGCTTTTATTTTCTTAGTAGATTATAATATTATCTCTGATTTTGAAAAATGATCACCTTATTTCACAGGTTATTTTTTCTTCTGCTTTCTTTTTATAGGGTAAGTTAAGTAAAAATAATGGAGCATGAGGGGCAACAGAATTCCAATATTGTGGAAATTAATGGCCAGGCCTTTGAAGTAGTAATAGATCTGGAAAAAAAGTTGTGGTGGTTAATCCCAAAACGTTTTATAGCAAAGATTTTAATAAAACAGTTGACAACTAGCAGAAAAACATCAGATTTATCTCTTTTATGCATCCTGTGAGTTATTAAAACTTGATGTAGATTAACATATGGTACAGTTCTTAAAAACTAAAAAAAAATAATAAAAATTAAGGAAAATTGTTTAAATTTAAAGAAGAAAAAATGAGAAAAGAAGTAAGGAGAAATAAATTTACAGGAGAAATAAAAAGGTCATTGACAACTCTGACTTAATTTACTAATCATATTAACAGATGAGCAAGAAAGTAAAACTTTGAAAAAGAAAAAGACAAATAAGCAAAGACAAACTGAGCACTTGCGCTAAAAGTCTAAAAGCCAATGACAAAATAAACCACAGCCTCAAACCATTAAAAGTACACTTGTTATTAGCCTAGAACCTATAGAAAAAGTAGTCCATTTATACAGCCTAAAATACACATGTGTAAAAGACATTTTAATTTTAGCTCATTTTCAAAGAGATTTCTAAATAGCTCCAGAAAGCTTAAAAACATAGAAAGCTTGAATTTATCAGATAGTTAAACAGGATTGCCATTTCTGATCTTGTTACACATTCAGGCTTTTATCATATTTTTTTTTTTTTTTTGATAGAGAGAGAGAGAGAGAGAGGGGCAGAGACACAGGCAGAGGGAGAAGCAAGCTCCATGCATCGGGAGCCCGACGTGGGATTTGATCCCGGGTCTCCAGGATCACGCCCTTGGGCCAAAGGCAGGCGCTAAACCGCTGCACCACCCAGGGATCCCCGGCTTTTATCATTTTTAAGCTCCATGAAGAGAGAACTATGTGCCTTTGAAATTATTATAGATTAGTTTATTATAGATGATTTTAAAATTTTTACATTTCCTCATTTTATGAAGAGGATAACTAGTCTATCAAATTGACTGCAGTTATTTAGCAAATTTATTTTTCTCAGACCTTTTTTTCTGGTTATATGACATATTCTCAGGTATCAAATATATTGATATTAAAATTCCATGTAGTTATTTCATATGATTTCCTATTAACTAGTAAATTCCATTTATAACTTGGATCTGAGTTGCCTAACCTGTATGTATCAAATCGAAACAGTCCTTGAGCCTTGAATTTTTACATAATCCTTCCAGTGTTTAACCCAAGAAAGCTAAGTACATATGCCTACAGATCCTGAAAATCGGTCATTGATTTGTTACTACTGTGGATTTGGAAAAGCCACTACTCTTGAAATGAACACTAAGAGAAAAATTTCATATTTTAACCTCTTTATGCATGTAGTCAGATACTCTGGTTTGTAAGATGTCATACTATATGAAAAGACTGGTTTTCAAAAAATCTGTTTCTGCTCTAACACATAATCATCTCCTCAAAATTTTTCCCAATTAGCTAGTCATTAGGTTACTCAGGAGTTACAAAGAGATAGTTTTATAGTCTTATCTTATTCATCTTTATTAAGACTAGGGAGATACTGGGGTGCCTGGGTGGCTCAGTCGGTTAGGTGTCTGCCTTTGAGTCAGGTCATGATCTCAGGGTCCTGGGATCAAGCTTTATGTCATGCTTCCTACTCAGCAGGGAGTGCTTCTCTCTCTCCCTCTGCTCACTGCACCACTCATTGTCTCTCACTCTTTCTCTCTCAAGTAAAATCTTAAAAAAAAAAAAAAAAAAAAAAAAAAAGACTAGAGAGATACTTTCACATGTAAAAACCTGGAAATACATGCAAATAAATAAAAGAGGGACACATATATCCAGGATGGCTCTTATTGTACTTAATTGCTCTGAGACTTTTTGGCAGAAGAAAAAAAGGAGAATAAAATCAAAAGACAGTAACATTTACTGAGAACTCCTCCCACCACCACTCCCACACCATGAGTACCGATATCAAGGTCATAACATAGCACAGAAGAGTTGAACACAGGCAGATGAAAACAATCCTAAGCAAGAATTATTATTATTATTATTATTATTATTATTATTTTAGATTTTATTTATTCATGAGAGACACAGAGAGAGAGACAGAGACACAGGCAGAGGGAGAAGCAGGCTCCCTGCAGGGATCCTGATGTGGGACTCGATCCAGGGACTCCAGGATCACACTCTGAGCCAAAGGCAGGCACTCAACCGCTGAGCCACCCAGGTGACCCCCTATGCAAGAATTTAACATGCTTATCATTTTTCTCAAGACAGTTTCTCTTACTAGCAAAAGAAAAAAACTGAATAATATCTCTAACACTTTATCCTCTGTTTTTGATTTTTACAAAATACTCAATAAGAAACAGCATTTACTCATGTATGAAAAAAAAATGTCCAAGGTAAAAGATTCCCCATTTAGAAAACATAAAGCAACAGAAAACCTGAAGCCTATCCTTAAATAATCAAAAGAATGTTAGGTCCATACAAATTCCACCTGCTTACTTAGGGTGTTTCACATATCCACTGATACTCTTATTTGTTATAATGACATAGTTATGTGTCTACAACACTTTCTAAATTCTTTCACAAAAAAAGATATACCATTAAAAAGGAAAAGAAAACAAATCAGAAATGTGTAAAACATTTCCTAGGTCCAAGACTAGATAACTGTTAGGACATTTTGGAATTTTAGAGAAAAAGGGTATTACAGAACTCTTTTAACCAAACCAATATTTTTATTTTATAGATAAGGAAGGTCAGGTAGGCTACGTGTTCAAGTGACAAGGTGAAGGGCACGATGAGAGTGGGCACTCATAGCAACACCATCCCAGATCGATCTCTAGAATCTTCATTGGTCTCTAAGTCAGCATATGTTGCATAGAAACTAGCTACTATTTGACACCAACTCCAAGATGAATCTTTATTAGGTATCTCCAAATCTTGTATAATTAAAAATGTTTCTCAAAGAAGATAACAAACAAACAAAATTTATAATTAAAAAAAGTTTAAGTTTTGGTCTGTACTATCTAATAATATTACATATATTTCCTACTTGGGCAATCTAGAACAAATAAAAAACTAGGGGGAGATATTCTATCAAGCATATGAAGTTAACTAGTTTCAAGTGGGTTTTATGTGGGAAAAAATACATGAAATAAGCAAATAGACAAAAAAATACAAAGTACTAAGCATAAACATTATTACCATTCAGAGACCAAAAACTTAAATAATGTATTATCTAACAGGATAATAAAATTGGCATAATATCCACAGAAACATCAACGATTTCCAAAGAAAAACTCTTCAAATACTACAAAGGAAAACATTAATTGAAAATATAACTTTAGGTTTAGTTACCTCTCCATAAGTCTCAGTAAAAGTTAATACCTGCTATAAGCTCCCATGAACAAAGGTTTTCCAAACTCAGATACCAAACTCCAAATATTGCAAATAAATTCATGATCATTTCCGAAGTTCATGTTGTAATATCAGAGAATAGCTTAGAGTCACCATAAGGGTTAAGACAATCATTTTCTACTGCATACTAGTGCTATTCTAAGCCGATAGTGTGTTTAAATCCACACCAATGAAATCAATACAGCACTGTTCTATTCAAGGTGAGACCAAATAAACCTGTCTGAAGCTTTGAGAAATAGGCTTTGCAGTATACTTTGAGTGCTAAATGCCTTTCAGTCCAGAGATCTGTCATTAAATAATCATTAGCCATCATTCACTCTTCCTAAAAAGCTTAACATCTAAACTTGTTCAGCATCCACTAAAGCATTAGTATAGACTACCAAGTAAGTACTCATTAGCACTTAGGGATGTTTCAACCACTCTGTTTAACTGGGCACTGTCTTATCAAAAAAAAAATACCCCCAAATATTAACCTATAATTTGCCACTAGATTAGAGGGCAGTTTATATAAATGATTAGTAAAAAGGACATTAACATAATGATCGGTCTCTTTTGGATAACATGGCATAATTCATAAAGTTACAATAAACTCTTTCCTGTTTGATCTACCCAAATAAAACCTGATGTCTTTCCTACCATTCAGCATCATATATAATTCAGCATCACATATAAGCCAAATAAAATCAAGTTAATCACAATAGAGAATTCATCAGGAAGTCATCTTGGCTTTGATCCTGAATGTATTTTAAAATAATGCTTCTTCTATCAATGCTATTCATGTTTCACTTTCAATATATGATCATCTCAGCTGCTGAATATCTACTATAATGCACCATGTATTATTTTAGATATCACTAAGTAGAGAGAGAAAATTCAGATACATTTATCTTCTATTACCTGGAAGATTAAGTAAATAATATAGAATGATCCATATTTAGTAATGTTATTGGGTCATATGCATAAATTTGATGGTCAAAGTAATTTTCTCTAAATTTATCAGAAGTTAATCCTTGTAGGCATTACAGTAATCCTCTCAATTTCAAGCTAATACTAATGAAGATGTCATTTCTGAAGACATTAATTCATTCTTCATTTTTAAAAGCTCAAATAAAAATATACGGCCAGATACTTAGGATCTCATCTCCAGTTTTACAACTTATCACTTTCAATTTTAATATAGATTTCAACCTAAATGAGAGTCATGATATTATATGGACATTTTATTTAACTGGATGACCTCTGATATTTTCCCAGAAGTATTTGGGTAACTACATACAAAACAAAAATATTCTTTCAGCTATTAGGTACTTTAAAATACACTGAATACAACCTGTTATATTTAGAAACTTTATAGTATTCTAATTATCATTTTATTTGATCTATAATGTTTTTATTTTTTATTTAATCAATACCCCAACATAAAATTTCAATCGCTAAGATCAAACAAGTACAATATTACTTGGATAGTTAGGTAAATGTAGTATCATACTATATCATACTATATTCTAATTATAAAACATTTCAAGACTCAGAAATTAAAGAAGGTAATATAAAACCAAATCTCACCACAGATGGTCAAATTTTCACTTACATGCTGCACTGAATTGAGACACATTTTCAATATACTCTCGAATATTAAATGGGACATTCCTTTTCACTGGTTAAAGTACAACAATAATTATACCAAACAATCAAATAGTTAACTAAAAACAAAGTAAGAGTTTACTAATTTTATAAAGGAGACAGTTTTTTTGGGAAAATGTAAGAAAAATAGTAAAACTAAAACTCACTTACTTATGTAAAAATATAATTGCAAATAACAAGAAAAACGGGGAATATCCAAAGTTAGCATGAATATCATGAATGCAAGTTAGTCACACGTTCCTAAGAAAGCCTTGAATTTCAAAAAATTGAAAATAGTGTTTTGGAATAAATAAAAATCCAAAGTTTTGCAATTATCATCATTTGCCAGAAAATGCAGTATTTTTTTTTTAAAAATGCATCATATACAAAATTCGCACCACTGTACTTGACACTGATCTAGTCCTCCTCAAAACTGGTAAACCCTTTCAGAACCTCAGGTAAATTCTCCCTTTTTCAGCTATAAAACAATGCTGGCAAAGTCAGTAAGGCCTGACAAAATGCTTTCATTCCCTGCAGAATCTGTACCAAGAATTTCTTACTGCTAATCTCTTACTGACTAAGGAATCAATATTTCAACATACCATACTATCTTTCTGAAATTTTAAGTAATAAGTTTTGCTTTATAATCATTACAATTACTTAAAACAAAGTAGACTTACTATCTTTATGATTAAATTTAGCCTCTTTTTTTTAAAGGTAAAAATAAGAAAAGGAATTTATTTGCTCTTCATAACAATTGTTTTGTATATACTAAACTGCATTATGAAAAAGAAACAAAATGTTTTCAAATCATGCCTTTAAAGATATGTTAGATTAACTGTTAATACAAAAACATGATCAATAAAAGCGATTCATTCTTAACTGTCAAATCTCACTGGGTATAGGTAAAACTTCAATAAAACCAGTACTCTTCTGGATTTTATATTTTGAAGCATGATTACTATTTTATTGTAAAGTATACAGGAGTAACACACTATTTTAAATTATAGTCATTTTGAAACTAAGTTGCAACTTATCCTGATTCTTTATGAATAGACTAGATTCTTATTGGAAATCAATTGGAAGGCAGGTAAAATTAGATAGTCATGGTTACCAGAATATCAATAAGAGATACAGCAATATTCAATTCTAACTCTGATGCTAAAATAAAAAGATATTAAAATAAAAAAGACAATATTTCTGCAGGACAATATTTAAGACGCAGAATATATTTTAATGCCATTATATTGAACCTGAAACACAATGAAAAAAATTTTCATTATTTCCAACAATATTATTGAAATTGGATTTTATTTTATATTTGTCATTTGAATGTCCTAAAAACAAACAAAAACCTATACTAAATTGTAAGGATATAAAATAGGCAATTTAAGCTTTATCACATTTCAAATATTTATTAACATAGACATTTGGTAAATGAGAATATTTTGAAAAAAAAAATGTACCAAATTTGCTATGCTGAATTTAAGAGTTGACTGTAGAAAATTAAGAAAAAGTAGGGGAAAAAAGGAAGCAAAAAATAGAGTGCATCACAAACATAAATACATTGCACACAGATCCAGAAAAGTCAAACTTAAGCATAAGCATTACTTGTGAAATATCTTCAAACCACATTACATGGCAAACTTACATCTTTAAGTTATTAAATAAGTATCAGATCAAATGCCTCACATTTAAAAAAAAAAAGCCTACAGAGTTCCAAGATATATAAACATAATAATAGATGACAATAGTAAAGTGCTTCTGAAAACTGTTTAAGCTCTGCTTCTAAATTTTTCATTATTGGTTAATGCATATTTACATGCAAACTGTCTTGTACTTCTATACAACTGCATCTACAAACGCTTTTACAAAGGCATAACTATGGAAATTATAAAATATACTAATATATTAATAATCCATCTCATTTATTCCTTAAATATCAATTTTTTAAAAAGAAATGCAGCTACCTAAAAGATACAATAATCACTGAAATATTTTTGGTATGGAAGTATTGAAAGCATCTGACAGTGTAATTGTTGCTGTAATGTAATAGTTTACATTACACACTTGAGGCTATTAAGCATGCATTCCTTATCCTAATTAAATGCTCAAAATGGCTAGATTTAATTTTCATAAGAGAGACAAATCAATATCATACTTGTCTTTCTTAAAATATTTTTCAAAATGCCTAAACCTACATACCCTGCTCTTTCCTAAAATGACAAATACAGAAAATCAGTAGCTTCTAGAAATATGCTACAAACAGTCCTGTTCAGAAATGAAAGGCCAATACTATATTAAAGGGGAAAAAATGAAACCACAAATAAGTAACAGAATTACAGCAAGCCCCACTGTATTGTAGAAGCTCAATACTGGACTGCTCTGCTGCTGGAGGAACTCCAGAGAGAGTTAACCTGGTGTGATAAAAGACTTGACAAAGCAATTCTGACTGTGTAGCAATGCTAAGTTGTGGACTAATACAAGAACAGGGGGCCCAATCGCTGTCTTTCACCACGCGCAATTTACACATGGCTTTATCAATAGCCCTAGTGCTGAATACAGAACACACTCTATTTGGCTTTCAGTCAATTAAGCTTTAAGCTGTCAGCAAACAAGACTTTTAAGTTAATTTTGAATCACCACGAATCAAGTTGAAGGTTGTGAAAGGGCGGCACACATGCCGGCATGAAAAAAGGCAGTTTAATTGCCTCTGAATAGCTATTATATGCTGCAATTGGCCTATTGAATCTTAGATGATCTATTTATTTATCCAAGTGCAACCATCAAAGATTAGTGAAAGAGTGAATAATAAAAAAGTGTATATTCCCTATTTTGCATAAGCAATTGATGTGTTTGCAAAGGTATAAAGAATTCAAATTTGAAACATATTTTATTTTCTAATGTAAAAAGTTCATGAAATAGAAAATTACTAACTCTAAGTAGGCAGCAGCAAAATAGAGCAAGTATATTTCTAGGAAAATAAAGATAAACTTTTCTAAAAAAAATATGCTGTCACCATAAAATATTTTCATTTATTATTTGAAATGAAAGTGATAATTTAGAATGCAAATATTCCTTTATAAATTCATCAAATACAGAAAGCCAGAAAAACAATTATAAAACTGAATTGCATCAGAAATTTTAAAACATCTTAATTTAGAATTCTTTAGATTAACTGCATTATCAATTGTATGAAGGGAAAGAACACCATACATCATTTTAATAAAGATTTTAATTAGGATTAGGAGTTTCTCAAAATGGTATAATCAAATTAAGAGGATTATTATAGGGATCCCTGGGTGGCGCAGCGGTTTGGCGCCTGCCTTTGGCCCAGGGCGCGATCCTGGAGACCCAGGATCGAATTCCACATCAGGCTCCCAGTGCATGGAGCCTGCTTCTCCCTCTGCCTGTGTCTCTGCCTCTCTCTCTCTCTCTCTCTCTCTGTGACTATCATAAATAAATAAAAAAATAAAAAAAAAGAGATTATATTCCTAACACTGCATAACCTCTATTTTTAAGAAAGACTGTGGTTGAACACAATCCTAATCAGTTTTTTCCTGAAATTACTTTTTTTCAATTGCATGTACTCTGTTTATTATTATAGGGTTACTCATGAGTGCTGGATGCATATATTGATTTTTTTATTAGAAGAGAGCACTGAAGCATTAGGTCGAGGGGGGAAATGCTCAGATTTTATAAACAGATGTAAACATAGATCAAATTTAGGGATAGTAAAACTGAACCATTTTGTTTTGGCCAGAATGACCTATGACTCTTTTTACATGTTAGTCTTTCAATAGTAAATGTACTGAACTATGCATCCATGGTTGATTTACATAGAGGAATCATATGGAGATTAGTGGTTATAAAGTATTAATGGTTTATAAGAATTTGGATAGAATACAAGCTAATTTTAGTATTCCCTCAAGGACAGTCACATATTCTTGGAAGCCTGGACCCATCACTCTGTATTTCCAGTCAGCAAGGGCAATGGGCTTGGGGAGGAGTCCTGACTAACCATCATTCCAGGAATTACCACATAGTCAAGGGGCTGAAATTCAATGCAAGTATGGAAACTCTTTCTCTTTCTCTCTTCTCCATTCCATTATTATAAATTACATTTTTGCCTTTATAATCACAAAATACCTTATAATCATTTACTAGTTACTTCTAACAAAAATCAATGTAACTAACACCATGAAGACATTAATGTAGAGAATGCCTCTATGACTTTTATGAGCAATAGGAGAAGGAAAAAGATTAAGTGGAAGAACCAAGACTTCCCAACATAAAACAAAGTAGAAGTTATGTGAAGAAGGGATATTATTTTTCTTCATTACTGAGTATTGTAAAAGACTTCTTTGTGTTCAATGGTCCCGAATGCTCACTGCACATCTCCTACCATATCTGTGGGTTTTATATATTGATGTAAAATACACAGTGTTCCAACACTTTCATATTACTCCTGCAAACATGCACGGCTTCCCAGTGAGAGGGCAACATAACATAACAGCCAGCGTTCTCTCCGTTTTGCCGCAGCTTACATTCAGGGAACGGAGGCAAACACATGGACAGGTGACTACAAATTGCAAAGTGTGATAATGTAAGAGACAAACAAGAGACCGAGCTAGGAAATCAGGCAGACAACAATCAACCTGAGACAGAGGGCTCAGAGAGAAGGAAGCCGAGGCAACGAGCTGGAATAAGCTGCCCGGGTCTCACTAGTAAGCGATGGAGCCAGGATGCAAACTGGTGTTTTTAACCCTACCTTAAAGAAACAATAAAAGCTAGGTATCAGATCCCCTTTTCTTCAGAGACCTCCGCACTTAATAGGGAAACAAAGATAAACTAACAAAAAACGCAAGCAGAAGGAAGAAAACAATACTTGTCATTAAGCAAGGGCAATCGCAATATGAAGTTATGGACCTTCAGAGGAAGTTGACCTCTGCTGGAAGGACAGTATGCCTCCCAGAGGAGGTGCCATTAAAACAGGTACCCAAATCCATTTGGATTTGCTAAGAAGAAACGGGCGGCACAGTAAAAGAATAAGAAACTATACAGAAGTAGGCCTGGCCCAACCACTGCTCCATCTCACCCCCTCTTGCTAATGGCCTCCCACTTATTCCCCTTTATTTATTCTGCTCTATTTTCTCCATAGTACCTACTATCTTCTAGCATACTATAAAACATACTCATTTCTTATGTTTATTGCATCCTGCCCTCTGCAACCCCCACTCCCTGTTAAAATGTAAGCTGCCTGCAGACAGGAATTGAGATTTCTGTCATTTTATTTATGGATGTTACTCAAGGGACTAGCACAATGCCCAGCATATAGATGCTTAAAAAATATTTGTTGAATTAACAAAGAACACAAGCAGAACAGTTATAGTCACACATGGGAAACAGGAACCAGTTTGCTTTTGGCCCAAGATCATAAAAGTAGTAAGTGGGACCTAAGCCTAGAATGTTAAATAGTTTTAGAATAGAGGCTATGAATCTAGGCTAAGACAATTAAATTATATCCTAAAAGCAATGAAAAGCCAGTGAAAATTTTCACATTGTGATTATTAGGAAGATCCACTGACAAATGCACATTTAAGAGATCTGAGAGGTATGTGAGACAATAGACAGTAAAGGCTACAAAGTAGGATAGTGGCAGTGAAAATGTAAAAGAAAAGATACTAATTAATGCAGCAATAGATAAAAACTTTATATTGTATCTCTGTGTTTAATAGAATTAAGAGGCACAAGTGGGTAGAGAGTCAAACAATTTTAAGGTTTCAACTCTGATTAAATGGTGTCATTAATAAAAATATGCTCATTTTAAACACAATGAAATTTAAAATATCTTATGGGTATTTAGGGAAGCACCCAAAAATAACAGCCTAGATGGAACTCAGCAAAGATGAGTTGTGGAGAGAGAACACTGCACACCACTCCTGGGCAGGTAGTAAGTAATGTGGTGAGGCGAGTGGAGCTTACTGGAAATAAGGACAGAGATGTGGACTGAGCAGAGAGAACTCTGGGAAAAACCTAATTACTATTACACTTTAGAAGACAGAAAAGGAACATAGAGAATGTGGGAGAGGAAGATCCCTTTCCTACTCTCTTATTCTGACAAATCTTTACATAGCCTTTCTTTTTTTTTTTTTTTTTATACGTTTTTTTTTTTTTTTTTTTTACTTTTTTTTTTTTTACATAGCCTTTCAAGCTGCACCTGAAAAGTCAGGTCTGGTAGCTGGCCCGACCTCTGCGCTCCCACACTGCTTAGTGCAAAGCCCCATGGCAATATTAAAAGGCCTTTCTGTGATTTGCCAGAGCCTACTGCAGAAGCCCCCAAGGTGTGTGCATGTGCACACACATCTGTGTGTGTGTGTGTGTGTGTGTGTGTAAATGAGTATAGAAATGTCTGAGTGTGTGTAAAAGATCTGGTGTTGCCAATATGTATTTATTTTTGTATGTGTGTCTGAATATGTGCACAAGAGTTTTCTGCTGCCAAAATGTCTCTAGTTTCCATGGAGGACCATGTTCCAAGGGAAATACATATCAGAAAGCACTATTTAATACTTCCTTTTCTCTCTAGTATAAAAGAACCAAGAGGGCAGCCCGGGTAGCTCAGCAGTTTAGCGCCTGCCTTCAGCACAGGGCCTGATCCTGGAGTCCCGGGATTGAGTCCCACATCAGGCTTCCTGAATGGAGCCTGCTTCTCCCTCTGCCTCTGTGTGTGTGTGTGTGTGTCTCATAAATAAACAAAATCTTTAAAAAAAAAAAAAAAAAAAAAAAAAAAGAACCAAGAAGCTCTACATATTGCCTGAAAGGAAGATAATTATTCTTGAATGTTGGTAATGAACCAGTAGAGGATTTTACAATTATAAAGCCAACACTACCCACAGAATTTGTCTCCTTCCCGGGAGATTCTAGACACATTTTCATAGGGTCCTCAGTGCTAACTTAAGCTGACAAAGAAGTACTTACAAGGTATAAAGGCAGACATCTCCTTCATATGACATAACTTTCTCCTTCTAGGTTACAAAAAGAATTACATGATGGGGAAAGACAGCCATAAGCAAAATTCTAGAATAGCTCTGGTCTCAGCTAATAATCTCTACTTCTCAAAAATGTACCAGGGAAGCGTGAGGAAGAACAGTAAAATGCCATTAACCTCTGGCTTTAAAGTAGTGTTTTTTTTTTTTTTTTCTTAAATTTTAGGAAGTACAGAACGCTATTCAGTACTTTGTTATATGTCATAGGTATCAATATGGAAAGCCTTAGTAATTATAGGTTAACAGTCTAGAAATATAAACTAACAATAAATCTTCTACTTAAGTAAAATGTGGATATTCTTATTTAAATCAAGGAAGATGTTATAGAAGTTACAAGATCCTCACCAAAATGGAAGTTCATTTCTTCAGTATAACAAATACACATAACGGGCCAATAGCTATAAGCCAGAGAGGTCAGAATATGTCAGGGCACAGTGATTATTTCCACAGAGTCAGTCTTAGAAATGTTAGGAAATTATTAGAAATTAGGGGGAAGTCTTACCCACCACTTCTCTAGTTTCATTCAAGAGATTTTCCCTAAGCTCCTCACAGCTTGCTGGTCCATCCTTAACTCAGTGCTCCCAGGTACTAAGATGACTTTTCTGGGATGCCTGGGTGGCTCAACAGTTGAGTGTCTGCCTCTGGCTCAGGGTGTGATCCTGGAGTCCTGAGATGGAATCCCACATTGGGCTCCCCGCATGAAACCTGCTGCTCCCTCTGCCTGTGTCTCTGCCTCTCTCTCTCTCTCATGAATAAATAAAATCTTTAAAAAAATAAAAAATAAAAATAAAATTATTTTTCTGATGGATGAGTCTAGGACATGGAATTTGTCTTAAGGAGTTTAGCTCCTTCCACTCTCTTTGGGATATCTTGTAAAGAGAGGGCATTCGGCTCTGTTCTCCAACTTATGAGTTTTACAGAAGCAGGTGCACAAAGGCAAAAGGCAGAGGTTTTTCAGCATAGGCTGTGATGAATAATTAATTTCACTGTAAAATGTACTATGAAAGAACAAAGGGCCAAGAATAACGAAGACACTTCTGAAGAAGAAATTGAAGGAAGATATGTCCTATTGGATATAAAGACTAGTTATAAAATTAGAGTAACTAAAACAGCATGGTATTAGTGCAAGGATAAATTTACAAACAGAATAAAATAAGGAGCCAAAAAGCAGAATCCGAAAAAAAAAAAAAAAAAAAAAAAGCAGAATCTGGATAACATACACAAATATCACGTGAAAGAAAGGGTTATTTATATGAGTAAAAATAAAAGTGGAACTCTACCTAAACCAGACACAAAAATCAACTACAGGTGGATTAAAAATTTACATGTCAGTAGCAAAAGTTTAAAACTTTTGGACAAAAACACAGATGATGATATAGGGAAGAATTTATTAAGTTTCTAAAAACACTAGTCAAAAAAGGAAAGAAGGATGAATTTTATTACATAAAATTAAGAATTTTTCATCAAAGCACCTTATAGAAGTGAAAATATAATACACAAGCCAAAGGAAGATACATGCCATGAATAAAGTTACAAAAGATTAGTATTCTAACCATATAAAGACCTCTATTAATTGAAAGACAATGACCAATTAAAAGAAATGGGCAAAAGACTTGAACAGGCATTTCATGGAAAAGGAAACATATGCTTAAACTCATTAGTAAGCAAGGACACCAAGGCCATGGTAAGATACCATTTCATAAAGTTGATCATTTACATAACTTAAGACATAGCAATTATAGCCCTAGGAATACACTCAAGAGAAAATCGTATGAATGTGTATAAAATACATGGATAAGGATGTTCATAACAGCACTGTTTATAATACTAAAACCAAACATAAAACCCTAATACCTCAAATGCCCACTCACAGAAAACTATTATTTTTTTCCAATTTACTATTAGTAAGTAGCAAAGATGACTGAACTGCAGCTGCATACAACATAAATGACTCTTTGTAATACAATGTTAAGTGAAAAAAAGCAAGTACCAAAGATTATATATACTGAAACAGCTTTCTATAACATTTAAAACAAGTGAAACTAAACAATATATTGAGGCAACTCTGCATGAGACAAACAGAAAGCAAGGAAACAATAGATATGAAATTCTAAAGAATGGTTACCTCTAAAAGCAGGCAGGAGGATGGGACAGGGCAAGAACACACATGTAGGTATAATTGATTGGTAATATTTTGAGTGGTGTGGTGGGTTCAGGTGTGACAGAGTGATTAAAATTAGCTAATTGATAAATAGAAAACTATATTTTAAGTTAGATCAATGAAACAGGCCCTTTAATTTAATGCCCCAATGATGATGGTTTCTGTTGCATTTGGGTGTCTGAGTTAAATAGGGAAAACATCCTGAAAGAAAACAGGAAATGAAAGGCAAATTATTTACATACACCATATACAACCTTTTAAAAACATTAAAATCAAAGTTAATGCTTATGATACAAAGTTAAGTAGGGGATAAAACATTAGGACACAGAATTATAAATTCCCTATAATAACTTTAAAAATACATAGGAAAGAAGACGGGGAAATTTATCACTATGTTAACAGTTATTGTGTTGAGACAATAGTATTCCATATTTCTTTATCTTTTCTGTTTTCTAAAATTTCTGCAAGGTAATTTACATTCCTTTTGTAATTTTAAGAAGTATTTAAAACTTCATACACACAAAGGGAAAACTTTTTAAGGGAATTTCATATTTTGCCCAAGTCCTTCATTTTCCCATAAACCAGTAACTAACATCTACAACTTCACTAATAATTCAATGAATTTAAATCTACTTGCATATTTAAGGAGCAAACAAACTGTGTGACCATGATAACTTAATGTTAGAACCTGCCAACACGTATAATCCAAAGTGCAGAATGTTAACTGGAACTAAAATTTTAAAAAACCCACACACAATAAAGTATAGAAAACTTTTTGAAAAATACAATCATACTAAGGTACTTATTAGTTGAAGCCTTAAGATCATCCGCAAACGTGTTTACACTTTTATTTCAAATGAATGTAAATATCCACAGATATTCAGTAAGCTAAATACTCTAGTACAAATGTACATATATGAATATGTACATATGTATTTTTCATAAACTACATGAACTACATTTATACTTGCAATATACTTGTTTAAGCCACTACATCAATGTGCCCCCAGAATGGCCTAAAAATTTAAGGATTATTCTGGTAATAGTAAAAGTAATGCTAACTTCTTGATATTTAGGTGAATATTAAAATGTAGTAAATATCTAAGATGGCACTAAAACAGACAGTAATTGTTATTTACTATAAAGGAGGTACCCTGGACGCCTTCTTATAGGATACAATGAATGAACCAACAGGATAAGAAACTTCTAATCTGGGCAGCCCGGGGTGGGGGCTCAATGGTTTAGCGCCACCTTCAGCCCAGGGTATGATCCTGGAGACTCCCTCTACCTGTGTCTCTGCCCCCACTCTGTGTCTCTCATGAATAAATAAATAAAATCTTAGAAAAGAAAAGAAAAGAAAAGAAAAGAAAAGAAAAGAAAAGAAAAGAAAAGAAAAGAAAAGAAAAGAAAAGAAAAGAAAAGAAAAGAAAAACTTCTAATCCAAGCTCTCTTGCCAGCTGAGGCCCCAACTGTCTAGAAAGAGGCTACAAGTATTTCTGTGCCATTCCAGGGTTACTTAAGTGAACATGAGTCTGTTTGTATGAGAACTTAGATCAGTTTCTCCACCATTGGTGGAGAAAGAAAAGTCTTTTTTGACTAGCTACCATGTCCTAGGCTCTATATCAGGTATTTTACACATATTAGCTGCTATGGCATAGAGTCCAAGCCCTGGCATTGCCAGCCCAAATCTGAATTACAGCCTTGCTGCATACAAGCTCAGTGAACTTGAGTAACATACTTAAACCCTCTGACCTTGAGATTCCTCATCACTCAAATGTGGACAACATATATCTGATTAGTTTGTTAGGATTAAAGAGACAAGCAACTAGTTCATCATACTGAAGATATAATAAATGGTAACCATTATTATTTTATCAGCAAATCAAAAAGACTGCCCCCTATATTCAGAGTTTTTAGAACATTAACAAAATCAAACAAACAAAAAGATTACTGGCAGAATTAAGTTCTATTTAAATCTTTAAAAGTGGGCAGCCCGGGTGTCTCAGTGGTTTAGCGCTGCCTTCAGCCCAGGGTGTGATCCTGGAGACCTGGGATTGAGTCCCATGTCGGGCTCCCTGCATGGAGCCTGCTTCTCCCTCTGCCTGTATCTCTGTCTCTGTGTGTGTGTGTGTGTGTGTGTGTGTGTGTCTCATGAATAAATAAATAAAATCTTAAAAAAAAATTAAATCGTTAAAAGTGATAAGCTTCATTTAGTTTAAGTATAGGTAAAGATTTGTTTTTCCCCAAATGAGAAGAGCAACACTGCTTATAATCCTAAAAGGTTTAAGCTGGTGTTTTGTCAGCATAGAGTTTCCTAATGCACACATTACAGTTATGCTGTCATGCAGTCAGACACAACAATTGTTTTCCAGCAAACTCAAATATCAAAATGAAGACAAAAATTCCTTTTCTGCCCTGTTTAGGAATGACATAGTTTTGTTTTTTTTTTTTTTCTAATACCATCATATGGCAGGACTTCACAGTCATAATTCTGATGAAAGCAGAAACTAATGCCAAATTTTGAAGTAATGACCAAGTTTCCTTTGGCTTGGACCTTCCTCAACTTTTGAGCCCCAGTGAACTTAGAGACATTGAGTAGTTAAGTCATGAAGTTCGATTGTTGAGGTACCCATCTGGTGATTACCTGGAGGTAGAACTCCTGTTTGTAGTCTTACAAAAAATGTTTTCCTGTGGTGCCTGGGTGGTTCAGTCAGTTAAGCGTCCAACTCCTGGTTTCAGCTCAGGTCATGATCTCAGGGTCCTGAGCATCCTCACATTGGGCTCTGCAGTCACCAGGGAGTCGGCCTGAGATTCTCCCACCACCCCTTGCCCTTCCTCCACTTACTTTCACACACTCTCTCTCAAATAAATAATTTAGAAAGATGTTTTCTCTGTGAAGATGACTGGCAATAACAGGAACTAAAGTCATAGCCTGGAGCCCTTCAGTAGGTCCACTTTTAGAGCATTGGTTTAAAAGATTTTTTTTCTCCTTTCCACCTTTCTCTCTCTTGATCATTGTGGTTCACTCATTATTTTCTATACTTCTCCACTGCACTTCCATTTTAGAATTATTCATTTCTCCAGAGAAACCCACTAATCCAGTGTCACAGACACTTCTCTTTTCACAATCCCTCATTGTCCTCTTTGTCTCTGTCTTGGGCTAACCCCCTTCTCCTCTTGGCTCCTGACCTGGTAGCAATGGTACACAGCTTCCTTTCTTGCCATCACAAATTCTTTTGTTGTTGTTCTTTTTTTTTTTTTTCTTTTAGTCTTCTATTTCCATATGTTCACCTCATCATTTAAAAATACTTCATATGGAGAAAACCGTATCATACCAGGGGCATCCAATCATATGTCATAAACAGTTTGTCAACCTCAAAAGTAAGTGGCTAATTATCATAGCTTTAGCTTTTTGCTTTTTATTGTTATTTTCTTCTTTAATGAGATTTTTCAGGTACAGAAGAATCTAGATTACTACAGTTTGACTTATTCTGCAAAATTTGGCCAACTCTATGACTAGGTTTTAGATAATATTAAAGAAAGAATAATTCTAAATAACCCCATTGTGAGTGAGGGTTATTATGAGCAGGAGGTACATACAGAAGTATTAATGATAAAACAGTATGACGTCTGAAGTTTGTATTAAAATAGTCCAGTGGTGGAAAGAATAAATAAAACTGGCTACAGGTTGACAATCATCGGAGTAGGTAATCAGTAAAAGGACATTCATTACACTATTCCAATTTTATATGCTTAAAGATTTATATAATAAAAATACTTTATGCTGAATTAAACTGGGTTTCTGTGTGTTTAGCTTCATTAAATAAGCATAAACAAGATAGGGAATAAATATATGCCAATTACAGAGAAACCTTATAACCTTTAAAAATAAGTGTATACAGTCTTTGCATGAAAATAATAAAAGTCTGACTTTAATATATTCCAAATTTTAGATATTGCTAGATTTTTTACTTAATCTGGGTATCTCACTATAAAATAAAAATTTAAAGCTGATGAAATAAAATTTCAAACCATTAAAGTGATGTTTATGGTTAACATGTGGTTCTACATATCGAATATGCAAAATAATGAGAATCTGTGCATCTGACCTTAAAACAAAGCCTATATCTCATCTTTTTCCAATTTTGAGTACATGCACCAAAACGGAAATTAGCACCAAATAATTTAATCAGTGAAAACTTTTAAAAGATTTCTGCGATGGGGACAATTTTGTTGTTCAAAATGATGAGTATGCACTGGAATCAAAATAAATAAATAAATATAAATTATAAACTCAGAAGCAGATACATATTTAGTCATTAAAATTCTTGTATTCATACCCCACCAGTAGATATCCAAAACTGTCAAAAGAAAATCTACACTTACCTTCCTCATGTCATTTAATTATTCAAAGGTGGTAGGTCCAGTATGGTACAACCACCATATACTATTCAATAAACATCAGAGAATCTTAACTCTGAGCAGTACACTCATGCTTAAGAATAAAGTGCCTAACGATCAAAGAACATGCTTTTGGGTATAAAAAAGTAAAAGGCAGGCAAAATAAAGCTGTGTTGATACAGAAATTTTAACATATACTCCCCACACTGTTTGCTGAGTTCCTTAAAATTCATGCAAACCTAGATTTTCTTTTGTACATCATCATCATTGCACAGTGTTTTGAAATAACCTTATTTTTGTTTGTAACATTGGTAATTAGGATGCAAATGCTTAAATATCTTTCTCTAAATTTTGCCTGAATAGAAATGTTCTAGTTTTTTCATTTTACAGATATACATCCATATCAGTATGCCAGCTTGTCTTTCTATTCTTAAAAATGAATCATATTTTTCACTTTAAAATGGTTAATTTGTGTTACATGAATTTCACCTATTTAAAAAATTAAAATCTTCCAATATCTAAACTTATTCCCAAGTTATTTTTTTTCACTTATTTTTCCCATATGTTTTTCTTAAGTCTATTAGTAATGATCTGATAAAGGTAGAATTTTTAATATACTAATCAAAATTAGAGGTTATAAAACTTGTTTAAAATTTTACAATAGTAAATTGTTAAACAGATTCAGTTTGTGACATTTTTACTTAAATTTGTTGGTGATTACAGCTGATGAGAAACATTAATAAATCCAATAACATTTTTCTACACGGCCATTTTGAAATGTCAGCCATTGCTAATCGATAGACTTCTTTTCTCACTGGTCACAATGGCTCACAAAATGGTCACAATGACTAACTCTGAGATCCCTTTATAGGCCATACCCACAAAAGGCTTGACCCAGATAGTTACTAGTGTTGTGTGTTTATGCTTCTTTACTAAGGAATCAATTACATTAACGGCAATAGCTGCATGTTTTTAAGATGCAAATGACTAAAATGTGAGCCTCTTTTAGATTAATGCCCCCAAATTAAACTGCATCTTAACTGCTCTGACATCTGTCATTCAAGCAGATGTCAACTCATAAACCTGACAAAGTACAAGCTGCTTATATAAGTTTGTGATGTGACAGATGTTTATCAGTCACAGCTCTGAGCAGTCACCTCTGATTAGAAGATACTTTGTAATTTTTATTAAGCTGTAAAAATTCACAAAAGAATACACAAAGAAAAATTATAACCCTATTAAAATTCCAATGAATAGTCTCATGAAAATGTTATTAATTTTTTCTAATTTGAAATTATATGTTGGTATAAAAATTCCCTTTGACAAACAGGCGAGGCTAAACTATCTTCTTAGAGGTTTTATTTGAAAGATCTTTTTCAAAGAAATGAAAATTATTACAAAGCATTAATCACCTAAAATTAATCCTTTCTCTTCATATTATCTTACTATTTTCTTTTATTTATAATTTTATTAAGATTAAGAAAGATGCAAGGAAGAATATATTCATATTTCATATTTTTAGAGGTTAAGTCTATTTCAGATATCAATAAAAGTACATATTTGTGTGGTTTTTTATACCATAGCTATTGCTGGATATGATAGATAGTTTCTCAAGGAATAGACGCAAATTAAAAGCTTCTTTGAGGTCTAACTGGCTGGTGAGGGAATCACGTCCCAAAATGTGTGCTGACAGGATCTGCCCTAACCCCCTGAAATAAGGCCCAGCAGGAGCCTGTCCATGGGCTGACTCATGTGGCACCAGCATTGTCCCCAACAGTGGGCTAGGGTCTAGTTGGCTGGGAGAGGCAGATGGTTTCATTTGTTCTATATTTTCACTCTTCACTAAAGTTTAGGTGAATACTGGCCAGTGAGAAGAGGAAAATACTGTTACTGCACCTGTCACTTTTATTTCAAAAACAACCAACTCCAGTTGGAAGAGAATAAGGAAAAATCTGCTAAGTTCGGCTTTACTGTGTCAATAAAATGTAGGTTATCTGACGACTTTATAAATGACTATATAAAGCTTTCTATTAGTCTTCATGCTTTTCTTTCCAGTTAAACTCATAAAGCTTTAAAAATATACCTCATATTTAAAGAAAATATTCTCAACCAGTATATGGTATATTTACAAATATATAAGCTCCTTTACATATTTCATGAATCATATGCCGTCAACTGCAAATATTTAAATATTAAAAAGAAACAACATATTAACACCAAAGGGCCTGGATTCTTTTTTTTTTTTTTTTTTAAGATTTTATTTATTTATTCATGAGAGACACAGAGAGAGAGACACACACAGGCAGAGAGAGAAGCAGGATCCATGCAGGGAGCCTGACGTGGGACTTGATCCTGGAGCTCCAGGATCACACCCAGGGCTGAAGGCGGCGCTAAACCTCTGAGCCACCCGGGCTGCCCAGGCTTGGATTCTTTTCTTCCTTTCCCAAACCAAGTTTTCTTAAAGTGGTATTTTAATACAGTACATGAATAATCTTACAACTATTTGAATTACTGGGGATCCCTGGGTGGCTCAGAGGTTTAGCACCAGCCTTTGGCCCAGGGCGCGATCCTGGAGTCCCGGGATCGAGTCCCGCATCGGGCTCCCGGCATGGAGCTTGCTTCTCCCTCCTCCTGTGTCTCTGCCTCTCTCTCTGTGTCTCTATCTCTATCATGAATAAATAAATAAATCTTAAAAAAAAAAAAACCAACTATCTGAATTACTAAGCCTTTTTGCTAACTTTAAAAACAGTAAGATCTAAGCTTTAAATCGAGCAAATCAAGCATTTGCACATTCTTATACATACCCCATCAATAAATATTTGTCATGACAATCACAACATATGCAAAGTCAGAAATACTTTTTACATATTGTTGAGATATATATAAAATTTCTTGATATCTATGGAAGATCGCTATCTCTGCTCTGTCCATGACAATCATCCAGTCAATAATGCTTGAGATGACTCTTAAAGATCTAGAGGATGGTCATGCTGTTGGTTGCTAATTAAATAATTATATAACTCCAATGTCATTGCAACTCAGTGCATTTCAAGAATGATTTAAAATCACTTTAAATGCTTCTAAGTTGACTCACTACCACATTACTTAAAACCGATTCTGTCCATAAAAGCAAGTACTCTGACATCAGCAGGGCATATGAAGAAACTCTTGGAGTATTCTCTTTTTTTAAGGATTTTATTTATTTATTCATGAGAGACACAGAGAGAGGCAGAGAAATAGGCAGAGAGACATAGCATAGATGCCCTCTTGGAGTATTCTCAAGAACAAGATGGAGAGGAGCACTTGGGTGGCTCAGTCGGTTAAGTGCTTGCCTTTGGCTCTCATCATGATCTCAGGGTCCTGGGATCAAGCCCCATGTCAGGTTTCCTGCTTAGCAGAGAATGTGCTTCTCCCTCTGTACCCCATCCCCTGCTCATACCTTCTGTCTCTCAAATAAATAAAATTAAAAAATAAAAATCTTTTTTAAAAAAGGAGCAAGAGGGAGAAATCTGAGTTAGGTGATACCACAAAAGTCATGTATTGAGTTAAAAAAACTGAAGCTATATAGTAATGTTAGGGTTGGTAATTAGGTAGACTAGCTCCTAGCCATGTGCAGCAGCAGTCTCACTAGGGTGTGGTGCACAATGAATTACTTGGCATTATGACAACACAGAAGTTTGTTCAGCACAGTTATGGAGGATATAAAGCTGGAGTAATAATTAATCCACTGGACAGCAAAGAATCTTTGTTGGGACGATGGCTGAAGCCAACAAGAAACAAATCAAAAAGGATAAACATCAATTCCTGTTTTTACATTGTAAAGACTTGAATTAACATCACTTTATGTAAGAAGAGTTTAGGTGATTTCCTACTTAGTAGAAGCCAAAAATGTGGACATTTTCTGAAGAAAACCAACTTACTTTCAGAATTACAGGACCCAGATAAAGGAAAGCAACAGTCCCATAATACTTATACTAGTCTGCTAGTACCAAGATCTAAGGAGTATCACTGATAAACCAGAGAAGGTACAGACAACTAGAAGAGGGAAGGGTCTAGAAATTGTATCATCTGAGAAGTTGCTGAAGGAAAAAGACGACACAGGAGGAGAAATGCTTTTCCACATACATGTACACACACAAACAAAACAAGTGAAAGATGGGAGGAATGAAAGTGTAAGCAGTAAGTCCCACAACTGCAAAAGTGTGTGTGGTGGGAGCAACCAAAGGTGACTCACACCCTTGTATCATTCCCACCCTCTGAGTGTGGGTGGGATCTGGGACGTGCTTCTAACCAATAGAATACAGCAAAGTGATGGGATGTTAATCTCATTAATTTGGTTATGTTGTATGAGCACTCTCATAATTAGGTTACGATAAGCATGCACAAACTCACCTGGTGACTTTGAGGAAGTAAGCTGCTATGATAGGTAATGCCCATGGAGGGCCATGTGGCAGGGAACCATGACAGCCTCTAGAAACTGAACGCCTCAGCCCTACACCTGCAAGTAACTGAATTCTCCCAATAGACTGAGAGACTGGAAGAGGACCCCAAGCCTCATATTAGACCCAGCCGCATCCAACACCTTGACCGCAGCCTTGTGAGACCCAGAGCAGCAGATATAGCTAAACTGTGCCTGGACCCCCTGACCTTTGGAAACAGTGAGATTATTTTAAACCATTGTATTGGTGGTAATTTATCATGTAGCAATTGAAAAGCAATACAGGGTATAAGCAGAGGTTGGATACCCTTTGTGACCAGTGATGTAGTACGAGGAATTCCTTGCACTAGGCAAAAGACTGGTCTAGAATCTAGCTACTAGATTATAAATTAGGTCTTTCCAATCCTGTGAAAATGTAGCAAAAATGAGGCAGGGGGAGATTTTTATATGGCACATGGAGGACACTAATATCTCTATACTAAATTCATAATAAGCACTTACACAACAACAGGAATCCCTTTACTTCAGCTGACATTTGTAAATATTAGCATTCTTTTTATTGGACTGTGTTAATATTAAGGAACAATTAACTTATTTTAATTATAAACCTAGAGGAATTTAAATAACCAGAATGTCTTAAATAAATTTAAATACCATTGCAAGAAAAGCAGCTTAGAGTGTTCAGTTTAGATCTTCATATTCTATATACGCATCTATTGAGCTGCTGCTGCACTGCCTTAGCTCAGGCCCACATCAGCTGGCTGGAGGACGACTGCAACATTCTCCTCCTAACTGGTCTCCCTGTTCTCATTAAGAGTATACCCCCCCTCGCTGCAGCACTGATCTTCAATATATTCAGCACTACAGCCATAGTGCTTTGACTAATGGAAAATCAGATTACACCTTTACCTGGCTTAAAACTCCTCAATGGTTTCTAATTGTCCCCTGAACAAAGAGAAAGCAGCTCAGCATGATGCACAAAGCCTTTCATCATCTAGCCTCCCATTCAGTCCTTCATGAAGTCCCTTTAGTCTTTGGTCAGTCCTGGCCCTGCCCCACTCTACAGGCATTCAGACTGAACCACTGACACTTCCACCAAAATGCTACACCACCTCTGGCTCTCTCCCTCCCAAGTCCTGGCTCCAGCTTGGAAAATCTCCCTGCCCATGCTTTCTGCCTGTTTCAAACTGAAGGTCAAAGATGCTCAACTAGTGTGTCATGAAGCCCTCGTGGGGACTGACTCCGCCAGACCTATGGGGCCACCCTGAAGACCACCTGCTTCTTCAGGTGCAGACATTGGCCAGACACGCCACAATGCTGCAAAGAATAAATGCCACTTTCTGCACCTTTTAGAGTAAAAACTCTGCTTTGACATCAAACTAGCTCCTTTTAAATAACATGTGTTTACTGGAATGTGCCAAGATTTCCACATGAATACAAGTCAGACATACATCTTGGTATCACAAGTACCAAAGATGCCAAGTCCAGAGGTGACGATCTGGATGTGACACTGGCAGTGATTCCTACTACTGATATGGATGTCTACTGTGCTGCTGTTTCTTGGGCTGTAATCCTAGGACCTCCTTTATAGATTATTTTTTATTTTGCAGAAGTTCTCTTCCCTATCCCTAAGTCAGTCAATAATTTCTCATTTCATGAGAAAATAATGAGTAAAGCATTAATAGCAGAAATACTTGTGCAAATAGTAACAAATAATATCAAACCAAATTCTAAAAATCCCAAATTTATCATGAGAAATAGCTTCCCATGAACAGGAAAATGACTCATTTCATTGTGGTGTATGCAGTGAAAACCCACAGAAGAGTATAAATGTCATTGTACGATGAATTGTTTACATCTTACTCCAAAACATCAAAATTGTTTTAGGTGATAGATGGTAACAAAACTACTACAACAGAAACACGGGGATAAAATTCAAGGGTGTGGGGAAGCTCGGGGCATCTGTACAGATTCTCACTTTTTCTTCTAAGTGTCCCCAAATTGTATTTAAAATCCATCACATTCAAAATAAATAAAATAAAATAAAATAAAAAAATAAAATAAAATAAAATAAAATAAATAAAATAAAACAAAACAAAACAAAATAAAATAAAATAAAATAATAAAATCCATCGCAGATTTTTGGTATATCTGAACAGTACACTAACCTGCTCAGAGTTTCTTAGATGTTTATTTATCTTCATTTTTAATTTTTATTTATTTAAAGATTATTTAAATAAAGATTATTTAAAGATTCTATTTATTTATTTTATTTATTTATTCGTGAGAGACCCAAAGAGAGAGAGGCAGAGACCCAGGCAGAGGGAGAAGCAGGCTCCATGCAGGGAGCCTGACGTCGGACTAGATCTCCGGGACCCTGGGGTCATGACCTGAGTCACCTAGTTGCTTTCATTATCTGATGTCCTCCTAGCAATGGACCGATTAACTATAGGAGCAGGGCCAATACCGAAGTCCTACACTGTGCCCCCCCACCCCCACCCTGGGCGGACAGGAAGATCCAGTCTTTCATCCCTTTATCCCACAGTCCTAACACTCAAGCTGCCACCCCTTCTCAGCCCTTTTGCTGCCTTCCCAGATAGGACATCTAACAATCCCTGGATGTTTTGGGGGGCATCCCTGAACTCACACACTGGACTGAAATGCTCAAAATACCTGCCCAAGTCACCTCACCCCTTCTATCACCTTTTGTTATATGCTTCCTTGTTCTATTTTTTAGAAATTTAGTGCTTTTAAATTTAGTTTTATGAAACTACACACTGTTTAAAGAGTCAAACAGTTCTATAAGTTAGTACAAAAGCAGTAGTTCCCTCAACCTCATCCCCATTTTCCACTCTGCAAAAACAACCACTTTTGGCTCACTGAGAAAATCCTACATTGCCACTTTCTTTCTTTTCTTTTTCTTTTTTTTTTTTTTTTTTTTTACATTGCTACTTTCTAATTTTTTTTCCTTTTTAGGCTTATCTTTAAGCTTAAAATTCCTTATTACAGTCAATGAAAATTGAGTTCTCCCTCACATATATGCAACTTACTCGCACACATCACACACACACCCATGTCCACTCACACACATTCATGTACATAGTCTGCCTTCTTTCTCTGCTTATTCACCACAGTTATTATATAATAAACATTTAGTATATTTTCACCATAATGTGCATGCTACTCAGAGCTCAACCATGTGACTTATCATGGTTAAGTTTTTCAATACTACTTTCCCCCCCTGCCCTATATATAGATAATAATTATCTCTTGTTGGTGATGGTTTTCTGTATTTTTCAATAATTTACCTAATTGTATAAATCTGGAACACAGGGAAGGAAGTAAGCTACAGAGCAGAACAGAGCCCAGAGCCCAGCCTGGGAAGTGAAACAGTCAGATGTTGCAAAATATCTGGAACATGGTTTGATACATTCAAAGAAACCTTAGTGAATTTAATCCAGTCACTGATTAAGATGCTTCTCATAAAGGAAGGGCTACCACACCTTGAAACACAAAAGCCAGTCTCCCAGAATTCTCTTCTCCATGCAATCCACAGGGTGGCTAGGTGCCTGAGGTTACATTCCTAAGAGGTACCAGCTCATGAAAAAGTGGGACAGGGTTTGTAAGCATCGATCAGGGGCCAAACCTTATAAGGCATGTTATCTGGATCCCTGGATCCCAGTCTGCCTTCTTCTTAGTTTACCCCCTTATTTTAGGGGAACACATCTAGAGGAAGCTCTGGTTCCTGATAAAAGAGAATGGAAGGTACATTTTTTGGAGATCTTGAATCTCTGAAAATGTCTTTATTATACTCTCATAGTGAATTTATATTTTTGTGTGGTATACCTTATTCTATTTTTGAACACAGTCTTTTAAAAACTGAACTAATGAGTAAGCATCCCTTGCAAGTCTGAGGGCTGTGAATTTTTCTCCTCCTTGGGGCACCTCGATGGCTCAGTCAGGCATCTGCCTTCAGCTCAGGTCATGATCTCAGAGTCCTGGGATCAAGACCCGCATCACGCTCCCTGTTCAACAGGGCCTACTTCTCCCTCTCCCGCTGCCCCTCCCCCCAAACTTGTGTAATGTCACTCAAGTAAATTAAAAAAAAAATTCTCCTCTTCTTCCTTGGCAAGACTTTTAATGACACTGCAATGGAAGTTTTCTTTTATTCTTTAGATTCATTTTTAAAATATGCTTTTCTAAGTCTAGTAGTGACTCTCAACTGAATGGCTATATCAGAGTCTTCAGACAGCTTTTCTTTTTTTTTTCAGACAGCTTTTTTATATCATTATATCCTTCCCATGATACACTGATCACCATTGGCCAAACATAGGTATAATGTGCAAATTAACTCTCCTTCAGCTACTATAAGCATAAATTAGTATTTTCTTTTAAGGCTGTCCTTTCCTATTCATTAAATGATTCACTCTTCTTGGTAAGATTCAATTCAGACAATAAATGTGGTAAAAAAAAAAAAATAAGTCAAATATAAAAGCGCTTAAGAAATTAGAATAATTTGAGATGCCTAGGTGGTTCAGTGGTTGAGCATGCCTTCAGCCCAGGGCATGATCCCGGGATCGAGTCCCACATCGGGCTTCCTGCATGGAGCCTGCTTCTCCCTCTGCCTGTGTCTCTGCCTCTCTCTCTGTGTTTCTCATGAATAAAATCTTAAAAGAAAAAAAAAAGAAATTAGAATAATTCATCAATATTTCCTGAGGCAGCTTTTAGAAACTTCTGAAAACTTGCATGGAAGTTTGGATGTATCTTTTATCTATACATAGAGTATAAATTTGTCTAGTAAATTTGTATCTCTTGGAGTGTTCAACTACACAGAATAATTATTAAGTCATCTAAAAGAACTGATTTATAAATGATTTCTAAGTTAGTTTCAGATCGTTTATTCTACTTACTAAAGCAAATCACTTAGTGGTGGCAATGAGGGGTCAGGAAGCAAGGAAGGGGGACATACAATACTTCTCAAGCACTTAATATGGGCCAGTTCCTCTGCTAAGATGGTTGGAAGCATTATCCCATTTAAACTTCACAACAATCTTACTATCCTCATATTTCAGGCGAAAAAACAGGCTTCTCACCATAAAGTATCTCTCACAGACACACAGTTGAATAAGCAGGGAAGCTGCTTGAACAGCTTGATTTGAACACAGACAATGAGACATGAAAGCCTGTGCCACAACCGTATTTCTTCTAAAATATTCTAAATATATACTTATTATTGCAGACCAACTTGTCAATTCAATTGACTCGACTGTGTTCCATTTTATTTTTCTGATTGCATGAAATCAATAGATTCGCTCGTAGACAAACATGAAGTGTTAAGTTCTACATCATGGTAACATGGATTTATGAAACCTTCAATGATTAAGAGTGTTCTTCAGGGAAAATTTTCCCAACAAAGATAACATAGCCTGTCATCAGTCTTGCCATCTGGAGCATGAACTTCACTCTACCCGCTGTGTCTGCTAAGTGCTCAATGCCTAGTAGGTGCTCAAAAATACCAGCCGAACTGTTCTCAGCCTCACTCTCAAGAGTCTTCATTTTGAAGTCTCTACACTGCCTATCCACCCCTGGCACGACTGCCATGATCTACCTCATATGTAAATCCTAACCCTAACTCATCCCTGGTGCCTGGAATTCTCCTACCTAAAGTCTATCTCATGTACATGTATGGAGTGTGTGTGTGTGTGTGTGTGTGTGTGTGTACCGTGCATATATATACAGCCTCTCTTTCAACTAAAGTCATCAGCTTCTCAACTAGCTGCTTACTTTATCAAATCTTCCCTAGAATGTGACAGAAAAATACAAGGTGCATATTAATGTTTTTGTAGAGTAAAACTGAGTATTCCTTATACTTCTTTTAGGTTGTATCAGCGACACTGAAAAAAAAATGTATATAAAGGGCAAACAGAGTAGCTGGTTTAGTTTCCCAGAATCCTTTTAAATTACGTTTACTCCATTTTGTAAACAAAAATACATAGTTGTTGCTACTGTTTTTTTTAAGATGAAATATTCTCATTCGATTTTTATCCTATCTATCTATGAGTGAGGACTCCTCTTTCTATATATCTACATGAGGACAAATATATACAGGTTCATGACTGTCTTCACCTCAAATACTTACATTTGTGATTAAAAATTTCAAAGTAAGAGTAAAAAGCCTTTATGCTTCACAATTTTAATCTCAGAAATCATGGGGAAACTCAAGAATGCTAGTCAATTTAATTATCCTTTTGTGTAGTAAAAATGATTATAAAGTATCATGAAGAACTCTTCCAAACTCCACATCCATTTTAAAACCTGTTTTCCCCCTTTAACGTGGTTTGCACAGTAAAAGTAATCATTCACAGGTATGACATAAAGTCTGTGAATTATGAGACATTGTTGTCATTACTTTTGTGAATTACAACTTTTGGTCATATGGGTTTGATATCAATTATAAGGGCAATTTATGTAATATACAGATATATAATAATGTGCCACAATCTAATGCAATTCATTATCTGAGAGGTATTATTACATAGCTCACAAAAAGGCCAAACTGGAAGTTCATCCTGAAGGTTATTCACTCATACGGAAGGCTTAAAACAACAAACAAACAACAGTTCCTACATTCTTATCCAACTAAGTATGTCTCCTTTTTCCTATTCAGTATAAATTTATCAAAAAGAATATATAATATTAAATTGAAATGTGTATATGTACTGGTGTATTAATGTGTGTGGATTTATATGACTAAAATAATTTTTACTTTATCTAGAAAATATGTAAAATTGCCTTCCTATACTAATTGTCTATGGGTGGGTTTTTTTTTAAGATTTTATTTATTTATTTATTTATTTACTTTATTTATTTGAGAGAGACAGATAGGGCACAGGGAGGAGGGCAGAGGGAGAAGCAGACTTCCTGCTGAGCACAGAGCCAGCCAGCCATGGGGCCAACTCCAGGACCCTGATATGATGACCTGAGTAGAAGTCAGATGCTTAATTGACTGAGCTACCCAAGCACCTCTTATGTTTATTTTTTTAAGAAAACAGGAAGTCTTTTCTTCACATATTAAATATTTCTTTGCACTATATAAAATAAACTATATCACAAATTAAAATAGAAGTATCTATATTTCAAAGAGAAAATGATGTTTCACAATAAATATATGTTTCCTTTTTTTCTTATGAGATTTTTTTTTTCAGTGACTTGGTTTTACATAAATTACTTCTATTTAAGAGCACAAGATATAGAGGCAAACCGCCTGGATTCAAATCCTAACTCTGCCATTTCCTATGAGCTTTATGTGGAAGGTTACTTACTTTCCTCTCTCATAAAATGGAATTGATAATGAGGATTTATTACAATTAGTTGTGAGGATTAAAAAGAGCCTAGAGTACAGCCTGACATATCAGGTACTCAATAAATACTAGTGAGGTGTGATACTTACTACTTTAAGTCCCTGATTTTTCTTTTTTTTAAGATTTTAAGTACTCTCTACACCTAACATGGGGCTCAAACTCACAATCTCGAGATTGAGAGTCACAGGCCCTACTGCCTGAGCCAGCCAAGCACCCTAGTCTGATTTTTTACATGTATTCTTTTAGATGAGTTTGTTAAAATGATGTCATGGAACAGCAGGGTACTCTGGGGAAACAAAGTTCAGTGTTACCATAGCAGCCAGGCAAGCTCGAGATAGGAGTGTCTTTGTGCCCTTTGTAGGGCCTTAGATACCTCGTTAAGGTGTTTGGATTTTGTGCTATAATAAATGGGAGGCTATTAAACAGCACTTAATGAGGGTGAAGGTTGATGGCTTCCAACACTGAGCAATGGAAGGCATAAACTAAAAAGGAAAGCAAGGGAATGAAGATAGGGAGATGGTTGCAGGAGAAAATAATAATCAGACATAGAAAAAATGAAAGTCTGGATCTATGCATTCTTTATGGAAATGGAGAACAAGGAAATCACCAGAAGATATTTAAGAGATGCATTTTACAAGAACTGGCACTAACTACATGTGGACATTGTTGGAAAATGGGAAAGCCAGGATTATCTCTTAATTTGTAGTTTAGGATGGTGGGTGGTTGATGGTACCCATAGTGACGCCTTTAAATGAGATATTAATATGAGATAAAAATGTAAAAGGAGATGAGTTTTAGTAAAAAGTAGGGCTCATCTGAGACCATACCTAGTATGTATACCTTCTAAGCTCAGCAGGTATGTCAAGTATAACAAAATAGGAGTTTAGTATAATAAAGACTTTGGATAATTGTAAATTAATATACAATAGGTATCTATAGGACAGTCCAGCAGGTGATATGTTAATATGATATGTAGAAGAAAAGCCTCGGTTGGAGACACAGATTTGATAGTTATTAACATAAGTGGTAGTTAAAAAACAAAGAAAAGGGAAATCCAATCATCCAGAAGGGAAGTATGAGAAAAGAAAACAAATGACTAAAGGCTATAATTTGGCTGTATTTTAATATTCTTATCAGAAACTCTCAAATACTATATTTAGGAATGTTCTATTTAACACCCTAACAACATACAACTAAAGCCAAGTGTTAAATACCATACAAAATTTTAATTCACATTTTCTTCCCCCTGATTAAAGGTACAGAAATGTAAATTATTTGGAGTGGTGTATTTCACTCAGAAATCTACACTTTTGTTTTTCTTGATATCTGTTTTCATGAGAACAGCATGGTAAATAAACCTGAGTGTTAGTAATTTACACTCATTCAAAGACCTTAATATAGTAAACTGATTTTGTAGCAGGTAACATTCTGAAGTCAAAAGCAAGGGCAGTGGTAACAATTTAGAATAAATGACTTAAAATTCACATAGATCTAGTACTGTTTTTCAGACCATAAATTATAAATTAAAGAATGAGAAAGGAAAAGGGTGCAATGCAGAAGGTTATTCTAGTTTAATAATCATAAGGCCTCTGGCTCTGTGTTGGAAAGTACTTCGGATTTCTAAATTCATAATGCCCCAAATTTTGTTCTTTGGAATTTTTGTGTATTTTAACAGGATGAATTTCCCATCTTTCAGTCAAAATAAATGTATAGATATTTTATGAATAAGACCCTTAGTAAAATGCACAAACCAATATTTAGTCTCAGACTAGATGTCCTTTTCAGCTCTATTTCAATATACTAGAGATGTTGACTTTAGTGTATGAAGACGTGTTAATGTGTCAGCTTTATATTGATGACTTCAAAAAGCTAGACAGAACAATAAATATCGCATTTTACATGTATGCAATGTTTAGTTATAAACACTACTTATATTTAAGTAGTAAGCAGTTAATATATAAATATAAGTATTACTTATATTTACTTATAAATACTTAATTATTATACTTATTATACTTATAAATAATTATTATAAGTAATACTTAAGCACTTATATTTAAGTAGCCTTATGTTGCAGTAGTCCTACATAATTTAAAGAACAAATTTAAAAAGAACATTTAAAGAATATGTGATGATTTTTCCTAAAGGAGATAATCTTTTGGTCTAAAATTAGAATAACACATTTATATTTTAAATAATAAGGGCAGCCCCAGTGGCACAGCGGTTTAGTGCCGCCTGCAGCCCGGGGTGTGATCCTGGGGACCCGGGATCGAGTCCCACATCGGGCTTCCTGCAAGGAGCCTGCTTCTCCCTCTGCCTGTGTCTCTGCCTCTCAGACTCTGGCTCTGTGTCTCTCATGAATAAATAAAAAATAAAATCTATAAAATATAAATATAAATATAAATATAAATATAAATAGACATCCAGCAATTATCAGGCTTATGTCTGATATCAAAAGCTTTATAAAAGGTAGACTGTGACATCATCTCACATTTGAAAAGAAAGAGATGCTGAAGTTCAATGAGTTTAAGAACAGGGCAGCCCGGGTGGCTCAGCGGTTTAGCACTGCCTTTGGCCCAGGGTGTGATCCTGGAGACCCGGGATCGAGCCCCACGACGGGCTCCCTGCATGGAGCCCTCTGCCTATGTCTCTGCCTCACTCTCTGTTTCTCATGAATAAAAAATAAATAAAAATTTAAAAACCTTTAAAAGAACAGTAAGCAGTGTGGATTGGAGTTTTGAAGTCAGGCAGGACTCATTTTACATCCCAGACCTACCATTTCTTAAAAATGTGATGCTGCACAAGTGACCTCTCTGACTTTGTTTCCTCATCTATATATCTGGAAAAGTATCAGTATCCACTTCAAAGACGGTTGTTAGGGTCAAGTGTAAAATGCTTGGTACGTAGTAAATTTCCAATGAATGTTATTTTCCATTTCCTTTACCTTCTCTATTTTGTCTTTTTTCCATGGCATTTCTCATTCCTTTTTTTTTTTTTTTTTACAAATTTCATTTATTTTTTATGAGAAATATAACAAATACAGTCAACGCACCCATTCAAATCCACATATCATTGCTGTTTTTGTTGTAAGCGGCTGAATGTGTCAACTGTCCTGCTGATCTACTATCAAGCAATCTCTTTTTGACAATGTCAGTGACTTCTGACCCTTTATCACTGGTATATGGACAGTGTGTCCTGCTGTATTGAACAAGGCATGGGATACTGCAGTTTGACCCTCAGAAGAATTTAGCGACTTTCTTAAAGGGATTCATGCAGGTTTGTGAATACAATCTTTCCAAAATTCTTTTCAACTACAATGAGGGGTAGGTTTTAAACCGCAATATTTAAGGGACACACAGCTTCACTGTCACTCAGAATGCCACCTTTTAAAACCGTTTTTAAAACGCAATATTTAAGGGACACACAGCTTCACTGTCACTCAGAATGCCACCTTTTACCATGATAAAAACTACATAAAGATAATTAAGTCCACTAAAAGGTCTATCTTAAAAAAAGATTATAACTTATGTAAAATTTTTTCTATATGTCATTTTTTAGTGAGATTTACTCTATTAATATAATTATGACCTATTTAAATATTGTAAGGAAAACAAGAACATATCATTTACAAATGACCATATATCTAAATAAACATTTAAGCTATACTACTAAAAATAAAATTATACTGTACAAACAAAACAATCACACATATACAGCATATTTGTGTGATGCTGAAATTATAAGCTAAAAAAAATCAATGCCATTCTTTTTTGCTGTAAAAAAATACCATTATTGTTGTTAAAACAGATTTTTATAGAGTATTGCAAAACCTGAAGCAATTCCAATGAAAAAGAATGAAAAAGTACATTTCCCATGCATACTATACTATAATATATAAAAAATTACACGAAATAGGTTTTAATATTTTTTCTTCATAAAAACAATATTAATCTATGAAAATGGCTCATATAGGCTTTGATCTGTAATTGAAAACATTTGGTTAAAGGAAAGAATCTGATGAACCTTAAGATAGAATGCTGAGTAAAACTGAGTGTGTGTGTTGACCAAGGCACACTGCCTTCCTTACTTTGTAGAGCCGATCAATAGATATTAGCTTTAAAAAGAAAGATATAGAAAGAAGCTGCCGCATATTTTTTAAATGACAAGGTGAAGGTTTAAATTGTCTCAATCAAGACTCAATTTTTTCTTCCCAGTTTTTCCAGCTGTTCTCTTCCAGTTAAGACACTTCATTTCAAATAAATTTAATTAGTTCCAATTGATCATAGCTAACACTTACATAGCTTTATCCATGCTTCTCTACTTTTATAAAGCAAACACTAACAAAGCCTGCTAGGCTCAGATCCCTGTCATAAGACAACGTTCATACCTCATTCTTTCTTACTCAAACAGAAAAATTTCAAAAATAATTATTCTGTCTAAAGCACTAAATTATATTTCATATTTAATTGGTATCTTGGTCAGTTGTTTAATTAAGGTAATTGAAGAACTAAGCCCCAGACTGCTACAAATATAAAATTAATATAACTATGTATATTAGCCTACCTAGAGATTCCAAATAAGAATGCATTCAAAATATAGGCAAATATGTTGCCATGATATGATTTCTATTTATTTAAGAGAAGATATTAGTGGAGCAATTTCTTTTAAGTAACCAAAGAAACCCCAGATTTTTCAAAGTGAATGGCTAACTAACCTGCCCAGATCTCCCTTCTGTAGTACACTTGTGCTCTACAATGGTGGAGATCCCAAAATAGGATTATTGTGCCTGAAACAGGCTTCTCTCAAAGCACCTACCATATTTTTCATAATGTAATTTATATAGAATTCTAGTCAATAAAAAGAAATATGGTTTTCTTCTAAACCCTCACAAAAATCTATACCACATCTTAATCAAGTCACACAATTCAAAGGTAACCTAAACGATCTACAGACTGCATGCTAGTTGCTTTGACAACATGTTAAGGAAGGCTTTTTTAGTTATCTAAATTCTTTGAACATTCTTGCCTCTAGTAGCCATGGCATGAAATGAATAAATCAACTGATCAAAGCCATTCACCACATATGTTTAACTTAAGTTCGTACAAATTAAAATACAGTTTATGTAGCATTGATTCTCCAAACTAGATTTTCATTTTTAAGCTTCTTGATTTTTTTAACAATAAAATAAAAGCACAGTCCTGTGCTATTTGCAGTCTTATGACTTTGGTAGTGCATAATTCAAAATTCCAATGTACTGACTTAAAAGTGCTTGAGGACTCAAAAATTTAGCTTTTATTCCAGAATGCAAATTGAGTTATTCTACTGTTTCAAAGGCAACTTTGTTTCCCCTGTGAATAAACCAGTCTTTATTAGAGGGCCTTAAAATTAACAGGGAATTAAAAGATATCTACAACATTTAAAAAAGCAATGAAAAAAAAAAAAAAAGACAAAAGCAATGAAAACAGAATAAAGAACTAGTTTTAAAAGATCCACAAGTGAAATAATTTCCTCTAATAGCTACTGATGCAATTCCATAATTGCGAAGTGATAAATGACTTTCAGAAAAGTTGGAAATTTCTGGAATCATTTCTATTTATACTGAAGTTAAATTTTTTTAAATCAATGAACTGACACATTAAAAGGATTAAAAAGTAGCAAGTAATAAGCACCACCATTTTTACTGAAAACCAGATGCTCCCCACTTTAGTCAACAAGTTATTTGCAGCAGTAGCACAAGGCTCCAGGTTTTTTATTACATGCTTTGTAAATTTTCAAGGGAGATCATTAGGCTCCCTCAACTTCCTTCCAGTGAAAAAAACAGTAAAGAACCTGCCACACAGAGCTTTAGAAGAAAAAAAATCAACAAATTGTACTGATGTTTTCTAGGCATGCTTCTTTTCAAATTATTGATTAAGTTACTATTTGTTGCTTCACAATAATTATAGATTTATATGGCCAGATTTTATATAATAACCATCCATACAAAAAAGTGTATCTTTCTTAATACCAATAAAAATATTTATAGTGGGTTGTTTTTAATCCTCTGTACATTAAAAGAAATTGAGCTGAATACATTTGGAGATCTGGTAACTGAAACTGATGTAGGTCTACAAAAAGATAGGCCGAGCATATATGAACATAAAACATATGGAATATGGAACATATTTGGTATATGGCTAAATTTCATTTTATGTCTTTATTTACGTAATAAATAATACAGGTAAGAATGGTCAATATCTACACAACATAAATAACTTTAAAAAGCAGCAGTCACCTGTATACCTAAGCTATAGGTAAAGAGAGTATCTGTAGGTTTCCCTACACAGCCTATATTGCATATATTGCCATTAGGACCGCAGTATTCTGCAGCTTACCCTATAATTGCAAAACCTTTCATAACATAATAGGT
This sequence comes from Canis lupus baileyi, assembly GCF_048164855.1. Taxonomy (NCBI): domain Eukaryota; kingdom Metazoa; phylum Chordata; class Mammalia; order Carnivora; family Canidae; genus Canis; species Canis lupus. The sequence goes on from NC_132838.1 coordinate 19,744,170, forward strand.
GTATTCCTCTACACGTTTCAAGGCTTTAGTAATGATCCTAGCCTCTGAATTAGAAGGTCTTCAGGAAATCAAATGCACAGCTAGCAGGTTCATTGTTATAGCAACAATGAGCAAACCTAGACCAAATAAACAGTTCTGCTTTTTTCCACTTCAAGATCAAAAAGGACATTAAGGAGTCTCATAAAACTAAACACTCCATCAATACAAGTTTCCATCTTTCCCATCAACATATTAAATTCCCTTATAAATGATCTAAAAGCATTTTCCAACATTGGACAAAGCTTGTCTATGTTAAAGATGTCCCTACTTACCAGTTGTGATGTCATCATCTGCAAGGTCATGCTCTTCCTCCTGGACTTTGGCTTCTGGCCCCAGGGCATCAGGAGCAGTGCTGATAGTCTGCATGGCTTCTGCTGAGGCTCCAGCTAGAACAAATGGAATCACAAGGTTTAGTCTGAAAAAACTAAAAGGAAGGTGGACCAAAACTCTTAAAGCTTTTTAATTACTTACTGGGTACAAATGCAATACATTAAAAAAAAAAAAAAAAAAAAAAACTATGTTCACTGCAATCAGGTGGAGACCTAAATTAACAAAATATTCATGTGTACTCTATTTCTTTATATGTATATATGTATATGGGTACAAACTTTACCAACTTACCCGCGATCTAGGAAAAACAGAAGAAGGATGCTTCAGTAAATTACATTTTACTTAATTCCTTTCAACATCTTTGCTTCAGTTACTTTAGGTGATCTAGACATGATTATGCTGCACAGAGAAAAGAAAACCTAAAAAGTGCAAGACCATTTTAAAAGTTTACTTCTTTGGGGGTGCCTGGGTGGCTCAGCTGGTTAGGCACCTGCCTTCAGCTCAAGTCATGATCCCAGGGTCCTGGGATCTGGCCCCAGCATCAGGCTTCCTGCTGAGCGTGGAGCCTGCTTCTCCCTCTGCCTGCCACTCTCCCTGCTTGTACTCTCTCTTTCTCTCTGTCAAATAAATAAATAAAATCTTCTAAAAAATAAAAAATTTTTAAAAATAAAGATATACTTCTTTTTAAAATGTTTGTTTATAATTGGGGGGCCAGAAGGAGGGATGATGACAAGTGCTCTGGGTCTCTGTAAGAGTCCTAAAATGCACTGTCCAACTATATCTCTGTCTATGGAGGAATTAAATACAAGATTTGATAATTATCACACTGAAAGAATCTTATTGAAGCAGATGGCTGCACCAGATCAGGGGCCAGAAGCTTCCATTCTGTAAATCACCTGAGAACTTGCCAACTGATACAAGTATCTGTTCATATACTATTTTCTGCCCTTGAAGGTGTACTTTGTTGTCTACTACATTATTTCTAATTTGGTAATGGATAGTAGAATGTTTTTATATTTTTCATACAGTTATCAACAGGTATTACTAAAACACAAAATACAGAAATTTCACCATTGGAAGTTACTTTAGAAATTAAGCCTTCTAATCAATCTTTTAAATAAGTACTTCAATAACTGCATACACAGTACCTGTCAAAATATTTTAAAAATCAAAAGCTATAAATATTCAAGGACTTCTTTTTTCCCCAAGGTGTATTAACTTAAACATTTCTATGTGAAATTCAGTCTTGCTGCCTCAGGTTTACCAAAGACATCAAGAGAGGAAAATCTTCATCTTGAACCATTTGAAAAACCCAGAACTAGATCTACCAGTAGATAGTTCCAAGGCCTATTGACCTCAATTTGGGGAGGAGGACACACTATGCTAGTATCACCACTTTCTTCAGATTTCCTCTGACAAAAAAATGAACAGTGCTAAATCAATAGTCGCTGATGAATGCTAAATGGCAAAGCCATCCCTCTGCAGTATCATCTTGTTGGGTTTTCAGGATAAAACTTCTAAAAAAGGAGGGAGATTACTAAAACTATATTATAAAGTTAATTACTTAATTAAAGATGGCTTTCAGTAAAATAACCGCAAGGGGCAGAAAATTAGGTAAATGCCACATTTCTAAAGATTTATTGTTTAAACACAAAATCAAAGATTATGTCATATTAAAATACAAATCTCTGAAACCTCTCAGTCTTGTTTCTTAATACTTGATAATTTTGAAAATGATCAGAGAAATGGGGAAAAGCTGTTAAGGAACAGTTTATTTATTTTTTTTTTTTATGATAGTCACACACAGAGAGAGAGAGAGAGAGAGGCAGAGACACAGGCAGAGGGAGAAGCAGGCTCCATGCACCGGGAGCCGGACGTGGGATTTGATCCCGGGTCTCCAGGATCACGCCCTGGGCCAAAGGCAGGCGCCAAACCGCTGCGCCACCCAGGGATCCCGGAACAGTTTAGATAGTACCAATCTTTTATTAGTATTTTCCTTTCCTAAAAAATTAAAGGATTCAATAAAAAGAAAGCTAGTATGTATGTAGCAACAAGTTTATGAATCCATTTTTTAAAAATTTTTATATTTTTTTAAGAAATTTTTTTAAAAGATTTATTTACTTGACAGAGAGAGAGACACCATAACCAGGGGGAGCAGCAGGTAGAGGGAGAAGGAGAAGAAGGCTCCCTCCTCATCCTGGGCCATGACCTGAGCCCAAAGCAGACGCTTAACTGACTGAGCCACCTAGGTGCCCCTGTAAATCCATTTATATTAATCTCATTTAATCAGAGAGGTTAAGTATTCGACATAACACAGCTACTGAATTTGGGAACCGGTACTGACACATAGGTCTTTCGATTTCAAACCCCCAAATCCTTTCACCATGAAGTTCTTCCAAGGACTGAGTTGCCCAGGGCAGGGTAGGAGGCATGACACAATATCACAGCATAGCATGAAAATTCACGGACTCACACAATACTGAGTACCAACGTTGTCAAAGCCCTGGACGAAGTTCTTGTGCTGCACCTGGTGACTAGTCAGCTGTGGGTAGTCAACACTTGGGACAGAGCTTTTTTTTTTTTTTTTTGGGACAGAGCTTTAAGAACAAACATGCACTTCTCAAAGTAACCAAGGTTTAAGGAAAATGCAAAAAAAAAAAAAAAAAAAAAAGAAAACTACAGATCAATATTGCTTAGTCCCAAAAGTCCCAGCAAAAAGTTAAGGAAATCATATTCAACAACATAGACAAGGAATTATACACTGTGACCAACTGAGATTTATTCCAGGGATGCAAGTGTGGTTCTATGTTCAAAGATCAATCACCCTAACCCAAAATATTAACATGCTAAAGAAGAAAAAGACCATATGATCATGTCCATTATTTGACAAAATTCAACACCAGCCCATAATTAAAAAAAGAAAACTCTCAGAAAAGTAGAAATAGAAGGGAACTTCCTCACTTAATAAAGAGCACCTGTTAAAAATCTATAACATTGTACTTAATGGTGATAGATTGCCTTCCTCCTATTATTAGAAATGAAGCAAAGATGTCCATATTCACCACTCTTATTTAACACAGTACTGGAACTTCTAGCCAGTGTAATAAAGTATGAAAAGAAAATGGATACTGTTTGGAATGGGTAAGATAAACTGACCCTATTTAAGGATAAAATATCTACACAGAAAATCCAAAGGAATATACAAACCCCCCCAAAAAACAAAACAAAACAACCCAAACCTGAATAGGTGAGTTCAGTAAGTTTGCAGAATACAAGAAAATATGTTTTATCAATTATATTTTATATGCTGGCAATGACACTACATTAAAAAATACTAATAATAAAGGTTCAAAAAACTGAAATAAATGTAAATCTAAAAGGAACACATATAGGAGTGCCTGAGTGGCTGGCATTAAGCCTCCAATTTTGACTGTGGATCCGGTCTTGATCTCAGGTTGTGAGATCAAGCCCCACATTGGGCTTTGTGTTCAGCGAGAAGTCTACTTGAAATTCTCTCTCTTCCTCTCCCCCTACCCCTTTCTCCCTGCATACTTGTTCTCTCTCTCTTTCAAATAAATAAATCTGAAACAAAATAACAAAACAGGAATTGTATGCTGAGACTTACAAAATACTGATGAAAAAAAAATCAAAGACGACCTGAATAAATGAAATGGAAAGACATAACACGTTTATATACTGGAAGATTCAATAAACAGTAAAGATGTCAATTCTCCACAAGCTGATATATAGGTTTAATGCAACCTGTATCAAAATCCTTGCACAATTTTTTTGTGGATACAGGCAAAATTATTCTAAAATTATATGGAAAGACAAACTAGAATAGCTAGGAGAACTTAGCGGGAGGGGGAGGGTAGTAGGAAAAAAACCCATCTACTCTATTTCCAGACTGATTATATAAGTTTATTAAAACTATGTGTTTTCAGGTAAATGGAACAAAAGAGAGAACCAAGAAAAAAATACATGCAAATATGTGCAATTGATTTTTGACAGAGGTGCAAAAACAATTCAATGGAGGAAGGATAATCTCTTCAACAAGTAGCCTATTATAACTGGACATCCATAGACAAAAATATGAACCTCGACCTAAGACTCACACCTTACATAAAAATTAAAATGGATCATGGACTTAAATGTAGAACATAAAATTATAAACTTTTAGGAAAAAAAAAGAAAAGTCTTTGAGATCTAAAGCTGGACATGACATCAAAAGTACAATCTATAAAAGAAAAAAATAGCAAAGTGGACTTCATTGAAATTAAAAATTCTTGCCCAACAAAAGACCCCATATTAAGAGGATTAAAAAGCAAGCTACAGACTAGTACAAAAGATACATAAATCACATATCCAACAAGGTAGTAGTAAACTATATAAAAGGAACTTTTTATTTTTTTTTAATTGTTAAAGATTTTTAAGTAATCTCCACACCCAATGTGGGGCTTGAACTCACAAGCCCAAGATCAAGATTCACATGCTCTATGGACTGAGCCAGCAAGGCATCCCTCTATAAGGAATTCTGAAAACTCTACAGTAAACAGGCTGGCAGTTCTTCAAAAGGTTAAACAGTGTTATCATATAACCTAGCAATTGTACTCCCAGGGAATGAAAACTATGTTCAGAGACTTGTACATGAATGTTCACAGCAGCACTATTCATAAAAGCCAAAGAGTTTAACAATCTGAATTGTTCATCAAATGGTAAATGTATGAATGTGATATATTCATACAATAGAATATTTAATAGCAATACAAGGAAATGAAGTATTAATACAAGAAGCCAGTCACAAAACAACACATGTTGTATGATTTCGTTTACATGAAATGTCCCAAATAGGCAAATCTACAGAAATAAAGTACCTCTGTGGTTGTTTAGGGCTGAGAGGACTGGGGTAAATGAGGAATGATATAGTATGGGGTATAGAATTTCTTTTGGGGGTAATGAAAATGTTTAAAAATGAATTGTGGTGAGGGTTACACAATGTGAATATACTAAAAAACCCCGAATTACAAACTTTCAAGGGTAAATTTAATGACATGTGAATTATGCTCAAGAAAGTTATTTTTAAAAAGTCTGCCTTCTAACATTCTAGATGAACCACAGAAACCAAGCTACTTCTGTGTACTCTCTTGGTACATTTTCCACCACACAGCTGAAGAAAAAAGGAGGGAAAAAGAGTCACAGAGAACATTTATGCAGTAAGAAAACAAAATTTGCCATGAATATTTTGTGTTAGGAAGCAGTAATGTTCCATTCTTAATTTTTAAAAGATTTTATTTATTTATTTGACACAGAAAGTACACAACAGGGAGAGCGGCAGGCAGTGGGAGAGGGAGAAGCAGTCTCCCTGCTGAACAGGGAATCCAAGCAGGGGCTTAATCCCAGGACTCTGAGCCAAAGGCAGACACTTAACCAACTGAGCCACTCAGGCACCTCCCATTTTTAATTTTTTAAAAAATTAGATCATATTCTTAATTTTGACCATTTGTATACCTCAGTCTATTAGTCTTCACAGTCAAAATACTGAGCTATTTTGGTACCAATCAATAAGAGATATTGATTTGGTTATTTCAAAATTATACAGATTTCACTTTTTAAAGATCAGATAACTATCCTAACTTCAAACTGGGCACTGGGTTGGTAACAAAATACCTAAGATCCCTAACTTGTTAGGAGATCACAAGGGAAGAGATGATGGGAATGGGGGGAGGGGAACCACAATACTACCATCAACTCTCAAATCCAAATGTTACAGATCACTAAAAACTAAGTTTAACAGTTCACTTTGAGGGAATGATAGAAGTGCCTTCTGAACTTTCAGACCACACAGCTACGGCAAAAGACAAGCAAAACTATTATTTAATTCCTCTAAGCATGGTAATCATCATCTGCAAAAAAAGGAATAACATTAAAAAAAAAGTCCCAGTCATATCTTCTCTATTTCTAATCTCCACAGTATTTAATTACATACTATATTACCATCTTATGTTAGCAGACTGACATTAGAGCAGACATTCTGTAAAAGGCAAAACTGCAGGACTGAAATCAACCCAATGACTGCTGGAGGCTAGGGGTATGGGTAAGAGACTGACTACAAAGTGGTATTAGCAAATATTTTAGAGTAATGAAAACAATCTATATGGGTTATTTTTTTATTGGAGTTCAATTTGCCAGCATATAGCATAACACCCAGTGCTCATCCCGTCAAGTGCCCTCCTTAGTACCCGTCACCCAGTCACCCCAACACCCCTCCTACCTCCCTTCCCACCATCCCTTGTTTGTTTCCCAGAGTTAGGAGTCTCTCATGCTCTGTCACCCTCACTGATATTTCCCACTCATTTTCTCTTTCCCCTTTATTCCCTTTCACTATTTTTTATATTCCCCAAATGAATGAGACCATATGTTTGTCCCTCTCCAATTGACTTACTTCACTCAGCATCATACCCTCCAGTTCTATCCACATTGAAGCAAATGGTGGGTATCCATCGTTTCTAATGGCTGAGTAATATTCCGCTGTATACAAAGACCACATCTTCTTTATCCATCATCTGTCGATGGACACCAAGACTCCTCCCACAGTTTGGATGGTGTGGCCATTGCTGCTATAAACATTGGGGTGCAGGTGTCCTGCTGTTTCACTGCATCTGTATCTTTGGGGTAAATCCCCAGCAGTGCAATTGCTGGGTCGTAGGGCAGGTCTAGTTTTAACTCTTTGAGGAACCTCCAGGCAGTTTTCCAGAGTGGCTGCACCAGTTCACATTCCCACCAACAGTGCAAGAGGGTTCCCCTTTCTCCACATCCTCTCCAACATTTGTGGTTTCCTGTCTTGTTAATTTTCCCCATTCTCGCTGGGGTGAGGTGGGATCTCATTGTGGTTTTGATGTGTATTTCCCTGATGGCAAGCGATGCGGAGCATTTTCTCATGTGCTTGTTGGTCATGTCTATGTCTTCCTCTGTGAGATCTCTGTTCATGTCTTCTGCCCATTTCATGATTGGATTGTTTGTTTCTTTGCTGTTGAGTTTAATACGTTCTTTATAGATCTTGGTTATTAGCCCTTTATCTGATAGGTTATTTGCAAGTATCTTCTCCCATTCTGCAGGGTGTCTTTTAGTTTTGTTGACTGTTTCTTTTGCTGTGCAGAAGCTTTTTATCCTGATTAAGTCCCAATAGTTCATTTTTGCTTTTGTTTCCCTTGCCTTCATAGATGCGTCTTGCAAGAAGTTGCTGTGGCCAAGTTCAAAAAGGGTATTGCCTGTGTTCTCCTCTAGGATTTTTATGGAATCTTGTCTCACATTTAGATCTTTCATCCATTTTGAGTTTATCTTTGTGTATGGTGTAAGAGAATGGTTCTAGTTTCATTCTTCTGCACCATTGGCTGTCCAATTTTCCCAGCACCATTTAGTGAAGAGACTGTCCTTTTTCCAATGGATAGTCTTTCCTGCTTTGTTGAATATTAGTTGACCATAGAGTTGAGGGCCCATTTCTGGGTTCTCTATTCTGTTCCACTGATCTATGTGTCTGTTTTTGTACCAGTACCACACTGTCTTGATGATCACATCTTTGTAGTACAACCTGAAATCTGGCATTGTGATGCCCCCAACTCTGGTTTTCTTTGTTTAGGTTTTTTTTTTAAGATTTTATTTTTTAAGTAATCTCTCCACCCAATGTAGGGCTTGAACTCACAATCAAGAATTGCACACTCTACCAACTGAGCCAGCCAGGTGCCCCGAAATAATCTATATGTTGATTGTGAAAGTGAGGACAAGACTATTCACATTTGCTTAAAACCCAAAGAACAATAAAATTCCCGAAAAAGGGTAAATTTTACTATATATACTTTAAACCTCAATATACCTCCCCTAAAAAAGAAACAGATACAATAGAAAGTACTACATCACTGTCACTAAAGAGAACAGAGGATTAAGCCAGAATATAATGCTGCTTTCCATGAAACACAAGGACTAGAGAAAATTGTTTTACTTTCTTCTTGGTATAGAAAACTAAATTTTTGAAGCATAAAAGTCAGTTCATCACTGTCCACTGTCAAATAAGATGATGAACTATTCCTGAGAAATATGAAGTCCACTTAGAAAATACTTATACAGGGATGTGTGGGTGGCTCAGTGGTTGAGTATCTGCTGTCAGCTCAGAGCGTGATCCCAGGTCCAGGGATCAAGTCCCACATCAGGCTCCCAGCGAGCAGCCTACTTCTCCCTCTGTCCATGTCTCTGCCTCTCTCTCTGTGTCTCTTATGAATAAATAAAATATTTTTAAAAATACTCATATGGAAAGCCTCAGTTTCTTGCATATTAATAAGAAAGATTACAAAGGTTGTCAATTAATTATATGGTGGTATTTTGCTATTTTCTTATACATGTGATGTAAGTGAGCTTATTTGTCAAACCACACCATAAAATTTAAGACTTAGTTACTTCCCAAATATCCCCAAAATATGCGGCAATAATGAACATAAATACATCGTGAATAGAACTGAATACTTTCAGTCCCATGACACAAATTGTGTTATTTAAATATACTAAGAAAATAGGAGTTAAGTAGTAAGCTTTGGGGGAAGATATACAGTAAAAAGGTACAATAAAGAGATGATGATGATGAAATAAAGTAAAGAGATACCATAACAAAGGAGATAGAATAGAAAGACACGAGATACTTAAAAAACCAACTAGTCCCTAAATCCAGATTTCACAAAATAAAATACATGAATGTATATTATTGCTGGACAATAGGTGCCTATAAATGGATCCTATGCTGCGAATTGGCAGGAAAACAAGGGAAGAATGGGATGGAACAGAAAACAGGTCTGAGTAAGTTTGGACCCACAGTGAAAGGGGCAGAGTAGCGCTGAGCCTGGGAGCAAGAAGTAAGAAACAGAGGATAGAGAAGACCTCCATATCTTCTGGATTCTAAACACTGAGATCACTTTCACTGTGAGATCATATATACATGTGAACACACATGCTCCCACACACACACACTCTTTCATATTTGTAAGCAGTATTTTTAATCACTTTAGAAAAAACAATTTTTAAAATGTAAATATGGAATACAGTTTTCAAAATCAATGGAATAAAACACTTGTCTCTCCACATCAGCAAAATCAGGTACCTTATTCTAAAATTTCTCTTTCAAAGGCTTATAAATTACCTTCAAAATATTTTTCATCCTCCTGGCTAATGCCATCTGAGTAGGGGGTAAATAATACGAACCCAGAAGATCTGTGTCATGTGATTAACTTAATAATCAAAGATTAAATACTAAATTTTAATTGAGTAACATTTAAAATACAGCACCTTAATCCATATTGGGATATAAAACCATTTGAGTTCATTATAATTTTATTATTTTATTGAAGACTGGATGGATGAAAGTGATAAATAACATTGTTAGGATTCAAGAAAATATATACCACAATATTTATAAATATTAACAAAAATGCAATTTCTCATTCCCGTAGTGATATAGATTTGCACTGAGGGTGAAAAACAGATCTAAAAGAATAGCAGGTATATTTAGTTCATCACTTTCTCACAACTGTGGCTTTCCAGTGGTCCAATTAAAGTATACCAGAGGCGATAATCTGATAGGAGCATTTACTTTGAATAAAGTACAATTTAACAATAAGGAAAGGAGTATGTGTGCACCTAGAGTTTCTTTTCAGGCAGAAGGCTCGAATTTATTGGAAGCAGATCTCTGCAGTGACTGACCACACTGCCCCACATTCCCCACAATCCTTATGACAGACAGACGGCCTGCCTCGCATTAATTCACTTCACACCACTTCTATCGATCCACAGCGGGTTCCCTAGTCTCTCTGCACACATTGCCTGTCTGGCTGCCTACATCCACATCAGCACATACACACAAAGGCCAGAGAAAGATAACCTTTTGCTTTCCATTAAAGACACAGTATCCACTTTTCCTTCTGCAATAACATCAAAAATATAAAATATAACAGCACAGATGTCTCAAAGAAAAGTCTTCCTATAAGAAATTTTGAGAGTATTTACCCCTTATTCTAAATAGAGATCATTTCAATTTATCAAAAACAAGCTAGTTTATTAAAGGCCAGAAAGTAATTAGATGAAAAAATATAGATAAAATAAGCAAAATGTCTTCAAGCCTGAATAAGAATATAATAATCATTTGGTAACATGAGTTTTGATAGTTATTTCTGAGGAAATGAAATACATTCTTCCTATTGGCATTTTGATTTTTTTTTTTTTTTTTTAGAAAATTGTTCTTACACGAAATGTAATTATAAACAATTCTGGAAGCAACAAAAGAAACACTTACTGAAATATACACAAGGAATAGAAAACACAGGAATTGTATCAGCAGAATAATGATATGAGTATAAAGCTTTATTGTTCCTCTTTCCCAACAAGAACCTGAAAATGATCCACAGTAAAAATCATACCTAATACTTTTAATTCATTGCATGTACTTTTTCAAAGATTTCTGTTTGATTTGCAGGCTATGAGCTGACTCAACACCAATTTTGGTTTCAGAAGACACAATAAAACAAAGATTTATTGTTCAACCTACAACGTATTGAGAAACAAAGGCAAATCTGTCTTGACACACAACTGTACTAAAGTATAAACTTAAAATTACGACCTTGAATGATTTAGAAACCTAAATTATAAGCAGAATTCTGTATATTAGAACTGGGCAAGATATATTCTTGTGGAGAAGAAACTATCTTTGAAACCTTTTATGAATTTTCACTCTTCTGCTAGGATTACCCAGGCAGAGAGGTTATACCACCAAGTGGTAATAACACAGTGTACTAAATACAGTACAATAAATATGCTGTTCTTTTTAATAACAGCATGCTGCTTTAGAAACCAAAGAATGGGAAACTGATGAATGCTGCAAAAGCTAAGGAGAGCTTTAAAATAAGGAAGATTTGCCTGGCCCTGAATACTGGGAAAGATCTGAATGAGAGAACTGGTGGTACTGCCAGTATGAGTAAAGCAAAGCCATTAGAATGATGAAGATAGGTAACCATGCAAAGTTCCTTCCATTCTTTTAAATAATGATGGAGCACCCAGGCTACAGGGTACCTAATCCAGAGTAGGCACTGAGACATGGAGGTGAGAGAGACATAGCATTCGCTCCCAAGCACCTCACATGTTAAGTGAGCCTATGGGACTCATTAAAGAAATATAAGCATTAGAAATAATTTTATTTGTGTTTTAGAAAGATCCCTCTTAAAGCAATGTGAACAACGATTTGGAAGAACTCAAAAGCAGAGGCCAATAATTTAAAAACTATACTGCTTGGAGCTCCATGAGTTCTCTAGCCCCCCATCTTTGCCTTTTAATATGTGGGTATATGTGTACAAGCACATACATATACGTATTTTATAAAAGTTTCATTTGTAGAATGACCACCACTGGAAAAAAAAAAAAAAAAAAGAAAACCACTGATGTAGATTTTTTTAAAAAAATACAGTATAAATGGGGAGAAAATCAAGGTTGTTTCACATAAAACATATTGGAAGGAGAAGGGGCTCTGAATATAGGGAAGGACCGACCAGGAAGATTCACTCATCAACTTTTTTTTTGAATGATGGTTCTGCTGGACAAAGGGAATAAAATGAAGGTGGGGGGACAAAGGACTTCACACTAGAGAAACTTATAGTCATGTGGAAAATAAAGATTTATAAGTGCGTAGTGAAAACCGTGTCCATCTTAAAAAAAAAAAATCAATTAACTCTGTTTGGGAAGAAGTGAGGAAAAGACTACACGTCAAAAACAATCTTATGGGGAGGAAGCATTTGAGTTGAGTCTTGAAGTATGTATGAGAATTTATCATGGAATGATACTAAGTGAAGAAAACTCCAGGGTAGACAGGACAATGTTAGAGGACCCTGATGTTTCTACAGAACTGGGCAGCAGAAGTGTAGGAAGTGTGAGGAGACGCAAAAATTAGGCAAAAAGGACATTTAAGGTCAGGCCTAAAGGCAGTGAGAAATAGGGTGCCATGAGAAAATATCAAGCAGGAAAGAAGTATGTTTTTATTCTTTAAAGCTTCATCGTGCTATGTAGAAAGAACAGGTCACCAGGTAGTAAACATAATCACAAGATTGCCAGGATTGGTAGCTATGTAATGACAATAAAAGAAACTTTCATATTTGAGATTTTAGGATAGGTAAGGATAACCCTATAACTTCTGTTTCTTATCATCAGAGTAGACTATGAATTCAGTTGGTGCAGAGCCAGAAGTAGCTGTTTGAAGAAATTATGAAGGCAGAGAGTTTGATCTATACTGGCAGACAGTCTCAGAGAGGCAACCAATGAAAAGCAGTAACTTCTGCAACCTAGCCAAGATGCTTTGTATCCTTGTTTACAAGCCAATGAATACAGGATAAAACACCATGGTGTGTTATCTACTAAATTCAATGACAAATATTAAGGGGCATAAGTTAGCCCAACACCTAGGATATAGAAGTGCTCAATAATAGCACCATAATTAATATTACTATTACTTTGTTATTTTTATTTAATTTTTATCTAGAAGTACTTTAATACCATCAGTATTCAATATTCAACCTTTTTTCTCTTTGATGAACCCATTTATTTATATCTATTTTTAACTTGATTAAGGATCACTTTCCAGCTTTTAGAGATATATTTCCAGACCTCATATGACATCTGTTTAAATATAAGCCATTTGTAGCCAAGAACAGAATATTTACATTTCAAAGAACCAACTTATCTTATGATTACTTGTTACCGCCAAATCGTTATTTTCAAGTATCTACATACACATAGGAGTAGGAAAGCTTTTGACCTCTTAATGTCTTAACACACAATGATTAATGGATTTGAAAATAAAGACATAGGTATCTTGTTTTAATATCCTAGTGGGTGACACACTTAATTGGCAGCAATATGCTATAAGATCATACTGTAAGGCTTTTGTGAAATGTCAATACTTACTCAAAATAATAACTAAACATTGTGATGTGCTGGTCTGACTTCATTATTTGAGAATATTAAGTTCTCCTTAGATAACAAGAAAAACATTCAGATGGATGAAACCTGTAAGACCTATTAAGTCTAGAAAATAAATAAATAAGTAGCTTGTAAGACTAGGCTAACTCTTAAGATGTGTTAAGTACAGATAGTAAGTCAATGACCTAAAAGATACATTGTGTGTTTAAAAGGATGAAGAAAGAATGCTGCTTACAGAGAGAAATCAATATAAAAACCAAGTCATAAATAAATATAAAGCTATGTATCGCTTCTACAAGAAAATCTGCATGGCCTTGGGTTTGCCAATGAATTTTTAGATACCAAAAACATGAATTATGAAAGAAACTGATAAATTGGACTTTACAAAAAACTTTTGTTCTGTAAATGACAAGTCACAGACTGAAAGAAAATATTTGAAAATTACACATCTGTCAAAGGACTTGTACCTAGTATATATAAAGATCTCCTAAGACTCAACTGTAAGAAAAAAAGCAACCTAATAAAAAAAATAAGGTAGGCAAAAGGCATAATCAGATATTTTACCAAAGAGGATATAAAGATGGAAAATAGGGGAGTTTGGGTAGCTCAGTCAGGTAAGCGTCCAACTCTTGATTTCGGCTCAGGTCATGATCACAGGGTCCAGAGGTCAGGCAGGGGCAGTTGTCCCTCCTCCCACTCACTCACTAAGATAATATGTGTTTTAAAAAAAGATGGAAAATCATGTGAAAACTTGCTCGACATCATTACTAAGGAAATGCAAATTAAAATCACAGTTGAGATATCACTACACACAACATAAAATGGCTAAAGAAAAAGAAACCTGACAACATCAAATTCTGGTAAGGATACAGAGCATCAGGAAATACCTACTGCTCGCTGCTAGTGGGAATGTAAAATGTTTCAGCTACTTTGGAAAAACAGTAAGGCAGGGGTTTTTTTGTTTTTTCTTTTAGAATTACACTCACATTTACCATATGATCTAACAATTCCAATCCTAGATATTTGTTGACCTGAAAGAAAATCTCACGATAATGAAAAATCCTGAACATGAAAACTATTGCAGTTTATTCATAATTACCAAAATCTGGAAACAACCCAGAAGTCCAGAAACAGGTGAGTAAACTGGTGCATCCATATAACAGTACACTATTTAGCAATAAAAAGAAATGAACTACTGATCCATGCAACAGTATGCATGAATCTTAAACATATGTTGCTAAGTGAAAGAAAACAAACCCAAAAGGCTACATGCTGTATGATTTCATTTATGCAGTATTTTGGAAAAGGCAAAACCATAAGGATCGAAAACAGATTAGTGGTTGCCAAGGGTGGGTGGGTGGGACTGATTGCACAGGGGCTACAAAAGGTAATTTCCAAGGTGTTAAGAATGTTCTGTATGGTACTGTGATGGTAGATACCTGACTTTACTCATTTGTCAAAATCCAAAAACCTATACACCCAAAGAGTAAACTTCACTGCATGCATATGAAAAAATAATAATAATAATGGATTAACCAGAATACCAGAGAACTCAGAAAGAACTGCAGGATGAATATAACTATATTATAGATGTATGACATAACCTCACTGAAGGCTATAAAGGAAAAAGGAGTTGACCTGGGTAGCTGGAAAATAGGCCAAAACACTGCTTACAGTGAAGCTAACTAAAGACAAAAAGAATTGTACAAAAATCCTGTGTTCCAGTTGGTAAACTGGTTTTTCACAGAGGTACAGGTTAGCAATTCTAAATTATTCTTCATATCCACCAGGGTTGAAAAAACAAGGAAGTCTATTGTAAATAATGAGAGTCCGGTTTTCTCACGTTCAGAGAATAAAATTATCCATAAGCTAAATGGAAGAGGACTGAATCCAGTGTCACTGGATTAAAACGGAAGATACAAGGGTGAATTCATATCAGTTTGAGTATATAGACAAATACAGAAATCATTACAGATGTGGGTATACATGTGTGGGTATACATGTGTGGGTATACATGTGTTAGTAGTCTGCACATATACATCTTCCAGTTCTGTCCTGTGAGAGGACCTGGCAGCAGCGAAAGTAAAACAAGCACACCCAGCACCAGGATCTTAGTTTCTAATACTTCTATTACAGGGAACCAGGGTGCCCTCAGGGAAGGAGCTGAGTCTAGGATTTGGGCAGGGAAAATACAAGTTGAATGAGGTGCTCTAAGCCAGAAAATAAGGAAGTACTTTTAAAAAGACAAGACCGTATCATATCGACACTTAAGCCAACTTAAGAGAGCTCCCTTCGGCCAATGATGGAATAATCTGAGCAACCACTGGTATTATAAAGTCTATTCCTCAGGGAAGTGTCTGCCAAGGGCTTGGTGCTGGGTCATGTGGAGACCAAAAATAAGGCTGTGGACCCTGACCCCAAGATCTCAGCAAAGTACATACTACTGTATAGAGTACAGTACGTAGATTCATTTTTTGAAGGTTGTGTAGCTTCATGATCACAATGAAATACAAATTATGTCTGAAAATATAAATATATATTCATATGTGGAATATAAAGAAGTAGAATGGTAATGCTCAAAGAAAACTAAGTAAGCAGGTACATGAAATATAGTACTTATTTCAGCCTGGAAACATGACAAAATGGTATCAAATTGCTGAAGATATACGTATTCATACACTGTAATGAGCATAATGCATCTATAGAAGCACATCATTATTCCACTACATTACGCTGATTAAATCTCACAATTCATTTTAAAGACTATTCATATCTAACCAATGATTTAGAAGTGGATGGAAAGTTGAATTAACTAAAAGAGCACCAATCATTGCCTCTGGCAGAGCTTTTAAAGAATTAATTTGCAAACAAAGTTATAAAAAGAATGAAAAATGAGTCAGAGGAAGACTAAGATAGTGGAGAAATTAATTACATTGTGCAGAGAATAAAAATTTTCATTTTCTAACCTAATCCCACAAATAGAAACAAAATTTTAACTATGTTTTTAAATTAGGCAGTCACTTCTGGATTACACCTTGAAAATTTTCCCCTTGGTTTGGTGGTGGGAGGTGGCCAGGAATGGGGAAGCACCAGGAAAAGTAACCCAGAATCACTGAAAATAAACCTATCATTAAAGAAACTTGAGAGGATTAACAAAAATAGATCAACTACTCTTACAGAGAATGCCAACAAAAAATAACCATGCTCCAGACAGGTTAAAGGAATGATTCAAATCCACTTGGCGTTCATGAGAATGCAGGATATCTGATTTTGCAACCACTCCACCTCCCAACACTTAATTTCCCTTGGAGGGTTTCACAGCACATCTTAAAAATAAGTTTAATTCTTTCAGCATAAATACATATATAGCGACATGTTATCAGGCTGGCATTCTTTTCAAATGTTCTTCAGTCATGGGCCAAATTTCGTCATCTTTGATCCATCAATCACCATGTAATAGGTTATAGAAACATTTCCAAAATTGTGTATATTTATTTCCCTGGGACATATAAATAATAAAAGTGATGGCAGTGCCAGGAAGTGGTAGAAGAAAAACAGAGAAAAGAATTTATTGGTAAAGATGATAGGTTTGAAGTGCCTATAAACATCCAAGTGGAGATGGAGACTACTGAATTAAATGGGATGTTAAAAAAAATTTTTTTCCCAGTATCTGGAACAATGCCATACTCTGAGTATGTGCACATTGCAATTTGGTCAAATGACCTAACGCTGTTTTATGTTTTAGCTGACATGTTTTTTAGATAAATTAATAAAACTTTATTCTGATGAATCCACAAGATGGGATAGTTTCTTTGGAAATGGGGAAGTCTATTACTCTAATCAAGAGATACAGTGCTCTGAGAATAATCATCAACCTGGTAAAGAAATTTGAAATGAGAACATTTTAATGAATTTGGTCTTCAATCAGAATTCCTTCTTCTCATTTCCTATATGTCCTGTTTATATCTGCTTTACGGCAATTATGTTTTTAAAACTATGTGGAACTAATTCCAATCAGAAAATGAACCTCTAAGTTTTCCACTTATCTTCAATAAAACCAGTAGAGAACAATTTTTTTTCTCCCTGTAAGATTCTATTTAGGTTCAAGCAAAGTGAAGACTATATAATCTTTGGGGGTTCAGTTGCAGTTTTCTTTCTTTCCTCTTTTTATAATTAAAAACAAAATAACAAAACATTTGAAACAAATAATTCTAATAGAAAATTTGAAGATGATGTTCACTTTTTACCTTTTAATTTGCATTCCATGTATTTTCTTCTAGATCACTCATTAGCACACTTTACTTATATGAGAGAGACAGCATGCATGTGCATGTGGGCAGGGATAAGGAGAGGGAGAGAGAGAGAGGATCCTAAGCAGTTTCCACACCTAGCATAGAGCCAGATGCAGGGCTTGAACTCCTGACTAGAGACCATGACCTGAGTCAAAATCAAGAGTCAGACATTTAACTGACTAAGCCACCCAGTGACCCTAGATGACTCATTAGGACACTTTTATCTAAAAAAATTAATGAGAATGTATAAAGCATCTGCCACATTGCATGGAATTATTAAGTATTCTTTTTTTTCTCTCCTTTTATATTATTCAATCTAATTACTGAGACAAAGCTATCCTCCAGCAAGAGGACGTACCAGATAAATTCTATCAAATTTTTAGTAGTAAAACACTATAAAGTATTTTAGTAGAGAATAAAATCTTAGAAAGATTAGCATACTTTGAGTAAAATCCCACCATATTATCAGTGTAGAAATCTCTCTATATCAGCTGAGTCTTTGTTGAATTTTCTAAAAAAGATGAGTTTAAAATCAGTAGTTTTGAGTAACCATGTATAGTCAATAGATCTGTGGTTCCAGGTACTCTGTTTTTAAATAAAAATAACAATATTTACACTTCCCCAAAGTCATGAGACCATTTGAGTAGAGGGAAATGGGTTAAATGGTGAGGTAATAAAGAAATTTTCAAGTGGAGATCAAATTAGATACTCTCCCAGTAAAGTCCCTAAGTAGAGACGACTTTTTTAGTTGTACTGTGTGTATTGGTGTCTTATGAACCCCACCAACTGGGAAAACTATAGATAACAAATTATAATTACATTTAATTTTAATTAAATTTACAATGTAAATGTAAATTTACATTGTAATAAATTCTTATTTATTGTAAATTTACATTGTAAATGTTAATTCTATATCTACAAAGTACATTGTTATATAGTATATCCTATAATCTGTATGATTCTTGTTATAAATATCCTCAATGAGTTAGCCAAATGGTAGTTTTAACTTCAAACTGAAAAATTTTACCTTCAAAATACATTCATAAGTATTACATGATAAAGTTTTTGTTATATTCATAGTTTCTATTTAACACTGTGTTGGAGGTATTAGCTAATCCAATTGCATACAAGAAAGCAGCCAGATGCATAGTAATTGAAAAAGAAAAGGTAAGATTGTCTCTATTTCCAAATAATATGATTACGTATATCTGAGAAACCCCAAAGAATCAATGGAAAAACGCAATTAATATATATATATATATCTTATATATATATATATAAGAAAATATAATAATTTTCTTATTATATACATCAGGCTATATAATTAACAAACATCAATGGCATTCTATACAAATAAAAACCAGTTAAAGGATGTAATGGAAGAACAATAAAATTAACAACTTAAACAGAAATATAACAGATGTCCAAAATTATATGAGGGAAATTTAAAATCTCCTAAATAACAAAAGAGTAGACCTGAACAAATGAAAAGACATTACTATGTTCCTGGATGGGATCCAACTTAAAGATGCCAGTTCTCCCTAAGTTGGTTTCTAAATTAAATAGAATTCCAATAAAAACACCATCACATTTTTCTGTTCCTGGAACTAAACAAGTTGATTATAAAGGTCATTTGGAAAAACAAGCAATAGTCAAGAGAACTTTCAAAAAGGGGGCTAGAACCTTCATGACTATGAAAATGTAAATTAGCCACAGGCCAAAGGAACAAAATAGAAGATAGACAAAACTACAGAAACTTAGTGTATAGTAAGTGCTCTGGAGACAAGTATATAGCTATCTAGGGAAAGATAATATCCATTCTTCACACCATTGAGCAGGACCAATTTCAACTGACATGTATGAGGAACAATACTGGAAATGATGGAAAATATGGAGAATTCCTACAGCAAGGTAAACTCCCAAAATTTTGTCATAAAATCATGCAACTATAAGACAAAAAGGGTCAGTAATTGGGTTGTGAGAAAAATAAGAAACACATAAGCATAATAAGAAGAAAAATAACCAAAAAACATCTGAACCTTATAGATAGATAAAGGTTTAATCAAACCATCCCATATAAAAGTAAGCCAGAGATATGAACTGTTAGTTTCAAAGAATTACAAAAGATACTTAGGTGAAAAGATGCAAAACCCATTCCTAACAAGAAAAATACAAAATAAGACAATTTCATTTCTTATTTATCTGAGTGACAAAATTCCAAAAGTATGACATATGCTCTATTGGAAATGATGTAAAGAAACAGGTCATCATATACATAGTTGCTAAGAATGCAAAATGGTACAATTCCTATGGCAAATAACTTGGCAATCTCTGACAAAACTAGACATACATTTATACTTGGACTCAGCAATCCCACCTTTTGAAATGTATCCAAGATATACTGTCAACAAATGAAAAGACATATACACAAGTCTATTCACAGCAGCCCTATCCATAATATAAAAAAATTGGAAACAACCTAAATATCCATCAGTAGGAAACTTGTTGGAAAAAACATGATCTGCCCACAAAATGGAATACCACACAACCAATAAGAGGAAGAGGGGATGTCCCTAGTACATGATCTCCATGATATGTTCTTAAGTGAGAAAACACAGGTGAAGATATGTGTAAGTACGTCATCATTTAGGAAAGGGGGTATATGGATAAATATATGTATTTGCTTATGTTAAAAAAGTGAAGAAGAGTCTTTTCAATAAAAGCTGATGGGAGATCTGAATATCTACATGCAAAAGAATGAAACTGACCCTTACCCCACATAAAAAAGTAACTCGAAACGGTTCGATGGCCTAAATATAATACCCAAAACTACGAAATTTTTAGAGAAAACCTACAAGGAAAGCTTCATGATATTGGATTTGATAGTAATTTCTTAGGACACACAAAAAAACAGGCAAGTAAAAATAAATTGGACTATATCAAACTTAAAAACTTCTATGTGTCAAAGAACACAATCAACACAGTAAAAAGGCAACCGATAAAATGGGAGATAATAATTATAAACCATTTATCTAATAAGGGGTTAATGTTCAGGCTACGTAAGGACCTCCCACAACTCAACAACAGTAAACACAAATAATCTAATCAAAAATTGACAAAGGACTTAAACAGATATTTCTCCAAAGAAGACATACAAATGGTCAGCAAGCATATGAAAAGATGGTCAACATCACTAATTATCAGGAAAATGCAAACCAAAACCACAAAGAGATAGTATTTCACACCTCTCAAGATGGCTCCTATCAGTAAAACAAAAAACTACAAGTGTTGGTGAGGATGTGGACAAATTGGAACCCTGTGTACTGTGATAGGAATGTAAAAGGATGCAGCTGCTGTGAAAAACAGCATGGTAGTTTCTCAAAAAAAATTAAAAACTGAATTACCATATGATTCAGGAATTCCATTTCTGGGTATATATCCCAGAAAAAAATGAAAACAAGGTCTTGAAAAAGTACCTGTGCTCTCATGTTTATAACAGGATCATTTGTAAACAGGTGGAAGAAGTGACCTAAGTGACCACTGACAGATAAGTGGATAAACAAAATGTGGTCTGTACATAAAATGGAGTATTATTCAGCCTTAAAATGGAAAGCAATTCTGACAATTGCTATAACATGGTTGAACCTGGAGGATACTATGCTAAGTGAAATAGGACAGGCACAAATACTGTATGATTCGGGCCGTATGATGTATCAGAGTGGTCAACCTCAGAGACAGAAAGAGAATGGGGTGGGGGAGAGATGGGGAGTTTCCGTTTCACTCTCACAAGATGTAGATGTTCTAGCAATTGGTTTCACAACAATGTAAACATATTAAACACTACTGAATTGCACACTTGGAAATGGTCAAGATGGTAAATTTATGTCCTATTTATTTTATCATAATTATAAATACTACAAATGGGAGGTAAGGAGAATAACCCCTACACTAAAATGAAATGACTATCTTCAGAAAGAAAGGAAATAGAATAAAGGGCAAAGGAAAGAAAAGAAGCTAAATTTCTCTGAATGTATTTTGTTCTTTGACTTGGGAATTAAGTAAATGTTTCATATCGCCATAAAAAATACATTTTTTTAAAAAGTCAACCTAAAAATTGACCTATATAATTAAGACTAGAAAACATTCTTGAAAGACATAAATATTTGAAAAACCAAAATAAAATAAAATTGAAAGTAAAAAATAAATAATTGAAAATGAAATGAAACAAATGAACCTAAATGTGTATCACATGGATAGTATAATCAGCATAATTCATCTATTCTTCTTTAATGAATTACACACTAGGGAAAAGAACTGCAAAATAAATATAAAAACACCACACAATGTTTATGGTAACCATATTGTGGTAGTGGTGACAATATTCTGAACTGCTGTGTGCTTACTGTGGAGGAAAAGCAGATTAATGATTACACAGACGTCATCTAGAGACTATATTGTAAAAACTGGGTAAGTAGACACAGGTGTAACCTTAAGAAATTAAGTAAAAAATCTGTAATACTAAATTTAATAGGAAGTATCAATATACACTCATGATATTATATACATTTTAAATCCAAACAGAAATACGTAGATATGTCCACCAGAATGACCAAATAGCAAAGAGCACCTCTAGCACTCAGTTTGTGAGTTAAAATACCATTTCCCACTAAAAGGATGAGGGCTCCTACATGCTGACTCAAGTATGAGTCAGGAAATGCACACAGTGAATCTAGAAATCCTATCAGCAAGTCACCCATAAAGAGTACTGTGGTCAACTCAAAAGGATTCGGAAGTTAACTACAGAGGCTCCCAATGACCAAAGACAGAAAAATTCGAATACTCGTTAAAAAAATAACTAAATGGATCACAACATAAATATGTTTCACTCCATGAATTCATAATACTGCTAAAAAATAAAACAAATCACCTCAAGCATTTATCCTGTCATTCCTGAAGGGAAGCTCGGGGTATCAACCAGTTAAGGGCGTAAAATTCTCCTTACAGAAGTACTCTGGCTAACAAATGAAAAAGGCATGTTAGAATTCAGAAAATCGGGATTCATCACTCTAATGAAAACAAAGTACAAACTTTAATGAAAATAATACAAACTTCCAATTTATACCACAAACATATCACGAGGACGAGCACAGGAAAGAGGTGGCCAGAGACAAGTAGATAGATGGATTGTTTGTTAGGAATCCAATGAATTAAAAGAAATATAAACGACATATAAACCAACTACTGCAATATATGGACTTTTATTTGACCCTAAAACAAATGAATTGTAAAAAAGCAATTATGAGACTACGAGGGAAGTACAAATACTGAGTTATCAGATAATATTAAGAAATATGTTTTAATTATTTTTGGCATTCTAATGGTATTGCATTCGTGTGTGTGTGTGTATACACATATATAAAAAGAGCCCTTGCTTTTATTTTTATTTTTTTTAAGATTTTATTTATTTATTCATGAGAGACACAGAGAGAGAGAGAGAGAGAGAGAGAGAGAGAGAGAAAGGCAGAGACACAGGCAGAGGGAGAAGCAGGCTCCATATGCAGGGAGCCCGATGTGGGACTCGATCCCGGGACTGCAGGATCAGGCCCTGGACTGAAGGCGGCACTAAACGGCTGAGCCACCTGGGCTGCCCTAGCCCTTACTTTTAAGATACAAACTGAGATATTTACAGATAAGGGGATATTGTATCTGAGAACTGTTTAAAATGGGGGGACAAGTGTTTGGAGGGGTACAGATAAAAGAAGACTGTCCATGAGTTAGTAACTGTTGAAGCTAGGCACCAGGTATACGGAGGTTCATTATATTACTCTCAACTTTTATGCATGTTTGAAATATTCCAAACTACAAAGTTTTTAATACTGAATAGGAAAACACATATATATTTTATCCAAAACTAATCAATAAAGTTATGCTTGGCATTCAAACAGATCATTTCACAACCCATCATGACATCTCTAGGCAGCGATTCCAAGAGGAATTAAGAAAAAAAGATTTACTGATTAGTGGTAAAGGTTAATACAATTCCTTTAAAACAATCCCTATTTGATGTATTTTCTCCCCTCTACCACTCAACTAAAGATTCTAGGCACATAATTTAAAAAAAAAGGAAAATGGTAAGCCTGCTTTTAAGAAGCATTTAAATATGCTTTGGCCAAAAGCGAACAAACAAAAAACTCATCTCTGTTATCCTGCTCATATGACTGAATGGTTAACTTCAAGAATGAATATTCCTGTTGTGCATCATGATCATCCCATGCAAGTCACAGGGCCACAGGCCATGTGGAGCCAATGTTTTTTAAAAAATAAAATTAAATTAAAAAGGCAAGAATGTAAAGAATTACATAAGAATTCCTTAACCAAAAATTCAATCTAAAACAAAATCTCTTGTAAATGGGTCTTTAAATATTCAGCATGAATGAAAAAAAAATCAAAACTCAAATAACATGCTTAAGAAGGTATACAAGTAAATTTACTGATTACATACACTCATATAGAAACATTACTGCATTTATGCCTGGGGGAGGGGAAAAAGGCTATCTAAATTAACATACTGAGCCTCATCCAATGACTATTCATTAAGGGACATGGGCAAAAAGTGATTACGATAGAGGTTTGTCAAGCAGATCACGGCTATTAAAAGATGACTGAAAAAAAAAAAAAGATGACTGAATATATATAAATCCATACTCACATTATACAGATACGTTCTAAAACCAGACAGTTGGCCAATCATATCTGAAAGATTAGCACATTTTAAATCAAAATAATAAAGTACGTATCAAACATTAATGTAGTATATTCAAAATTATTTCTGTGCTTCCAGGAGACAACTATTTCAGGCAATACGTTGAAAGCACATACTATGCTAGCACTCCCCTAGGTACAAGTGCAATGAAGCTCCGTGAAACCCCAAGCATTTGCTGGAGAAGCAGCAAGACTATTCTTCACAGGTTGCCATACAGAATCCTAAGAGTTCTATAGAAACTAAAGGTTGTCCCGCATAATAACAAATTTTAGGAATTGCCAATATATGAGGGAAAGTTTGTAACCCCGCCCTGTATCACTGTGTATGGTGGGGGGGGGAGTACGATGGGGGTGTCATTTGTTAGAAGCGTTTAGAGAACAGATAGTGAACCAGTGTTTGGCTGTGCTAGGGAGAACCTCAGCAGTCAAGAGAACAACACGAAGGTTTCCATGTACAAATTACTTCTTTTTCACTTAAACCATCCCCCACCGAAGATTTAAACTGCCTAAAGAAACTATTTATCTGTTTTATAGACTGTGACTGTGGTTAAGATTTCATATATAAATTTACTATCTGAAAAGCTTGAGAAACATAGATTTGTTCATTCCCCTCCTTTTGCATAAAAAGTGACTGAATTAGGTAAGGATGTACAGAAGCTTATGATCTCTCTGGCCCTCATACAGCTCTCACAGGGTGAAGCAGGACAGTGGGCCAGATCTTCTGATACCCCTTTCCATTGGACTTCCCAGCTAGTAATCTGATTCAGTAAATTAGTTGCTTATCTGTCATTAGAAAAATCATCTGAAAAAACAGTATTTTTCTCCCTAATTATTGTCATCTGACTGAGAAACTATGAAATGAATGCATACAGATCCTCAGTTGAGGAGAGAGTAATGTTTGGGATAATCACCTTTTGAATTTCACCTCTCCTGTCTCTCACCCTTCCATCTGAGAATCACTACGCTGGAATCTCTTCTCTACAGCAGTGGCAGGTGATGAAAGGAATGGGAAAGGCTTCCAGCTTCCAAGTGCTCAACCAACTTCTATACAGGGAAATCTTGGGATGGTCTTGGAATCCTGAACACATCTTAAAATAGGTCACATCTGAGATTATGTGGTCACTTAAAACCCTACATAGATATGTTTTAAGAAGCACCACAATGCTTCAGGTTAAGACTACAAATGCTCAATCTTCTACCTCTCACCCAGAATTCAGGTGAGAGAATTCATTTCTAGTTCACTTCCTCTGACTTTGATATTATTTGTTCTGAAGACTAAGCTTTGCTTTAGGGGAAAGAGCAAACAAGCAAAAATCAAAACCAAGCCAAACCGGAGTAAGACCAGCCAGCCACCCTCTAGCAGAGAATAAAGAAAAAGCCTTCTTCACTTCACATGTGAGATAGAAAAATGTCTCAAGAATAAGCTAATTTATGTCTCTGCCCCCATGAGCTATGCCAGAATTTAATATTGTTTAACTATTAGAGGGATATTATTTAATTAGACATCTTAAAATCAGCAGGAATACTTGTGTAGTACGAACAATGCCCATCCCTTCCATTTCCATTCCCTACAGCTGAGTGTTCTTTAGTACAAGTACATACTTCAGACAGAAGTCTCATCATCATTTCTCAGTAAAATGTAAAGTCCTTTCATAAGGCTTCGAGAAACAGAACTGTGATTACAGCGCAGACACTAACTATAAGCAACAATTTTTTAAAACAACAAGCAATAAAATTGGTGGTTGCAGCTGTTTTCATCTCTAAATCAAGCAAGGCAAACCTTTTCAAGTGATGGGTAAGTTGTATAGAACAAACACAGAAAATATGTACAGAAAAATTACAAAAATACTAAGTATTGTTACAGATGACTGGATTGGCATTTAACAGGCTGAAAGAAACCAGATCAATCTCAATCTTGCTGGGGTCAATTCGGGTGCTCAAACCAATAAAACAAAAATTTTTTTCTTTATGTTTGTGTACTAGAAGTGCTAAAATATTAACCAAGTCTGCAAATGTCATGCACAATAAAACCATTTATAAATATTAAAACACTTGTATCAAAATCTGCTTAACAAAAAATAGATAGCAAAAGTAATAAATCATTAGGACAATATTAAAAAAAAAATAAAATATAAAATACCATACTTCCCCCCCAAAAAAAGCAGGAAAAGGAAGGGAAGAATGGATTTAGCAGACATTTTAATATACTTTGATCATTTTAATCCCAGAACTTAAAGGCAACACTTCTAATCTAACAAAATCTACAATTAGCTATTAAAATCAAAATATCACAGGTAAAATAAGTTCACATAATTTTCTTGCAATACCTAAATTAGTTTCCTTCCAAACTATAAACTATTCTGTTACATGCAGATCACAACAAAGCTTCAAACTAAAATATTAAAACAACGCGCTTACATATAATATTCAGTCAATATAAAGAGATAATAAAATTAGAAATACGGCATAAAATTATAAATGTCTCACAATCCAATCAAAATTGGATTTGTGCATGCACATTAGGTGACTGGAATTTAAAACATCATAGGGTAATCAACTCTGCTTTTTGTTCTGTAAAAACAAATTGAACAGGACTCTGAGCTCCTCTACAGGCATAATCTGTACTAGAATAAGGAAAATTTATATTTGAAAGCTTACTAGACACTAGTTCTATTACAAAGACATGTTCCGGTATTCATGGGCAGTGTTTTGTAAAGTACTTTATTTCCATTAGCATTATAAATTTTTTGTTCCTCAGCAAATCAGCAAGAGACTAATGGCACAAATCAATATCATACTCTTCACAGCAACTAATATTAGGTCATTTATTATAGCAAAGGCCACTAGAAACTCAGCTAAAGGTATATCAGGCATTTCAATTTGAACACCATCTTTTTTTTAACAGTGTGTCACAGGTTCAATGAGTTTCTCTTTTATAAAGTAGTCTTCATAGGCTTAAGAGCCTTTGACTCCTTAAAGCAGGTAGTGAGTGCACAAATACCCCAAAGAAAGTCAGCCATGCCTCCTAGGGGTCTTGCTACCAACTGCAACTCCAGGAGAGGTAACCAATTTCCGCACTGAAGGGAGAAGGAGGAGGAGACAGACTCGTGAGAGAGAAAAAGAAAGAAAGGGGTGTGAGAAAATGACTAAAACTTATTGCAAATCCTTTGGGCTCCAGAAGCTTTTCTACAGCGGCCAGTGGGATGAGACAAAGAAGAGGGCAAGGAGTGCCACACTTAATGCAAACCCCCAATTCCTGTTATTTATGCAAGGAAGAAATTAACTCAATTTCCTTACACTCACTCTGGCTTTGTTCCACAGGCTGGAGGCTGTCCTGGGGCTCCCAGTTAACTGGAAACCAGGTTGCTGGCTACATTAGCATACAGAGGACTTTCCTAGCAGCATAAAGTTCCTGTGGAGTTCCTAACCTACAGCATTACCTGATAACAGAGTTCTGTTTACTTAGAGGTAAAGTCCAAATAGCCAATTGATCCAGTAATGCTTTCATTTTTAATTTGCCATTTTACTACCCTAATTTCCAAGACTTGTAAAGGATTTAAGGAAAATTGTAAGGATATTACATATCACCTCCAAGAACTCAAGTCACATGGAACTAAAGGATTTTCCTTGAAATAGTTGTTACTAAGAAGAAATTTTGTTTTCTATTAGGTTAGTAGCCAAATACAGATAAGTACAGACAGTTTTGTGCTGTTAAATACATGATGAGTTTAGAGTGCTTACACTTAAGCCCCATAGCTCTGACACTCTAGAAGAAAAAAGAGAAACAAATCCCTTAGGTCCCGACTTAACACTGCAAACAGATACGCATAGATATAGCGCACTTTGCATAATAGTTTGTCTTAGGACAAACCCTTCTGCCTCTCAATACAAAAATTTCCACAGAACATCAAGTACTTTTTCTATAGATCACTTAGTCATAATTTAATACTTTCCCTTCTTAATGACAATGCACAATCACTTCCAACCGGCTCTGTGAACATGACAAGGTAACAACCACAGATATTTCTGAGGAAACATCATCCTTTCGTTTCAGTGGATGCGCAAAGTAGGCATTAATTACACAAGGACTATTTTAGAATTCTTTGTTCTTTGTGAGCAACCAAATGATTTTCCCTTTCTTTCCCCAAATTTAATTAGAATATTTCTTCTGAAAAAGAAAGATACACCCAGAATGCAACAAAAGACCTGAGAAAGTAGTCAAGTAAGCACAATGTGAGGAGCCAAGAGAAACACCACAAAGTGCTTACACTAAAGCTCAGGGATTTGTTTCCCATCAGAGAGCTCTTATTCTTAGCCAATTTACTCTTATTTTATATTTAACTCCAATAAGTTTGGCTGCCTGGCGTCCACACTCCCGAAACACTGATAACAATAAATTAGAAACCAGGGGCAGAAGCTCCTAGGGGTGAGACATAACAGCCCACCAGCAAAAACTGGTAACAATTCCTAGACAATAAAAAGAGGAAGAAGGAAAGTTATCTTTTAAAAATAAGAAACGTGAGAGGCATTTCAGTCTGGGCCCTTTTATGTTTAGATAAACAGGTCTGCACTCTTCAATAAGCAAATGATGGTAATTTTACAGCATGGACCAAAACAGCAACTGGCTATCGAGGAGATGTTTAAAAAGCCAGAGATATTTTGAAATATTTCAACAGGAAGGGTTAACATTTTTCAGAAATCCAAGCATTTAGTAACTTTTAAACACTCAGTTATCTAGAAAATCATCCCTGAGAAAGCTGTTAGAGAGTTCCAAATAACTGAGGCATATATACAAAAGAAAGAAGGAAGGAATTCTGTGTTGATTAAGGCCTTTTGGGGGGTGGGGGGGGACTCACTTAAATCATATTTAGCAAACCCCATTCCTAGCCTTTCCCCATCCTTTGCCCAGCAAACCCTGAAAATATCTGCCTAACACAGAAGGCATTAATATTTAAATTTTTCTAGCTACAAGAGACTTATCCACTACCTCTATAATATATAGTTCCATCTTACCTTCTTGTATATTGTTGGTCCGTCCATATTTGTGCTCAGAATGACCACTACCTTATAATCATCAGAAAGTGACTTCAATTCCAGGTTAAAATAGGTACTACAGTGTGGCTTGTTGAAAGTCAAACCCAAAACATTTACTAGGAGTGTCTTTCACTGAACAAAGAAATCCTATTCTGTTTCCAAGGGGGATAAAAAAGAGGAGCCTAACCCTGGTAACCTTAGCACAAAAGGAAGCTAAAAAGGCAGGGACTCGATAAGAACAAAGGATTGTTCTTTCTGATGACATCAATACATATTAAACACGATGTGTTACACATCCTTCTATCAATATCTGAGATGATAAATTTGCAAATTAATACTACATTGGTCATAACTGCATAAAATTACAATAGCACCCTCTTTAGAAGAGATTTTGATTTATACAATGGTAGTAACTTTTATGTGTTTAATGTTTCTGAAATTAAAGGAGAAGATGAGCCACAGTGCGCAAGCAGAATACAACGTTCGAGAAATAATTACGCTTGTGACCTTATGCCCTGTAAGGTCACTCTGCATCACAGGCCAAACGAAATCAGGAACCATCAGCATTTACCTCCGAGTAGTCACTGCCTGGAATGAAGGGCAAGCGCGGGTATATTTCATAAACTAGCAGGAGCCTGACCTCATAAAAAAGTCAATTATCAAAATGCTACATGTAGAATGTCACAAAAAGAAATATATAAGTCGGTTCTACAAAACATCTTCCCTTCAAAATAAATCTGAGACAACTTAAACATTTCATTTTCATCTGAATTATAACACATTTCACAAAATAAAATTAACCCTTCCTTGGTAAAAATAGTCCAAAGAATTTCTAAAAAGTATTTTGTAACATAAAAGTGATTATAAATACATGAGAAAGACGGTGACTCAGAAAACATTTACACTATTTATATAAGTCACTATCATAAGAATGTATGCAATATTTATAATTCTGGTCCTGTTACCATTACAGTAAGAATCACAATGCATCTATCCTCAAATTTTCTATCAGAAATTAGGCATCAAAAGTTTACATACGACCTGCATTTGTAAGGAATAAAATGTTTTCCTAACATGTTCTGGGATAGAACTCCATTACCTGAAGCAAAATTCTCATATCACTCCAAGAGGACTTGGTTTTTAAGAAAATTTGTGAACCGGCTTTTCAGTTAAGGCAGACTATTGCTCCTTTTTCTTCCCTAGTGATTTCTGGTCTACTGCCAGAATCTCTGAGCAATATAAATTTAAGTGAACTCTGAGGCAGTGACAATAAGGAGAACAGAACTGCAGATACCAGCACAGCAAAGGCAAGGGGACAGTTAGCCAACATTCACTACGCGTATAATACGCCGTGCCGGATGCTGTACAGGAAGCTTCTCCTTTATTTTACTCAGGACTGCTCTTTACAGTCCTAAGAAAAGCAACCTGGCTTCTGGCCCATTGTTTTCCTTAGGCTCTCAGACAAACCCACAAAAGGCTTTTATTACATAATGTATCTAAATAAAATTCCAGAAGACCCCAGTCAGTAGGATCAGTTGACTTGAGTCATCATCCTAGCCCCAGCTCACCTACTGGCTGTGAAGTCAGAGGAAGGTACTTTAAACCTCAGGTTCCAGATCCCTACGATGAAGGGCTATCACACCCCATCAGCCTAGGAGGGCATTCTGCTCCTCAAGCAAAAGCATTTTCTGAGTCTCAAATATCTAACAAAGGGACTCTTAGATCAAGCTCAGTCGTAACTTAGGAGCTGTCAATATTGCTTAGGCAATTACTGCACATGTTTAAATGCTTAGGCGGATTAAATTGTTAGAAAATATCTGATGAATGGTGTATTTAACATAGTGCTTAATATTTTACCTAATTTACTAAGAAGATTCCTATGTTGAAAATGGGTTTTAAGTTCCTAAGAGAATGTTTTATGCTGTTAACTTGCTACGATAATCATCTCTTCAAACATTTAATGACCATGGTAGAAGCGATTCCACTACAAGCACGTTATGGCAGGTGTGGGCTGTCCACCAGCTGGCTCCATAACCTTTTGATCCCTTTGGACAGCAAATCTGTTCAATAGCCCTATGTGGTCATTTCTTATTTGTTGTATGCTTTCTTCTCCTTTCACACATTCAGAATCCTTACTCCTTCAGTTTGACATTCTTTTATTAAAGTAGAAAGCTCTCAGTAAAGCAAACTAAAACTAATTTTACTCAGGCAATGTAAAAGTTCCAGGATAGATTAACATACTATAGAAAGAGTTCTTAGTGTAAACTCTTTTAGTTATGTGTAGATGGATGTTTATTCTTTCACTAAAA
This sequence comes from Canis lupus baileyi, assembly GCF_048164855.1. Classification (NCBI taxonomy): domain Eukaryota; kingdom Metazoa; phylum Chordata; class Mammalia; order Carnivora; family Canidae; genus Canis; species Canis lupus. The sequence goes on from NC_132838.1 coordinate 19,775,935, forward strand.
TACAGTAACAGGAAATGATAAGATTAAAATTTTAAGTAAGCCAACATCCAGTTAATTTATAAGGTACTCCAAGATACTATAACTAAATGCCAGGGACATTATGTTATACAAATAGAAAGGTTTAAATCTGACCCAAGAACAACCTAGTTCATGTTTACTTAAACAATGACAAGAGGGGATGCCTGGGTGGCTCAGAGGTTGAGCCTCTGCCTTTGCCCCAGAGCGGGATCTTGGAGTCCCAGGATTGAGTCCCACATCGGGCTCCCTGAATGGAGCCTGCTTCTCTCTGCACGTATGTCTCTGCCCCTCTCTCTGTCTCTCATGAATAAATAAATAAAATATTTTTAAAAAAATAAACAATGACAAGAACCATTTTCTGACAAGAGTAATTTTCTTACAGTTACACATTTCTGCTCCAACGTGTTGCTGTTAAATTTAATACGGCGAAGAAATGACATTGTGTGAAAACAGGATTAGCTCAAATATCTACTCATTCCTCTACCCCCAACACCATTTTAAGATCTAAGTATGCTGGAGGAAGCAAGACGGAATAAATGGTGGTTAAGAAAATAAGTGTTGTAGTCTGACAGTCACTTAGTAATTGAGGGGACCTTAAGAAAGTTCTTTAATCTCTCTTGGCCTCAACTAACTCATCTGGGGGGGAAAGGGGAGAGGGTAGTGACACTAGTGCCTACTTTACAGGCTTATTGCAGTGGCTTAATGAAATAACACAGACCAGGCACTTAGCAAAAGCCTGACAGAGAGAGTGTTCAATTAATGGTAGGTATTGTCATTATTTTACTTATACTGTATCCTCTCTGGGCCCTCTAATAGACCTCTCATCTAGCAACATATACATTTTCATCATTGCTTCAGGGAGTAATCTGAGACCACATTACACCTTTAACTTGTAGCTAACTCATTCCCTTCTTTCCAGGAAGAAATCAAATAAAACGGCATTCACCACCATTGCTGATGATTCCTTTCTTTCCAAACTGTCAAGAATACAATGCTGTACACATCTTTGGTGTTTTCCTAAAGCTTTTACATGTAATCTATAATCAAGCCTGAGAAATACCTTTCATTCCACTCTATCTACATTCAGGCCTGGGTCCTACATCCCCTCTGTAGTAACTTCCCAGCTACTTATTCTACTTCAGTCCACTTTCCCACTGTGGTCCATTTTAAGTAACAGTGTCCTGAAACAGTTTCTTATACTTTCATAGCAGTGTTGTCCTTTCAAAAGGATCTCTAATGATTTGCTATTGTTTCACCTTCAATCTAGTCTGCAATATTTTACTCATAGTTTGTCCTTAAATTGAGAGTATCCTGTATTCAATAAGGTTATGATGAACTGATGAGCTAATTCTGTTTTTCAGAATATGATGAAGCTAAGAGCCACAAGTGACTAAACAAATAGCACTGTTCAAAGTTCTTCAAATACTCAAAAGCAAAGCTTTCTTCATCCTAGTCTTATGCCTTCAAGCATTTTTTTTACATTGTAGAAGATATTAAAACCTATGCACATTTAAGAACTTTAAGCCTAATACCTTTCAGAGTCCATGTTTAAAGACTCTGGTTTTTAAATTTCCTTTTATTAAAATGGAAAAACTCCCAGTAAGCAAATAAAAATCAGTATTATCTCAGGAAATTCTGTAACCTACACAGACTAAAGAATTTTAATTAGAGTTGTTAATGTGTGATGCTATGGTTATATGTAAAACCCATATTTGCATTTTTACAGATTATGAATGTATTTAACATAAAGTGCTTACCACAGCCTAGGCATTGTTCCATGTGCTTACCAAAAATTACCTTATTCCAAAGTCAGAATAACCCTACAGTCTACCATATTTATTTCATCTGTGATAAAGTGAAGCTGAGAAACATTGAGTGTCCAAGGTCATATACACCTATAAACAACCACTAGAGTCACCAATGACAAACACTTGGGAGACTGCTACCAGGTATAACAATTATAGTCCTTTCTGAATCTTGTTTTCATATCCTTATTGTATAATCATGTATTGTCTTGACATGTATAGTATCTTCTTACCAAGAATTTGCTATTGGCAAAAATCATTTAAAACGAATCCATCTAGGGCAGCCCGGTGGCGCAGCGGTTTAGCGCCGCCTGCAGCCTGGGGTGTGATCCTGGAGACCTGGGATCAAGTCCCATGTCGGGCTCCCTGCATGGAGCCTGCTTCTTCCTCTGCCTGTGTCTCTGCCTCTCTCTCTCTCTCTCTCTCTCTCTCTCTGAATAAATAAATAAACAAATAAATAAATCTTTAAAAAAATAAAATAAAATGAATCCATCTAAAATCTAGACCAAATTTTCAATAGTAAAAAGTTTTAAGTTTCATTGAGAATTTAACTTAAAAAGTAAAATTGATTTTACCATATACTCAATAAAACAGTTTAAAACTTTAATTCTGAATTCTTTGTTAGAAGAATAATCAAACGAATTGGGATGAAGTATATTTTTCTAAAAAGAAAAAACTACAATAGCATAATACAACTTTTTTTTAATGACCATCTAACCTAGCAGCAGGATCACTAAGGTTTGATTCTGCAAAAAAGCCTCAAGCACTTCAACAAATTTTCTCAAGCCTTTCCCAATCCATTCAAATTATATTCTTTTGAAAGATCTGTCCATCAAAACCTTGCTAATTTTCTTTTCCAATAGTACATTGTTCTAACTCTACCCAATATTTACCACTTAAGGATCCAGAATTCCAACTTCAACATGGAAATTATCTGCTTTATACTACACTTGCCCATCATCAGATCACGGTCTACAAGTTGGCATCCACAAGCATAATCATGCCAAAAAGACAAATGCTACTGTTAAACATGGTAAGATTTTCTTATTGAGGATTAATTTTATAAGGGGTCAGTCCATCAGAGTATTTAGATATATTTTTTTATTTTTTATTTTCTTTAAGATTATTATTTATGTATTTATTCACAAGACACACAGAAGGACAGAGAGGCAGAGACACAGGCAGAGGGAGAAGCAGGCTCCATGCAGGGAACCTGACATGGGACTCGTTCCCAGGTCTCCAGGATCACCCCCCCGGGCTGAAGGTGGCACTAAACCGCTGAGCCACCAGGGCTGCCCTAGATATATATTTTTAAACCAAATTCCAAACCACATAGATTTGGAAAATGAATGCAAAGAATTCAAGGATTCCCTTATTTTCACTTTAATTTTTTTTTTTTTTTTTTTAAGATTTTATTTACTTGACAGAGCATGAGACAAGTGAGGGCAGGGGCAGCAGGAGAGGGAGAAGCAGACTCCCCACTGAGCAGGGAGCCCCAGTAAGGGCTCTATCCCAGAACCCTGAGATCATGACCTGAGTCAAAGGCAGACACTTAAATGAATGAGCCACCCAGGCATCCTTTATCTTCACTTCAAGTGACTCACTTTTGTTGAGAGGTAGTAGCAAGCATATCTGGGAGTTTTAAAACTTTTGTATGTAAGCATGGAAAGCTCTGTAGAGAACACTTACGTGATATGACGTGGTCCATATACTGTGGTAAATAAGGGGCCCAGGCATCGATGGCTTCTTTCCTCCCAGCCTGCTCAATTCTTCTCAATTCAGCTAGAAGCAGGGCCTGTGCAGCTTCCCTGACCTGAGAAAGAAACGGATCCAAACCAAAAAAACAGAAAGCAGATCAGTTGGTGAGGTGTTTAAAAACTAGAAAGTTCATCATAAAATAAAATTAGAAAATATACAAGCCACATTTATTTACAGGAGAAACACTACAAACCAAGTAATGAATTAAGTACCGAATAAACCGGCTGTGAGCAAAATCAAAGACATTTAATGAATGATTGCACTGAAAATTTTAACACTAACAGACAAAATTATGTTTGTAGATTTATGCAGTGTTGGGTTTAAAACTTTATTTTCCAAAGCTTTTAATATTCTTGCACTTTAATTTTCACTTTAAAATTTTCACATATGGGACGCCTGGGTGGCTCAGCAGTTGAGCGTCTGCCTTTGGCTCAGGGTGTGATCCCAGAGTCCCAGGATGGAGTCCCACATCAGGCTCCCCCCATGGAGCCTGCTTCTCCCTCACCTGTGCCTCTGCCTCTGCCTCTCTCTCATGAATAAATAAAATCTTAAAAATAAATAAAAATAAAATTTCCATATAATTGTTACTGTTAGAAGTCACTGTTAGAACTGTTATATTTGTCTTCTCTTTTAGCCTGAAAAAACCTTATCCAGTGAATTTCTTTATATACTAAATAGGTATTTGCACAAACATTATGTATAAATCTGCACGATACCTAAGACACATTTAAACAATTTGTTTGAAAACAAATAGGCAAAATACATTCCTCTGTAATGGCATTAATTCTATAGAAAGAAAACAGTTTTCAAAGTTACATCACTTCAGTTTGTCTTTCAATGCAGCACATGTTTATTTTGCAGTTTTTGTGGAATTTTATTTTAGCAAATTACCACAAGCATGGGGTCAAAGAAGTTAGTTAATTGTCAAGTGGTGTTATCAATTTATTAACTCTTTATCATTGAAAAGGATATGATAAGCAATGCCTGATATGAGTTTGAATGAAAATTGTTTTTAATTATAACTGACTTTTGAAGTGAATTCAAATACAATTCAATGCAAAACCATGAAAATTTTAGTATGCTACAATTCCATTTATAGTTGAGGGAAGGGAAACGGGATGAGGGAAATATTTATATTTGATAAATTTAAAATCTTGAATAATACAAACTGCTATAGCTAGACAGGTCAAATGCCATAATAAAGGAAATCTCTATCTATAAAACATTTCCAGTCCCTGGTGATATTATACTCCAAGCAACGTCTAATACAGCATAAGTCCATTAACACAAAATAATAGCTACCATTTATTGAGCTCCTACCATGTGTCAGGCTCTGTACTCTTTTACTTGCATTATCTGATTTGATCCTGACAGCAATCCCATGAGGAATATATTATTATCCTCACTTTACAAATGAGCTTCAAACAGGTTAAGTAAATTGCCCAGGGTCACAAAGTTAATAATTGGCAGAAATGATATTTAAACCCGAGTCTCTTTGAATTCTAAAGACTTTCTCTTATTATAACACAGTATCTTCCATTGGACAATGGCTATTCACTTAGAATTTGATTGATGTGATTATACCTCAGTGTGTTATTTTGGAGAAAGTGGGTGTATGTATGTGAACATGCATGTATGTTAATCTATATAGAACAATCTATACAGAAACCAATACTCAAAGAAATAGTCCCATAAGTATATGAAACCTTGGGTCAGATACTCACCAGATTAAAAAGTAAGCAAATATGCAGCTGGAACATTACTGTTCAGTATATAAAGTGAAAAAAAATCATGAATCCATATTTTCTATGACATACAAACAGGTGAAAAAAATTAGATAAACATTAACTATTTCGTTTCAAATTTACACTTGCCTATTGCTTTCATGTTTTTGTTTTTTATCCATATCACATTAATATTACCTCCAAGCATCGATCTTGCCATCTCCGAGCCAGCATCTCTAGAAGTGGAGGCCTAAATTTGTCTAATCCCAGCAGGTCTGGCAGCATAACACAATGCATAGCAGCTAACTGACTCCATCCTGTTGAAATGTAATATATTACAAATACTTTAAACATTTTGGCATTTCCTAATTCAAAGATTTTTCTTTAAATATATTAAAAACCAAAGGATTTCCATTAGATATTTTATACAAATAACTCTATCAGATGTATTTCATCTCTAAATCATGTAACTGGTACTCATAAAGAACTCTTTTAAAGTCTTAAATAAACTTTCACATGAAGTATATACAAAGTCTATAGGGAAAACATATTTCTAAATAATCCCTCTAAAATAAAACATACTCAGGGATGAGAACACAGAAATAAACATGCATTAGAGTTATAGACTTGAAACCAGTTAAAAGGGCATTCACACAGATATCCAAAGATAAGCTCCCGTCACTTCAGGTCTGGCCATCTGTGTATGACCATCTTTGTCAGTCAACAGACAGGTCTTCCCTTGTCTGTCACAGAGCCTTTCATTAATACTTATTGATCTCTTTTCTTACAAAATGAATCAGATATTTAATCGCAATCATAACTAAGTAACATAACATCACCTTTGAGAGGAAAAATACATGCAGACATTTCATAAAATAAAAACCAGATAATCCAAAATTTACAAAATCTTCAGTACCATTAACTTTAAATCTATGGGAATAAAAGTTATTTTTTTCCAAAATTCTAATCCATAGTTTGGAATTTGATTATGTAAAGAAAACAAACTGCAAGCCACTGCAATATCTAAAAGTAACTGTATTCAGATAATAATTATTTCAACCCTGTTTTAAAGGTGTCAGAAAAATATAAGCATAATAAATGCCTCACTCTTTCCAAATCATGTATGAAGCCACTATTAATCCACAATAACTACCATTACCTTCTGGGGACAACACTTAAAGACAAATAATCAGGATGAATGCAAAAAAAAATCCCAATTATCTACTATTATATACAAGATTAAGTTATCTGTGATCACAGAATTTTAACAAATCACTGTCCTGAAATAATCTAAACTGCAATCTTCTAAAACAACAAAAACCCTATCATAAAATTCAAAATAATTACTGAGATCAAAAGAAAAAAAAGAGAGAATGAGTGAAAGACAAGCCACCTATCTAAAGATTCATCCTTTCAGTAAGGAAATTCTCATCAAATGAGAATACATAATTAAATAATTAAGGTATGAGCAAACACATTTTAGATTTCAATTTATTTTCAATAGAGGATATATATACTTATATAGAGGATATATATACATATATACTTATACACACACAAATATATATATAAATGAAAATTACAACCTAGGAATTTCTTAAAGTGCTTTAACATCTCTTAAAAGTTTGAAATGTATTTATGAGCTGAATTTTAATAGGATGATGATTCTCACCATGGGCCAAAGTCAACAGCCTTTTTTTAACTAACAAATTCCTATCTTTCACAGTAGCTTAACAAATTTGTCCCTAATTATAATGTTCAGTCTTAGTATATTAACCTTAGTATCTGTCTATGACAGGGAAACCAAACAAAAAATGAGCTATACTTTCGTGCTCCCACATTTTCTTTCCAAACATGGTTTCTGTACTTTACAGATACTGTACCATTCTTTCTTTTTGAATGGACTGGTAATACTGCTTTTTAGTGAAAAGTCAAAATCAATCTGATTACATTTTAGATTCTGTAAATTTCTTCCTTTTTTATATTATACATACTGGTGAAGACGGAACCCACAATGAAGACAGTGGATATAATGCAGAGCTCACGTTAGGCTTCCAGGCAGAATAAATAATCATATAATGGCTCTTGGGGAAAAAAGATTTGTGGATTCCATTCACATTTTCAGAGTTCCAAAAATACTTTCAACTAGTGTAACTCCATAGGGATAATATGATAGCCTAACTACATCTTAAAAACCGAAAAAATAGATTTTTGCCTCCTCCAAAAACAGAAATAGTAAGGAGAATAAACAGGTGAATTCCTCTCATTCTATAATCACTGGTGCTAATCAACATTCTGAAGACTTTTCAAATGATTATGTCAAGGGACCCCTCACATCTCCCTCTAATCTCAGAGTAATGATACATATAAAACAGATTCATTAGTTCTAACACCAGAGATCACATGGCAAATATCATTATGAAAACCAATCCACCTTTTAATACCTACTTCACATCAAAGAGTATCCTCTTTGCACTTCTTTAATGACATTCTAGATTACAAGGAACAGTTTATACCAGCTAGGAGTAGCATTCCATTTTCATAACTGGCCCTTATCATTGATATTAGCAGAAAAAGTTTAAAAATGGAAAATTTAGGATCTCATATATAACAAAGCAGATAAATGTATAAATTGGATAAAAAGAACATGTCATACCAGAATAAAGCACAGATTGAAAGGGAGTTGTTAGAAAGTTGAGAGAGAATACCTTCATTTACTAAGAAACAGGTATGTAAAGCAGGAGTAGAAGCAGAGTCAGAGCCAGAGTGATCAGCATCAGACCGAGCGGAAATGACAGGAGCAGGAACTTGCAGAGAAAACAGAAGAAATAAAGAGAAGAGAATTGAGGTACAGCAGCTTCTGAAAAAAAGCTCAGTATTAGTGAAGAATGAAAAACAAAGTTGGCAAAATATAGTAAATGGAGAACTGAAAAATGATGTTTTAATCAAAAGGGCATGATCATTGAGGATTACAGCAAAGAAATGATAAATTTTACTGAACAGCAATCACCGTGTAGTTCAAATTCCTCTTAAAACCAAAATATATTTAATAATCTAATTTATCGATGTACCAATTAATACAGAAAACAGTTCTAAAACAAGGAAGGCTATAAGGAAAGAATGACATATTCAGAATTAGCAAAATGTAATTCAATTTTTAAAATGTATCATATACTAAAAACTTTATATTGGTCTTCATATTGCCAATTACGTTTTTCTAATAATTTATTTCCTAATCTTATGTGTAAATTATTTTTTAATATCTCAGACCAACATCCACTGAGATCATTTCAATTTTCCATACTTGTTTTATAAAAACACAATTTAAAATCTGTCAACTTATAAAGTATATACTAAACTTATGTGAGAAGAACCTTAACATAGCTTCTTTCTTAGAACTTTAAAAAAGTACTTTTATGATACCAGTGTTTTATATTATAAAATTATTGTGAACGTTCTAATCCTCATAAAATATATGCAACAACTCCACCCCACCCCCAAAAAAGTTACGTTACCAGGAAAATGTTTCGGCTTAAATTATCATATGAAAAGCCAAAAAGACCGTATGGCACACACATTCTACAACTGGAGGTCAATGTTAAGATTTAGAGGTCACCATTTGACACTTCCTTCCTATGGAGAAATTACCATATGTCATGCACAAGCATCTTCAAATTAATCCCTCTCCTTTCTTCTGTCATTGAACAGCAATAGGTTTGGGCTCCTGAACAGATTAAGCATTGTCCACTGAATGATATGTTTGTTTTTCATGCAGTGAAGTTCCTTTGTAACTACAGGACAGCTGCATGAAAACAACTTTTCATAATTTCCACACGAATGCATCATAATGTCAATCAGGCACGTGTGAGGCAGTAAACAGTAGAACTAAAAGAAGTACATGAGCAGCAATAAAAAATAGAAAATCCAACTCCATAAACTCTAAGAAGCACATCTTTGCACACATGAAAGTCTCATCTGGGAAATTATAATTGCTTTTATTATCACAGATCTGTTTTTTGTTCCTTATAAAATTACAATGATTTTATAATAATATGTTTATGAAAGAAACAGAGCTTTTCTTAACTGCACATTTTCTAAGATACAGGAATTCTACTGTAATCTTGGAAAGAAATCTCAAATATTTTTAAGTTCCACTAAATAAATTTATTTTAAAAATCATCTTTAATTACAAATTCAATTATTATGGCCTATAAAATATTCACTTCCTCATGCAAAAAAAGTTGGTAAGCCTGGATGTCACAGAGTAAATTTTCAGGTTTTAGCTTTCATGCCAACAAAATTGTTCATAAAGTTCCTCTGGTGGTTTCCAAGAACTGGAACTTTTCTATAATTTCACTTTAAAAAAAAAAGGAGAAATTACTATTATTGAAATTACCGAAAAGGCTGTGGTACCTGTATCTGATTTTACTCTTCGATGAGAGAACAGTAGAGTGAAAGGTGAGGAAATTCAATACAAATGAATAAAAGTTCAGGACTGAGTAATCATTACCCTACAGGTCAAGTAAGTAGTGGGATTAAACTCCATCTTCTGTGAGTCACAAGCACAAAAGAAACTAGAAATGCTACTAAAAGAACTGCTAGAATAAGCGTAATAGGTCTTAATAGAATAATGTTCAAAATATGTAAACTAATTTTTAATGAGAGAAATAAACAGTCTCTGTTTTGGAGTCCTGTTTAAATAAGAAAAAAAGCTATTTAGGGATCCCTGGGTGGCTCAGCAGTTTGGTGCCTGCCTTCAACCCAGGGCGTGATCCTGGAGTCCCGGGATCGAGTCCTGAATCAGGCTCCCTACATGGAGCCTCCTTCTCTCTCTGCCTGTCTCTCTCTCTCTCTCTCTCTCTCTCTACCTCATGAATAAATAAAATCTTAAAAAAAAATTTTACATTTTCCTTTAATAAGTTCTGCGAGAAAAAAAATCAAGACTACTATAAGATCAAGGAATCAGATTTACTATGCTTTAAAAATCTTGGCATCACCACCAAAAAATACTTCATTCAGACTACCTCATAGCTGAGATGGGAGAATCTGGAACTACTTTTTTTTTTTTTTTTTAAAGATTTTATTTATTTATTCATGAGAGAGACAAAGAGAGAGGCAGAGACACAGGCAGAGGGAGAAGCAGGCTCCATGCAAGGGAGCCTGACGTGGGACTGGATCCCAGGTCTCCAGGTCGATCCCGGGTCTCCAGGATCACGCCCTGGGCCGAAGGCAGGCGCTAAACCGCTGAGCCCCCCAGGCGTCCCTAGAACTACTTTCATAATTAACTGAGAATATTCAAATTAAACTCTCATTGAGCTTTTAAAACTTTCCACATATAGAGAAATCAGCAAAAGAAATTTAAAAAGTACTACTTCCAAATCAAAAAGCTCAAGACTTAATGACAATAAACCTGAAAGAAGCCACACGTAGCACTGAATATTAAAAAATTTACATCATAAAGCATAAGTGAGCATTTGGTTTTTAAAACAGAAAAGCTGCAATGTCAATTATCAATTGGCTTATCTTATTAAGGATTAGTAAAACATAAGGGCAAAAGTCTCAGCATAGCTTCAAGTGATGACAAACATGGCACAAGTTCTATTATTTAACCTAGAAAAGTAAACTTTGCAGCTAAGAGTCTCTTCAACTACTTACTATCACATGAAAAGACAAAGACAAACGAACCTGTGTGACAACATATACCTGCACATATCTTCTCTGGCCTCCCCCTTAATAGCATATATTTAGCATTCAATGTTACAACATCCATGGTTTTCAGTTTTTTAATAGGTCTCTTTCAGCCTTCATTTGAAATGTGATTCTGAACTCCTTTGTTCCCTACTGCCATTTTGACATGAAAAATATATAAAGCACAAAAAGTGGACGTACTTTAGGTAGCAAGTTATTGGTCTAAACCTCATTAGCCTCCTGGTACATGAACACAAACAGCCTTTTCAATACATTTTTCAGAAAGGAATAATGAAAATCTAGAAAACTTTCTGTAAAACCAAATGTAACGCTTAAAGAAGTTTTTCCAAAGCTTAACACTAGTAAATAAATAAAACTATTTAATAATGAATCATTTTATCTGAAGCATTACAGGATAATCACAAAGCTTCAAGAGGGGAAGACAGAGGAGGCATTCCACACTAGGTCTGCCATTCAGTATAGAGATCTTAGAGAGCAACGTCTGCCTTTTTATAAACTTTATGTCTATACTATCATGTCTTGGGGAGATGAGCATTCTCGTCATCTTTTAAGTCAACATTAAGCATTAGGATAAATCATTAATCAAACATTCTAAGGAAAAAGGATATCCTTAAAATGCTATGAAGGAAGAGCACAAAATGTCGAAGGGCAATAGGGAAGTAATAAGGTTCCAGGAAATAGAAAGGATAAGGACTTACTGTGAAGCAGAATGAATTAACAGCCCAAGATGGCATTCTGATAGACATACATTAAGGCAAAATACAAAAATGCTAATAATGTTTGAAAAATACAGTATCTATTTACCCTCCAGATCAGAATTGGAATAAGTTGAGATGCAATGAGAATTTTACCTTCGCCTATAACTCTAGCTAGAATCCAAATATTAAAATTAAAAAATTTTTAAATCTTGCTTCTGTAAAAGGTCTCCTTCATTACTAACATCTAAAATAAATAAATGAGCCAAGACCAAGTACCATGGGGGAAGAGTTTATTATAGTGAAAGATAAAGTGATAACATACTAACTTGAATTAGACATTTGAAGGCTATTACAATTTTTTATTTCATTTAATTAACAATAAGCACCTACTATGTGCCAGATGTTGGGCTAAGTATATAAAACGTAGTAAAGACCAAAGATGCTGCTTTCAGTTACTGAGTCTGGTAGGAAAAACAAATAATTAATTAAAATATTATAAACTGCACTCCTCTGGATCTATTCCACTAGACATAAACTCCTTGAAGGCAGAGAACTGTTTTGTCAGCCTTATAGTCTCAGCACCTACTTACTGACATATTAACACTAGAAGCATAAAAAGAAGGTATCTACAGATTCATTCAACCAAATATTTACTGAGTGTATTCTATAGATCAGCTACTGTTCTAAGAACTTGTGCTAAATCAGTGAATAAAACAGAATAGAACAAATGCTTGCCCTTTGAGCTTCCAAAGACCAAAGTCATAAGCCAATTTTTTAAAAGGCATAAAAGTTCAAACACAAAATTTTAAGGAGTTTTGAGGTCCATCCATTGACCTGATATATGTACTCCATATTTCTTGCTATAGACTCTGGAAAAGGATGGTGAGAAACTACTGATTAGTTAATTGATTAAACTCTTAATTTAATAATGACTACCTCCTACTTCTAAATCCATTTCTGAAAAATAAAATAGCAAATACTGTAACATAACCTTATATATTTAAATTGCTGAGACTGGTTTCCAAACCTACCACTGAGTAAAGATGCTACTAACATAGATATAGGGTCAAGAGAACACTAAAGACATAGACCAAAGGCTTATGCCATAACATTACTGAATTGATCAAGAAAAGTATGGTATGTCAGAATGTAAAAAAGCCTACAGCTATGGGCAGATTTAGGGCTGTATAACCATGAACAAAAACTCAGTTTGATATTTCTGATCTCTTTCTCAAGTGAGATGTTTTATAAAGTACACAATCATGTATTTAATAAGTAAAAACTATCTCTATCAAAAAGTACATGACTGTCATAAATGTTAATTATTGGCAAACACTGCATTAACAAGCCCACTGCTAGACAAAATTAAGCTCTTGTGAAGAAATTATTTTCCAATGAAATACCCTGATAATGTGTATGAGAAATTATGTTATCTGAACTATCTATATTATCTTTATTCTTAGACCCAAATGTCTATGAAAGGTCCAATCCCCAGCTAAAGTCTTTACTCCATATAGATTATTTTGCAGCTGAACGAGTATTAGCCAACATATAAGTGACAGTTTATCGAAAAGGAGCATATTCATGTTTGCAGTCCAGCTTGAAAAATGGATTGTGAGTCAATGTGCACTGCAGTGGGAGTCAGGAAAAGAAAGCATAAGAGGAAAATGTTTACAAGGCAAGGAAACCAATATAAGAGAAGTCAGAGCAGAAGGACAAAAATATAATATCCTAACCACTGAAGTGTAATCAGAGAACTCAGAGCTTTTGTCCATTCTCTTACCCATTTCTTACCCTAAACCAGTTGTTTATGTTCATGAGTTATCTGCTAGATATAAGTAAACTACTCAAGAAAGTATACATCAGACTAATCTTTCTAACCTCCTAACTAGAGTTGTTTAGAGGGGAAAAAAGGCTTAACAAATATTTGTTAAAGAGGTAATTATTCCATATTTTCAATATTCAAATACAAAGTGGGTTTCATGATGCCATCCTATAGTATTTTACCACGTAACTCTCACTACAGACTGCTAACTTCTACTTACTTTAAAAGATAAGCAGCTGTGCTATTTCAAATGAAAATTCCTAACTCTACTGCCTTAAATAAATGCACTGGAAAAGACTCAATCCTCAGTGCCTTCTTCACTGCTCTCAAAACATGATGTTTTAGGAGAGGAGCAACGTTAAAGCATTCTAACTGTAACATCCTCAGACTTGACCAGGTGAGTATATTCAATATCATAATGGTGGTGAAGTACACAGTGCATCATGGCAATGTCACCAATTAAAGTGGATCACTTCTATCTGCTAAGATTACAGAGGGAGAAAAATGTAATCCGAGAAGAAACATCAACTATACAGAATGATAATGAAGATGGTAATGATGATGACAACAAATAATATCTCTAACAAGAACTGATCTTTTTTTTTTTTAAGATTTTATTTTATTTATTCATGAGAGACACAGAAAGAGAGAGAAAGAGAGGTAGAGACACAGGCAGAGGGAGAAGCAGGCTCCACGCAGGGAGGCTGATGCGGGACTCGATCCCAGGACCCTGGGATCATGCCCTGAGCTGAAGGCAGATGCTCAACCGCTGAGCCACCCAGGCATCCCAGGAACTGATCTTAAATGAAACTTTGAACTAACTAAATGGAGGAGAGTATGCCCTGCCACTGATTTTGTATTATATAAGCTGGAAGGTATTTTCAGCAGATTTAGGATATATATACATCTTATTGTAGAAAAAGCACAGATCTAGAGTTAAAAGGTGCTGTTGTAGCCTAATCATACCACCACAACTAACCATATTTTAAACAAGTCTCTTACTCTTGTGAAGCTGTTTGTTTCTCTCTTTAGTAATGGCTCTAAAAATACTAAAACTCTATACAACATAAAGAATTTTTAATTTATGAAGTAATAGTATATTTAGAACATTTTTTAAAAGTAAAGAGAGAGGAACTTCCACTTCTGGCCAAGATGGAGTAACACGAAACAGATTCATAATCCCATCTAAAACAACTTGCCCACTACCATCTAAGCACATAAAACAATGGTCTCAAGCCACTGGACATCAAATGATGCTGAACTGAGAGTCAGGAGTTGGCACACAAACAGCAATATGATTGCCCCAGTTTATTGTTTGGTGGGAGTTTCTAGACCAAAATACAGCAAGAGGGATTAAGGAAGAGCCCCCACAGTTTCCCTGAGTTGAGAAGACAGAGCTGAGAGTTTTAGGAAGCAGAGCAGAAAGAATCCATAGGACAGAAAAAAGATCAAAGTTCTTCAGACATTCCCCTTGAATATTCAGAGCACTGATCAGTTCAGGTGTGTGAGGAAACTATTAAGGGCCAGAGACCGTGTTGCTCCCACCAGCCAGACTGGAAAATTCATAATTCATGGGACACTAGACAGAGTACTCAGGAAGGTCTGGCTCAGTAATGGGAAATTAGCCTTAGACAGAGCATGACTCCAAACTCACCGAACAAATCATAGAAGCAAGACCAGAAAAAGATTAAACTGTTTCCAAGCATCTTAACTGCATCCAGAATATAGCTTTAAAGAAAAAAAAAAAAAGATTTACAATAATATAAAAATCTTCAGATCTTTAGTACCCAACCAGGTAAAATTCAAATATCTGCCATTTAACAATGATCACCAGGCATGCAAAGAAGTAGGAAAGCACAGTCCATAATGAGGGGGAAGAAATCAACTAAAAATCAACCCCAAACTGACAGATGTCAAAATTATCAAATAAGGGTATTAAAACAGTTTGTTTTTTAAAAGATTTTAGTTATTTATTCATGAGAGACAGAGAGAGAGAGAGAGAGAAAGGCAGAGACATAGGCAGAGAGAGAAGCAGGTTCCATGCAGGGAGCCCAATGTGGGACTTGATCCCGAGACTCCGGGACCACGCCTTGGGCCAAAGGCAGGCACTAAACCACTGAGCCATCCAGGGATCCCCTAAAACAGCTTTTATAACTGTAACTCATATATTGAAAAAAGTTACATAGAGACAATGAGGAAATAAAAAAGACCCAAATCAAAATTGTAGACATGTAAATCATTATGTGTGAGATGAAAGATACACTGGTTGGGCTTAATAGCAGATTGGATATTTCCAGGAAAAGATGAATGAACTTGAAGACATGGCAACATAAACTACCTAATGAAAACACAGAGAGGGAAAAAAATTCCAAAAATAAAGCACCAGTGTTCTATGAAACAACTTCAAGTGGCAAATATGTATAATTTGAGTTCACTAAAGAGAGAAGAGAGGAAAAGAGAATATTGGGAGACTGACAGATTCAAACCTAACCATGTCAACAACCACATTAAATGTAAATGGTTTAAATACTACAGTAAAAAAGCAGGCCATATTACCTATAAGAAACACACTTAAAATATAAAACCCAAAATGGGTAAAAAGAAAACAGGAAAATATATATCATGCTAATAACAATAACCAAAAATGCTGAAATGGCTATATTGTTATAAACAAAATAGATTTTTTTTCTAAAAAATATTTATTTATTCATGAGACACACAGAGAGAGAGAGGCAGACACAGGCAGAGGGAGAACCAGGCTCCCCATAAAAAGCCTGATGTGAGACTCGATCCCAGGACCCTGGGACTATGACCCAAGCCAAAGGCAGATTCTCA
Organism: Canis lupus baileyi; assembly: GCF_048164855.1. Taxonomy (NCBI): domain Eukaryota; kingdom Metazoa; phylum Chordata; class Mammalia; order Carnivora; family Canidae; genus Canis; species Canis lupus. The sequence continues at coordinate 19,792,307 of NC_132838.1, forward strand.
ACCACTGAGCTACCCAGATGCCCCAACAAAGTAGATTTTCAAAGCAAAAGATATTATCAAATATAAGAAGTCATTTCATATGACAAAAATTTTTAAAAATCAGTAAGAAATAACAATTCTAAAGGTTTATGTACCTAGTAGGAGAATTTTATAACACATGAAGCAAAAACTAATAAAAAGGGCAGCCCCCGTGGCCCAGCAGTTTAGTGCTGCCTTCATCCTAGGGCATGATCCTGGAGATCTGGGATCGAATCCCACATCAGGCTTCCTGCATGGAGCCTTCTTGTGTCTCTGCCTCTCTCTCTCTCTCTCTCTGTCTCTCATGAATAAATAAAATCTTTAATAAAAAAACTAATAAAAATGCAAGGAAGAATAATTACATCCACAATCATTGGCAGACTACTCAGGAGAAAAGAAAAATCACAAACTAAGTAACAGAAATGAGAGAAGGGATACCATTTCAAATCCTACAGACATGATATTAAAAGAAAAGAGAATATTAAATTTTGCCAATAACTTTGACACAAACTTCCAAAATTCACCCAAGATGTAATAATAAAACATCTAAATAACCCTGTATCTATTAAAACATCTAAATTTGTAGTTAAAACCCTTCCCATAAAGAAAATTCCATACCCATATACTTTCACTAGTGAATTAGATCAATAAGGAATAATATCAATTCTACACAAACCTTTCCAGAAAATATTAAAAAAAAACAAAAAACAAAAACAAAAACAGGATAACATCCTAACTCCTGTGAGACCAGCATTATTCTGTTACCAAAACTGAACAAATAACATTAACAGATATGAAAACTGTAGACCAAAATCCTTCATAAACAAAACATAAACTCTTAACAAATTTTAGCAAGTTACATTCAACAATCTATAAGAATAAATTCAACATGATGAAGTGTGGTCTACTCTAGGATCTCAAGATTGTTTTAAAATTCAAAAGTTCACAAAAAAATAAAATAAAATAAAATTCAAAAGTTCATGTATTTTGTCTTAAGAAAATAAAGGAGAAAAATCATCAACTAATTTCAACAGATACAGAAAAATTATCTGACGAAATCTAACATCCATTCATAGTAAAAAAAAAAAAAAAAAAAACTCAGCAAACTAGGAATACAGGAGAACTCTCTTAACATCCATCTCCTAAGAAAAACCTACAGCTAACATCAAACTTAAATAAAGACTGGATGCTTTATCCCATGGATTGAGAATGAAGCAAGGATGTCTGCTCTAACTTCTTCAATTCAACATTATTCTCTAACTCCTTACCTGTGCAATAAGGTAAGAAAAATAAAATGGAAACTGACTGAAAAGAAGAAAAACTGTCTTTATTCACAGATAACATATTTTGGACATATACTCCAAAGGAAGAAGGGCTAAAAACTGGCAAGCAACCATCCATCTTAGAAAGTTAAAAATAAATAGCTTATTAACTCCAAAAAAACACAGGAGGAGACTTCAGTGAAATAGGAAAAAATATGCACTAGAAAGGATAAAAAGCCACAAAGGATTCATTAAAATAACTAATAATATTCATAAGTCACTGATGAGACTGATCAAGAAAATATAAAGAGAAGACACAAATCACAAATGATTAACATAAGGAATAAAAATGGTGGTACCAATACAGATATTAAATAAATTTAAAAGATAATATATTTTCAAATGACAAATTTAAAAGAATAAAATTGCTAAATATGTACTATGTAGTGAAATTGACACAAGAAGAAACAGAAAAACTGAAGTGTCAGATGACAGTGAAAGAGATTAAACCTATAATTTAAAAACTTTCTACAAAGAAACCTCTAGATCTAAATCCAGCAAATTCCACTGCACATTTATGGAAGAAATAATGCCAATCTTGTATAAATTCTACCTGAAACAGAAAAAGAGAAAAGATTCCTTAATCCTAACACTTTATACATTAGAAGAAAGGAAAACTAGGGCATTTGGGTGGTTCAGTTAGGCATCTAACTCTTGATCTCAGGGTTATGAGCTCAAGCCCTGCACTGGGTTCCATGTCAGGCATGGAGCCAAAGGAAAAGACAAAAAAAAAAAAAAAAAAGGAACAGGAAGAGGAAGAAGAGAAAACTTTTTCCTGAATAAAAAATATTAAACCAAATTCAACAACATATAAGGTGATAATACATCACAACAGAGTAAAAGGAAAAATTACATTATCATCTTGATGCAGAAAAAGCATGCTAAAACTCAACAGACTTTGATAATAAACATTTAGCAAAGGAATAATGGAGAGTTAATTTCTTAAAATTCAGAGAAAGACAATTATCTTATGATCTAAGTCATCTATGGAATTTCAAAAGCAGAACAGAGGATGATAGGGGAAGATAGGGAAAAAATAAAAAGACGAAATCTGAGAGAGAGACAAACCAAAGAGGCTTTTTTTTTTTAATTTTTATTTATTTATGATAGTCACACGGGCGGGGGGGGGAGAGACATAGGCAGAGGGAGAAGCAGGCTCCATGCACCAGGAGCCCGACATGGGATTCGATCCCGGGTCTCCAGGATCGCGCCCTGGGCCAAAGGCAGGCGCTAAACCCCTGCACCACCCAGGGATCCCCCAAAGAGGCTTTTAATCATAGGAAACAAACCAAGGGTCATTGGAGGGGAGGGAGGTGGGGGGATGAGGGGATAGGATAACTGGGTGATGGACATCAAGGAGGCCACATGATTTAATGAGCACTGAGTATTATATAAGATTGATGAATCACTGACCTCTACTTCTGAAACCAATAATACATTATATGTTAATTAACTGAATTTAAATAAAATTTAAAAATTATCTGCAAAAAAGCATACAGGAAAATATAATAATTATGAAAGCTTTCCCTTTCCAAAGGGAAAATGTTGGGAATATAAAAAGTAGCCTACATGATTGTCCATATAGTCAAAGTAATCCACAAATAAAGTATTACAAATAATGGGTGAATTTTAGCATGACTGCTAAAGGTCACCATACAAAAATCATCTGCATTTCTTTGCCAGAGGCACAGAAAACAAAATCCAATACCAGTTACAAGAATATTTTTTAAATCTCTAAGAAAAAAATCTAAATAAAACGTATATAAGGCATCTTAACAGAAAACTATAAAGGAGTTACAACAGCTAAATAAGATCTAAATAAAGGAATATACTGAGTTGAATACATTGAGTATATTGAATGAATGAATGCCACAAAGATATTAATTCTCCCCAAACTCACCTATAAATTCAATAAAACTGCAGTTGAAATCACAATAGGTTCTTCTAACAATTGAGAAACTGGTTCTAAACTGATGATTGAGAAATTCAAAGAAACAAGAATAGCCATGACATTTTTTTTAAGAATAAAGTGGGAAGACTTGATCTACCGAATACCAAGTCTTACCATTAAGCTACAGTAATTAAGGCACATGGAAACACAAGCAAATCAATGGGCTCAAACAGCCCCAGAAACAGATCACGTAGAAGAACATTTTATTTATGACAAGGATAGCACTGCAAAGCAGTGGGGAATGACTCATCTTTTTAATAAATCATGCTGGACCAATCTGGTATTGTGTGGAGGGGAAAAAAAAAAAGTAAACAGGACCCCTGCTTCCCATTATACCCAAAAATGAATTCTAGGCAGATTATAGATCTAAATAAAAAGGGCAAAACAATAAAGCTTCTAAAATAGAAGACTATCCCCATGATATCAGGGTAGGGATATCAGGGTAATTTCTTAAACAGGACACAAAAATATTAATCATAAATGAAAAATTGATATATTAGATTCCATTGAAACTGAAAGATGCTGAATTTCAAAGATAGTGAAAGGCAAATAAATATTTGCAATACATAAGACAAAAGGTTCATATCAAGGACAGTCACAGATCAACCCTTAGAAGTCATTTTTTTTTAAAAGACAACCTAATAGACAGAAGAGTTGAATACGCACGTCACAGAAGAACATAGAGAAAAGAACAATAAACATACCAAAAAAGCATTCAACCGTAATGGGAAATGGGGAATGTAAATTAAGCACATGAGAGAAAACTACATATACATCAAAATGGCTAAAGTGAAAGAGATGGTAAATATTCAGGGTTGGCTGGCCCATCTCATCAGTGGTGTATCAGAGTTCTTCCCATTCTATATCCCAGCCAACCCAGTATTTTCCATCTTTTTTACTTTAGCCATTTTGATAAATATTAAGTCACTCAGGAAAATATGATAGTATTATCTGCTTAGGTTTAAGATAAACATATGCAGAAATTCCCCTTTTAGTTAAAGACACAACAGAAATACTTATAATGTACACAAAGATTCAAATGCAAGAACATTTGCAGAATTATGAAAAACACTGGAAATAATTCAAATGTCTACTGATAGGAAAATGGATGAAGAAACTGTGGTCTCCTCATTCCACAGAATACTATACAGCAATAAATGAACAATGAAAATGAGTAAACTTCAGTCAAATGCAACATCGTCAATAAATCTCACAAGAGAAGCCAAACACAAAAGAACACATACTCCATGACTGACTGAATTCATATAAAATTCAAAGCACAGAAAAACTAAACTATAGTATTTAGGAATTTAAACTTAGATGGTGTAACTATAAAGTAAAGAAAGGAAGTGATTTTCCAAAAGTCAAGAGAGTAGTTACCTTTGGAAGGAGGCATACAATGATTGGGAAGAACACACTGGCAACTTCCGGCAGGATAACAATGTTCGAATTCTTATCCAAGGACATAGTTACAAGGAAGGTAGGCATGTAAAAGTCACTGAGCTACATTTTTCTGTTTTGCGCCCTTTTCTATAAATATATTTCACACGTACACAAGTATAAAAAGTTATCTAACCAAACCTTTTCTATAACATACAATCATTTCATAATAGTTTATATAAATTTCAATCAGAGGAAGGGTAACAAAGGGGTGAGCATGTGGGGTTAGATGAATGATGGGAGTGGGGTAGAGAATGTGGGAGCTTATCTTCCATAATGAGAAGCCAAAAGACAGTGCCTAAAACTGAAAATCAGGCATATATTTAAAGATATTAAAGTAAATACCAAATAATAAGCTAAGAAAGAGAAAAGGACTTGTTCTAGGGAAGAGATAAATTGTAAAAAGCAAAACAATTTTAAAACTTAAAACAAAAACAAAAACCTATGGAAAAAAGAAGACCCTAAAGTCATCACCTACAAGCAAAACCTTCAGCATCCCTTCTCTTGCTCATTTCTTCATTTCTATCACATTCTGAGAGAGTCAGCATTAACTCTCCACCTGAAGGAAAGCTCTCTAAGCAGAAATGACCCCCCACCCTCCAACTCTGGTTGCTTCATTTGCCACTCTTGTAATGAATATAAAAGATAATAATGGAAGAAAAAATCAACTTTCTCTTATATCCGCTAATGAAAAAGAAAGCTGTAGACAAAAATTAAGGTATATAATGATGTAAATAAAGGAAAGATTTCCACTTGTGGATTACAAGGCATGAACTACTGGCAAACAGTAGAATAGCTACAGTATGAAAATATGAATTTAAACATTTCTAAATGTAGTTTAAAACAGGTATAACTTTTAGACTCAAGATACACACAATTAACGCACTAGTGTTGTCGAGTTAAGGTGCCCTAATGCATAAAAATTAGGTCAAAGACAGTACAATAAAATTATGTGAAATATGTTCATTTATCAATTTCTAAATAAATCTGATTTATTTTTAACTGACATCTTAATTATCCATATTTACATCTGGAATATAACAACTTTTCTCTCTTTTAACAATCTGAGACAAACAAATGTTATGATTATACATTAGCTAAGCCTCTTCAGTTTCTACAGCTGAAATGTCAGGTCAATTACTTAATAAGATTTAATTTTACCTTGTTTAATCTGTCCTTGTACAACATTACTGGATGTTGGAGGGGAACCCCTTGCCTTAGAAAGGTCTGGGGTGCTTGGTCGAGGTGGCCTTTAAAAAGAAGAAAATACACGTATATATACATTCATACTTTCAAGAACCATTTAAAATATTAAACTTTCTAGTTCCAAATGAACTGCAAAAGAAACACGTATGGAACATTTTCAATTTACTATTCCAAAAAGATCTTTTTTTCCCTCTTTTTCATCTATTAACATTTTCCTTTCCTATTTTTAATATATTAAATGATTAGCAAACATCAAGTAAAAATTTTACATCTATAATTTGTGGTTTATACTAATTTAAGAAATATTTCTGAGCAGTTTAATATACTACCACTTGACAAATATCATAATTAGTCCTTCATTCTTCAATATTAGCATGCTGAGATTTCGGCCCTCCCTATATCATTAGTCCAAATGAATTCATGAATACACTGAGCCTAAAAGAATTCATCCTTAAAATCTGAAAAAGGTAATAAGGCATCAGGAATCTTGGACTCCAGAGGCAATGTGCCTCATTTTGAATTCTACTGATACCACTTAACTACACCTGTGTGATCTTGGGCACATTACTTAATCTCTGTGTCTCAATTTTCTAATCTGTAGTAAAAAGATAATAACAGTATCTATCTCATAGGGTTAAGAGCATTAATGAAATACTATCTATAAAGTACTTACAAACAGAACCAGATACAAGGTAAGTACTACTTAAGTATTTGATTATTTAAAATTTCTCAAAATGACCAACTCTCAATAAAGTATAATAAAATCACAGTTTAAAAAGTTGTCTTGGGATCCCTGGGTGGCGCAGCGGTTTGGCGCCTGCCTTTGGCCCAGGGCGCGATCCTGGAGACCCAGTATCGAATCCCACATCGGGCTCCCGGTGCATGGAGCCTGCTTCTCCCTCTGCCTGTGTCTCTGCCTCTCTCTCTCTCTCTCTCTCTCTCTGTGACTATCATAAATAAATAAATTAATTAATTAAAAAAAATTAAAAAAAATAAAAAAGTTGTCTTCATGACTTCTGAAAATAGGTAATAACAAATCAGGTTAGATATTCCTGAAATATTAAAATGTACTCTCCTACAATTAAAAAAATTGTTTTCTCTCTTCCAATTGAAATTTTCTGATCACACTTTTCACAAAATTCTAATCACTGAACACCTATCATTCATTACATATAAACCATAAAGTATTTCAACCAAATATACATTTTGAATGAAATGTCAATGCAAACTTTAAGTATACAATTCTAAGATTCTATTTACTGAAGAGTTAGTCTATAATTCACTTATTTTTCTTAAGATTTTTAATTTATTTATTCATGAGACACAGAGAAAGAAAGGCAGAGACAGAGGGAAAAGTAGGCTCTATGCCGGGAGCCTGACGTGGGACTCGATCCCAGAACTCCAGGATCTTGCCCTGGGCAGAAGGCAGGCACTCAACCATTGAGCCACCCAGGCATCTCTATTAATTCACTTGTTAAGCTTAACTGGTATCTATGCCCTCATTCCAAAATTGTTTTTAAATAGCTAAGTAGTATGTTTGAGTAAAGATTAAACTATATAATTTTATCATGCTTTAAATCATGCACGTTGTGTTTTAAAATTTCAAGGGGAAACACTGAGATGACACAAAAACGCTAAGGTGGGCAGAGCCAAAAAAAAAAAAAAAACAGTGAGAAAAATAAAACAGGTTTTATTCTTTTTTTAAAAAAAAATGTGAGAATAAAATCAAATCACACCTGGTAGGACCCTTCTTCATATGATCACCAATAAAAGTTGCATTGGTCATGCTCATTAACGTATTTGCCAAAGATATGATAGACAGGAGATGTTGTGTGGTGACAGCTCGGGATACTCCGTAAGTTCCCTTTCCTACGCTCTCAGTTGCTGGCAGCTTCCTTCCTATTTCTGCTTTCTCATGTGACAGTTTACAAGTGGGCTGATTATAGCCAGGAAGCATCAGGGACATATGACCTCCTCTTGATAGGAGACCAAAAGATACTGTACAATGCGGTTTCAGCATGCCAAGGCGATCAAGACAAACTTCATCCAGAACTTCATTTAAACCCCAGGCATGAAGACAGGACATGAACAATTTTGCCGTGTCCATCGTTAAATTATATTCTAATAGGGTTAATGGTTTAGATTTGCTGGCCCGATACTCTGGATCACTCTCTTCTCTTCTCTGCCTCATCATCTCCTCGTCCTCCTCTTCATCATCAAGGAGATGTTCCTTTATGTTCTCTTTGATAGTTTCTTTCACTTGTTGGAAGAGAACTGCTGCTCGTTTTCCAGTTAGAAAAGAGCCCCCTTTGTCTGAACTGCCAGATGCTTTTTGCAAATTCTCTGGGGAAATAAGCGCAGTATTCGGCCTAGAGGCTTCTTCAGTCAGGAGTTGAATAATCAACGCTTCCACATCAAAGAAAAGCACATGTATGTCCGGGTCTGTTAGGTTTGTCTTTATTGCTTGAACCATCAGGGAGTTATGAGAATATTTAGGCAAATTTCCCTGTAATAAACATTTTTAAAAAATGGTTATAATATGAAGTGTTTAATTGCATACATTCATTAATGAGTAATAGAGGAATTTGAATGCTTATTAGACTGTCTTTTTAGGTACCTCTATCTTTAAAAGTAACACGTGAACTTTGCCACGTAGCAGCACATAAAAGATATGAATTTATACAAGAACTTTATACTGAAACAATTATAAAATGGTCAATTTTTAAAAAACAAGAAAAATGTTTTATTGAAGCAGGTAGTCTTTTTTACTCATAGAAGTGATTAAAGTGTGTTTCAAACACCTGTAAGCAAATTCTCTTTCTGCGAATGAACTACTGGTCCATCTGAAAGAATCCACTTATCATGGCTACTCACCCCTTTAAGTTGCTGTACCATCAAATTCCTCCTTTTTCTACTTTACCTTCACTCTCTGTTGACAGATTCTTTTCCCTCAATAGAGAACATGCTCAAGTTTACATAAATTCTAACAAGAAGTGTTATCCTTTAACCATGCTCCCTCTTCTACTGACCTCTCTCCCCCCACCTCTACTGCCCCTTTTAACCAAATGTACAGAAAGTAGTAAGCTAATCCAAGGAAACACTCTTTGCAGTATCTGACATTCTTATTTTTGTTGGGTGAGTGAGAGAAAACCCTAAGTGGAAAAAAAAGTTAAAAGCCACCTCTCTGGGCTTCCCTTCCCAGTGAACCTTCTAATTCTGACCATTCTACTCAGCAGTCAGCAAACCTGAAAAGTCATCCTACTCCCACATTAAGACTAACACCTGTGGCTCCCTAATTTCCATCATCAGAAGGACCAACCTCCTGGAGTTTCAATCCTCTACTTAAAACAGCTTGTATCTAGATGTCCCATAGCACCTCACAGTCTAAATGTCCTTATGTCCACGATGCCACTGAACCCGCTGTGCCTCCCAGACCATCAGTGGAGAATCATTCCTCTTCCATTCTATCCCCACTATCACTGTACCACATTTGGACACTTATTTTCTCCTCTCACTAGTGTTCACTGCCTCTAGTCTCTACTCCAACACAACTCCACAGAGCCACAAAAGCACAAATCCAACCACATCACTCTTCTGCCAAAAAGCTGTCATTCTCACGGGTTATGAAGAGAAATGGAGAATACAAATTAAAAGCTAAATCAAAATATAGGTGAATATATCTGATCTCAAGATGAGAAAGAGCTTTTGAAACTCTTAAACTCTTAAATTTAAAATTCACTACTATAAAAATATTAAAAAGAAATCAGAAAATGTCCCAGAAATAAGACTGAAAGAGTTACAATCTATATAAATATTTCTTAAAATCGGCAAGAAAAATACTAATGCCCAAGTAAGAGGGAGAATACCATAAAGATCAAGGACAATTCACAGTAAAAGAAACAGAGAGTCAATAAATATAGGGAAAAACCAGCTCAAACTAGTTGTCAAGGAAATAACTGTTAAAATAACTACAAGATATCATTTATAAAATTAGCACACAGTAACACTAAAAACTACTTAGATCAGGAGTACAATGAAAATCAAACCCACACACTGCTGGCGTGAATTTAAATAGCAGCCTTTTAGAAGAGCAGTGTGGCAAAATACATTGCAAGGCTTTAGTCAGTTTGATCCAGTGCATTTATTTCTAGAACTCTCTCCTAAATAATCAGAAATACTGACATGGATTTATGTACAAAGATGTTCAGTGAAATGGTAGCCATTATTTTAAATTGAAGCCTAAATAATCTAACAATAAGGAAAGATAAATAATTTAAGTGTAGCCATATAGTAGAATAAATACTGCAATCACTACAAATCATGCTTTCTGGGCACATTTAACCACATGGCAAAATTTCCTGTTCCAATTTTTTATATATATATTTTATTTATTTGAAAGAGAGGGAGAGAATGTATGCACAAATACGTGCAAAAGGAGGGGAGCAGAGAGGAGCAGAGGGAGAGAAAGAGGCACACTCCTCACTGAGCAGGGACCAACTCGAGGCTGGATCCCAGGACCCTGAGCTGAAGCAAATGCTTAACCGACTGAGCGAATGAGGAACCCCTCCTGTTCGAATTTTAAGTGAGATAAAATTACACACACACACACACACACACACACACACACACACACACACACAGTGTGGCTCTGATTTCATTTATTTAATGCTTAAGTATGTATCTGACCATGGTGAGAAACACTGGGAAGAAATACATGAATATATTTGTAATTATATTTTGTGATGGAATTATAGAATATTTTTTTCTTTATATTTCCCTATATTTCTTATGGTATACAGTCAATATATATGATTTTCATAATCAGAAAATATGACTCCAGGATAAAATACAAAATCCTTCAGCACAACATTCAAGGCCCTTTACAGTCTGATACCAAATATTTTTCCAGCTTTAACAAACAAGCTCTCATACCATAACCACAGTCCCCTATCCATTAATCGTTTTACATATTCCTTTGCGCAAAATATTCTTCTTTGTTCTGTTCTCATCCCTTCTCTTCCACCAAGACCCTAATTCTTCCAAGGAAAATTAGTCCACAATGAATCCAGCTCCCATAACATTTTATATCTACTATACATCACAAACACATATGCCTTGGCTGTGTTGATATAGTTAGGTATTTTATATATTTACATTTTCCTGTACTCTATGGGAACTAACTATGTAACTAACTATGTCTTACTCGTCTTATGTAAGACAGAATACCTGGCAGAATGAACAAAGGACATCATTAAAAATTTATAAAATTATTTTAAATTGTTAATCAACTCTTCCACCATAAAATTATAACCAATTCCCGTAACTGGTTTTTCTTCTGTCTCAATCTTCGTCCCATCTGACTATGTTTCTTCCTAGCTGAAGAGGCTTCAATAGCACTTTCTAATCCAAGGATACAATCTCTGCAAAGCAAACACTTCTCTGCAAAGCCCAAAATATCCTCTAAAATATATTGCTGCCTACTCCTCCAATTTCATCTCTACCCACAACACCTATATCTTCTACTACAGCCCAATTAAATCACTTGTATCTTTTTTCTTTTGGATTTTTTAAAATTTATTTGAGAGAGTGCAAGCATGAGGAAGAGGAGGAAGAGGAGGAGGAGGAAAGGGAGAAGCAGACTCCCGGCTGAGCAGAGAGTTCGATGTAGGGCTTGATCCCAAGACCCCAGGATAATGTCCTAAGTCAATGGCAGATGTCTAAATGACCGAGCCACCCAGGCGCCCCTAAACCACTTGTATCTTCCAGAACCATGCAGTGTCACATGTTTATGCTTTTGCTTATGCCAGGATGATGCTCCTTTCTCATTCTCCTTACAACCGCTTAAGTCAAATTTTACCCATCCTTCAAGAGGCATTTCCCAAATGTTAACTAGATTTCCCATGGTGATCATTCTACAATATATACAAATACCGAATCATCACGTTGTAAACCTGAAACTAATGTAATGTTGTACGTCAATTATATCTCAATTAAAGAAAAATGTAAAAAAAGTCTCAAGTGGCTGCTCTTTCAAAAATTATTTCCATAATTATTATTAATTCTGCCTCCTTTGCTTAAACCTCTGCTCTGAACTGAATCAGTTTAAAGGAAAGTGGGAAATAATTTCTATACCACAGCTGAAGAATCTAAAGAGTATAATATAAATTTATAGTATATAAAATATGACTTAAAAAAAATCCAAGACCTGCATTTTATTCCCATATTTAATTCATTTGTTAGGCATTCGCCTGTGTTTGTGCAAGATACTGGAGATACAAAGGCAAATAAGATGACTTTCTAGTCATGGAATTCAAACCTCACAAATAATGAATGACATGTAAAGACACTATGACAACACAGTAGGAATGGTCCTCTAAAGAGAGGAGGATTGCAAGGTACAATAAGGGACACAACAGAGAAAGCACCAACTCCACCTTGGGTGACCAGGGAGAGCTTCTCTGAAGGGGTAACTATGAAAGGGCAGAAAGATAGCAAAACGTAAAAAAGGATTAAGGCAGGAGACATGACAGGATGGATGTTGATGAAGCCACAGATGACCAAGAGAAAGAATGCTGACGAAGGGTCGGTTCACTGAGAGCACAGAGGTTCACACAAAGGCTTCTGAACTTCATCTTGGAGGCTCGGGAGCCATTAAAGCAGTGCTTCTCTCAGAATCATCAGGGCTATTTGTTAAAATACAGGTTCCTGGGCCTGATACCAAGCCTGGATCAGTACGAATAGACCTGGATGGATCAGAATCTGCCTAATGAGAACTCAAACAATGTCATGCAGTAAAGTTTGAGAACTATCACCTAAAAGCCTTAAGAGAGTGGAAGGACATGATCAAATTTAATTTAATAGATGTTTATCCACCAGCAATGTTGGCTGAAAAGAAGATCAGAGTCATGAATATGAATTGGGAGGAAACAGAAGCCATCCAGATGAGGGAAGATAAAAGTATGCAACAGTACTGAGAATGTAGAAGATGGGAAGGGGTGAAGAATGCGTACATTACTCTTTTATTTCTAACACCACTGTGCTTCGTATCTGTTTTTTCAAACGCTGAAGGTGTAATACAAAAATTGACGTTAATCTGAATGATAAAAGTTATTTATAATACATTATATCTAAAATATTATTGATATAAAAATTATTAATATTGATAGCTAAGTTGCTGCTATAGCCCCAGCACTATGCTGGGGAATACAGTTCATTATATCACAGAAAAAGATAAAACATTCTCTTAGATCAACTTTAGGTAGACAGACATGTCACTATGTATGAGGGAACATCACATAAAATTGAGAGCCCACCACAGTACATTAGTAAATACTGTCTTTCCAGTAAAGATCTACAAAATTCTATTAGGAGAAAGGGAGATCATTACTACCAAAAAATGTAAGATCAAACATGTTTGGTAAGGAACTTATTGAGGCAGCAAGTGTGGCCTGAAGAAAAAAGAATGCAAGAGTGAGGATACAAGGTCGGCTTTTAATCTCTCTCCTCTGATGTCAACCACATCTGGGCCCCTTTCAGCACCCCGAGATCTGCTCTGGTACTGTCTCTTTCCGGAGGTGCACCAGAAGAAAGCCCATGTGTGTGGACAACTGAAAGGTTATCTAGTGTCTGGTACCAAGATATCTGGATGTGATTGTGTGCAACTCCTCTTATCACAACCTCTCCGTGCTGATTGTGTCACTGTGGCAAAAATTACCTACAATTTACTAATTCTGCCTCCTTTGCTTAAACCTCTGCTCTGAACTGAATCAGTTTAAAGGAAAGTGGGAAATAATTTCTATACCACAGCTGAAGAATCTAAAGAGTATAATATAAATTTATAGTATAGCAAAAAAAAAAAAAAAAAAAAAAATTTATAGTATAGCAAGCCACAGTCTGAAAAAGAGAATGAAAACAGAAAGCAATAATAAAAGCAGGTGAAAATAGAGGGAGACTGAAGGGAAAAAGGAGAAAATGACTCATCCCCCCAAGCCCTGCATATGACCTCAAGTACCGGACAATGGATTTTACTGACTTACAGGCTTATTACAATAAAATGTAGATAACCAGCAAAGTTGTAAGGCAAGACTTTAGCTAAATGCATGGAGATGGCAGTTGATCACAGATACACTTGATATTCTAATATTTCACACTAAGATTAGCTACAGGCAAATGAGCAGAAATATCTATCAAACTGCAAGGATCTCTTAGCTTAATCATAAGATACACAAATCCAGAGCAAATGAATTTATTCAAATCATCTTACAGTTAACAATTTCACATATAGGCTACCTAATCCTGGAAAGTCTTTAAAAGGAATGTTAATACGCTTGTTAATATGTTTCAAATGTTAAGAACATTTGAAATGTATGCTTGCAAATTCCCTTTTACATCATCACAGCAGAAGACTAAATTCAACGAATATTTGTGGAGTGTCTATTATATGTAAGATGCTTGTAAGAAAATAAAGCCTTTGTACTTACTTGAGAAAGGGCAACAAGAAAAGCTAAATTATAAAATATATACAAATGAAACAGTCTCATTTGCTAGTAAATTTGCTAGTAAAATTCAATAGTAAGTGCAAAAGACATACAACGTACTTAAAAAGCTAGTAAGACAGATGTATCTGACATTTTCATTTTAAGGGCTAAGCCCATTACAGCTGTTATATTTTCTGTATAGAGGAAAATACAGATTTAGCCATTTCAAATACTAAATAAAGAACTTGACTTAAAATATTACATAAATGCAATAGAAAAAAAATTGTTGGATTGCTTGTTCAGCACTGCAAGTGAACCTGTAGCAATCACATTAAGAGTAGCAAGTAAAATTGTACTGCAAGTGAAAAACCCAAGGAAAATGACAGAACTATGAACAGGAGATGAATCTTTATTCAAGCCCAGCATTTTTCAGCATATCCACACACATGCATACCATAAACAGCACCCCAGCAACAAGAAAACAACAACTTACAATCTGCAGAGGAGAAAATGATGCATCCTTGTTATAACATTTATTATTATTATGTATGTGAATATATGCTAGGTTAAATCATGTCTGCTGAAACACCTGGTAGCTTTGTCCCCTAAAACCAACATTAAAATTATATTTTAAGCATATGTCATTTTATCTGATGATTTAGAAAAATTTAGAATGTTGGCAATAATTTTACTCTTGCATCATTCACTTCAGCGATTCTGATTTTTAAACTTATTTATTTCTGAATCATTTTCTAAAGTCACAGTTTTCAGGACTATTTCTAAAGTTACCTAGTAAGATAATTACTTTTCCTGAAAAAGTGTGGAGTCCAACCTATAGTACCAAATAGTACAGATTTCTACCTAAAGTTGATTTATACCAGTGAGCATTAAGCATCAGCTGATTTTGATGCTGTGTGAAGCAGATGAGTAAATAATTAAAAAAAAAAAAAAAAAAACTAATTCTAAATCTGCTTTGAAACCAGAGATCAAGGATACTAAGACTAGGAAATGTTATATATATAATCTAACACACAGAGGTACATGCGTCTATAAATAGCAACCAAGCCCTAAAATAGAATATAGGAAAAATATGTACTTGACAAATAATAATATAGCGTTTTATAAAGTAATGATTGAGGTGTCATATTTCTAATGCATGGTCTAAATAATTTTTGATTTCTTAAGTATAGTATAAAGAACTGGTTTATCACCTAAGAATATTTTGGTAGGAAAAATTAAAAATTTTATTCTTGATTATAGATAGGATATTCTACTGAATAAAGATCTTTAAAAGAATTTGATACATAATGTTAAATGCAAAAGGTTTGAATAAAAAAACACACTGATATCTTAATGTGCTTTTAAAATGTTCTAAAATTAGCCAAGGGAAAAATCCCACCATTTACTACAAAAATATATGGTTTAAATATTAATAATTTTAAGTACAGTTGACACTTGAACAACATGAAGGTGAGGGGCACAGAGTCCCCTTTTCTCCTCATGTAGAAAATCTCAGTATACTTCTGATCCCCAAGAACTTAACAATTAACAAATATATTGTATGCTATATGTATTACTGTATTCTTGCAATAAAGCTAGAAAAAAATCATAAAGAAGAAAAAACATTTATAATATTGTACCATACTGGAAAAAAAACACATATAAATTGACACAAACAGTTCAAACTCCTGCAGTTCAAGGGTCTGTTGTATTAGAAAAACGGAAGGGAGGGAGGAAGAAAGGGAAGCGATCAAGAAAATGTGTTAAGACTGAAATGGATATTTGGTGCCCTCTGCTGTTGTACTGCTGTTACTTAATACTCACAGGTTAATAAGAGTTCTTTCTCAGAAAGTTAAAATTAGACCACATTAAAAAAAAATTAGACCACATATTTATCTTAAATATTTGATTTGGAATAGGAGATTTTATGAATTGGCATGGATGACAATATACTCATTGATGTTATTTGACTTTCATGTGTTTTCATTAAAAAGCATAAACCAAAAAGGGATATTTAACCTGTTGAGAGGTTTTAAGATTTGATACTATACAATAATTTATGTCACATGACATAAATAAAATGTAAATTACCCAAAAGTTAAATATATGTATTAATATAAACACTTAGATCGTATCTTTTATAAAGATAATATCTTCTAAAGGTATTTGTATAGGTCACCGCTTACTAAATAATGTTTGAATAACAATAATATCCAAATGGTATTAATATATTAACAGATTAGAAGATTAATATATTAAAGTTCCATAACACCAGCACAAGAGAGTAAGCCGCAACTCGTCCCAAATGGCCAAGTCACCAAAGTCACAAGACCAGGAGCCATGGGGGCTGGGGCACCCCCCTCCTTCATTAGAGAAGTCTTTGTATGATTCACGTAACATCCCCTGCACCAATTCTTCTGTCTCCTAAACAGAGGAGAGAGGCTACAAACAGAGAACAGGTAACACAACAGTATTCCCTTCATTGGTAAAACAGGGACAATAAAACCCAGCTCATTTTATCTCAAATGGATGTTAAAGACACATGTGAAAGTAACTGGAGTAAAGAAACTGTAAAAAAAAAAAAAAAAAAGAAAAGAAAGAAAGAAAAAAACAAGCAAGCAAGCTGTCAAAAAAAAAATGCTCCTAGGCTAATTATCCTCCTGGGTATTCCAAATCCTTAACACATTTGTGAATGACTGAAACGAGAGGATATTCTGGAAAGCCAACTTGCTAAGAAAAAAGCTAAGACTAATAACGGCAAAATGTACAGGAGAAAAAGAAAACAGCTTTAATCCACCCACAGTCACGGTGGTGAGCAATCTCAAATTTCAAAAATACACCCAAGCAGATTCTTACCTGTTTTTCACCCTCTTCTCTCATGGCTGCCAGCCTGGCATACATCTCCCCATGCTCTCTCTGGGCACTCACTGCTCCCACCCACAGGGCACAGCGTCTTCTCTGCCTGGGATGCTCTTCTACACTTTGCCTTTTGAAACCAAGCCTCTACACAAATGACTCTCTTCAGAGAAGCCTTCCCAACATCTCATCAGGTCAGTCTTCTCCCAAGGGCTCTCTCCCACTTGGCTCATACCTTAGGTAATATAAAGCTCATCACAATTCTGCTCATGAGAGCAGGAACTCCTCAACACCAGGACCTGCTGGGTGTGGAAGTGATTCATGCCTCTCCAGCTGTTCCAGCTCAGGGACCAGCTTATACTACACACTCAAGTTGTGCAGAATGAATGAAACAATCACTCAATCAAGAGTATTAAACTAGTGCGTGCTGAATACATATTGTGCTAAATGTGTGAAAACATGTTGCCCATTTGACTTCATTACAACCTTCTTGCCTCCACTTTAATGGAAGCCAAGAGGCAAGCCAGTCCATCACACAGGTTGCAGAGCTAGTAGAGGGTTAGGATGTAGGAAGTCAGGATCATCTGGTATCTGCCAGAAATGTATTTCTAGGTATCAAGGGCTTCTCAGCATTAGTTCTGCAGAGATTTTAGTGATGGAGGTGAGGAGAGATGAATCCACTCCATATTAATCAACCTTCAAATTCTGGGTTATTCACAGTGATTGAATGAACAGTTTGTGCCAGGCACTGGAAATATAAGGAACAATATCAAACAGTCCTCCGAGATCTCAGCCAGAGATGACTTACCCCTCGTCCTCAAGGGACATCTGGCAAAGTCTGGAAACATCACTGTCAGTCACAACTGGGAGAGGGTGCTAGAGGCATCTAGTGGGTAGAGGCTGGGGATGCTGCTCAACATGCCACAGGGTACAAGACAGCTCCCAGAAAAAGAATTATCCAGCCACAAACGCCAACAGTGTTGAACTTAAGAAACCCTGACGCAGAAACAGATGTGTAAACAAACTGATCTTGTTTCAGGTACTGGTAAAAAGAATTAATACTGGGACAGAGATGTAAAGCACATGCCAGATGATCAGAGAAGATCCGAATGACTGCTAGACATGGTGGCATTACCTGAAAACTTCAGGCCTCTTTCCAGAGACAGTGGTCACAGAACTGAGGCCTGTGGGAGCACAAGGAGGTAGCCAGGTGAGTGGGAGCTAGCCAGGGGAAGCTTCCCAGGTGAAGGTGGTGGAGGAGGCACCGATATTCCAGGCCCAGCAATTGGCAAGTACTACATTTATCAAAATACAGACCAGGGAACCAAATTACAGGGCACTGTGGAAAACTGAAATCCCAATTTATGCTGACAAATCCCCTCCTTTCTTCTTTTTCCTACCTCTTTCTTCACACCCATCCACTGCCATGAGAAAACAGCACTCTCACCCAAGGCTGACTACTTCCGAGTATGAGTGTAATTATGAAAAAATGGGCATCTTCATACAAACTCAGAGAAAGATGTGTGGAAGATCACAGAAAGACCCCTGGATACATTGCCAATTCCAGGCTACTGAGAGCACAGTATGGAATTTCAACCACAACCACTACAACTAACCATACTTCCTATCCTTGGACACTGCAATGAACCGCCTCCCTGAGATGACTGTCTGATTAATATATTTCTATCCAAGGTTAACTGTAGGGCCTGCAACCCCAAGTCAGTGATTTTCAACTTATGGTCTGGATCCATGGGTGGGCAAGGGGCTTCCTAATGGATTTAAGGAGAATTCCAAGTCCAAGGGCAAATGACACAATGTTAAACATGGAAGAACCACTTAGTAAAAAAAAGTGACTTACTACAGTTACGTGTGCTAATTATGCTACAGGTGCTATTTTTATAGTTTACTATTTATAATTTGAAATTAGTAGAGGACTACAGCTTTCTAGACTTTCAGTACTAAATTCAGATGTCACACAGTCACAAGATGCAGAGCATTGGTACAAAGATTCTACTGCATATGAACATACGAAGTGCCCATAAAGGGACATTTTGATATCAGCACATCATAAGTGCTGGTTTTCGACTGCTGTTATTCTTGCTTCTAGATAAGTTCTCATTAGCTTCATTACTTTGTGGGGTTTTTTTATTTGCATCAAAGATGTTTTGCACTATTAATTTCTAAAAACAAGAATAAGACATGTTTGTCTTATTATTAAATCAGATCCTCAATCCCTGTTCCCCAATCAGCAGGCCAGAGGGCACTGCCCTCTCTTCTCACAGAGTCCTCACCCACTGAAAAGCAAGTAGTACTGGGAAAGTGGGCTTCAGGGTCTTCCGGGCTGAAGACGGAGACCATACTTGCCCTCCCAACTCCATGGCTGTCTCAACTCCAGTCCACTTCAGCTGAATGTGTCCTCACCTCAGAAATCTTGAGTGTTAGTATCTCCACACTGAGCACAATCTTCTCTCGTTCCAGATCTTCCACCTTACCTGCTCTTCCACTTTCCAGAGCAGTGGTTCACATACTGCTGCATGTTAGAGTCACATTCCCAATGTGCAGGCTGCATGAACACCAATTCAATTACAAAGCTCGTAAGGAAGAGCCAGGCACCAGTAGTTTTTAAAGATCCTCAGATGATTGCAATTTGCAACAGTTTGGGAACATTATCATAGTGGCATTCAGTTCTCGGATTCCACAATTTTTTCAAAAACTATCATCAGCCTCATCCTCTTTCACTAACAGTCCCAGAACCTCTGGTTAATCATACCAATCTCTTACAACTACCCTCAATGCCCTTTAACCTCTGAATTACAGAACTGCAATTCAGGAGCAGTAAAATTACCTTCGACTTTTTCCTGTATCTTTTGCTATAGCTAATTACAGCCCGTTACAACTACAAATTCACAGTCAATCCTCCTACTCATCCCTAGCTTCCCCTCTCCTTTCCTCATCTCCTCCTCTCTTGTCAAGTCCCTACTTGGGTTCTTACTTCCTCCCCACAAACAATCTTACCTATAACTTCTTGGAGAAATGTGAAGGTTTTAGGAATATTCTCTCTTCAACTCCCAACCCCTATGCACAGAAATATATACCCACAGAAATATATACCCACTCAGACATCCAGTCTGCCCTCCCTCTCTTCATTTCAGAAAATAAAGTTTTTCTACTCCAGGTCAAAGCCAATTGCCTTCCCTCAGCCTTTGCAATCTGCCACTCTCTCGTTCCCTGGGAAGCTATCGTCATCAATTACCTCCTCTCCTTCCTAATCTAGATGTTCCTCTCTCTACTGTCTCTTTAACCCGAATCCACAAATATTCTCACCCCTTCCAAACTGCATTTTCCTCTAGCTATTCTTTCTCCTTTCCTGATCAAACTTTTCAAAAGTATCCTACATGTGCTATTTCTATTTCCACACTTCCCATTCACTCCCAAACCCACCACACTCAAGTTTCTGCCCCCAACACCCTGAAGAGATGTTCCTGGAAAAGAGTACTGATGACCCCATTGACAAACACATTTCAGTCCTTCCAATACTGAACATTTATTGCATTTGATACAGTAATCACTCTCTACCTTTCTCAAAACTCTGGATCCCCTCAGTCTGCAAGTCAGCACCTTCTCTCGACTCTTCTCAAACTCTTCACCCTTCTCCAAATCGTTTCCACTTTCTCCCCTTAAGGTTAGTATCCCAAGAGTCTACCTCAGCCCATTTGCTACCTCTGAATAATCTCATGGGCTTCCACGGTCTTAAGTACCAAGTGTCCATTGGAGATTCCAACACCACATCCTTCCATCATATACAAAGTAACTCATCATCATACCCCACAAAACCTGTTTCTACATTCAATATTACACTCAATAGACTCAAATCCTATTTAATCACCCAGTCAGAAAACCTGTGAGTCAACCTCATCACCTGTACCTACTCACCAGGTGCTGTCAAATATCACTCCCAAACAATTCTTGAATTTATATTATTCTACATTCTCTACTATCTGTTGCACATACTTGCTCTCATTTAAATTTTGAAGGAAGGATTCTAATGCTCTTTTGTTTTTTTAAAGTATGAAAGCCAGTGAGGTAAAAAATAAAGTTTAAGCACCTTCGCATGGTAAGCATGGATCGGCCTCATTTCACACCACTTCCTGTCTCTCCTCTCTTCAATCCTCCAGCATTGCTGAACATACATGATATTCTCCACTTCTCTCTTTGCATCTGCCATCCCAGAACATATTGCAAACCCACCTCCATCCATCACCTGACTACATTCTACTCATTCTTCAACGTCCCCTCCTCCAAGAAGCCAATCCTGATCACCTCAGCAAGTCCAGGTCTCTGCAATATTTTCTGCATTTCTCACAGCTATCTCACTTACTCCACTGCATTGTATTCATCTATTTATATTTCCTGAGGGTAAGTATCATGTCTTATTCATTTTGGCTCTCCAGGGCCAAACACAGTACCTAGTAGTCAATAAATGTTTACTGAACTAGACTGATTCAATTATTTTCTAACAGAGGCTATAAAAGTCAAGAAGTTTGAAAATCTTTTATATAGTCTAATAAAGAACAGATATTTCAAGTATATTAGAAGAAATTATCTCTTACCCAAGGTACTAACACATTAATATGTAGCTACAAATATTTATATTTCTAACAAATTACTTCAAAATACCTTCAAGTTCCCAAATAAGAGTTAAATATAAAGTATCATACACAAGGGCTGGAAAGATCTGGCTATTGAAAAGGTCATAGGGTTAAATCTATCTAGTGTTCCTATTCTCTCAGCAGTCTGCCATTTGATTTATTATGTGAGATGGTAAAAGGAATTTCTCCTTCGCTGTATCTCACATACATTGCACAACAATCTAAATTTCTTCTCGAGTACAGTGTGGTTTGTTAATGTACTTCCAAGGAGAAACAAAAGTGTTCTGAAATTAAAACCATCATAGAAAAGATCATTTATTTCTTGGTTCAGAATAATATGATGAATTACACTTAATATGAACTATGAATTCCACCCATAAATCCATTGAACACCTATCACGCACAAGGCAGAGGGCCAACAAGGCACTAGAGCCACAGGGCTTGTTAAGTTTCAGTAAACGGGGGTTCCCTTATATATGTCATATTTGATGGTATTATGCAATGGTCACAGTAAATTTGGTCCTAATATATGGATCCTTAAAAAAAGGGAAGAGAACTAAAAATCCTATAATCACCAAAAAGTAAGTTCAATTAATTTGTTCAATTAAAGAATGTAGTTAGTTTTGAAAGTTTACTTTTATTCCTTAAGGTATTCATAGTAACAAACTTTGTTACCACTCAACTGGAGAAAAAGTTGGAAAAATAACCTGAGTTGGAAATCTTCAAAGCATTCATTCCAAACTCTAGGAAATATCCACACAAGATGCAAGTGCACATGGGTGCGTGCGTGTGTGCGCACGCGCGCACACACACACAACCGACATGTAGCATACATTCTACACATGAGAGTCCCATGAATGTAGGGTAAATATGGAGAGAGAATAAGGGACAACAGAATCAGGACAGAAATACGTGAACCACCTGTACAGAGAAGAGGAGAAGGAGGAAGGATTAACGTAATATGATGGATGGATTGTGGAAGGAGGATAGAGAAGAAAGAAAAGAAAGGAGGAGATAGAGCCAGGACAGCTGGATTTTGCTAACTTTCTTGACTTACTGGTGCCTGTGATAACAGCAATGTAATAACACATGTTCAGAAACTGATCCCAATTACCTTACCTATATGCCTGTGCCTAATCAATAGCCTTAAATCTTTTATATCTGTGGTTCCAAAAAAATTTTTAAGCTTATTATTCCTTAAGGAATCTCTTTCCCAAAAGCCTCACATTAAATTCTAAAATTTCATTCTAGAAATGTTTAGATACCAACTGACAACACAGAGGGAAGAAGTGGGGGAAAAAAAGTCACTAACTGTTCACTGTAAAGTCTGAAGTCCTTCTCCCTAACTACTATGTTGTGAGACTGTGGGCACAGGCAGTAGGTGAGGCAATAATGAGGAAATCTCTAGGCTAGAGTGTGTCACCTGCTGGCAGGCTAAGGATGTTCTCACATATACACTCCCTTAAATTCAAACCCACAACTGATCCAGATGGGAGTAAACATATTCACAGATATGCCTCATCTAGTTCAATTATAAATACACAATTAAAATTTAAAAACGAATGCTTAATATAATTTCTCCTTAACTAATTTATTACTGAATTTTACAATTAACATCAAGAATATAGAAGCTCTAAGGGATTCTGGAAAGATCATGACGCTGATGGCAACACGGTTACTGTATTTTTCCAAATCCTCACATAGAGAGAAAAAAGCAATTATAATAATTCAAACATATGGAGAATATTTTCAATCAAATGAGGTGACAAAATGTATCCACCAATCCCAAAATTCAAGCAGATGGAAAACAGCTACAAGACCTATCTGGTGGGCAGCCCGGGGGGCTCAGCGGTTTAGCGCCGCCTTCAACCCAGGGTGGGATCCTGGAGACCCAGGATCAAGTCCCCCATTGGGCTCCCTGCTCAGCAGGAAGCCTGCTTCAGCCTCTCCCTCTTCCTCTCCCCTTCTCCCCTGCTCGTGCTCGCTCGCTCTCCCTCTGTCAAATAAATAATCTTTAAAAAAAATATTCAGCAACAGAAAAGTACTGAGGTCAAATTATTATAATTAAAAAGAATAAGAATGAGAAGGAAAACAACAGACTTGCTAAAAGAGCATGAATATGCTGATTTCAAAACAAGCTGAAGAACATTTTTAAAATGATAGTCAACATGAAAGAACAGCATAAACGAGCATTAGAAAATTCAGAAATAAAATGACAATTCAAAAAGAATTAGAAATAAAATATCACATTAGCAATGAAGCCTCAACTGAAAGAAACACAAGAATGAATCCACACAAGCAATAATATCTCAAGAGAAGCAGAAGGTGAAAAGAAGAACAATGTTAAGGACACAAAAGAAATGATGCTCTTTCCCTTTGAAAAAAAGGTGCTAGCACACCTAAGGGGGCTTGAGGTGTGTAGGAAATTATTTACATAAAGGGTGAATTGAGCAAATACAATGGCCCCTGTCTTACGATTCTTTGACTTTATGATAGAGTGAAAGTGATACTACTCAGTGGAAACTGTACTTGGAAGTTTGACTTGTGATCTCGCCCTGGGCCAGCGACATGGGGTGGGACTCTCTCTGGTGATGGGAGAGACGACCTGGCTCCCACTCAGCCAGTGGGCATGAGGGTCAGTGGCTGACATGCTGCCAACGACCTGTGCCCATCAGCACTCTGTTTTTCATGTTCAGTGCAATATTCAATATGTTACATGAGATAAATTTAATAGTTATAAATAACCTTTGTGTGAGATGATTTTGTCCAACCGCAGGTGAATTTAAGTGTTCTGAGCACAGGTAAGGGTGGCTAAGCTAAGCTACGATGGATGTCTGGTGGGCCACATTAAATGCATTTTCAATTTAAGAGGTTTTCAATTTACAGTGGGTTTATTGGAATGTAACCCCATTGTGAGTCAAGGGACAGTAAACACTCTGAAACAATGAGAATGAGGTTTCTCACAGCTGGAGAAGAGAGTAACAGTGTATCAAGAAGGGAAGCTAGAACAAACACTGTGGTGTCTGATTAGACGTGGAAGTAACAGTGTTAACTGATGGTATTTAATATATCTAGGAAAACAGAGGAACACAGATGTGTGCAGATAAACAGACATATTATCTAGCTCCGTCTCCTAAGATGGCTTGGATGCAATGTCATCCCGGGAGCAATGAATGCATGCGGCATCCAGATTTGGTTTCTAATTATTATTCCCATTAAAAGAGAATCACCCATCACACAGGCACTCAATGAAGTTTATTCTCCTCTTACAGAGACATTTACCACTTTGTTTTCTTTTTTGTTGTTGTTTTTAAGATTTTACTAATTTATTTGAAAGAGACAGTGAGAGAAAGAGAGAGAGAGAGAGCATGAGCAGGGGGAAGGGGAGGGGCAGAGAGAGAGAGGGAGAAGTAGACTCCCCACTGAGCAGGGAACCTGATGTGGGACATCATCCCAGGACCCTAGCTAGAATCATGACCTGAGCCGAAGGCAGACACTTTAACCAACTGAAATACCCAGGCACCCTTACCCCTTTGTTTTCTTAAGACTAGACAGCTCACTAAGGTTCCTTTATTTATTAAAGACTTGACAACAATTAGTATAATGTGAAATTTTTATTCTAATAACCACTTAAAACAACCAAAAACTAAGTCTATATATACTTCTAAAATAAACAATCAACATATTCTTATTTCCTATTAAAATATTCTTTAAAGTTTTGGAGTAGAATGTTAAGCAAGTTTAATTGATTCTTCAAAGGTCAGACATATCATAAGAATTTTTCTAAGGCCATAAATGGTTCAACAGACAAGGCCTGGTATCCTGTATATAACGTCATATGGCTTGTCCCTGTCCGTACCTTACAGTGCCCTTTTCACAATGAATCATAAAGTCAATTCAATCAGTATAAAATTTTTTTAGAGTGAATTTTGTAAGCAAAAAACACGGAGCATGTTCTCAGTAGGTTAGATTTGACTTCTAAATTCCATTCTCTCACCTAGTTACACAGAATACAAAGCTACTGACCTTTGCAAATATAGCCCATGCATTTTTTTTTCAGGCTTTTGACTAATTAGACAACAGAGAAAAATGTAACATAAAAGATAAATCATCCTGGTCATTTTTCAATTTCTTCAACCTCGTAATTTTTCAATGTAAATAGGGTGACTCTGATTGGTACACAATGCCTAAGATACAAAGGCACCATATAGAAAATTGTACACACTAGGCCTAAGAAATGAATTTCATGGCAGTAAAGGCTTTCTAGCTTCACTAGTAAAATTCCATTGACCCAAGGCATCCTTCAAGATCTCCCCACCAAATACCAGTGTTTGTGGCAAATGCTTGATGAGAAAGTTCATCAAAAAGATCACCTGATGTGCTCAAACCATCTCTTTAACGTATTTCTTTATGTGTTCATCAAATATTACCACGTGCTATCTATGATTTACTAGTTATTCATAGTTTACAAATCTTGTAACTCCCAGTACAGGACATGACTTATATTGGGTGTTACAGGGCATTAAAATAAAGATGACTCTGCCTTCAAGGGATTAAAAACTACTTACTTCCTTTTAGTAGATACTACAGCCCACTTTTCTCCTCTTCCACTGAATATCACTTGGTTATAATTCACCTCCATCTCTTTCATCAATACCAATTAAAAGGAAGCAATATCTAGTCAGAGTAAATTCTTCAGTTAACTCTATCATCAACACATGTCCTTCTGATATGGCTCTACCAACTACCTCCTCCACTAACGTAAATGTTCAGTGAGCTCCTAACAAAGTAAAACTCAGCTCTTACCCTGTAGCCAATGAAGCTACTACTCTTTTTTTCCCCTCCAAAAGAAACATCTTGCACCTCTCCACTTCTACTTTAGCTCATCCTCACTCTTACCTCATT
Source organism: Canis lupus baileyi (assembly GCF_048164855.1). Taxonomy (NCBI): domain Eukaryota; kingdom Metazoa; phylum Chordata; class Mammalia; order Carnivora; family Canidae; genus Canis; species Canis lupus. The sequence goes on from NC_132838.1 coordinate 19,819,131, forward strand.
GTACCATGATTTCTGACCTAACTAAATCTGCCAAAGCAGCTCTTCTAATGATCACCAATGACATCCCTAACTACTAACCACTCTTTTTTATTCCCCAAGTCTTAATGATATTTCACATCTCTGATCAACTGATAACCCTTTGCTTCCTTTACAAAGATTCATTTTCAGTTATATGTGTGACCTTGGCTATTGCAGGTTACTTGCCCAAGGTCACCCACAGGCAGCAAGTTACAGAGATGTAATTTAAACACAGATATGCCTATCACTGGAACCCAGGTTCTTAACCACTCCTTTGAACTGGTTTTCAAAAATGAAGCAAAGGCTATTCCATGGAAGAACTTATCCACAGCCTTGTGGATAAGACAATCTCTGATGCAGGGTTCAGCAAGCTATGACCCAGAAGCCAATCCAGCCCATTGCCTATTTATGTAAACAAAGTTTTACTGGAAGTCAGTTATACTCATTCTTTTACCTATTGTCTGTAGCTGCTATCACACTCTAATGGCAGAGTTGAATCTGTGGTTCAGAGATTGTGTGTTCACAAAGCCTAACATTTTTATTATCTAGTGCTTTACAGAAAAAGTTTGCAATGCCTGTTCTATCTGTTTTTTTAGGTTTATCATCTGAAGATGATAATAACTAACTCACCTATCTGTAGTAAGAATTAAGGAAGACCCCATATCTGGAATATCCTAATGAAAGCACACACACCCAAAAGGTTACCTATTGTGTAACCCATGCTCTATAATCCAGCATTTATTTTTTTTTTTTTGGGGGGGGGGGGAGAAATCCCACCCCGCCTCTATCTCATTATCATGCCCCTTCTTTACTGGAGGAATTTTGCTCTCCTTGTACTCCATCTCCCAACACTATAAGAGGCAGATGTCTCCTATTACAAACAATCGCAAAGCCTATTCTGTGAGTTGTTTGTATCTGTTAACATCTCTGCCATTCTCCCTTCAACCAGGGAAATCATCTTGTCTCTGAAATCATCTTGTCTCAACTCTTCTCTTGCTCATCAGTCCTATTTATTCAACCCACAAAATAGCTTCGAAGCCATTCCCTCTTCAACATTTCCTCTCCCTACTCCTACCCTGGGCCCCACTGATTCCATCAACCCAACAGCCTCACAATTCATTTCCCAAACAATATATGTATGTGTCCTGCATACAAATGTCAGATGTGGCAAAATATTTCTTGAACAAATATCTCCTTTTAGGACTCTTCAATATCATATTGCTGCCCACTGAGGTAAGTCCTTAGCTTTGCATTCTAACAGACTCCACAACATGATTCCAAGCTACACCTCCTCACTAACTTCACACTACATTTCCTGGGTATTTTCTATGCTTCATGTACTACGTAAAGCACTGAAAATAAAAATATGAGAAACTCAGCTCCTGTCCTCAAAAAACTCAAAATCCAATAGGGAAGACAGTCCTTAAACCTAATGAAAGGGAAAAAAATTACCCATACAAAGTAAAGTGATTTAAGGAGCACAAAGAGAATGCAAGAACTAATTCTGCCACAGGAGGCAGAGAGGCTAAGGTTTAGGGGTGGCTTCCTTAACCTCAGAGGAGAGGGATTAAAGAAGAAAGGGTAACGACAGGAAAGGAAACATAGGATATGGGATGTAGGATCTCTACCATTTCTGTCTACCATTTCTCAACCTTTTTTTTCTAGAACAGTGGTTTTAAACCAGAGGCACTTCTTCCCTACACAGGGCATTTGGCCATTACTGAGAGCCTATTTGATGGTCATGCCTGGGCAAGAGAGGCAACTACTGATATACAGCGGGTAAAGGAAAAATGATTCTCAACATCCTACAATACACAGGACAGCCCCTCACAACAAAGAATTATCCAGCCCAAAATGTCAGTAGAGCTGAAGCCGAGCAACCCTGCTCTACAGCCTAAAGGAGAGGGCCTCGCGGACATAATTGCAAGATGTGTTGGACTGCTGACAATACAGAGATAGCAAAGGAGGATGAGTTATGCCTGGACAACCTCGCTCACCAAAACCAAAGGGGAGAATGCAAAGCTGAATGGAGGGCAAAAGGTGATTAATAAATGTTCCACATCTAAGGCCTCGTGAACAGGAATAGATCTGATCATCAGGCCAAGACAATCAACTGTGAAGGAAGGGAAAAGACCCGGGCAAAGAGGCTGAAGCAGAGGCCATCAGCGCTTTCTGTTACACATCATCCAATTCAATGCATATTTATTGCACAGCTGCTACTAGATGTCATGAGGGAAACAGCAATAAATAAGTCACAATCCCTGCCTGCAAGAAGGCTGAATTTCAGTAGGAAGACTCAGAAAAGTATGTAAGTTAATACAGTACAAGAGAAATTAACATACTTGTCCTAAGAGAAACACACAGGGGTTCAGATACACACATCTTGCAAGGATTCAGTGCAGTCGTAAAGAATAATTCCACTGAACATCCTCTAGATCTTCCAGTGAAAGAGAAAAATCAGAGGAAAGTAAATCCCCTATCTTTGTTTGCAAGGCTCTACATGCCTGGCATAATTAACAAAATTAGCAATATACAATATGTGTTACTCCCAAATAGTCCAACTGTTAACATTAGTCTAACAAAGAAAAGGTAGGATTCTTTCTATAAAGTACTCCCATGGAGATTTTACTTTTTATTGAGAAACCCATGAAAAAACTTAGTTCCAATATCCTAGAGGCAATCCTACAGCACTGAGAGGCTCTTAGTTATGTTTTGTTTTGTTTGTTTTAACTTTGGGTGGGTTTTATTTCTGAGGTTAAAAAGCCGTCCAGAGGACAGCTCTTTAAATATTCCCCTCAAAAGGAGTCTCAAATCCAACATGAGAAAATAGAGAAATCCCTAATGGTCCAGCCAACATACATTTTTCATAAAGTGATTACCCTCTGCAGCCTCAGCTTCCTAAGCCTTCCCCCTTCTATAATTGTTTTCCTTGTAGGCCAGGCAACAATTACCACTGCTACAAGACTGAGGAGGTTCACAGACAATATATTTTACAATACATAAGTGTAGTGTCTCTGATATCTGGTGCTTTTATCACTAATTGCACTATAAAATGCGCTATTAAAACAGGGACAAACAAGATTGTAAAAATCACATAATGGACCATGACCACTTACAAAAGCCATTCATAAACGTTACTGTACCACTTATTTTTCTTTAATTTTTCAGTTGTATAATTATTTTTCCAAATTTCTATTTCTAGGGGATACCAGCAAGAAAAAACATATATTTGAAAATTATATAACATACATACTTGCCCTTGCATATATTATTTTATAAATGGGCAAATAATTAAAAATTTTGGAATATCAGACAATGTGCTATGAATAGTGAATTCCTAGGGATAACTATGCGATCTCTTGAAAGAAATTATAAGCACAGCAAATGCATTTAAGCCATGGTTTCTATTCAAACTTCAGAACATAGGACAGAAAATATGAAAGAAAATGCAGAAGGATTTCATAATTCTAATCTATGAAACATATAATACAGCAAAGCCAATAATGCATTTAATATCTTGGGGAAAGATAGAATGATCAAATATTACTGCCAATTACTAGAAGACATGGGTCACTGGAACCACCAAGAGCATTTTATGTCATCAGCTCTCAGCATTAATTCGCAAGCAAATTTTCAAGTTTGTAGATAAGCCTTTCAAGTTGTTCGTTATGTAGCCACATGTCTACATTTAAAAAAAAAGGGGGGGGGGGATTCCGGAATAAGAGAATGAAAATAACAGTATTTGTGTTACCCACTAATAAATTCTAATGAATACTTGGATGCACCTGGGAATTTTAAGGTGTGACTCAGATGAAATGTTGGGACTCTCTGTAAGTTTCATGTAGCCATTACCAGAGACAAGCGAGTTCTAACCACAGAACATAAATGCCACAAACCAAATAGTGGCTAGCCTCTATAAAACTAACGGCAAGTAACCCATTAATGAATTGAGATTGTTCTTCTTTTCATAGGATAATCTTCTGTTAACTGAAGAGATAACTGCTGCCATAATGTGAATATCAGAGGGAAAGTGTGATTGATCTCAGGTCCCAGAGCACTTGCACAAGTCTACCGTACCTCAAATATCCTCCCTAAATCCTTATAATGGCCTAAACTTACTAAAATCAGAATCTTTTGCTTTTAAAACAAATGAGCAGTCACAATTAGAAACATCTTAATTGTACTTAAATTATTGTTTTCTTTCTAGAAATAAAAGTTAGTGCTCAATCTTTCAACGGGAAGAGAAAACAGCAAAAGGACAGATAAGAGAAATATTTGCTCTCATTTAAGAAATGGAAGTCACCTGACTCCATAAGAATCATTTTTTTTTTAATAAATTTTTATTTATTTATGATAGTCACAGAGAGAGAGAGAGAGAGAGAGAGAGAGAGGCAGAGACACAGGCAGAGGGAGAAGCAGGCTCCATGCACCGGGAGCCCGATGTGGGATTCGATCCCGGGTCTCCAGGATCGCGCCCTGGGCCAAAGGCAGGCACCAAACCGCTGCGCCACCCAGGGATCCCCAAGAATCATTTTTAAATATTTTAAGTGGTAAGTATACTTACTTTTTCAAAAAAAAAAAAAAAGAAAAAAGTCAAATACTTGAAATAGCAAAAACGATGTTGAATAGATAAAAATCAGAAGCTTGTTTTTCAATGTCCTCTCCCAAAAGGTATTCCTTAAGACATGCCAAACTGTGTTATAAAATGGAGTGGAATGGGGACTATACACATGAACCTACATACACAACTTACTTTGTCAGACGCCTCAGAAGCCAAGAGGTTAGTTGCAAGAGTCTGCAGCTTATGATGGGCCATGTTTTTAAGAGCGGCGAGGCTACGCCGTGTCATGGCTTGCTTTAGGTTGACCGCCGGATGACTGAGAGAATCCACTGCAGCAGGAACGGCTTCATCGCAAGCATTCAGTATCTCCACTGCTGTGATCCCCATCACACAGCGATCCAAAGCACCTGGAAGACGTATACATTCACAGTCAGTGCACATAACACTATAACTGCTTCTGGCCATTTTTTAGGAAAAGAAAATGCTTTGTCTTTTTTTATGTGTCAATACTTTCCTCAGGGCTTCCCTCCTCTGATGACCTTCTATGCAGCATTATCTTAATCATTTCTCCTGTAATGCCCCAACCACAACTTCACAAGAAAGCCAAGTTTATTTTTTTAAAGATTTATTTACTTATTTATTTATTCATGATAGACACAGAGAGAGAGAGAGAGAGAGAGAGGCAGAGACACAGGAGGAGGGAGAAGCAGGCCCCATGCCGGGAGCCCGACATGGGACTCGATCCCGGGGCTCCAGGATCATGCCCAGGGCCAAAAGCAGGCACCAAACCGAAGAAAGCCAAGTTTAAAGCCGAGACCTCAACAACTTCCCCTAAATTTTCCCACTGTCAACTTCCAAGACGGTCTTCTTGATACTCCACATCATTACTCTACTATATCAATTTCTATGACTTCAACTTCCCCTAAGTTGTCTATCAATCCCAAACAAAAGAGGTAAATTTTGCTATTCTCATTTTTTCTACCTTAATAATTCCCGGAGCTTCTCTTTCTCTAGGAAATCTCTGTAAAACAAGGAAAAATTATAATTTCTCATTCTGTCTGCAAATGTCTTGACTTTTATTGTTTATACCCACTCAAATGTTTCTCTGTATATTTGTGAAAATAACTACTATTCCAACTTATAACCACTTCACAGCTTCTTCATTTGGCCATTGTTTCCATTGATCTCTATCTATGCATTTCATGTCTAAGTTAGGCACAACTCCTTCCTATAACGCAGACAGCTTTTCTGTACACTTTGTTTTCTACAGTACACAGCCATCACACCAGGCAGAGAAGGGTCTATTCTATGGATTTGTACATAATCTTCTGAAGATTATAATAAGAACAGTGAAATAATGATTAAGTTTACTTTAATTCACTGGGCATTCCTCCAGAGTCATTCTAAAAGAGGACAAATCAATTTTGAAAAATAACCATAGAGAACACCAGAAACTTAAATGTCAACAAAATACAAGAGTTTTATTGTGTCTTTGAGCTAGTATCCAAACATATATTATTCCCGATGCTGAGTATTTATATACATGCCACTCAAGTTTGCCCTTCCACTTCCTTAAAGGGCTTAACTTTGGACTCACTGTCCCCTTTCCAATAGTAGTCCTGGAATTAATTCATGGTGATTTTAGTATTAACACAAATCACTGTTTTACTAACCAGTTCATTGAATCTTGACCAATATATTTTGGAAGGCAAAGCACAGAAAGGACTTGTGACCTGAAACTTTTTGTGTATGTATGAAAAGGAGAGTATGTATACTCTAACAGGATTTATAAGTTCAAAAGTGTTCAAAAATCACCAGCACATATGATTCTTCCACACATCCTGATCTCTTGGCTCTTTGAGTTCCTCTACTCCAATAAATTTTGCCCTACACTTGACCCCAGCCAATGGCCACATTATAATCTTCTTGTTACCAATAACTAAATCCCATTATGATCCCAACTTCAAAAATGCCACTCTCTGATAGTGGCTTCCATTCTTTACTTCAATCCTCTGATACAATAATTCCTCATTCAGCCCTGACTCCTTAACAGTTCATTAGCCTATCATGCTTGCCCTGTCCCTCACTTCCCTATGTCCCATAAACTAAAATTCCATCATCCATCCTCATAACTGCAGCTCTGTTCTTATCTCGCTTCCTTGCACCAGCCAAGCAAATTCCAACCTTGGTTTGTTTGTTTTTTTTTTTTCCAACCTTGGTTAAATCCAACTTTCCACCTATGCCAAACCTGTACAATGAAGATGAATATGAATGAAGAACATGCTAAAAGATCCACTTGAAATTCATGACCACTGATCTCAAGGGGTCCTTAATAGTGACCACATTTCCACAGATCTTTCATTTTCCTACTCTCCTAATTATTTTATACCTTTTCTCTCCTCCAATCTCCAACACTCCATTTTCCACCCTCACCTGGCTGAAAAGTTGTTTCCTAGCTCATTTAGAAAGAAGCAATTAAAAAGAAGTCCTACCAGCTCCCACTACCATATCTCCACTCATATTACTCTATAATTACACGTGAACTATCCAAACACCTAATCTAACACACTTGTAGCTTAAACCTGATCCCTCTCATCTGCCCACAGATATCATTTCAGCAATTCTCCCCTTTTTCATCATCTATTTCCCATACCTACTTGATCATTCCCACCAGCACATGATCATTTCCATCAGCATATAAACATGCAATTATTTCACCTGTTAAAAAAAAAACAACACAGACCAATAACAACAACACACTTGACCCAATATCTCTTTCCAGCTGGTATCCCATTTTTTATATCATCCTCTGTATTTGCTACCTACAAATTTTTCTCCTCCCATTTTTCCTTAAACTTACTCAAATCAGATTTCACCCAAATATGCAGAGAACCTCCTCTCCATGTTGCTAAATCCAATGTTTAGTTCCCAGTCCTCATTTTACTATCATTCAGAATCAGCAATACTTGTTCTTCCTCTCTACTCCTTGAAACACTTTTTTTTTTTCACTTGGTTTCTAGGCAATCACACTCTTCATTTTCTTTTTCCTGGCAAGTCCATTTTAGTCTCCTTTGCTGATTTCTTTCACATCACAGAAATATATCTAAGCCCTGGAGTGCCCCAATTATTATCTACTTGTATCCTCTTTATAATGTATCTAATGTCATGACTTTGAGTATCTTCTCTGTGCTAAGAATTCCCATATTTACATCACCTGCTCTGATATCCCCAACTCAACCCCTGACTTCTATATACAATTCACTAATCAACACCTCTACTTGAATGTCTAATACTCAACTCAATATAAAAAAAAATTTAATTCTTCTTTCCAAAATCTACTCTTCCCATTGTCTTCTCAATGTCCAGAAATGAATTCCATCCTTTGAGTTGCTCATGATTAAAACCTTGGATCATCTTTAACCCATCTCATTCTTTTATGCCCCTTATCCAACTATCAGCAAATCCTGTTCACTCTCCCTTCAAAATATACTGAGTTCAATCACTTTTCACCAGCTCCACAGCTACCACTCTGGTGTAACAATCCATCATCTCTTATTGGCTAGAGGAAATAGCATAAAAGCTAATCTCAATGCCTCTACTCTTTAACCACTTTCAGGCTATTCTGGAAAAAAGCAGGAAAATAATAATTGATAGGACAAAATTCAAATCAATAAAAATCAAACCAGAACTGCCACAGAATTTTTAAATAGCAAACGAGGACACCGAAACTTATTATAAATGTATTCCAGATGTTCAAAAGTTTGAATAAAGAGACATGGAAGATACCAAATGACCAAAATCACACTTAAGGAGATGAAAACTACAATGTCTGAGATGAAAAATACACTAAATGGGAACAATGGCAGATTACACATTGTTAAAAAAAATAAATAAAAGACTAATAAACTTGAAGACTGAGAATAGCAACTATATAAAATAAAACACAGAGGAAAAATAACTTTAAAATGAAAAGACAATCTGGAATCTGCGGGCAATTTTAAATAGCTTAGTAAACACATAACTATAGCCTCTAAAGAGAGGAAAGACAGGGAAGGATTGAAAACATATTTGAATAGAGAATGGCGAAAAAGTTTCCAAATTTGTTGAAAACCACACACCCACATATCCAAGAAGTATGACAAACCCTTGGCAAAAATGATATGAAAAAAACTATATTCAACTTCTCAAAATAAATAATAAAGAATAAAAGAAAAAGCCTAAAACTGTTGGGAAAAAACAGACATAGCACATACAGAGGAACAAAGCTAAGAGTGACAGCAGATATCTCATTGGAAATAATGTTAGCAAGAAGACAGTGGAGTATTAAAAGGAAAAGAAAAAAAAAAAAAAAAAACTATCAATCTAGAATTTTCCAACCAGAAAAAAAAATCTTAAAAATGAAGATGAAACAAAGAGTTTTATAGACACAAAGAAGTTGAAAGAATTCACCATGCCTAGACCTGCACTACAAGAGATATTATATATTAGGCAAAAAGAAAATCATTCCAGATAGAAATTTGGATCTATGCAAAGCAACAAAGAGCAATAGAATGGTAACTACACAGCTAAATATACAAGATTTTGTTATTATTATTCAAATTTTCTTAAAGAGACTATTTAAACAAATAAGCAAATAAAAAGAAATAACGTTCCAGGGCATTGTCTGGCTCAGTTATGGGAGTATGCAACTCTTGATCTCAGGGTTGTGACTTTGAGCCCCATTCTGGGTATGATTACTTAAAAATAAAATCTTAAAAAAAAAAAAAAAAAAGGAAAGAAAAAATAATCAAAGGATGTTCCAAATGAGTGAAAACCCCGAGCAACATAGGGATAATATAAAAGATAAGAAGTAGTAGAGAACAGCCCAATTATTCTTGAATAGAATTATTCTTTGCAAAAAAAAAAAAAAAGAACTGTTCTTCACACAGAGCAACTGGTCTATGTAAAAGAAACAAAGACAAAGGTAGGAAGATACCACACTGCTAAGGGCCTTGTCATAAAAGCTATAGGGAAGAATTTTTTTTCTTTAATTAAAACAGTACATGAACCAAAGGTTGTTGCTGTTGTTGTTACACTTCCTAAGATTAATTTGCCAGCACAGTACAGGATGGATTAGAAGGTAGATAAAGAAGACAGGAAAACCAATAAAGATAGCCTACATGTGAAAAAATAAAGTCCTGAGTTAGGATAATACTATGGAAACCAAAAAGGAAACTGATGGGTACCTAACTGGAGGGACAATTCTATAGGGAGCTCCTGGTGGGGAGACAGTCATATTTCCACTATAAGAACCTCTTCCTTCAAAATTCCAGAGTGAATCATCCATAGGGAAAAAAGAAACTGATTATACTGGTTTTACCATGATTTTGGAAAGGTATCATTTTTTCTTAATCATTTCATCCTCTGTGCCTTTGCCTGTCCAATGGTATATTTTTGTAATAAAATACAAAACAAAAATGTAGGAGATATGGAAAAGCTGATGATAATGCCATACAATGTGAAACAGAAACATAAAATCAAATCTCCACTGTATTAATACTGCAGGCAAAGGGTCAAAATGTGAAGAAAATACTTGCTACTAAACTCTTCCTCTAATACCAAAAGATTGGGCTGAAGTGCCACTTCCTGATTCTCTTTGGTAATTTTAGTAACAAGACAAAATTATCAGTTTAAATAAGTAAAAATGTTTAAAAAGGAAAATATTTATAAAACTTACAGACTAAACTACACAAATTGCACTTATAAATCCATTAAAGATACCATCAATTGACTAACAGGCAAATGTTTTGCATAGGATTGAAGTATACATTACCAAGGACTTTCAGAAAATTTATGCCATCTTATATAATCAATAAAATGAATTGACAATTTCAAATAAAGTATTAAGCAAGAATAACACATACTAAGGCTTTACTTGCGTGAAAAATCCAATTGACACTTATGCTTTTGATTATCCAATTTTACATGTTTTTAGCAGACATGAATACCCTTTGGTTCACAATTCTCTGCTACCTTTTATTAGATAATTAAGTTTTTACAAAATGACTTTAATGCATATTTCATAAAGGAAACGTAAAAACAAGAGTATTTCAGAAAACTCAGAGACAGAAAACAAACAAACAAACAAAAAAGATAACACAGCAAAGTGACAGGACTTCCTACACTAATTTCTAATATATATGGCAAGCACTATTGGCATTTGCATCTGTATGAGAACACCTAGTGACTGTCTCTGCATGATGTCTTTGATGTGAGAATCACTTTTGTTCTGTAACAAACATGATAAAAATAGACACATGAAAATGCTATTTTAGCTTGGTAATGGTTAGATAAGAGCATCTTATATAATCAGTCATTACTAACAGCATGCCACTGTTTCCCAAACAGACCGGATTTTGACCTTGTCAAAGGCCTATGGGAAGGACTCTACTCTCCTACTGGGAATGTCAAATATGAAGAAGGAGAGGAGAGAGCTGGTCCCTGAAGCACATCAACAGCTCCATGCAAAAGCAGCCACCACCTAGGTCAGTGGGCCACCTGTAATAAGTTCCTAAGTAAAAGTCAAGAGGTCCAGCCGGCCAATCTTTGTTGCTAGTTATTTGACTAATTTTCTAAGTACCCAAGAAGTGAAAGAATAAGAATTTTCCTGGCCTCCACATCACTATTAATTGTTATTACATATAATAAAGACGACATAGGTAAAGAGCAAAAGATTCTGGACTTCTGTCTTTCTAATGAAATTTTGTTTTACTAGCTTCAACTTCATTTTGTTGGAAAATAAATACTGGAAATAAAAACTACCCATTTGAAGGGGAAAATAACTAAATGAAAATGCTGCATAAAAGTACAAAGACATTTTTAAGTGTTTATAAGCTAGAAACATCAGTAAAATTCAAAATAGCAAACAGAAAATTGCACACCATGCATGAGTTGTTTTAGTGTATCGTTTGTAAAAATACATCCCCAAAATGTTAAGAAGAGAGATAAAGTGTCTCCTCAGAGTTTAAATACATTTCATACATCAAACCTTGGCTGAATCTGATTTATTTGGCTTCATTTTTTATTTATTTAATAAATAAATAAATTTAATAAATAAATAATGTCAATACCTTCAGGATGTGCCTTACTCACTCCCCAGGGGCCTTTATATCACTAGCTAAAGCCTGAGCAGCAAGGAGGAAAAAGGAATGTACACCTCCTATTATGGTTAAATCCAAAACAAATTCTGCTTCTTTATCTTTTGATTTAAGAATACCACACTGACTGATTGTTTACCTAAATACTCTTGAAGGTAAGATAATTGTGAAATTTCAATATATATATTGTGTTTAATAAGAACGGGCTTAATTACACTAAACTGGTTATAAGAGTAATATCCTCCAGTACACCTATAGTTAAGAGGTATTTGTCATCTCCTACTAGGGAAATTACTAGAAAAGTAACTTTGCCTTTCAGTAACAGCTCATTTGTAAAGAATTTCATATTCATATTCTTTACAAATGTATTTAAAGCACCTGAAGTATTCAAATAACAATTATTTAAGTACTGAAAAATTCAGAAAAGATGATATTCTCTTTTACAATATTTTAATTTTTAAAAGTCCTAGACAAGTTTACCATATTCTAGTATTTGTGCTACATCAACGGTTAATATTTATAGTATTTTAAAATAGTGCTTTCTGAACATTACTGCTGTAAAAACTTATTTTAATATTAATCAGTGTAAATATTTCTAAATGTAAGATCACATTCCCAAGTTCAACAAAGTAACAAGGAAAGCAGGATTCTTGTTATTACTGTTATTAATAACATTATTAGCCAATATGAACACGCACAAATTTCAATTTCACATACACACATTTACATATGTCTACTATACAGCAGGTAAGTATCTCATTTTATTCTCCCAGCACTACCATAAGATAGGAACTATTATAATCTCCATTTTACAGAGGAGTAAGTTGAGAGACAAAAGTCCAGTAAGTTACAGCAGATCTCATTACTAGCAAATAAATGGTCAATCCTAAATCAAAACCAAGTAGTCTGACTCCAGAGCCCAACACAAACTCAGTATATTTAGTTCATGGGGCAGACAAAACCACCAAATATGAAACAGTGCTGCCCACCAGAGGGAATACCACAATATCACTGAGTAATGAGATTTCAGTTCATCTCTCTTTTCTAATACACTTGTGATTTAAATTTTGACAGAAAGTATGACCTCAATCAGACAACAAAAAGAAAAATTAAATATAAAAGTAAAGAAGTCTGACACTCTCCAAGATGTTCCCTCTTGGCAAGATTGCCTATGCACTACCAGCTAAAACAAGGACCATAAATAACATCCCTGAAGAAGACTGCGACTATTTTTACAGAAGGACTTAGCAGAACTCCCTATTGCACCACAGTCCAAGCAGAAATATGTTTATAGCCTGATTTGGAAAAGGACTATTTAAAACAAAGAAAGATGAAGAAAAGAAAATTTGGTAGAAGTATTCTATAGTACAACTAGGTATATAAGGGCTTTAATCACTGATAGAAGATGACTTAAAAGAGTAAAAGTAGAATAAAATGTGTTTTTAAAAGTCTAAAGCAGAAAATGTTTAGTTACACACTTAAAAATTTCCCACGGAAAATCTTAAGATTCTGTGTATAAACATTACACATAATTGCGTGTGTACTTCTGAGCTACACATGACTTGTTCTATATTATGCCCCATATGTAAAATTTCTGAAACTTGAAATTTTAAATGTTCTCTCTAGATCTTGAAACGTTTGTTTCAATTACCTCCTCTAATTAACTACTTCATACTGCTTTCCTGCTGTTTAAATAAAAGAATTTTTTCTTCTTCCACTGTTTCTGAACTTGATACAAAATGGGTTCCTTAATCTCGCTCACATTTTCCATCTTGAATTCTATAGAAATCACTTATTTTTTAGTCTGTTGCCTTTGTCTTGTTGTAGTCTGTATATTGTCTTCAACTGCATTCCTTTGAAGATCAGTGAGCTACCCTAAAGTATTTGGCATAGTACAACAAATGAGAGGAAAATTTAAATAGTTCTTTGTTGACAATGATGATAACACTCAGAAGTAAATGCAGCAACCATTTTTACATCTTAAGGCTATTTTCCTCACATAAAAGACTTTTTAATTTCCAGGAAATCAAATTAATTTTCCATTTAATTTTCTAGTCTATCTCTTAACACTTGTTCTTACCAGTGTCCATTTGCCAGACGTATACAGAGCCATCTGAACATCCCACTACTAGGTAATCATCAGAAGGCCTCCACTTGATTACTTGAATAGGGAAAAGATGACGAGATGCCAGCATAATGCATTTCTTCTCTCGCAGACTTAGGAGTCCCACTGAGTGGTCACTGGCTACAGAGCAGATGCAGTGCTGCACTCTTGCCTAAAAAGAAGAATGATTATATTTTAGATTAAATTCAGAATAAAATGGATCTGGCCCTCAATAACATAAACCAAAATTAATTATACATTCATCACTGCTGAAAACCCACCACAGTATTACGTTGTGTCAAGAAATGTGCTCCTTCACATTATACATGAAACACCCAGTTCAATCATGACAACACTTTAAAAAATGCTAAATTAATCCCAGATTAAAGATGGAAAAGATGCCTTGGAAAATCTGCTGTTCAAATCGGAAGATGACCTTACTAAAACGATCGCCATACAGGGGGCAGGCGAAGCTGGAAAAAAATTGATCTGTTATTATGCGTTCTGCTTCCATGGTACGAACTTTCCTTTGTTAGCTGCTAGAGCGGGCTTTCTGCAGTGCTTCCTTCTGTTTGTGACTGTCATTTTGGACCTATGTTCTTCCCTGCTTCTTGGCTCAAAAACAATACCCTCCTGGTCCCTCAGCTACAATCATGCCTTTCAAGAGCCACAGATATTTTGTATTATGTGTAGATGTGCTTCACAGCTTGTCTGTAATGTCAGCAGGTGCACCCCCTCAATGAACACACAATAGCCAATTAAACATTCTGCTGTGTATTCTCTGCTCATCTCTAGTTTTCTGCCTTTCAATTCCTTTTAAAACAAGATGGAATATAAATAACCAAAGAACGTAAAGATGTTCACTAGCAACAGAAAACTGAATTCACGATCTGGACAATTAAAAAATTAAGGTATTTAAATTTTTAAGACAATTTATAAGCTATTTAAAACAGAACCTTATAGTGATTTAATAGACTATGCTTTCAGTTAGTTCTGAGGTGAAACCATATGAAAACAGCCACACATCGCTATATATATATTGTGAATAATATTGAGGATGAGGCCCATTGCACTACATATATATGGCTCATCCCTTCAGTGGTATCCAAAGGAGAAACTTTTCAAATCTCATTGGGCTGGGCTTCACCAAAGCAAACATTTTTAGCTAAAGAACAATGCCACGTTGATTGCTACATCTCAACGCCGCACTGAATGGGAAATGTTGACAGGTATCAAATCAAAAGAGGTAGGGGTGGCCAAATGTGCTGAGAAAACTCAAGTTACAGTTGTTGATTTTACCACAGAACTTCAAAGAACCTGTAACAGGCTGATGTGAATAGAATTATCTCTATGAGGGGAACACAGTTATCACTCATCTCAAAGTTTATTTTCCACGGTAGTCTTAGAAGACTGAGTTTTGGAGGAACACACTTTGGAGAAAACTGCTGTAGCTGATTCCTTTCACATTCTGGCTACTAAGACACCTAGGCCTGAATTTTCTACTCATCACAGTGGGGGTGAGGAGGACACGCACTTCTGCAGGAGGACTCTTGGCCTCCTCTTCCTTCTCCTCTCAGTTTCTCTTCATCATTTAGCTTCATTTTTATCTTACTGAATAATGTTTATTTTTGTAAACAACATAAAATCAATTTTTGAATGAAGCAGAGCATGAATAAAGCAAAGACAGTAAGATTTAACTATCTACTTTGTTCTCAAATTCAGGTATGTTAATCTTTTATTCCGTGTTAGCTTTATTTGTATTTTTTGTTATACAATGATTTAAATACTATAACCAGCAACCAGCATAGCAGGTATTTACTAATTTTAAGTTAAAAAACCAACTTCAGAAAAATCATGTTATAAACCTTTATTAAAACATCATATAGAATTTTCCTAAACAAGCATTTTTTAAGCTTAATCTCGTTCTCTGATAAGCATTCAACTGTAACATAAAACATGATTTCTTCCTTTATTTTTTTTTAATTTTTTTTTTAATTTTTATTTATTTATGATAGTCACAGAGAGAGAGAGAGAGAGGCAGAGACACAGGCAGAGGGAGAAGCAGGCTCCATGCACCGGGAGCCCGACGTGGGATTCGATCCCGGGTCTCCAGGATCGTGCCCCGGGCCAAAGGCAGGCGCCAAACCGCTGCGCCACCCAGGGATCCCGATTTCTTCCTTTAAAAAGACATAAGGACTGAGGGGTAGCTGACTATGGCATACAAAAATTAGCTTTATAATTAAATAATAAATCAAAATAAAGTGGCAAACTACAAAAAAATAATTTAAATATGGCAAAGTTAGGATAAAACAGGGCAAAGATATTTCAGACCACATAAAATGAGTTCCACCAGATATACATTGCTAACCAAAGATAACAGTTTGATACATGGATTCTTTTGCATTTCTACAGATTACCGTTAGTAACAACTTTGTATTTATCAAATATATCCATCCTTCAATTCACAAAAAGGGATGGTTGCCACATTAATGGTTAACTACTATTACTATTTAGCAACATCAAATTGCCAAAAAGGAATCATTTTATTTCTCTCATATAGGAAATAAATGTTTGCAGGGATCTTTTCCTCTATGTATGATTTACTAAAAAGAATGCCTTCTGGAGAACATTTCTTTTCATCTGTCCACGCCCTTTAATCAGTTACCGATCTGCCACAGTGCACACGACACCGGCCACTGCTTGTGACTCTGCTACTTTGACTCACAAGCTCCTCATCTTTAAATGAACTACTGTGGGCCCCTGGGTGGCTCAGTGGGTGAAGCGTCTGCCTTCAGCTCCAGTCATGATCTCGGGGTCCTGGAATCAGCCCCCACTGGGGCTTCTGCCTCTCCCTCTGCCCCTCCCCCTGCTCGTGTGCTCTCACCCCTTCCCTCTCTCTAAGATGAATAAAATCTTTTTAAAAAATAAAAAATGTTTAAAAATGAGCTAATGCTTCACTGATGCCATATACCTCACTAGCTGACTCGCTGGCCCCCAAGTCCACAGTCATCTCATCTGAGTCCAGGTGCACTCTTGGCATTCCATTTCAAACAGAGGCAGCAGTTGGGGTGAAGTTTCCAACAACAGGTGAATTTTCACCAAGATTCTTTACTATGTTTTGTGCTCCTCAAGCTATGATCTACGGGTAGATCTTAACATCCAAGGGGATACAGAAGTACTGGCAACTATTGACCAACACATTCTCTCTGCCAAATGTCTTATGGTAGGATGGTTTATAACTTAGCAGAGAGAGGACTGCAGACACTTAGTAAACAAACAAAAAAACGCTTCCCCATTCCTATGAGGAACTTAATCTCCAGGCATCAACTCCCCAAGAGAAGTTTCAATTTTCACCCTCCCCATTTATATACAAGTGGGAAAATTTAAAAATTCAAGAAAATGTAATCCACCCTCAAGAAAAGACTTAAAAACTCTACATCATCTTATCACTGTTATTAGTAAAAATAAAGGACAAAAGAAATACTAAATAACAGCAAAGGATCTTCTTTTAAAAAGTAGCACTGGGTGTTATTCTATATGTTGACAAATTGAACACCAAAAATAAATAAATTTATAACAAAAAAAGTAGATTAAATCATATTCTGAAGGGGAAAAAATAAACTTAATTCAAAAAACTCTAGCTTTTCATTACCACACGAAAAACTAGTACCTCAGTACCACATATACACTTACACAAACATGCTTTGAAGAACAGTTCTGTTCCTCTTTCACACAGTGCAATAATGATGAAAATAGGAAAATGACATGCCCCACCCCCCACACACAAAAAAATGTGTGGTCCAAACTAAAAATGACATACCATCCCTGTAAATGAAAATAAGCATCTGAAGAGTTAACTCTAGCTTTACTGTAATAAGCAACAGTCTGGAAATAGCCAAAATAATCAAGACTGAAAACAAAACAAAACAAAAAAATCAATACTGCTAAGCCCAAGAAAGCATAGTTATTAGAGGTACTTAACTCACAAGAAAAGATGGTTCTCTGCTTTTTAAATATGGATTAAAATAAATCTAATTTTTCTTCTTTCAAAAAAATGCTAGTCCAACTCGTGTGAAGAAAACTGGCCTATAGTGGAAATAGCCCAATACAGTAAAACCTCATTAATTTTGATTCCACTAATTAATTGTGGGTTGATGGTTACCTTCACAGGCTGTGTGAAAACAAATTAATGGTATAAACAAAGCAAATGTCTAGCCTATTTAAATGTAAAAGGAAAAAAGTCCATTCTCAAGCACCACTTTGGTATTAATTTTAATTCAAACAATGAACAGAGTAATGATAAATAATTCTCAGCTATCTGTTAAATGAAAGCACTTAAAAGATTTGCTAAAATGCAATTAACTTGGTTTCTTATCTGTCCTCAAAATTACTAAAGAAGCACTTCTTAAATAATATTTAGTAACTCCTATCTCTGATTTAGACCCAGCTTCCCCACAAATGAACTGAATTACCACAATTCTTTTATTATTAAATTATTAAATTCCAGAGATCTTGGTTCTTGAACATCTACTTCACCTACAATGACTCATTCCATAATTCAATTAATTTCATTCTACTTAACTTTGTTCCACTTTAACCTGGAAAAGTCACCTAAATGTGACTTAACGTCAAGGACACTGTATGGGGATTATGCATAAGACATTTAAATTGTGTAATTAAAATAATACAACTAAAAAATGTGAACCTCATGCATCTATGCTACTTTTTTGGTCACATTTCCATTCATTAAAAAAAACTTTGTAATGTATTCCCATTGTATGTATATTTAAAAATTATATATGTGCTCCTGTGCCAATATACCATGTACATTGTAAACCACACACAAAAAATAGGTTTTAAAAGAATGACTCAGAGGTACACCTGGGTGGCTCAGCTGGTTAAGGGTCAGTCTGCCTTTAGCTCAGATCATGATCTCAGATCCCGGGATCCAGCTCCCATGTTAGGCTTCAGCTCAACGGGGAGCCTGCTTCTCCCTCTCCTGCTACCACTCCCCACTGCTCATGCTCTCTCAAATAAATAGGATCTTTAAAATATATATAACAAAAAATGACTCGGGGCACCTGGGTGGCTCAGTTAAGCACCTGACTTCAGCTCAGGTCATGATCTCCGAGTCCTGGGATGGAGCCCCACTACCCCGTCCCTGTCTGGCTCCTTGCTCCATGGGAGTCTGCTTGTCCCTCCCTGCTCATGTGCTCACTCTCTCTCTCTCAAAAAAATAAAATTTAAAAAATAAAAAATAAAACATTTTTATTATAAAAACATAAAAAATAAAACATAAATATAAACATAAATTGTAAAAACATAAATAAAATATTTAAATAAACAAATCTGAGATGAAAGGAGACACCTTCTTGAGTGTCTAAGGTTAATTATGTCAGCACTAACCAACACCTCAAAATATAATATACAGCTTTAGAAGGATTTCATTGCTAATGATTGTTGGATGTAAACACAAACATTATATAAATACACATTTTCTGGCCACCCTCCCACCAAACTGACCAAATGATCGCTGCCTTAAACCATAAAGTTGCTGATGAAAAGATACTGAAGTTTCATCGGAAATATGTTCCATCATTTTCTGTGCCCATTTTGTGGTAGCCGGGTGAGGAACCAGACAAGCACACCTTGCAAGAGCAATGCTGTTGCCTCCTCTCAGTAGCAGGTCTGCTCTTCCCCCAGGTAATATGTGCCCACAGAATGTAAGAAGTAAGTGAGATACCAGTTTCCTTCCATCTACTAAATGTTCAGAAGCTCAATTTCTTAAAGTTAAAAAAAAAGGATATAAGCAAGAGCTTTAGTATTTTATTCCCTTACGCCAGTTAAATGTCTCACAAAAGACACTCCACAACCACTGCTAGGACAGACTTACAGAGTGTGACTCATGAGCACCATGTACATTTTTTCACTGTTTTGACACTCAAAACTTGTACAGCATGGACTGAGCATTCTATCAACTTGGCCAGTACTTTATAGGTGATTGCATCAACATGATTATTCATGTTGAATCTGAATAATTCTGCACTATACTATTTTTTGCCCAAATACTATTAATTCTGCCCTAGAAGCAATACATACCAATGACATCAAAAGCTAATTAAAAGCAAAGGCTAACAATAATAAACAGAATGTTTAATGAAAACTGTATTTTTATTTGATGAAAAAAATTAAGATAACTGGACAAGGAAATGGAGGGAGATACTGGACCAAAACATATATATTGCAGGGCTAATTTTTCTTTCTAGATAATTTTGATCCTCAACCAAGGTCTCATTGAGTTTGCCAGTAAATAATCCTCACAATACATTAGTGCTGAGCAGCAGAATGCCACAAACTATCACAGAATCTGATAGAGTCAGAATATACCACCTAGGTCATCCAACCTGACCTTATGCATTTTACAAGACTTCATTTTAAACCATTCCCAGAAACCTCTTATGTAACCAGTTCCTAAACATCTGCCGTGAATTACAGAAATTAGAGACAGCTAGTTTATCCCTTCCACTAGCTCTCTGGGGAGATGATTCTGCATTCTAACAGTTCCCAATATAAATTACATACATATATTTTTCCTACTTTTACTAATTTATTTTCTAAATTATTCTTTTTCATTTTGTGAGCAATCACTTAACTCCTCCCCAATTTTACTGAGTATTCTCTAAATATATGATAGCTACTGTCTTTCCTTTTAAATATGCCCATCATTAGACAAGCTATAAATGACCAGCTTCTTTTAGTCATAAATCAATCTCGCTATTCTCTTAATCATTATTTCTCATACTTCCCAGAACTCTTTATATGGAACATAAATGTGCAGTTAAGATGCATCATTTATCACTTTTAAATATTCTACCTGAAGGAAAAAAAGGGCCTAGAAGTATTCATCTCATTTCCATATTTTCATGAAACTAGTTTAAAAACTTTTTTTAGAAATCCATAGCTCATCCTTTTTTTTTTTTTTTAAGGAAAAAGAAAGGTAGAGAGCTTTTTCTTTGATAGCTGTTGTGGAAAATAAAGACCAGTAATCCAACCAAAACAGTGACTAACCATCTCATGTTTATGTTCTATATGAAAATAAGACTTCAATATTTTTTAAAGATTTGTGAGAGAGAGGAGTGCATGAGAGATCATGAGCAGGGGGAGGAGCAGAAGGCAAAGCAGACAATCCGCTGAGCAGGGAGGCCAACACAGGGCTTGATCTCAAGACCCTGGGATCACGACCTGAGCTGAAGACAGATACTTAACTGAGCCACCTAGGAGCCCCAAAAATAAAGCTTTTAGAAACAAGTTTTAATTTCCTCATTCACTATATACAATTGGTAATAGTGGGCTAATCTGAATTCCATCTTTCTTCAACTGCTTCCTTATTAATTAAACAGCCAAAAAAAAATGAATTTAATGTAAGATGGGGCACCTAGGTGGTCCAGTGGGTTAAACATCTGACTCTTGACTTCGGCTCAGATCAAGATCTGAGAGTCATGAGATTCAGCTCTGTACTGGACTCCACGCTAGGTATGGAGCCTGCTGAAGATTCTCTCTTTCCCTCTGCCTCTCACTTTGGCCCTTCCCTCATCTCTCTCCCTCCCTCTCTTAAAAAAAAAAAAAAAAAAAAAAGTCCATCAGCCTTCTTTTCTCACCCCATAATTTCTGATAAAGTATTTGATGTTTGTTCTTAGTCCAGTCATTGTTTTTAAATCAAATTTCATCACATTTCTGGAAGGGAAAGATTCCAAGCTTCAAAAATATGCAAGAAGCTACACAGAAAAAGGATAGATTATGTAAGAACAGGAGAAAATTTGAATAGAAAGCACATATGCTTAACATTTCAATTAAGTTAAGCATTCATACAAGCACTAAAATCCCCAAGAAAAACAAATAAGCAAAGGACAAAAAATGTCTCAAAAAATCATTAAAATCTTCATAGAGAAATTTCAATATCTCAAGTAACCAAAAAAATGCAAATTGAAACAAGATATTCTTTCCACCTATCCATTTAGCCAAAGATTTTAGAAATTATAATAGCAAACAACCAGCATTTATTGGGTTCTTACTTTGTACTGGGTATTATTCTAAATAGTTGGCTAAATTCCAAATGTTATAATTCATCAGTCTCACTACAACCCTCTGAGGTAGGTATAATTATTATTTCCACTTTACAGGTATGGCAACTGAAGCATCGAAGTAAATACAAACATTTTATGCTGGTAAGAGACAATGAAGTGGGCATGGGGGTAGAAAATAATTTGCTACTATACCTCAGTCACCTTAAAAACACGAAAATTCTGAGGTTCTAATCTTAAAAAAATTCATGGAATCTATCCAAGGGAACAACCATAATTTTAATTTAAAAAGATGGTATAATACATATGTTCAAGTTAGGAACAATCTACATATCGAAAGTTGGAGAACTGCTAAGTAAATATGGTATCCTCACATAAATATGGTAGGTTATACAATCATTAAAAATTACTTTCATGAATAAGTATAACTTGGAAAAGTTAACATTAAATGAAGATGCAATGTGCTCAGATAACTATATCTACAATATAATCACAAGTATACAGTAGGCAGATTTCAAAAGGCCACAGGGAAAGCTATCAAAATGTTCATTGTGATTCTCTTATATGTACAAGGATAATAGGTGACCTTTTACCTTCTTAGCTATTTCTTCTGTGTCAAACATTTTCAGTGTTGTGTTAAACATGTAAAATTGCAGTTAAAACATGTTTTTTTTTTTTTTTAAAGATTTTATTTATTTATGAAAGACACAGAGAGAGAGAGGCAGAGACACAGGCTAAGGGAGGAGCAGGTTCCATGCAGGGAGCCTGATGTGGAACTTGATCCCGGGTCTCCAGGATCAGGCCCTGGACCGAAGGCAGCACTAAACCGCTGAGCCACCGGGCTGCCCCTAAAACATGTTTTTAAAAAGCAAATAATGTATTATAAATAATAGGAGGCAAAAGGAGTTTAAAAAACTCCAAAGCTGAATGATCAAAGATGAAAACTAAAGGGTAAATACAAGAGAAGTAGGCAATCCACAGTTCTCTAAAAGAAAAGTAGGATATAGGAATTTGAAAGAACGGCTGTTTATTTTTATTTATTTATTTATTTTATTATTATGGAATTTTATTATTTACTTATTTTATTTATTTATTTATGTTTATTATTTATTATTTATTTTCTGAAGGAGTTGCCAATGTTTAGGCATCTACCAGGAAACAGAAAGATATTTATAATTCTTCAATATATTAGTTTTCCTCTTCTGTATTTTCTCTTCATATTAGTATCTCTGCTTTAATCTAATCTGTATAGTTCTACCTGCATAATCATCACTGTCACTCAAATACTACCTTAAAATTACATTAACAAAGTTTTTAGCACTTTTAACAATGTAAGTCAATATAAGTATTCAATCCAACAACTCAATGATCACCTTCCACTGTTCCTGAATGTTTCCTCACACTGTTTTGAATTTACTTTATAACTTTTCACTTCATGTCTTTAAAATGTTAACAAGCTTCCTTTAACTTCACTTACATATTGTTGGGTCTTAAGAGACTGAGAAAGTCAACACTGCAGACTGAAAATAATCAAAATTCCTTTTTTTTTTTTAAGATTTATTTATTTGAGAGAGTGAGCAAAAGAGCACACATACAAGCAGGGAGAGAAGCCAACTCCCTGCTGAGCTGGAGCCCAACCCCTTGGCTGGATCCCAGGACCCTGAGATCATGACCTAAGCCAAAGACAGACGCATCACCCACTAAGCCACCCACGAGCCCAAACTTTGGGTTACACACATTCAAGAGTTAAAGTCTCCTGTCACAAAGGGCCCCCCTTCTCAGAGGTCAGGGACTTTCGACTCCTAGTGGCTGTTGGTCCTGGCCTTCCATTTTCTGATGTCTCATTCAGAAAGGTGAAAGGCACTAATCTATCTCACCTAGTGACTGTGAATCTGTTGGCTCAGCCTCAACCTATTTACCCCAATTACACCTGCATCCTTACAAGAAATAAACACTGAATTTATGCCTCTGATGTAATTATGGAATATCTTTTTACCTTCTCATGAAAATAAGTGGGTTCATAGATACTGACTCCATTTTTAAAACTGGAGATACTAAAAGAATATGTGTACCTCCTACCAGTAAACTACTAAAAATATATATACTAAAAATACTTTTTTGTTTCTGGCTTGCTTTTTAAGTCTCTATCAAAGAACACTAGAGAAACCTGACCTTCAGTGTCCACAATTAAGCAAGAAATTTGTGCCTCGCCGATAATTTATGCCTAAGTAAAGCAGTAAATTAGGGTCAAACGTCCCCCTTGAACATCTGGGGTCAAGCTGCCAAAGGCTTCGCAAGGGTAATAGTCAAGCTCTTCTGTAATCTGCCCACAAATTTCCATTAGAAATGAGACAGTTGGGGCCACTCAGACAAGAACACTAATGTTCGGGTAGTGAGCAGGCAAAGCACAATACTCGAGTGCAATTTCTAGGAAATTAATTGCTAATCTCCTGAAAGTTCTGTCTCATGCAACAAAAAGATGCAGTTACACTGAGAGAGAAAGGGAACTCATCCCTCATTTGGGCAGATCCTAAAACCACCTGGCCATCAAGGAAACGAGGAAATGAAAAGCCGTTCCTGATACAGGAACAAAGTGTATCTATAATGAAGTCATTATAAAGCTGGAAATGAATGCATTCCCCAGATTTAGACCTTTATCATCCAAATGAGAATGTAGGTAACTGCAAATAGAAATAATAAAATGGGGTGTCTGGGTGGCTCAGTCCATAAGTGTCTGCCTTTGCTCTAGCAACACTTTCTGTAAAGTGTTTGGAATTAATGCCCAGCCTATGATAGGAACTCATTAAATTATTATTATTCTGTTATTATTATTATTATTTTTAAAGATTTTATTTGGGCAGCCCGGGTGGCTCAGTGGTTTGGTGCCTGCCTTCAACCCAGGGCATGATCCTGGAGACCCAGGATCGAGTCCCACTTCGGGCTCCCTGCAGGGAGCCTGCTTCTCTCTCTGCCTGTGTCTCTGCCTCTCTCTCTCTGTATGTCTCTCATGAATAAATTTTTTAAAAAAGATTTTATTTACTAGAGAGAGAGTGTGTACATGAGCCGGGGGGAGGGGCAGAGGCAGAGGGAGAAGCAGACTAGCCACTGAGCAGGGAGCCTCATGCAGGCTCAATCCTAGGACCCCAGGATCATGCCTTGGGCTGAAAGCAGGCACTAAACCGCTGAGCCACCCAGGGATCTCCAATTTCTGCCATTTTAAGATAGATTTTAACTCATTTTAAAATTACGTTATGATTAAGTTACTCAAGAAAAATTAGTCTTTATGTCATACTGTATCTTCAGCTCAAAATAAAAATTCAAATTAATCAACCACTTCATTCACAAAGCTTAGCATCAAATGACTTCTATTATTAAAACTAATCATGCCCGATACAATCTTCTCTACTCCAAAAAAATATGACTTAAAAGCTAAAAAAAGCCTTTCTAAGATCAAGGGAAACTAAATTTCTAGAGTGTTTAGCACAATATAAGCATAGCCTGAATAGAAGCATGCAATTTTTGTCATTACTATCAAAAAGACCACACACTAACAGTCTCTTACTAATTTTCTCAGCTTCCTACATAACAGGGTGTATTATATCTGAATACATAAATATTATAATATGAAAAATTATTTATCTTGAATAAAATAATACGCTAGCAGTAAAAATCTGGAAAACATGAAGTTATAAAGAATAATAAGCTAATCAGAATGGATAGCCAAATAGTACTGATATATACATTACTGCATTTGTGTCTTCAAAATGAGAATTGGTGCTATTCATGTATACATACTCTGCATACATCCACTTAAAAGCCTGAATATTAGCAAGGCTTAAAAGATAACAAGGATGATGGAAAGTAAGGAGGGTTAATAGGTGGTAAAAACCTATCCCTAAGATTTTAAGGGATAATTTAGCAATACCTATTTAAAAGACTTTAAAAAATCAATATGCCCTTTTATACAGAAATTCCACATCTACAAATGTATCTTAAGAAATCATCTCAGATGTGCAAAAATATTTAGGTATACTATTTTGTATTCTCACTGTTGACCAGAGAAAAATTTTTTCAAGCAGCATTCTAAAATTTCTGATAAACTTAATTAACCAAATATTAAATATGATGTTGGAATACACTTTGTGACACAGAAAGATGAACAGAACATCCCTTGAAAACATTTGTATTCTAACATTTAATTTAAAAAAATAAAAATTAATTTCAAAAAGACAGGTTGCATGCATAAAAATGTGAAAAATGGTATCAAAATCTAAGAGAAGTAAATGTTAAAGGAAAAAAGATTGTTACAGCACATTATGTGCCTTGCGATATATTTCAGAAAAAATGTTATTTCGGCCTCTTCATTTTGTTTAATTTGTACTACCAAAGTTTACTCTGCTTGGCTTTAGAGACCATGTCATAAACACTGCTTTTTAAATGTAACACTCAAATTAATGACAAAAGCCTAAATTCAAAAAGGTGATAAGAGCTAATTCAGGCAAAAGCTTTTTAAAAAGGACAATATATTAAAAAGAAACCTAATTTGTTCATTGTTAATGGCTGTGAACATCAGCTATGCTAGCATACGTATAGTCACATACACCATTCATGTTATCATATCTCTGTCTCTAAAAGCGGGGGATTTTAACGTTGCCAAACAGAGGCACAAACAGGTTAGATGCCTGACATTCCAGTTTTCACAAACCCATGCTGCCCCCTTCTGGATACTTTTGGAGATTATGGGACAATACAAATTTATTAAGATAAATGAAATGTAATCATTTTTAAGTAATCTATTAAAGAAGTTAGCCTATATATTCATATAAAGAAACATATATATATATATATATATATATATATATTTTACCGGTACAATATTTATTTGGAAACATTTTCCAAAAATTCCATTTTGGATAAAGTTCTGCTAGAAGCACACAGCTTATAATCCAATCATCCATGCCAATGACGTAAATAAGTATTATATATTAAAAGTAAATAAAATATAATACTTAACAAAGTCACTTTTTTTGTTCTCTTCCATATGCATTCCTCTCACACCCAAAGCAAAGCAGAATGTGAATTTGGAACTTACTTTTTCAGTTCAATTTGATAATTTTATTGCCTATGCATGTAACCATAAGTACATAGTTTGGACTTGTGTGGTTTTTAAATGTAAATAGTATCTCACTGTATCACACACACAGATGTTCCATGTCACAGGGTGTACTTCGAAATGCAGCCACTCCCTCTAAGTACAGATTAATGAGGAAATATGGAGAGCTCCATGCAAAGATGTTGGTACCATTCTACAGGTAAGAAATATTCTACTGGGTCACTAGTGTTATTTTTTAATTTCTGCGTTTTCATGCCTATCAATAATCTTGGCCTGGCTTACTAGGGAAAATGTTTTTTAAAGCTTTCCTGACATCTTAAAATTATTTTCTTAGTACTTTATTTTTATTTTTTTAAGTACTTTTTTTTTTTTAAAGTCTAGTTCCTTTCTCTGAAATTAAAATATGTGGAAATAAAATATACCTGGATCTTGGAGAGTAGAATCCTTTATACTAGAAGCTATAGTGTAAAAAAAAAAAAAAAAAAAAAAAAAAAAAAAAAAAAAAAAAACAACAACAACAAAAGATGAATAAGAGGGGAAGCTGGTTGGCAGGGAGGTGAAGGAAAGAGGTCAAATCATGCTTACCTAGGTTACTAATCCTAAAGCCAGAGACTTGGAAGGAGTTTCCTGCTGCAGCATACCAGAATCCTTAAGAAAGCTGCCCTCCCTTTCAAGAGCTCTCCTCCTCAAACTCCCTGGGAATTTGATGTATTCTTTGGCCTCCTCTAGCCTACAGTTCAGATATTGGAAATTCACCCAAGCCTACCTCTGACAACTACCCAAACCTGGAAAGCATTCTATCTCTAACCACTCTATGTTGCTTAAATTTCTCAGTTATTAGAATAAATTGACCTAAAGTGCTACATTTCTAAAGCATTAAAACATTCTAGCATTGAAAACCTCTGAAGGGTTGTAAGATACTACACTCCAAGTTAAGGGAATCACACAGTTGGAGAACGGGTGGGGGGAGGGGAGAGACTTGCATTTCATTAATAAGCTTTAATACATTTTGTATTCTATATAGCTATTTATAAAATATTTTAAGATACTACAATAAGTAATATTCTCAGTGCAAATGAAAAGTCAAAATTAAAACCTCAAAATTTTAGCAAGCCTATTTTTAAAAGATTTTCCTAAAAAGTCTTCTATATGAGTAAAGTTGCAATCTAATTTTTTAATAATTTAAGAGTTCCACTTTAAATTTGAATCCTATTAAAACTGCCTCAGAGCTTTAACTTCTGAACAGCAACATACAAGGTGAAAACCACTCTTTTAAAAACAATAAACACTGGGCAGCCCAGGTGGCTCAGTGGTTTAGCACCGCCTTCCGCCCAGGGCGTGATCCTGGAGACCCGGGATCGAGTCCCACGTCGGGCTCCCTGCATGGAGCCTGCTCTTCCCTTTGCCTGTGTCTCTGCCTCTCTCTCTCTCTGTCATAAATAAATAAATTAAAAATCTTAAAAAAAAAAAAACAATAAACACAACTTGGAATGACTAACAAAAATGGTGTAAGATCATATGCTATGTTATAGAATTCAGATACTAGTTAAGTCATTTCAGTTTCCTTCCAGATGTATCTTTCATATGCATAAATAGCACACACGTTATCTTTCAAATATACACAGTGCATGTACATGTACCTTTCCTGTGTACTCACAGCACATGTATATATACCTTTCTTGTATACTCACAGCATGTGCATATGTATCTTGCACATGTACACACAGCACATGTGTATGTACCATTCATGTGTTCTCAAAGCACATGCATATGGACCTTTTGCATGTAGATACAGCATGTGTACATGTATCTTTTGTATGAACAGCAAATGTGTATATATCTTTCTTATGTACATATAGCACATGTATATGTTTCATTCACATGCATATACAGTACAGGTACATGTATTGTTCATCTGTATATATGATACATTTTGTTTCATTAAGAAACCAAACCACCAAAAAGAAAAACCACCTCAAACTGAAGTTTTTCCCTTTATATTCAATAACCTTAAAAAGAAATAGAAGTGATAACCTAATATTAAAGATCTCAAAACTACCAATTCCATCATCACTCCCAAAGTTGAAACAGTCAAAGCTCACAGCATTGAGTAGTTTCCCAAAGCTACCCATTTCTCTGAGTACCTAAAATACTCCCCTCACCTTACCCTTCACTGCACTTTGTTAGTATCTCCCCTTTACCATTTATATAGTAGACCTTGTAGGAGACTTAAAATGCAAAGCTATATTTCTGGGAACACTTAAATACATTACATGGCAGATAGTAACACTGCCCCCAGAAGCTTTATGAATTGTTCTCAGTAACCCTTTAACACTATACAATCCTAAAGTATTTCAATATTTCATGTCTCAAAGGATACCTTCAGTAAAATTTTAACTTTCTTACTATATTATAATTATTTAAAATAATCTATATCATATACAGAAGTTAAATCTCAGTTATCTGGACTATCTGATGAATCAAACTCAATTTCAAAGCACTCCACCTACCAAACAAATTTTTACTATTTTGGGAAAAAATTTAAATCCCTTTAAAAAATGAAAAACAAAAAATCTTCAAAGTAAAATAAAAAAAAAAAAAATCTATTCAATTTAAGTACTCCGCATAATCAATACTTGTAATTAGGCCATATTTATCACCTATGAACATGTCAAATTTTTAAATAAACTCCCATCATCATTAAAAAATAGAGAAATCATTTATTAAAAATAAAGTATACACAGGCACTGAGCCTGGCATCAAATTAACGCTAATTTAAAACAAGAATATGGAAAGGTTTTTTGGTTAAAAAGATGCTCAATGGGACAAAAATGATGATGGGGAACAGGGGAAGAAAGGATGATAAAGAAATAGCTAGAGAGTAGGAAAGAAAGTACATGTCATTGGTCTGCTAAGGCATGTATGTAGAGTTATGAAGGAGCATACAGTCCACCTCAGAGCAGCCTGCAGCTTTTTCTACCTGGTAGACAGGATCTCATTCCTTCTTCACCATCTTCCTAAACTAAGAAATGATGATTTGCTTCTATATATTGGTAAACACGAAATGACTATAAAATAAAGGAAAAATCATCAACTTTATATATTCTTGATTATAATTTAAGTAAATTTTAAAACACAGTTAATATTCCTCTGTTTTAGGACAGCTTTTCCTGGGAAAAAAAAATTGCAAGAAAAAAAAAAATTGCAAGAAGTCAAAACTCAACTTTCTGATTCTACCTACGGTTAAAAAAAAAAAAAAAAAATACAGCTCTATTCTAATCTAAAAAGCAGATGACAAACTTTTTATCTTTAGTCATTATGTTTGTCTCCCAAGGACCAGACACAACTCTAAAATAAAAATATTTTCTGCTAAAAGAAAATGACACGAGATCAATTTTTGCAAGGGACAACTCAAGCACTGACCCCTCATTATGTCATCAACTCTAACTTCAGCGAGATAGTCATTTGCTAAATATGTAGCAAATATCAAATTCTTAGTTTATTAATCATTTAGGCTCTTTGACCTGCAGACATATTACTTCACGTCCTAAAGCCATCAGCTAATTGAAAAAATTATTAACCAGGTAGTCACTACTTGTTAAATTATCACAAAGCTAAAAGCAAAGTCTGTCTTAATTGGTACTTTTGAATGTCAATTAAAAATAAGAGAATTTCTGTTAAGTCTATAAACAAATTATGAGTCATACGTTATCTTCCCAGTACCAAATTTCCTGGTCTGTGTCCTTCTTCCTCCAATTAGTGAGGCACCTGGGCCAGCCTCTTGTCTAGTAAGGAGCCCATTTCCTATGTAGTTTGCATGTGTCTACTAGGTACCGTTCTACTCACTGACAATTATTTCTAAAAGCAACTGGTCAAAAACAATTTCTTTTTTAAATATCCACTTGGAGTTTTTTTAAAACAAAACAATGCTCTCATACAAAATACAACCTAAAAATAGTTATATATTAATATAGGTTCAAACAGAAAATGTGATCTTATATAAACCACTCCAAATTCTTTTAATTATATTTGTAATTTAAAATATATATTTCTCTTATATTTTAAATGTTTTATTCTTATAACAACAGAAGTCCTCCAAATCAGAACTGATTGTTCTAACCTGGTATAATATAAATAATCAACTTCAGCATCAAAAAATTAGTTTAACAGATTTGCAGTCAGGGATGAAAATTCTCATGTTTCACTATAGGGCCTAATTACTGCAAAATGAAGTTTAGGACAGGGGTAACAGTGCTACAACTCACAGTGCAATTATGATGATATCTTTTTTACTAAAATAGACATAAGATTAGTCATTTAAATAAACACATAGCAACTGTTTACAGTGATGGAGATAAGAAACTAACAACCGGGACACTTGGGTAGTTCAGTGGTTGAGCAGCTGCCTTCGGCTCAGGGAGTGATCCAGGGGGTCCTGGGATCGAGTCCCGCATCAGGCTCCCATGTTTCTCCCTCTGTCTTCTCCCTCTGTCTATGTCTCTGCCTCTCTCTCTGTGTGTCTATCATGAATAAATAAATAAAATCTATTTAAAAAAAAAAAAGAAACTAACAACCAATTTGAAAAGAAAGAAAAAGGCAGGAAGAAGAAAGAAGGAAAAAAATGATTAAGAACCTGAATTTGAGGGTGTCTAGGTAGCTCAGCTGGTTAAGTGGCCAGCTCTCGATTTTGGCTCTGGTCATGATCTCAGGGGTCCTGGGATTGAGCCCCACGTCCAACTCCACATTCAGCTGGGAAGTCAGCTTGAGGATTCTCTAATAAATTAATAAATCTTTAAAAAAAGAACCTGAATCTCCAAGTCTGACAGAAAAAAAAAGAAAAAAAAAAAAAAAGACAACTGGCAATAGGACTTCCTACATCACCAATATCAAATCAAAACAAATCTAGCTCTGGCGGGCGGGGGTGGACGTGAGTGGGTGACGGGCACTGAGGGGGACACTTGATGGGATGAGCACTGGGTGCTATTCTGTATGTTGGTAAATTGAACACCAATAAAAATTATTTTATTAAAAAAAAAATCTAGCTCTGGCAAAAAAAGAGGAGATAAAGTATATTATTGGGAAGATTAAGTAAGCAGAAAAGCCATGGAAAATTTCTTGGGTTTTGAAATGAAACATCTGGGGAACTCTGCGTCAGATACGCAAGTAAAATGCTTTTCCATCTCAGTAAAAGCATAACTTGTGAGGCTGAATGGTTTTGATAAACATGAAGCCCGTGTGTAAGACAACAGCATGTGTGCATGCACACATATGTGGATGCTGGGGAATGGTGAGTGCACACACAAAGGGAGCTAATCACAAGAAAAAGTTCACGATTAACAAAAAGTAAAATTATGAAGAAAAATTATGAGTCTGTTATTTATCAGTCCTAAAGTCTCCTCAGACCTCATTACTAAAATTATTAGGTTTTTTGACATCACTACACACCCAGCAGTAAGAAAGCAATCTGCTTTCACAAAAATGGGTACAAAATCTTCCAAAATCATTATCAGTGACTTTCTCTTGTCACAATAAGTGTTTTTTTAAACAAATGCTATTAATAAGTGTTGATAAATATTTACCTCTACAAAGTATGCACTCACCATCCTTTTGCTCAGATAGAGCTGAAAATAAGAAGAATCCAGAACATCTTTATGAATATTTAAATTACTTTAAAATGGAAAATTGAAACTTCAATAAACATATTCTAAACTGCTACTATGTTCCAGAGATAAGCCATCCTATTTAGAAGAGAGTAACACAAAAAAACACTAATGTGCATCTTCTATTTCTGTACCCAACAGCAAATAATTATAATTTTGTTTAAATATTATATATTAACATTATCTAGTTTTAAAATTGAAAGGGTTTTAATATTTTCATCATATTTTAAATTACTCTAAATTCCATTTATATCGTGCCTGGTAGCAATATAACTCAGGGCTACCACAATAAAATAATCTTTTATGATCAACTTACACTACAGTTTTCGGGTGGAACTAGAAGTTGAGTAATCTCGCCACCATGCACACAGAAGATATGTTTCATTTCTCCAGAAAATATGTCCCAAATTATGACTGAAAAATCCACACCTCCAGAAATCAGATATCTTTGATCATAACGAGCTGAGACCTGATGAGGATATAGCAAACATGTGACTTTGTTCCGATGACCGCGGAGTGTTCTGTGAGGTGGCCAACCTGTGAATGAGGTTTTGGATTTAAAATGGGAAAACAAAAGTCTTACAAGGCTTCAACAAATAAATGTAAACATGAATTATCAGAAGAGATATAAATTTTATCATAGAAAAAACTTCTAATTTTATCTTGTAGAATAACTGTAATACACTAGCTACTAGCCACATGAGATCACTGAGCATTTGATGTAGCTAGTCCAGACTCATACGTGCTATAAAATATACAGGAGATTTCAGAAATTTAGCACAAAAAAGTAATGTAAAATATCTCCTTTGTAATATTTTATAGTGATTGCAACTGATTTTATATTATAAAATTGAAATTTTATTCAATTTTTATGAGTTGAAAATAGTTTTGCTATATTAGGTTAAAACATTATTAAAATTAATTTCATCTGCTCCATTTTTACTTTATTAACATGAATATAGAAAATCATGCATTGTTACATATACATATTTCTACTGAACAGCACTATTCTAAAAGATTGGCAGTATTGTTAATATAGTTACTTAGTAAGCTATAGAGATAACTAGTGATAAATGAAGCTGTTAACATATACCAAGAGGTAAACTCAGACTCTTTTACATGTAGTCATCACATGGTATATATCCCAATAGGTACTAACTGTGTCTTACCCACACATCAAAAAATTCTACCAACTTCTAGCAGGCTAACAACTAAGCTGATGCATTGTACTTGTTACAAACAAAAAGGGCAAATACTAGCAGTATCACAATTATAGGTTACAGAGTTCTCTAAACACTTTAGACATCTTCAGCATACCTCTTCGGAGCATGTGTTCCCCCTGCAGCAGCTGTACTATGGCTGTCTGTGTGGCAGGTACAATAATGATGCTTCCGTCCTCACGGCCACAGACAAGTCGTCCATGTGCTGGTATGTACACACTTGCAGTTACTTTAAGAGGCTCATTACTATTGGGAATCACACTCAGCTGATCTATAATTCCAGCAGGACAAGGATTCAGTTTATCAAATGCTTCTTGCAAACTAATAGAAGTTGTCATTTTCAGTTCTGTGGAGGTTTTGTTTTGTATTAGAAAAAAAAATTGTTCATGTTAGAAAAAAATTAAACATTTAATGTTTAATTAAATACATTATTATACATAAAAATTTTAATGTATTAACACATTAAAATAAATGTACTTATGGTTGATTCAGTCATACTAGAGAATAACTGTCACAAACTATAATTCTAAGAATAAAATGACATATGTACATTATGGATTTATTATGCAGTGGTTAGTATTTAGGTTGCTAAATTAAAAGAATTAAGAAATTGCTGCACATGATTTATTACTATCTTCTTTACCTTCCTGTTTATCAGGTGTGTCTGACAGGTTCCAAATATTCAATCTTCCTGAAGAATCACCTTGAATTAATAGTTTATGGAGGTGTTCCTTGCATCCATAGAAGAACCGAGTAACAGGAGGACAAATAAGCAACTGCAAAAAAAAAAAAAAAAAAAAGGTTCAAATATTTTTAGCTGTCCTATTTGGTTTTTTTTTTTTTTTTTGTAGGTAATCTCTACACCCAACATGGAGCTTGAACACATGATCCCAAAATCAAGAATCACATGCTCTACCAATTGAGCCAGCCAGGAGCCCCCATGCTGTCTTTTTAATCAAAATATTTCACATATCAACATTTTTTTCAGATAAGGATGTTAAGTACTTTGTCTCAGTATCAGAATAAAAAACAATATTTTAATGTAATTGTATAGCATTAATTACATTAATGTCAACTAACATTCAAATCCAGTAAAATACAAACATGCAACAAAATGAAAACTATATTATATAGTCCTTCTCTGGAATTAGTATTTATATTCTTTTTTCTCTACTTCAGAAAAACTGACTATTCATCACAACCATTCTTTACCAAAAAGAAGTCTCCACTTTAAAGGTCAAAAGTATCCTTTGCTGTGCAAAAGCTTCTTATCTTGATGAAGTCCCAATAGTTCATTTTTGCTTTTGTTTCTTTTGCCTTTGTGGATGTATCTTGCAAGAAGTTACTATGGCCGAGTTCAAAAAGGGTGTTGCCTGTGTTCTTCTCTAGGATTTTGATGGAATCTTGTCTCACATTTAGATCTTTCATCCATTTTGAGTTTATCTTTGTGTATGGTGAAAGAGAGTGGTCTAGTTTCATTCTTCTGCATGTGGATGTCCAATTTTCCCAGCACCATTTATTGAAGAGACTGTCTTTCTTCCAATGGATAGTCTTTCCTCCTTTATCGAATATTAGTTGCCCATAAAGTTCAGGGTCCACTTCTGGATTCTCTATTCTGTTCCACTGATCTATGTGTCTGTTTTTGTGCCAGTACCACACTGTCTTGATGACCACAGCTTTGTAGTACAACCTGAAATCTGGCATTGTGATGCCCCCAGATATGGTTTTCTTTTTTAAAATTCCCCTGGCTATTCGGGGTCTTTTCTGATTCCACACAAATCTTAAAATAATTTGTTCTAACTCTCTGAAGAAAGTCCATGGTATTTTGATAGGGATTGCATTAAACGTGTATATTGCCCTGGGTAACATTGACATTTTCACAATATTAATTCTGCCAATCCATGAGCATGGAATATTTTTCCATCTCTTTGTGTCTTCCTCAATTTCTTTCAGAAGTGTTCTATAGTTTTGAGGGTATAGATCCTTTACATCTTTGCACAGCAAAGGATACAGTCAACAAAACTCAAAGACAACCTACAGAATGGGAGAAGATATTTGCAAATGACATATCAGATAAAGGGCTAGTTTCCAAGATCTATAAAGAACTTATTAAACTCAACACCAAAGAAACAAACAATCCAATCATGAAATGGGCAAAAGACATGAACAGAAATCTCACAGAGGAAGACATAGACATGGCCAACATGCATATGAGAAAATGCTCTGCATCACTTGCCATCAGGGAAATACAAATCAAAACTACAATGAGATCCCACCTCACCCCAGTGAGAATGGGGAAAATTAACAAGGCAGGAAACAACAAATGTTGGAGAGGATGCGGAGAAAAGGGAACCCTCTTACACTGTTGGTGGGAATGTGAACTGGTGCAGCCACTCTGGAAAACTGTGTGGAGGTTCCTCAAACAGTTAAAAATATACCTGCCCTACGACCCAGCAATTGCACTGTTGGGGATTTACCCCAAAGATACAAATGCAATGAAACGCTGGGACACCTGCACCCCGATGTTTATAGCAGCAATGGCCACTATAGCCAAACTGTGGAAGGAGCCTCGGTGTCCAACGAAAGATGAATGGATAAAGAAGATGTGGTTTATGTATACAATGGAATATTACTCAGCTATTAGAAATGACAAATACCCACCATTTGCTTCAACGTGGATGGAACTGGAGGGTATTATGCTGAGTGAAGTAAGTCAGTCGGAGAAGGACAAACATTATATGTTCTCATTCATTTGGGGAATATAAATAATAGTGAAAGGGAAAATAAGGGAAGGGAGAAGAAATGTGTGGGAAATATCAGAAAGGGAGACAGAACGTAAAGACTGCTAACTCTGGGAAACGAACTAGGGGTGGTAGAAGGGGAGGAGGGCGGGGGGTGGGAGTGAATGGGTGACGGGCACTGGGTATTATTCTGCATGTTAGTAAATTGAACACCAATAAAAAAAAATAAATAAATAAAAAATAAAAAATAAAGGTCAAAAGTAGAGAACTCACTAATCCTAGTTTTTTGCCCATTCCTGCTTAGTCACTAAGAGTAGCAGCAAATTAAACTACCAAGATTGTCCAAGACTCCATTTTTTAAAGTAGTATATTTTCAACTAATAGCATATTTTACTTGGTCACATTTACATAATCAATTTGAACCTAGCCTGATATGTTAACTATAAACCACTAGGAACAAAAAACCATTCATTAGCCTCTTGTGTATACTTTTTTTAAAACAAATGATTTTTCTGCTTAAGATCTTATGCCTTCAATATCACTTATTTGAAAATACTGAATAGGGGTGGGCTCATAAAATTAAAGGTTTTTTTTTTCTTTTTTAAAAATTTCTTTATTTATTTATGACAGACACAGAGAGAAAGAGAGGCAGAGATACAGGAGGAGGGAGAAGCAGGCTCCATGCCAGGAGCCTGACGCGGGACTCGATCCCGGGACTCCAGGATCGCGCCCTGGGCCAAAGGCAGGCGCTAAACCGCTGCGCCACCCAGGGATCCCCAAAATTAAAGTTTAGATTATCAATTCACAAATACTTGAATATTAAAGCATAGAATCTTATCCTGAAAAGTAATAAAAAATAATATCAGTTTTGACAATTATAATTAACAAGTAATTGGGACACCTGGGTGGCTCAGCGTTTGGGTGCCTGCCTTTGGCTCAGGACATGATCCTGGGGTCTAGAATCGAGTCCCACATCGGGCTCCTTGTGGGAAGTCTGCTTCTTGCTCTGCCTGTGTCTCTGCCTCTGTGTCTCTCATGATTAAATAAATAAAATCTTTAAAAAATAATAATAATCTAATTACTGTATTTGGTGGTGTTTCTGAAAAATCACTCGCCTATAGAAACTATATACATTATGCATAATCAATTTTGTGATTTAACTGAAGTCAGAATATTACTGAATATTGTAACTGATAACCAATATGCTTAACATGAAAAAGTTGCTACAGCAGCTATAATAGCCAATATTCCATATTCCAAAGTGTATCTCACACCACATAATACATGTATGTATCTTAACTTAAAACATAGTGGGGAACTGGTATTTTAAAAACATAATATGTACTTTGTTTTATCTAAGATTTTTTTTTTAAGATTTTTAAAATTTAATTATTCATGAGAGACACAGAGAGAGAGAGAGAGAGAGAGAGGCAGAGACACAGCCAGAGGGAGAAGCAGGCTCCATCCATGGAGCCTGACGTGGGACTCGATCCTGGGTCTCCAGGATCGTGCCCTGGGCTGAAGGCAGGCACTAAACCGCTGAGCCACCCGGGCTGCCCCTTATCTATGTTTTTTATACCAGTCATCACCCTTTAGTTTACCTGGAAATGACTGGTTGGAGAGAAGTATATGTTCAAGTTAGGAAAATAAAGGACAGGTTACAGAGCATCTTAACCATACATAAATGTATAAATTCTGTAAATTCAAAATATTAAAAAAAAAAAACTCTCTTTCCCTCATCATCCCTTCACATAAAGATGGAACAAAATGTTCAAAATGAAAAAGCTGTGCAAACCCAGAATATAAGTAAAGGAAATTTAGTCCTTAATGTTCAAAAAATATAGAGGTAAAAACCTAGTACTCACAGTGCCATTATATTTCAACTCTAAATTGATATTAAGTAGGTTTTTAGAAGTCATAATAAACTTTGGTTTTTATATAGGAAATACTTTTTATTATTTTTAATGCCTAAACATTTAAAATACTGTATGATCTTGAGGAGATACTGTAATGCCTTATCCAAGTAATGAACTACTATCATTCAGCAGTATTCTATGATTATCTTTGTCCTCCTAAAATTATACCATGTCACTAGGAATAAACCTAACCAAAGATGTAAAGGATCTATACCCTCAAAACTATAGAACACTTCTGAAAGAAATTGAGGAAGACACAAAGAGATGGAAAAATATTCCATGCTCATGGATTGGCAGAATTAATATTGTGAAAATGTCAATGTTACCCAGGGCAATATACATGTTTAATGCAATCCCTATCAAAATACCATGGACTTTCTTCAGAGAGTTAGAACAAATTATTTTAAGATTTGTGTGGAATCAGAAAAGACCCCGAATAGCCAGGGGAATTTTAAAAAAGAAAACCATATCTGGGGGCATCACAATGCCAGATTTCAGGTTGTACTACAAAGCTGTGGTCATCAAGACAGTGTGGTACTGGCACAAAAACAGACACATAGATCAGTGGAACAGAATAGAGAATCCAGAAGTGGACCCTGAACTTTATGGGCAACTAATATTCGATAAAGGAGGAAAGACTATCCATTGGAAGAAAGACAGTCTCTTCAATAAATGGTGCTGGGAAAATTGGACATCCACATGCAGAAGAATGAAACTAGACCACTCTCTTTCACCATACACAAAGATAAACTCAAAATGGATGAAAGATCTAAATGTGAGACAAGATTCCATCAAAATCCTAGAGAAGAACACAGGCAACACCCTTTTTGAACTCGGCCATAGTAACTTCTTGCAAGATACATCCACAAAGGCAAAAGAAACAAAAGCAAAAATGAACTATTGGGACTTCATCAAGATAAGAAGCTTTTGCACAGCAAAGGATACAGTCAACAAAACTCAAAGACAACCTACAGAATGGGAGAAGATATTTGCAAATGACGTATCAGATAAAGGGCTAGTTTCCAAGATCTATAAAGAACTTATTAAACTCAACACCAAAGAAACAAACAATCCAATCATGAAATGGGCAAAAGACATGAACAGAAATCTCACAGAGGAAGACATAGACATGGCCAACATGCATATGAGAAAATGCTCTGCATCACTTGCCATCAGGGAAATACAAATCAAAACCACAATGAGATACCACCTCACACCAGTGAGAATGGGGAAAATTAACAAGGCAGGAAACAACAAATGTTGGAGAGGATGCGGAGAAAAGGGAACCCTCTTACACTGTTGGTGGGAATGTGAACTGGTGCAGCCACTCTGGAAAACTGTGTGGAGGTTCCTCAGTTAAAAATATACCTGCCCTACGACCCAGCAATTGAACTGTTGGGGATTTACCCCAAAGATACAAATGCAATGAAACGCCGGGACACCTGCACCCCGATGTTTATAGCAGCAATGGCCACGATAGCCAAACTGTGGAAGGAGCCTCGGTGTCCAACGAAAGATGAATGGATAAAGAAGATGTGGTTTATGTATACAATGGAATATTACTCAGCTATTAGAAATGACAAATACCCACCATTTGCTTCAACGTGGATGGAACTGGAGGGTATTATGCTGAGTGAAGTAAGTCAGTCGGAGAAGGACAAACATTATATGTTCTCATTCATTTGGGGAATATAAATAATAGTGAAAGGGAATATAAGGGAAGGGAGAAGAAATGTGTGGGAAATATCAGAAAGGGAGACAGAACATAAAGACTGCTAACTCTGGGAAACGAACTAGGGGTGGTAGAAGGGGAGGAGGGCGGGGGGTGGGAGTGAATGGGTGACGGGCACTGGGGGTTATTCTGTATGTTAGTAAATTGAACACCAATAAAAAATAAATTCAAAAAAAAAAAGAACAATGGGAGAAAAATGAGATTTTAATAAATGCAAGCGCTAAAAAAAAAAAAAAAAAAAAACTAAAATTATACCATGTCACTATGTTTATAATCACATGATAGCATAAATCAATACCATTAAATTATACCATCAATATGAATTCTATCAAAAAGTCATTCCCACTATGTAATCAGTAAAAGATCATCTATATCCTCAGAGAAACGAGAACACTCAAAGTATATGATTAAGATATGTACATTTTACAATTGTGCTTATAACTAACCATGTCAAATTATTTTATGACATTTAACAGAGCAACCTGAATCTTTCAAATTCTTAGCTAAGAAGAGCCACCGATAAATGTAGTTGTGAAAAAATTTTCAATGTCACTATCAATTATAAATAATACCTGAAGAAGTTTACCTCTTTATCTGTTCGATCCAAGAGGCTATGTTGTACAGGAGGAATTAAATTTTCAACCGCTTTCCCTACATCACTGCGGAATGAATCACTAGCTGGGAGGCAACTGAAAATGAGAAAAATATAACATTCAATTAAAATACTGGCATTAAATATTTTACCTGATGAGGATTTTTAGACAATGGACAAAATATGGATTTTCAAATTACAGTTAATTTAATTTAGGCATTAATGTCATAAAAATGCCCCACTTCAAATAAAGATCCACCTAATTTTTGTACTTGGTAGTTAAAATGGAATTATAAATCTAACTTAAGAAATTCTAAAGTTTTTTTTTATGTAAATCATTTATAGTTCAAACATCATCATACATTCAAGTCATACTCTGAATTCAGACTCTTGCTTTATTTAAAGTCTTAACTTATTATTGACTGAATACCTGGCAGGTAGTTTGTAAATATAACTTTGCCCATTTTCAGTCCAAATGATTACTTTATCTGCTGATACAAAGTCACCTCCAGTCCACGTCTGTCCATTTTCACTAGGACCTGAACACAGCAAGGAATAGTCTCCAGCATCAAATACCTACAAGGAACAAGAAATTCACAATCTAATCCATGCTGGTGTCATTTAAATAAGATACAGTGACATTTAAACTAAAAACAAGGGGACCCTGGGTGGCTCAGTCAGTTAAGCATCTACCTTTGGCTCAGGTCATGATTCCAGGGTCCTGAGAGCGAGTCCCACATCAGGCTCTCTGCTCTGCAGGGAGTCTGCTTCTCCCCCTCCCCCCTGCTCGTGCTCCCTCTCTTGCTCTCTCTCTCTGAAATAAATAAAATCTTAAAAAAAAATAAACTAAAAACAATACAAAACTCTGGGAATATATTTAACAAACTCAGGCCTTTAAAATTCACTACGTCAAGTTAAAGGCATTGTGTCAGTGAGCCTTGGGGCACAGTCACTTTCACCAGGGAAAACACAACTAGGTCCCCAGCTGTGTGCCTCTCAACAGTCAGACATATGACAAGCGGAGCAGGCGTACTGCCTTGCATAGAGCCAGGGAATCTTTAGCCTTTCTTATCTAAAGGTAGGAATGTTCCATTATGGAATTCCAAGTAATAGGGAACCAGCCTCTAGAATGCATGGTTAGGACTCCTGTTTTATTTCTGTGTTCAGTAACAATATTTCTAATACACTAAGATATCAGAGTATCTCTCTATTAATACAGGAGTTACCTTACTTTATTTCATCTAGGGGATGAAGTAGCATAAATAGGAAGTTAAAAGACTCAGCTTTATTATTTAATAATTCTCACATATAAAAGTCAAGTCCTTCACCACACACACACACACACACACACACACAAGTCCCTAAAATTTCATCAGCAACCCAGGCCATCTGGAATTTTGCATTTGTAAGGCACACTAAAGTTTACAAAGTGCCTTTACATCATTATCTCATATAAGTCTCAGAAGGACTGCAGGAGGCAGGCATTGCTGTTCCATTTTACAGACAGCAAACTGACACAAATACAGGTTACACCACCAGCTCAAGGTTGTATGTCCAGCAAGCACTAGAGCTAGGACTAAAAACCCTGACCTAATAATTCCTATAAGAATTTCAACCATTTTCAATAATTGGTAAAAGTATATTCTACAGTGCTAAAAAATTTCCCCAGGAGGAATGAGTAAATCAGTGGCCCAGATTTTTTATTTCAGTTTTTTTTTTTAAAGATTTTATTTATTTATTCATAGAGATGCAGAGAGAGAGAGGCAGAGACACAGGCAGAGGGAGAAGCAGGCTCCATGCAGAGAGCCTGATGTGGGACTCGATCCCGGGACTCCAGGATCACGCCCTGGGCCGAAGGCAGGCGCTAAACCTCTGAGCCAGCTGAG
This sequence comes from Canis lupus baileyi, assembly GCF_048164855.1. Taxonomy (NCBI): domain Eukaryota; kingdom Metazoa; phylum Chordata; class Mammalia; order Carnivora; family Canidae; genus Canis; species Canis lupus. The sequence goes on from NC_132838.1 coordinate 19,861,891, forward strand.
CTGTCCAATTATTCATAGTTTTGAATAATAATATTCAATAGATAATAAGTCTGGAGGGTGGTCTCCATTCTTTCTTAGACTTGTCTTGACTATTCTTGTAGTGTTAATGTTGTAAATAATAAATATAGCAATCATGGTAAATTCGACTAGGATTTGTTTTAATTTCAGAAAGGCTTTGTATAAGCAATTTGATTGCCTTTTATTTAAAAAAAAAAAAACAGATTCCAGTAATTATAGGAACACAACATATGATAAAGGCACAACAATAAAAAAAAGGAATTATTCAACAAATGGCATCAGGAACTGGGGTCCTTCTGGAATAAAAATAACACTGGATCTACATCTTGCAATTTATACAAAATAAATTCCAGAGTAAATATTCAAAGGTATATAAAGCACAATTATACAAATATTAGGAAAAATGAAATTTTTTAAAAATCTCAGCTTGTGATGAGCCCTTTACAACATGTCACAAACTGTCAGAAACCATAAAAGATAACCACATTAGAATAAAAAACTTTTCAGCAGTATTTGGAGAAATCATTCTATTGAGTTACTATCTTAGTGTTGTTTTACGATGCATTTCCATGATGATTAATGAAGCTGAGCACCTTTCTATACATTTATCAGCCACTGGCTTTCTTCTTTCGTGAAACATTTTTGTCCATTTCCCTACTAGACAGACTTATTGTTCTGTTCTCACATGAATACCAAATGCTTATTATGAACACACAAGAAACTGGTATTAAATAGTGCCCCTGGAGAGGGGAAGAAAAAAACCAGGGGGAAAAAAAGATGCATACTTTTCACTGTGTCCTCTTGCACTCTGATTTTATTACTATTTTCATGTACTTCAAATTTTAAGACAAAGGAAGGATCGTACATGGCTCACTGTTAACAGGAGCTGCTAGCGTCTCCTCTCTAATCTTATTCCAAAACAGCAACAGTGGCAAGGATAAGGTTTAAGGTGTCCCCCGGTCCGCCTGTCACTACAAAGCCCATCCCCTTTGAGGTGGTATCAGGTGGAAGTACAGAGCATAGCTGCTGCAGTCAGGATGCCAGAGCTGTAGCCCAGCAACTCCACTACACCCTGGAGAACTTCAGTGGAGCTTTCCGTGTCCCCTATAGTACAGATGTCTCATCTGCAAAATGAGGAAAGTAATAGCTCCTACTTCGGCCGGCAGCTTCAAAAACTATTCCTTCTTTAACCCTGTCCCCTGAATATGGTGGGATGTTGTGACTTTCTAGACTAAGAAATACGGGAGAAGTGATGAGATTGCAGTCCCAAGAGTAGGTGGGCCTTGGCTACAACTTCTCTTGCTCACTTACTACTCTAAGGGAACACAGTTTCCATGCTGTGAGAGGCCCACATGACAAGGAACTAATTCTCCAGCCAAGAGTCACCTGCCAACCACCGACCGAGTGAGCCTGCACGCAGAAACACCCTAGGTGACCCCAACCAGAGTCCTGGCTCACATCTTGACAGTAACCTGTGGGAGACCTTGGGCCAGAGGTGCCCCACTAGGCCATGCCCGGATGCCCCACAGCTGAGCTTGTGGTACAGGAACCAGAGAGGAACTGATTCATGTTTATTGTTTTAAACTGCTCAATTTTGGAGTAATCTATTATGCAGGATTAGGTAACTAATATATCTCCCCTCAGAGAGTGGTGAGGATTAAAAGAAATAATACATAGAAAGCTTTGAAATATATTCTAAGAACAAGTGGTAAAAACATGCTGGTTCTTTTTTGTGTTATGGAAACACTGAAGTCTGGCAATGTGGAAGTAATATACTCCTTCCGTCATTAGCTTTAAAATGATGTAGGAAGACCTTCCCAAATCCAAGAACTCAGAACAGAATGGCAATTGGGAATAACAACAAGCTACAAGGACAATCAGCCTGCAGAAAACTCACCACCTCTGCTTATGTTGTACTGAGGAAATGATGACTGAAACAGCAGCAAAGGGAGAAATTAAGATAATGGACTAATATTCATTAACTAAATCATTCCATAACCCAGAACAGAAAAGGATAACTATACAGCCAAATCCCAACACCTAAAAATTTGATATCAAAATCACACATGAATTCCAAAGTGTTAAATATTCTTGCACCAAGCTCTTCCTTACAATTATCTTTGGAAGTGTGATAAACCACCACCTTAAAGGGTAAAAATACAACTTCTTACTTAGGTAGTTATCTTACCCTCCAATATTTGGAGCACACAACCAAAAGTGACCTTTGTGTGAATGCACAAAAAGAAATGCTTTGGCAATTCTGACAATAAATTGGTTTGGACTCCTCCTCAAATATTGGCTCAGTATCCTGAAAAGAGAAAGATTTATGAAATTTTAGGAATGGCTTGGTTGTTGATTAAAATTATCATACAATGATTAAAAAAATAAAATGAAAAACATCACTTGATACATTCATCCTTTTAGCATATCATATGAGAACCAAGGTAATAAAAAGCAGCAAAAAAAAAAAAAATTCTAAAAACAGGGCAGCCCCGGTGGCGCAGCAGTTTGGCGCCGCCTGCAGCCAGGGGCGTGATCCTGGAGACCTGGGATTGAGTCCCACATCGGGCTCCCTGCATGGAGCCTGCTTCTCCCTCTGCCTGTGTCTCTGCCTCTCTCTCTGTCTCTCTCTCTGTGTGGCTCATGAATAAATAAATAAAATATTTAAAAAATAAAAATTAAAAATAAAAATTAAAGATAAAAATGAAATAAATAAATTAAATAAAATAAATAAAATAAAATAAAATAAAATAAAATAAAATCAAATCAAATCAAATCATCCTGGCACAATGTCTTTGCTACAAAGCTACTCAATAGTAAAATGCTGATGAGAATCAGTGTCAACACTGTGGCAGTAACAGATGATAAAAGTTTGAGTCAATCCTAAATTCTGTATCTGTATGTTCTTTTAGGTAAAAAAAAAAAAAAAAAAAAAAACCTGATCAATTCCTCCAGGTCCTCCCAAATTCAGTATGTAAAAATTCACTAGCTGAAGAGATTAGCATCAATACTGTCAGAATATTGATCTGCTGTTCCTATCGACAGAGTTACAAGGAATTCGAGCACAAAGAAAAGAGAGAGAACTAAAATTGGCTTTATATACTTTTTGTGTTGGTCTGTGTTGGTTTTCTTTTCCCTCAAGCAAACTATCTTTTAACTTTAATAGAGGCAACTGAGGAAAATCCCAGCTCTTCTGTTTCTCTACTTTACATCCTGTACAGCATGTTTCTCTATTTCCTATCCTCGACAGAGCAGATGTCTGCTATCAAAAGTGAAAAACATAATGCACTTACAGAGACAACATACCAGGGGATGTTCTAATACTATGTCAGTAAGGCTCTCGAAAAAGAAGAGATTTCTCCAGATCTTTAGGAAAAAAGAGGAGGGGGGGCTATCATCACTAAAATTTAAGACTCTAAGAACAGAACATTTGTCTCACCTGCATTCCACTTATTTCAGAGGTAACAATCCACACCTTCAAGATGCCCGTCACTGAGAGTGCTACCACAGTGTCCTCTAAGTCGAAAGGGACCAAGAAGCCAAGGTTACAAACATAATACTTTCTTTCTAAATAGTAACATGGCTTGCATTAGTGAAATTAATAGTTTTTCAACTGGCATAAAAGCATAATTCTAAATTTCATGAAATAATAGAAACCAGGTTTTGAAAAGTAATAGGCCACAAATTTGAAATTCAAGGAAAAGTTGTTTGCAGCTACTTGAATTTATTGCTAATCAACGAGTTTTTAATAATTTCAAATGTTCCTGGATCACTATGATTACATGACGATTTAACAAAGAATTTTTATTCTTCAAAATTCACAACTTTTATTATCATGGATGAGCACACTCTATCTCTCGAAGACACTCATTTCCCCACTGTTCCACCTACCCTGCCAGCCTTCTAGACATTTTATGGCACATTACACCTTCTATAGACTGATCAAGAGAAAACATGATATAAAAACTGAATTCATTAGCCCACTTCGGGGAGCTACCAAAAAAAAAAAAAAAAAAAATGAATTCATAAGCTTCAGGTAAGGAAGCAGTCACAGCTCCATGGCAACATACATGAAACTTTGGGAGGCGAGACATTGGAAACAGTCTAATGCAGGCTCCAGAGTGAGGGTAATACATGTGAAAATTGCAATTTCTTTACTAAACAGTGGATACCTGCCTTAAATTCAATTTTCTTATCTGTACACAAATACAAAAGAGTAAGAACAGTACCTAGCCCAATGGGTTGCTATGATAATTAAGACACACCACAAGGATAGCACTCAGCATGTCAATCAAGATGGGTTATTACTATTATTAAAAAGAACCATTTGCTGTAAGTAAAAACCTCATCATGTTATCTACTTCTCTAGGCAACGAAGGCACTGGAATGCAGGAATTACAAGTCATGACCCTGTATGGAGACACTAACGACTGTTCACAAATCTGTTAATTTATAATAAAAGTGGAACATACCAATATATCCAAAATTCTCAAATACCCCAAAGACCAGAATATGGTAACTGCAGATTAAAAGTTACATACGTTTACAACATTATAAACTGATAACATTTAGAACTGCATGCACAGCACAAAAGGTTCCATCAGTGACAATCTACCCTGTTTATTAGACCAGAGTGAGTACTGGTATATTTCATATGGAAATAGTGTAAAAGTTCAAAATGTGCACACTACTTGTTACAAATATATTTTAAAGAAAACATTAACTATAACTACAATTACAGGTGAACAAACTAATAATGAGTTCCCGCCCGGAAAATGAATCTCATTTTCACTGCTATGCTCTGGAATAAAGCAGTAATTCTCGAATAGGCATTAAAAAGCCTCTACTTAAAGATTAAAGAAGCCTGCTCAATTTTATTTGACTGAACATCTCCCAAATATATTTGACCAAAGACCCCTCCTTTTGCACTAATATCTATCAACAAACTTCAGAACCAATACTTTGAAGATGGGCCCTTGGGAAGTACTGCAAACCCATCCACTCTGTTTCCACAGCGAGTGCTGGACTTCAGACCTGCACCACTCTTACCTGGAGTATTAAAATCATCTCCCATCTAAACCATTCTCAACAAAGCCACCAAAGTGATGCTTAAAACCTAAGTCCCAGGGTGCCTGGGTGGCTCAGGTCAGGATCTCAGGGTCCTGGGATCGAGCCCCACATCAGACTCCTTGTTCAGTAGGAAGTCTGCTTCTCCCTCTCCCTCTGCCCGCCTCCGTCCCCCTGGCTCATGGTCACTGTCTGTCTCTCTCAAATAAATAAATACAATCTTTAAAAAATAAAATAAAACAGAAGTCCTTTCAAGCATTCTTACCAGAGACTGTCCAACATCTATAGGAAGGGCCAGAAAGCTACAGCTCACAGATCAAATCCAGCCCATTGCTTGGTTTTTGTAAATACCGTTTTATTAGAACAGACAAATTCACTTCCGCGCTATGTGCTTTTGTGCCGCACTGACAGAACTGAGTAGTTGAAACACGTATCACATGGACTACAAAACCTAAAATATTTAGTATGTGGTCCTTTACAATACAAGTCTACCAACCCCTGATCTACAGGATGAAACCCAAGTTCCGTAGCTACTACTCAGGCCCTTCCTGATATGCCTCCCACCAATGGTGCCAACCTCAGAGGTCCCCACTCCTTCCCTCAAACTTCTGTTTTATGTTTATGAAATATGTCATATATGATACAGAACTCTACAGTAAACTACCCATCACATTAGGGCGCCAAAGTCCTTAAAGGGCATCACACACTGACCTTGTGTTCGGTGAGATCGGATAATACTCATGGAGCTAATCCAGTCTGGAGAGATCTTTGATACTAAGGAGTATAACACCTCAAGGCTGGTGGCATCCACAACGAGGATTTCAGGATAGTGGCCATGGCATAAAAGCCTTCCTTCTCTCTGATTTCCAACAGAAAATTGGTAGAACTAAAAGGAAAAAGAGTTTTAAATGTTCTCCTTGTGAGACTTGATTCAAAGGCACTCATCACGCTTACTGCACTCATTTTCTTCAGTAGTATTTCCAGACAGGTTCTATATGGTACCTATTAGAGGTGTCTATGTATGTATATATAGTTTATGTCTGTATAGACATCCAACAAGTTACATTAAAATTTCAAAATATCTAACAAAACTTATTC